>NC_088381.1:125762500-126387500 GCF_037993035.2 Macaca fascicularis | reverse complement strand
TTAGAAAAGGCAGGCTTTCTATGGTTAGAGAGAAAAATCTACCAACACCTTTAAATAAAATATGCTTTAGCTAAAATAAGATTTTGCTAATATCCTTCCAAGGCAGAAAAAACTATGAAAACCAGAAACCAAGGTTGGGGGTTAGGGTGTCACGTTTAAAATGAAGCAGCACTAGGCAACATTTCACCAGCTTTCACCTTGCCCAGAGACTTGTAGATGAGTATCAAAAACAAATTAAAATCCACAGAGCAGCATTTCTTCCACTTGTTTAAAGGAAACTATTATAAGCAGAACTGTCCAAAGGGCCATATCAAAGAAAATGTGTTCTAAAGTGAAACCTAAAACATTCCAGTAACCAAATACCTGAGAGAAGCTGTGAGGAAGTGCATGTAGAAGGCTGACACATTTCTGATTTTCCACAGATTCTTGCAGCTTCTATGTTCAGTGAGAAAAAAAATCCCCAGGCAATGGCCCCTACTAGAAGTTAAAGGAATTCTAAATTGCTCTTCAGTAATTCTCAGCCTTGAGTGCCCATTAAAATTACCTGAAAAGGTCTTTTTTTTTTAAATACCAATGCCTGGACCCCATCCAAGATCAATTAAATTGAAATCCCTTGGTACAAGGCCCAGGCATTAGTATTTTTTAAAGCTCCCAGAGGTTCTAATGTGCTGCCAGTGCTGAGACCCACTTAGCAACCTACAAAAAGGCTGAAAAAGTCAAGGATGACTATAATTACTGTGTGTTTGAAATTCAGTTGTGACAGAAAATGATTTTTCCGGGAGGTAAATTTTTTTCACTAGTGCTAGGCTGCCTGTCTTTTCATGCGCTTATACCCTGTACTATACAGTACTGAAATCCCTCAAGATAATAAGAACATCACCATCTAGTGAGCACTTACATGGTATCAAGCACTGTGCTGGGCACTACCCAACCCCATCTCCACACACAATCACTAATGCCCATTATTCTGCAAAAATAAGTATTAAACCCATTAACCTGAAACAGCTGATAAAAAGGGGCTTTGCTGGCCCCTATCACAGAGCAAGGAGTTACAGAAATTGGGATTAGAACCTACATGTATCTGATTGCAAAGCAATGCTTTTTATTTTCCTTTAATTTTAGGTATTTATGTTGCAAAAGTTAATAGAGTTACATGTTTCACAGGTTTATAAAGGTTTATATGGTATACATAAGACATATAAAAATTAATCTCACTGATAATTTTTTTCTATCACAACTGAAGTTCAAATACATAGTAACCTCGATTATCCTTGATTCCTATCACTTAGCCTCTCCTATGACCCAGCCAACAATTCTCCTCCCTGGAGACAAACTTAGCAGTTTCTTGTTTCTATAATACATTTACAAGCAAACAAATGTAAGAATATGTGACATACCATACATCTGAATTCCTCCCCACCCCATTTTAAATAATTTCAACAATTGCATAGTTCACACACTGTTTTCGCACATGGCTTTTTCACTTTAACAGTGCATCTCAGAGATTATTCCATATCAATACATAAACTTTTTAAAGTCTTTTTTTGTAATACATAGTATCCCATTGTACTGATGTACCACCACTTTAAAACCAGTCTATTATTGATAGACATTTAATTTTTTTCTATTTGCTGTTATAAAAATGTCAGAATGAATAACCTTGAACTACCTAATTTTATAAATACATAGATAATTACACCTATAGATTAAATGCCTAGATGTCAAAAGCCATGCCTTCTCCACTACTCTGTGCTATCTCAGGATTCTAAGAAACAACTCACAGTCAGACTTATGATGACTTATACTTATTTTATTTAAAAACTTTAAATACCCAAATTATGCTTTTCATTTTATTTAAAAAATTGGAAATGTTTTTTTTCAGAATATGCTCAAAAACCGAACAGTCTGAGAGAGGGTTTTAAGCGAAGGTAAAATGACTTTAAAATCAGTGGCATAAACACTGTGCTGGCTGTCCCTTCCCGTTCAGAAGGTATCTGCCCCCGAAGACTCCACGTCCTCCTGCATCGTGCTGATGCTCAGAGACTGAGAGCAATCCTCGAGGTTCACTGAGGGCAGCGTCATGGACACCTTGGCAGGGGGCATCTGTGAAGCGGAGAGTGGCATTGCTTTCCCACCTGCACAAAGGACAAGTTCATTCAGCTCAACATGCATATCCTGAGTATTCACGTGCTTTATACTTTGTGAAATAATATGGCGGAGGGAGGGATGGGGGATGGATTCCAAATAAGTATTGCATATGAGGGAATCTCTTGTCCCAAGGTGCTCGAACTTGTCAGAGAGGTAAAATACACCTTCCTCCTTTCTACCATCACTCCTAATCAGTCAGAGACAACATTTCAAGAGTATATTAAACTAAAAGTTGTGATACAAATGATAAATGCTAAGTAAGATCAAGTAGGGTTAAGGGCCTAGTCTCTGAAATCCAGAATTAACTTCTTGCTGGCTGTGTGGCTGTCAGCAAGTTATTTTACCATTCAAAAGTTCAGTTTCCCATATGTTAAATGGGATAATAGTACCTACCTTGCACAGTATAGTGAGGATAAAATAGTGTCAGTGAAGAGCTCAACAACAGAGCTTAGCACTCAGTAAGTGGTCAGAAACTAAGCGCTCCCATTACCACTAAAAGATGGCCATTATTACTACTGTTACCATTAAGTAAATAGCTAGGAGAGCAATAAAACACTATAATAGCCAGAAATTAAAGGTTTGTGGTTAGCACAAGAACGTGTGTTTTGTTTTCTTTTGTTTTTGTTTTTAAAGAGGTAAGACATGAGTCATGTAAAAGGCATTTGAAGTCAAAGGTTGCCAAGGCACTTTGCTCTTCCTCCTATTCCTAAAAAATGGACTCAAGAGCATGCCATTAATAGTGATTTACTGAGTGCCTAAGGGTGTTATGCTATTAGTTAACAGAAGTGATATAAGGTTAGCAATGTCAGAGGAAAAACATACTGCAGTGGTCATCCAAGTATTATTGACACTTGACTTTGGAAAGCGTTTTTCTCTGTAAAATAGACTTCTCTCTCTACTGTAAAGCAGACATTATCTCTACATTTAATGAAATATGAAAAAAAGTTCCCATTCCATGGGTTGAGAGTAATATTATAATGTCTAATATGAAAGCTGGCTGGTGGTAGAGGGCAGGCAGTTTGGGATGAATAATTCATTAATATGTAAAAAATTCAAAGTTGACTACGTTAAGTGTATGTATCTGCCTATACCTGAATTCACCCCTGTAAGTTTAAAGCACAATGCCTAAGAATATAAAGACTGTCAACTTGGTATTATTTGAAACAAACAAACAAAAATGCCCATTTAAAATTTCATGGATTTACCATAGACATAAGAATAATAAATACCTTAACAATAAATTACCTTAAACAATCTAAAAGACATATTTCAGACAAGAAAGAGTCATAGTAATTTTTCTAAAATCCCTTTATGTTTTTCAAGTAGTTTCTACAGTAATAACATAGAATCTTTCATTAAATTTGTATAGGGGCCACAGTACAATTAGACAGTTCTGGAGATTTTAATGATGACTCAATCACAGCTGTCCAAGATTAGAATACTTATAAAAGGAAAATTCCTTTCATATAAGGAAATTTAACAAAGACTATTTTAAATACTATACCATTCCTTTTTTGTTACTTGTATCAATTTCATTTTTTTATAAAAAGGGAGAGGAAGATTTGGCATCATTACAGCAATATCACAAACTATAATACCATAGTATTTAAAAAGAAAGCAAGTTTTATGTGAATTTAAATAGAATAAATATTTTAAATAGGAAAAGACTTTAGTCTTTTCAGTTTGTCAGGATATAATAAAAATGAAATGAATAGACACTAAAAACTATTTTTTTAATCTTTTTTTTTTTTTTTGAGACAGGTTCTTGCTCTGTCACCTAGGCTGGAGTGCAGTGGCATGATCATGGCTCACTGCAGCTTCAACCTTGCAGGCTCAAGTGATCCTTCCACCTCAGCCTCACAAGTAGTTAGGACCATAGGTATGCACCACCATGCCTGGTTAATTTAAAAAAATTTTTTGTAAAGGGAGGGTCTCCCTATGTTGCCCTGGCTGGTCTTAAACTCCTTTGTCTCAAACTCCTTGGTCTCAAGTGATCCCCCTTCTTCAGCCCCTCAAAGTGCTGACATTACAGATGTGAGTCACCATGCCTGGCCTTAAAAATGTATATAGGACATAAGCATTAATAATATATAATATTTAAATATTCTTTTTTTTTTTTTTTGAGACGGAGTCTTGCTCTGTGCCCCAGGCTGGAGTGCAGTGGCGCGATCTCGGCTCACTGCAAGCTCCGCCTCCCCGGGTTCACGCCATTCTCCTGCCTCAGCCTCCCGAGTAGCTGGGACTACAGGCGCCCGCCACCTCGCCCGGCTAATTTTCTTGTATTTTTAGTAGAGACGGGGTTTCACCGTGTTAGCCAGGATGGTCTCGATCTCCTGACCTCGTGATCCGCCCGTCTCGGCCTCCCAAAGTGCTGGGATTACAGGCTTGAGCCACCGCGCCCGGCCTAAATATTCTTATATTTTACAAAGCCATGATGCAGAATACACAAAATAACTCAGGGAAGCAGCCAATATCAGAGCTCACCTCATCAATAAAGTAAAAACTAACACTGGATATAACTAAGTTCTAGAGCAAATTAATTTTCCACTCATACAAACAACTTAATGTTACCTTCTAATTATTATTAAGAAAAACTCCATTCCTTGAGTTATGCATCTGCCAAAAACAACAGTGATACCAAATACTCTTTTCTCTGTTATTTAATTTCACAAAACCACTTTGTATATACCTTCTTTTTCTACTTTGTGCATGAAATTACTGATTAAATTGCTCAATGCTGTAACTAGAGCTATAACTTTTTAGGGTGGGGGGGATCTCCTAGAAGTTTCCAAGTCTCAAGGAACATACTGAATTCAATCACTATAAGCATTTCTTGCAATTATTGCCTTATATTTGTATAACAATTCAAATTTTGTAAATACATTTTCCCCATCATATAATCTGATCCTAACAGTAAATCTGGGAAACAGACAAGGCAATTGAGGCCCAGAGACGTTAAGGTGGGCTTCTCCAAAAGCATATATGCACTAACTAAACATCTATATGAATCTTCTGCATGTATGGAGCTAAGAGCATATGCAGATGAAGAAGACAGAGTCCTCATCCTCAAGAAGTTCATCACCTAGTAGGGGAGATAAACATGTATAGGAATCCTTAGTTTAAAGGAAGTGGAAGGTAGCCATTGAGTTGGGTCTGAAAAGATGGTGGGAAGGCAATGAAGGAAACAAGAACAACAAAATAAAGTCAAGATAAAGTTAATGTGTTAAGGGAACTCTGAGTATTCTGATATCAAATATTGTTCAGATAGGAGGAATGGTGAGATGAGGCTATAATGCAAGGCCAGGGCCAAGTCCTGTAAAAGCAGTAAGGAGTCACAAAAGATTTTGAACAGAGGAATAATTTGAGCAAATGTATGGTCTAATATCCACCATCTACCAGGAACTTAAACAAATTTATAAGAGAAAAACAACCCCAAAGGACACAGACACTTTTCAAAAGAAGACATACATGAAGCCAGCAAGCATATGAATAAAAGCTTAATATCATTGCTCATTAGAGAAATGCAAATCAAAACCACAATGAGATACCATCTCATACCAGTCAGAATGGGTATTATTAAAAGGCCAAAAAATAACAGATGCTGGTGAGATTGCAGAGAAAAGGGAACACTCATTCACTTGGTAGGAGTGTAAATTAGTTCAACCATTATGGAAAGTAATATGATGTATTCCTCAAAGAGCTAAAAGCAGAACTACCATTCGACCCAGCAATTCCATTACTGGGTTTATACCCAGAGGAATATAAATCAGTCAAACATAAAGACACATATATGCAAATGTTCACTGCAGCACTATTCACAACAGCAAAGGCATGGAATCAACCTAAATGCCCCTGAATGACAAACTGGATAAAGAAAATGTGGTACATATATACCATGGAATACCATGCAGCCATAAAAAAGAACAAGATCATGTCTTTTGCAGGAACATGGATAAAGCTGGAAGCTATCATCCTTAGCAAACTAATACAGGAATAGAAAACCAAATACTGCACGTTCTCACTCATAAGTGGGAGCTAAATGATGAGAACTCATGAACACAAAGAAGGAAACAACAAACACTGGGATCTACTTGGGGTTGGAGGGTAAGAGGAAGAAGAGGAGCAGAAAAAATAACTATTGGGTACTAAGCTTAATACCTGGGTGATGGAATAATCTGTATGACAAACCCCCGTGGCCCAAGTTTACCTATACAGGAAACCTTCTTCACATGTACCCCCAAACCCAAAATAAAAGTTAAAAAAAAAGGTAAAAAATCATACTAATAGCTGTGTGGAAGATAAAGAGAGAGGAGACGGATCTATAAAAATAGTCCATGGAAGAACTAATGGTCCTCAGCAGTGGAAATAGGGTCAAGATATTTTGGATGGAGACTTAGTACTTATAAAGAACCAAGTTTCACTCTGAAATGACAGATTTGGTTGACTGACTAGGCAGTAGGAAGAACGCCAACAAACTTGGGAGCAGGGATGAAGTTTTAAGAACACGTCTCTTTATGACAGGTCAAGAGTAGGGTCCAAATCAGGTCACTTAGGAACGGCCCCACCCAGACTGCTGGTGTGAGGCTTCTGTGTGGGAAGGAGTAAAAGGCAGAGCGGATTAAGAGAATGGATTCTGGAACAGGGCAGAGCCGAACTCATTCATCCATCCAACAGATATCAATTGTGCACCTACTATGTGCCTGGTACTGTTCTAGACTCTGGAGAATACAGCAGTGAAGAAAACAAAGGGTCCAACCTCACCGGCCGCACATTCTGTTGGGTTTAGGGGATGAATGACAAGTAAGGAAATAAACATCAAATATAACAGGAAGTGATAAGTACTGTAAAGAAAAATAGGCAAAAGGTAAGAGGGATAGAAAATAATAAGAGACTGAAAAAGTTATGTAACTTCTCTGAACTCCAGTTTTCTCAACTATAAAAAAAATATGAGTACCAACTTCAGAGGTATTTATGAGGATTCAGCGAGATAATACATTACAAAGTGTTTGTATAGTGCTGGAACATAGAAAGCACTCAAACAGATCAGCTCTTACTTTTATGTAATTGGAAGCCACTATCTAAAAGGCAATGAGGCTCAGGGTGGGCTGCAAATGGTACTCTGCTTTAGAAGGAGGAATAAGAATGTTTCATTGAAATACAATTAAGAAAACAAAAAGGGAGTGGGGAAAGAGAGAGTGCACTCTGGGAGGCCTCCAAATAGTTATGCTACTTTAAACTCTAGTTAACTGTGTTTTAATCAAGAAGTTATAGCAATACAATGTACCGTCTTATATAAAGGTATTTGCTAATGTACATTTTGGGAATTTTTTTTTTTTGAGATGGAATATCGCTCTGTCACCCAGGCTGGAGTGCAATGGCGTGATCTCGGCTCACTGCAACCTCCACCTCCCAGGTTCAAGCGATTCTCCTGCCTCAGTCTCCTGAGTAACTTGGATTACTGGCATGCGCCACCGCACCCGGCTAATTACTGTATTTTTAGTAGAGACGGGGTTTCACCATGTTGTTCAGGCTGGTGTCAAACTCCTGACCCTGTGATCCACCCACCTCGGCCTCCCAAAGTGCTGGGATTACAGGTGTGAGCCACTGCGCCTGGCCGAAATCTTTTTATTTAAAGTATTCATTTACACAAGCTAAATCACAGTTTTAGAATTTTGTAAGAGAACTCTTTAGACTGGGAATATTTAAAAAAGCATCACTTAGATTACTGTGAGCCGGCGAAAAGGTAAATTCATAAAAAAATTTAAATTTTTTTAAAGAAAAGATGTAACATTTTAATAAATCACCATGAAAGCAAATATAAATCTTCTACCTCTATTAAATATAGTTTGATGCTTTTCAAGTTTGACTTTTTAAATTTGCACAGTCAAGTCATTACTCTATGATGTAATTGTTTCAACAGCTGTTTTCAGGTCTATAAAAAAGACTATTCCTTGATTCCATGGGTTTGCAGTACGTCATTTAACCTGGCATGCATTTAAGTGGGGCATGCCATGGAGTCAGACCATGCATTAGAAGCTTCCTGAGACATAATACACGTTTTTGACATTTGAAATTCCATTTTTTTGCTTTAAAAATATTTAAAATTCATAACAAAATTTTATATTTTCTGGTTTTGGATGTCAAATTTATAAAACTAAGTAAAAGAAAAACTATAATTGATTCTAAGTAATAAGTTATGTAATGAATGGTAGGATTCCATTCTCTGAATTGTTTTTCCAGTGATAGTGGTGAAATATTAGTTCCTCTCCTGTTAATTGTGGCTGTCTTATTCTGATTGCAGCACTTACCAGACTGCACTGTAATTATTTATGGATCTGTCATTTCTACCAGACAATGCATTCCTTAAGAGCATGCGAAGTCTCTGGAACTGACAGTCTTTGTGTTCTGAGTGACTAGTACAGCAGGTACACAATAAGTATCTGTGACCTTATCACCTTGTATTATTGTTACTAACTTGTAAGTCTGTTGTTTCTGTTAAAGATGTGCTCCACTAGGACAGTGACTTTGTCTGATTTATCTCTGCATCCTACAAAGCCTCAGCATGATGCTGGGCAAATAGCGGACCCTGAAATCACTGCTGAACCAAATTGATTTGTTTCTACCTAGAGAGTCTGTGGTTTCTCTTTGCTAACAGCTTGCTTAGATTCACGCTGACCAGATCTTGTCTTTAAAATCAGCCCTGAGTTCCAGCAATGCAGTTGCTTCCCAGCTGTCTGTGAAAATGTCATAGTATTTCAGCTGTGTTTTATTGAGTTCTTGAAGCATTTTTCCTGTCCACCCTGGGCTCATCCACTCTTGCTCCAATCCCTGCGTAAGCAGCTGCTAAACTATCCTGCTGTATTCAATTCTCCTCACATACTTAACCCAGTCGTACAGATTTGCAACATCATAGTCCCAGTGTCTGAGAATAAATGAAAGTCTTGATGAAGAAGGTGCCTTATCATTTGATGTTAAGTATAGTATGCAATATTTTATTCACTTCTGCTTTCCAGAATTAGTCACTATTAAACATTTCTTTCCTTACTCATGTTTTAGAAAGGGTAACTTAAAATGTTACAATGATCTTATCCCAAAATATCTTTTAGGCATATGAATCCTATTACTTTTTTTGTTTTTCAAATGAGTTGACAAATGCTTATTTTAAAATTTATAATTTAAGGTAAAAACAAAGCAGTTCTTATAGGAAGAATAAATGTTCCGACACCTGTAAAAACAACTCCAATTCTTTTTCCTCTAAAAAGCAATCGTTAATGTGAAAGGTCTGTTTCTTCTTATGCCAGGTTCCAGCTGCTTCACTTTGTTTAAAATGACTTCAAAGTTTAAACACTGTCCTGTCCCAACAAATAACCTCCCCCAGCTGGAATTATCTCGAGTCCTATCCTTAGTGCGCTGAATACCACACCTGCGGCCTTTTAATTCATCATTTTATAAACTTTCCAAAGCCAAAAGATAGGTTTTTTTTCCTGTCCCCTAACTTACACCTTTTGGAGAGCTGAGTTTATAACCTGGGGTGAATTTACAGATATTACAGAAGAATTAAAAATTGCTATTAGTATTTCTACTGTGTTATTATGAGAGAAAGAATCGTAAGGCAATGAAAAAATCTGAACAGCTCCAAGTTCAAGAACTTTTAAAGTAAAACTCTTACCTGTAAATACACATGTGAGGTACGGATTGAGCTCATTTTGTGTCTGATCCATATCACCTGGTGAAACTACAGAAAAATTTATTTTTTCAGAAGAAAATCAGTTAAGCATAGAAATAATCATGATTCATTCCTATTCACTAAAAGAACACAAACCAAATGCACTCCCACCGTTATTCTCATAAAACCAGGTAAACAGAAGTTTGATTTAGTGGCCTTAATGTAAAGAAGGAAGTTAAACAGCTGAATTTTAATGACTATCAATAGAAAATACTTTAATGGATTATTGTCTTTATGCATCACAGATGAGAAGGGGGGAAGCAAAGGGTCATGAGAAAATCTGAAATTTGTATTAAATAAAGGAAATTCACGGGCCATTTCTTTCAAGGTGAAAAGTTTTCACAGATTCTCTTACGTAAGAATTTAATAATTACAAAAAGAGGTTTAGAATCTCCCTTCTTCCTAGGCCAGCCTGGAGCATATTACTCAATGCAATCATAGGAAACAACCCATAAAGCTGTCAGGGAGCACAGAAGAGCAATACACTATTATACCAAAGCAAATTGTTAGTACTGAGATAAAATAGGCTGAGGTTTTACTCTTTTTTTATGGCCAGAGAGTCGGAAAGTTAACTGAGCGAAACCTATAGCACATATAAGTCTCAGGCCAAAAAGATACCCTGGATACCAAGGGCACGGCTCTGTTTTGAGGCTGTTAATCTGTGCTGTGAAGTATAGTCAATTAACAACCTTCTATAACTTATTTCAAACAAATTCTTGGGGTAGGGTGATATGAAAAAAATTATAACGTTGTATAATCAGTATTTCTTTTCTAATTTTCTGTAAGATAAAAATCAGTTATCTCTTAAGCTTCATTTATTTCACAACAATTTCAGGTGGTACATGTACACAATAGAGTGTTATTCGGCCATAAAAAAGGATGAGATCCTGTCTTTTGCAACAATATGGATAGAACCGGAGGTCATTATGTTAGTGAAATAGGCCAGACACAGAAAGACAAACTTTGAAGGTTCTCATTTATTTGTGGGAACTAAAAAATAAAAACAGGCCGGGTGAGGTGGCTCATGCCTGTAATCCAAGCACTTTGGGAGTTTGAGACGGGTGGATCACTTGAGTTTAGGAGTTCAAGACCAGCCTGGGCAACACGGTGAGACCCAGTCTCTACAAAAAATACAAGAAGTAGATAGGTGTGGTGGCTTGCGCCTGTAGACCCAGCTACTTGGGAGGCTGAGGTGGGAGGATGGCTTGAGTCTAGGAGGCAGAGGTTGCAGTGAGCCAAGATGGTGCCACTGCACACCAGCCTGGATGACAGAGCCAGACTGGAAAAAGAAAAGAGAAGAGAGGACAGGACAGGAGAGGGGAGGGGAGAGGAGGGGAGGGGAGGGGAGAGGAGAAGAGAAAGAAGAGAAGAGAAGAAGAGAAGAGAAGAGAAGAGAAGAGAAGAGAAGAGAAGAGAAGAGAAGAGAAGAGAAGAGAAGAGAGAAGAGAAGAAACAATTTAACTCATGGAGATAGGCAGTAGAAGGATGGTTACCACAGGCTGGGAATGGTAGTGAGAGTGGGAGGGAAGTGGCAATGGTTAATGGGTTTAAAAAAAAAAAAAAAGAATGAATTTGGCCCAGTAATTTGCTAGCACAACAGGGTGACTATAATAAAAAATAATTTAATAGCACATTTTAAAATAACTGAGTATAATTGGATTGTTTGTAACACAAAGGAGATGCATACTCCATTTACCCTGATGTGATTATTACACGCTGCACGCCTGTATCAAAATATCTCATGTAACCCATAAATACATATACCTACTGTGTACTCACAAAAATTAAAAATTAAAACAAAATTACACTAAAAATAAAAAAAAATTGGGTGGATTTTCATAAGAAGGTATTTAAATGAGTAAATTTATAAGCATTCCACATTTCATTATGCTGGGCCATACATGCTCACTGGAGATAAACATTCATGTTAAACTATTATTGTTATACTGTAGAAAACTTACATAGTTTTATAAGGACAAGAGTGTGGACAAATACAAGTTACATATATTTGATATCCACAAATAGACCAAAATTGAACATACAACCAAAAATACAGGTTTTGTTTGTTTGTTTTTTAAATAAATGGGGTCTCATTCTGTTACCCAGGCTGGAGTGCAATGGTACAATCATAGCTCACCGCAGCCTTGACCTTCTGGGCTCAAGGGATCCTGCCATCCTGCCACCTCAGTCTTCCTAGTAGCTAGAACTACAGGTGTCTGTCACCATGCCCAGCTTAACTGCGATATGATTTAAAAAAATCTTTAAATGTATTAAAAGTGCTCACTATGGGCCGGGAGTGGTGGCTCACAAGGTCAGGAGATCGAGACCATCCTGACTAACATGGTGAAACCCCGTCTTTACTAAAAATACAAAAAATTAGCCGGCCGTGGTGGCGGGTGCCTGTAGTCCCAGCCACTCGGGAGGCTGAGGCAGGAGAATGGCGTGAACCTGGGAGGCTTAGCTTGCAGTGAGCCAAGATTGCAACCACTGTACTCCAGCATAGGCGACAGAGCGAGACTCCCTCTCAAAAAAAAAAAAAAAAAAAAGTGCTTACTATGATGTTAACATTTAAATGCTATCTGTGTTCACTTCTCACTCTGTTTCTAAATTTCCAAGAGTTAGAGAGGGAGAGAAACTATTACTGCTTGGTCCCTCCAGTTTAATAGAGCTCCCTTTCAAATTCTACAGAGAACAAACAGTATAAACATGAAAACAAAGGTATCAATACCACCCCAGAGATCCCTTCCATTGAAGAACCACTTGTTTATAGAAAGAATATTACCTACCTAATTGCGTTTATAAAGGATTTTAGCAGAGTATGCCACATAAAGGAAGGGTACATAAATGGTAACTATGACATAAACAAACTCTCCTCAGTCAAAACTGGGGGAGAATCTTGACTTCTGCAGTGATAACTCTTAACAGTTAAAAAAAACAAGCCACTATCACAATATCAGAGTTGACCACTTTTATTCTTAGAACAAGTAGTGGCTTCATAATTCTCTCTTGTTGATTTACGGGGTTTACTGGAAGGGTGAGTATTGTGCTCTGCAGTTGATGATTAAAGTAGCAAACATGGTCTACAACTAGATCAATACAACTTGAAAACTGCTTCTCAAGTTTGTTTGTTCTTACAATTCTTTATCCTGCTGATCAAAACTGAAAAAAAACACATAATACTGGTATTGAAGTCAAAAGAAGAGAAGGAAAAATTTGGAATTATTTGATCTATAAATTTCCATTAACATTTCTATGGAAATTTTGAATCAGCAATGCTGACTAGAAATTGAGTTATATATTAACTATAAATATAATTGATATTTTTATCTTTACCACTAAAAGCTGACTTGTTAACTGTTACTTAAATGTTTGAAGATACTACAAAATAAAGAACAAGTGATCTTAGATTTGGAAATAGAATTCCAGCCTGGAAAAGCAGGAATACTGGCTGAAAAACCTTTAATTGAAGGCACACAGTGGGTACTGGGATTGCACTACTTGTACATACTGTGCCTTTTCCAAATACTCCCCCTTATTTCAATATTTTAGCTTTTTATTTCAAATAATCATTCAAAATATTATTGCTATATCTGGTGCCAATTGAAAGTAAGCCATGTTATAGTTAGTGTAGAAGCTTTTCAAAAATTAGTATTTTTCAAGGAATACTACACAGCCATAAAAAAGAATGAAATCATGTCCTTTCCAGAAACATAGATGGAGCTTGGAGGCCACTAACCTAAGTGAACTAACTGAGAAGCAGAAAATCCATTACCACATATTCTCACTTGTAAGTGGGAGCTAAATAATGGATACACATGGACATATGGATGGAAATAACAGACAATGAAAACTCCAAAAGGTGGGGAAGAGGGGGCAGGGTTGAAAAATAACCTATCAAGTACAATGTTACTATTTGAGTAATGGGTACATTAGAATGGGTACAATCCCCACAAGTAAGCAATATACCAATATATCCATGCAATAAACATGCACATGTACCCCCTGAATCTAGAATAAAATAACATTTGTAAAAATTGGTATTTTTAAAAAACAGAAATTTGGGCTTTATAATAGTTATACTCTTATATTAAAAAAAATTATTGTGGGCTTGAAAGCTTACCTTCTACTCTTTAATGCTATTTTCAGTAAGAGTCACTGGTATAGCAATACTTACATCTGTAAATCTTTATAGTATTATTTTAAACAAATTCTTTATGGATTATCTAAGAAAACAGCATAAAACTATAGGGCTGTTAATGGCAAAACAAGGATATAAAGATAAAGCCCCCCAAAATGTGAATTTTTTAACCCACAAAACAACACGAATTTTTAAAGGGATGATGTCCAGAATTTAAAACAAAACCTAATAAGGAGACATCTAAAATTAGTAACAGTCAGAATAGCTGCATTTTTATACTAATTTGAGTTCACTAAAAAAAAAATTAAAAATCCAATAAATTATTAGGGTACTTAAAAATATATAAAAAGAAGTTAGTACTTGTTAAATAACCTGGCCATATCCTCCAAATTAAGTTACTCATTGGCTCTAGTAGGTATACCAACTCTCTTAAATAATAGCATTTTCAGAAATAGGATCCTGGCAGCATAAAAGTATATATCCCACTGCCAAGAAGTTGACAGTTAATTCAGAAAATAGATGACCCACCTATCCTGAATGCAAATCACAATTAAGTGAGTAATGTACATTCAATTATTAAAGCTCATTAAAAGGCATTTAAGTACTTGACTGTATTCCTGTTGGTGTTATGACAGAGAGAGTGCCTGCCTTTTAGGGGCAAGAATGTCTAGAGGGACATTCCAGCATTAAAATTTGGTTGAGAACTGAGAGACTCTATGTTTTAATAGACAACTTTATCTACAACTCACTTCCTGTTAGTTGAACAGCCTGTGAAACAGCTACTAAAACAAATTCCTCTCAGATCATTCTTTATAAAAGCATGCCATAATAGTTTAAAAACTAAAAGAACCTTAAAAACTACAATAGGTTTGCCTGGTGAAAGAAGCCATACATACCGTATGATTTCATTTATGTGAAGTGCAAACAAGGAAGCTAAGCTAGGTTGTTAGAATAGTGGCTTTACGCTTGTGGGAGTGCAGACTGTGGCTGGGGTGAAAGGAAGCATGAGGGCCTTTGGGGTTTGGCAGTGTTCAATTTCTTGAGCTGGATACTGCTTGCACAAGTGTACTGTATTTGTGAAAATTCTTTGAGCTGTACACTTATGATATGTGTACTTTTCTGAATGTATATTATTCTTCCATAAAAAAGTGAAAATGGAAAAAACCAATAGGGTAGTTTCAGCAATTAAAAGGTGATACCTTTGTAGTTTTAAAACTTTTTTCCAATGATAAAATTAAGCCAAATTACTGACATTACTAGGTAACCTTTAATATCAAATAGTTACACTAAGTCAGAGGCCGTGCTGCTGACTACAAAGATGAATTCCTTTCTGTTTTTTCTCTTGAAACCTTGAAATACCAGTGCACTGAAATTATTCAGAAGCGGAAGGTGAGATTTTGTGGTTGCTGTAGTTTAACTCTCACAGGGCTTACTATCTAGGATACTTCATGCTCTATGAGAATCAGCCACTTGATTTAATTGAAAGCACAAACTATAATCCAGTTTTAACTAATCTTGACAGCATTTAAAAAATCTTAATACATTGTAAATTCACATTTAATTCCTTTCTTTGGTACAAAAGAAGTTTGCTGTTTCAGTTTATGTCTATTAAGCAATAAATCATAACTACACTTAAACTCGACCATAGCTTTGTCAGTAATAATGCCCATAATTCTAATACATGTATATGACACCAGGCCACAGACTGTTAGAAAAGGCCACTATTGTAACATTCTTATCATGACATCTGATAATTACCAAAGCTGACGGCAAAGTAACTCCCTAATATTTACTAAACAGTTTGAAGCTAAGTGCCTCTATATCTACACACAGAAAATCTACTTTCTGAGATGGAAACCCTTCCGAAATATGAAGACTTCTCTCAAATTATGGCTTGTGATTATCACTAAAAATACACGGTACTATCTGTGTAGCCTTGACAGTGGGTTTTGACATCTCTAGCCATTCCTAACTAAATATGAAAACAAAAATTAAATGTGACATAGTGACCAGTTCATTTCCCTAAGGCCAGACCTGCTAACTTTTGAAAGAGTGAAAGAATGAAAAATGAGCTTTCAAATACAGGAAGCCACTAGAAAATAGGAACACCACCATTCCACATCCTAAAATAAGAGCTTTAAAGATTTTCTGTTGAATAGCAAGTTTCGGGGCAAGGGGGAGAGAGGGAGAGGGTGGGTTTCTGCTCACTGTACACACGACACCAGTGGGAATAAGGGCCAGTCCAAGTTCTACGTTACCATTACTCTGGGTAATAGTTCCAAGCTGTGAGGCACAGCTGTATAGGCCCTGCCAGCAAGGCCATCGCAGCAGTGCTTTGATAGCGTGGGGCCCTGAAGTGTCAGGATATAGAGAAGGCAGCAGTTGTTGGCTGTGAAAACAGTCTGATACAAACCAGATGGGAACTTACTAGATGGGCAACACAAAGGAAAACAATTGGCTCATTCAACAAAGTCAGGCCCCTGCCCCAGAGAATTCACAGAAGACAATAACAGTCACCCAGAGTTGATGCAAACAAGAAACAGCCATGTGGTTACAGTTTAAAGAACTGTTTTTCCTTAGACTAAACAAAGTTTTGATTTCTAATTCTTGTACTCATTAATTGAAGTTCGGTGTACAGGTCTTTTTGCCAAAGATAAATATTTCATTTCTTTTGTGACACCGATAGAAACTAATTTTGCACTGCTTCCTCTAAAGTGCTATGAACATAAGCTAAGCTATTTCAGGAAACTGGCAAATTTAGAAAATGATTGATCATGCTGACACAATAATTAGAAAATATCCAACATATTATTTCCAGGACTTCCTAAGTCCTAGTTTGTGTAATGTAGGCAGAATGACACAAAAGGCAGTAATCGCGAGGCTCTCAGAACTGTATTTCTATATAAATTGTTTTTTATGACTTCATTAGATGGTACAGTATTACTGCAATTATATTCCCAAGAAAAAAGTGCTCCTATTTTCCATAGCCTCTGTGAGGCTTATCACACAAAAAGGTTCCTGACCATTCTGAGCTGGCAAGTGTAACAAAGACTAACAATTAGATTTTAAGACACATTTTAGCAATAACATTTTACTGAAAGACTTTTGTGGGTATATATTCCATAACAGAGTAACTTGTTTTACCATTTTAACAGATAGCAAATAGCATTTGAGCTTAAAATAATTCACAAGTAATTGCATTTCTTCTTACTAGAAACCCAAGAGTAATTTTGACCTCTGTATTTACTGCAATTAAAAAGTATACCCAAGAAAGTCTTAAATTTGGAATCACCATTTTTAGGTCAAGGATAAGGAGCCCATCAGGGACACTCTGAAAATAATGAGGTGTATTACACAGCATTTGTCATGCACATATTTAAAAAAATTTGTAATTATATAAAACAGTGATCCTGTTTTATTTTGCTTTTATAGTAATAATAAATAGATTTCTTAAAAGACATATTTTCTGAAAATGATGGAGTTGGTTTCATTTCATTTTCATCTGTGGAACTGTAAAAATTACTATGGTATATGAGATATAAGACTTGGGTTTCCCAGTCTGCACATGCAGGATTGCCCAGATTATTCCCATTGGCTACTCCCATCCTAAAAGCTGAGCCTGAACACAAGGACCCTTTCCTGTTTCATTAAGTCTTTCATCCTGTGCAAGGTAATTCTGAAGTAAGCCAGAGAAACAGAAGTGAAGTAACAATTTGGTATGTAGTTTGATGCCATCTTAAGTATTATCAGCCATAGGTACTTACCTCCTCTTCTCTGCTGCATACACATACCTGTTCATGCATACTTTTTCTTTTTTTTTTTGTATTACACATTAAGTTATGGGATACATGTGCAGAACGTGCAGGTTTGTTACCTAGGTATACACGTGCCATGGTGGTTTGCTGTACCCATCAACCCATCATCTACATTAGGTATTTCTCCTAATGCTATCACTCCCCTAGCACCCACCACCCAACAGGCCCTGGTGTGATGTTCACTTCTCTGTGTCCAAGTGTTCTCACTGTTCAACTCCCACTTATGAGTGAGAACATGAAGTGTTTGGTTTCCTGTTCCTGTGTTAGTTTGCTGAGAATGATGGTTTCCAGCTTCATTCATGTCCCTGCAAAGCACACATACTCATCCTTTTTTATGGCTGCATAGTATTCCATGGTGTATATGTACCACATTTTCTTTATCCAGTCAATCACTGATGGACATCTGGGTTGGTTCCAGGTCTTTACTACAGTGAATAGTGATGCAATAAACATTCATGTGCATATGTCTTTATAGTAGAATGATTTATAATCCTTTGGGTATATACCCAGTAATGGGATTGCTGGGTCAAATGGTATTTCTGGTTCTAGATCCTTGAGGAATTGCCACAATGTCTGTTACAGTGTTCTTCTACAATGTCTTTACATTCCTACCAACAGTGTAAAAGCATTCCCATATCTCCACATCCTCTCCAGCATCTGTTGTTTCCTGACTTTTTAATGATCACCATTCTAACTGGCGTGAGATGGTATCTCATTGTGGTTTTGATTTGCATTTCTCTAATGACCAGTGATGATGAGCCTTTTTTTCATATCTTTGTTGGCCACAAAAATGTCTTCTTTTGAGAAGTGTCTGTTTATATTCTTTGCCCACTTTTTGATGGGGTTTTTTCTTGTAAATTTGTTTAAGTTCCTTGTAGATTATAGATACTAGTCCTTTGTCAGATGGATAGATTGCAAAAATTTTCTCCCATTCTGTACGTTGCCTGTTCACTCTGATGATAGTTTGTTTTGCTATGCAGAAGTTCTTTAGTTTAATTAGATCCCATTTGTCTATTTTGGCTTTTGTTGCCGTTGCTTTTGGTGTTTTAGTCATGAAGTCTTTGCTCATGCCTATGTCCTGAATGGTATTGCCTAGGTTTTCTTCTAGGGTTTTTAATGGTTTTAGGTCTTATGTTTAAGTCTTTAATCCATCTTGAGTTAATTTTTGTATAAGGTGTAAGGAAGGGGTTCAGTTTTAGTTTTCTGCATATGGCTAGCCAGTTTTCCCAACACCATTTATTAAAAAGGGAATCCTTTCCCCATTGCTTGTTTTTGTCAGGTTTGTCAAAGATCAGATGGCTGTAGATGTGTGGTGTTACTTCTGAGGCCTCTGTTCTGTTCCATTGGTCTATATATCTGTTTTGGTACCAGTACCATGCTATTTTGGTTACTGTAGCCTTGTAGTATAGTTTGAAGTCAGGTAGCATGATGCCTCCAGCTTTGTTCTTTTTGCTTAGGAGTGTCTTGGCTATAAGGGCTCTTTTTTAGGTTCCATATGAAATTTAAAGTAGTTTTTTCTAATTCTGTGAAGAAAGTCAATGGTAGCTTGATGGGAATAGCACTGAATCTATAAATTACTTTGGGCAGCATGGTCTTTTTCACAATATTGATTCTTCCTATCCATGAGCATGGAATGTTTTTCCATTTGTTTGTGTCCTCTCTTATTTCCTTCAGCAGTGGTTTGTAGTTCTCCTTGAAAAGGTCCTTCAAATCCCTTGTAAGTTGTATTCCTAGGTATCTTATTCTCTTTATAGCAATTGTGGATGGGAGTTCACTCATGATTTCGCTCTCTGTTTGTCTATTATTGGCATATAGGAATGCTTGTGATTTTTGCATATTGATTTTGTATCCTGAGACTTTGCTGAAGTTGCTTATCAGCTTAAGGAGATTTTGGGCTGAGATGACGGGGTTTTCTAAATATACAATCATGTCATCTGCAAACAGAGACAATTAGACTTCCTCCCTTCCTATTTGAATACTCTTTATTTCTCTCTTGCCTGACTGCCTTGGCCAGAACTTCCAATAGTATGTTGAATAGGAGTGGTGAGAGAGGACATCCTTGTCTTGTGCCAGTTTTCAAAGTGAATGCTTCCAGCTTTTGCCCATACAGTATGATATTGTCTGTGGGTTTGTCATAAATAGCTCTTACTATTTTGAGATATATTTCATCAATACCTAGTTTATTGAGAGTTTTTAGCATGAAGAGGTGAATTTTATCGAAGGTCTTTTCTGCATCTATTGAGATAATCATGTGGTTTTTGTTATTGGTTCTGTTTATGTGATGGATTACGTTTACTGATTTGTGTATGTTGAACCAGCCTTGCACCCCAGGGATGAAGCTGACTTGATCGTGGCAGATAAGCTTTTTGATGTGCTGCTGGATTTGGTTTGCCAGTATTTTTTTGAGAATTTTCGCACTGATGTTCATCAGGGATGCTGGCCTCATAAAGTGAGTTAGGGAGCAGTCCCTCTTTTCCTATTCCTTGGAATAGTTTCAGAAGGAATGGCAGCAGCTCCTCTTTGTATCTCTGGTAGAATTTCGCCTGTGAATCTGTCTGGTCCTGGGCTTTTTTTGGTTGTTAGGGCTATTAATTACTGCTTCAATTTCAGAACTTGTTATTGGTCTATTCAGGGATTTGACTTCTTCCTGGTTTAGTCTTGGGAGGGTGTATGTGTCCAGGAGTTTATCCATTTCTTCTAGATTTTCTAGTTTATTTGCATAGAGGTGTTTATAGTATTCTCTGATGGTGGTTTGTATTTTTGTGAAATCAGTGATGATATCCCCTTTATCATTTTTTTATTATGTCTATTTGATTCTTCTCTCTTTTCTTCTTTATTAGTCTAACTAGTGGTCTATCCATTTTGTTGATCTTTTCGAAAAACCAGCTCCTGCATTCATTGATTTTTTGAAGGGTTTTGTGTGTCTCTATTTCCTTCAGTTCTGTTCTGATCTTAGTTATTTCTTGTCTTCTGCTAGCTTTTGAATTTGTTTGCTCTTGCTTCTCTAATTCTTTTAATTGAGATGTTAGGGTGTCGATTTTAGATCTTTTGCACTTTCTCCCGTGGGCATTTAGTGCTATAAATTTCCCTCTACATACTGCTTTAACTGTGTCCCAGAGATTCTGGTATGTTGTGTCTTTGTTCTCATTGGTTTCAAAGCACTTATTTATTTCTGCCTTAATTTCATTATTTACCTAGTAGTTATTCAGGAGCAGGTTGTTCAGTTTCCATGTAGTTGTGCAGTTTTGCATGAGTTTGTTAATCCTGAGTTCTAGTTTGATTGCACTGTGATCTGAGAGACTGTTATTTCTGTTCTTTTGCATTTGCTGAGGAGTGTTTTACTTCCAATTATGTGGTCAATTTTAGAATAAGTGTGATGTGGTGCTAAGAAGAATGTATATTCTGTTAATTTGGGGTGGAGAGTTCTGTAGACGTCCATTAGGCCTGCTTGGTACAGAGCTGAGTTCAAGTCCTGATTATCCTTGTTAATTTTCTGTCTCATTGTTCTGTCTAATATTGACAGCAGGGAGTTAAAGTCTCCCACTATTATTGTGTGGGAGTCTAAGTCCCTTTGTAGGTCTCTAAGAACTTGCTTTATGAATCTGGGTGCTCCCGTATTGGGTGCATATACATTTAGGATAGTTAGCTCTTCTTGTTGCATTGATCCCTTTACCATTACGTAATGCCCTTGTCTTTTTTTTATCTTTGTGGGTTTAAAGTCTGTTTTATCAGAGACTAGGATTGCATCCCCTGCTTTTTTTGCTTTCCCTTTGCATGGTAAATATTCCTCCATCCCTTTATTTTGAACCTATGTCTGTCTTTGCTTGTGAGATGGGTCTCCTGAATACAGCACACTGATGGGTCTTGACTCATTATCCTATTTGCCAGTCTTTGTCTTTTAATTGGGGCATTTAGCCCATGTACATTTAAGGTTATTATTGTTATACGTGTATTTGATCCTGTCATCAGGATGCTAGCTGGTTATTCTGCCCATTAGTTGATGCAGTTTCTTCATAGTGCCAATGGTCTTTACAATTTGGTATGTTTTTGCAGTGGCTGGTACCAGTTTTTCCTTTTCATGTTTAGTGCTTCCTTCAGGAGTTCTTGTAAGGCAGGCCTAGTGGTGACAAAATCTTTCAGCATTGGCTTGTCCCTAAAGGATTTTATTTCTCCTTCACTTACGAAGCTTAGTTTGGCTGTATATAAAATTCTGAGTTGAAAATTATTTTCTTTAAGAATGCTGAATATTGGCCCCCCATTCTCTTCTGGCTTGTAGGGTTTCTGCAGACAGAGCAGCTGTTAGTCTTATGGAATTCCTTTTGTGGGTAACCCAACCTTTCTCTCTGGCTGCCCTTAACATTTTTTCCTTCATTTCAACCTTGGTGAATCTGATGACTATGTGCCTTGAGGTTGCTCTTCTTGAGGAATATCTTTGTGGTGTTCTCTATAAATCCTGAATTTGAATTTTGGCGTGTCTTGCTAGGTTGGGGAAGTTCTCCTGGATAATATCTTGAAGAGTGTTTTCCAACTTGGTTCCATTCTCCTTGTCACTTTCAGGTACACCAATCAAATTTATGTCTTTTCACACAGTCGCATATTTCTTGGAGGCACTGTTCATTCCTTTTCATTCTTTTTTCTCTATTCTTGTCTTCACACTTTATTTCATTAAGTTGATCTTCAATCTCTGATATCCTTTCTTCAGCTTGATCAATTTGGCTATTGATACTTGTATATGCTTCACAAAGTTCTCGAGCTGTGTTTTTCAGCTCCATCAGGTCATTTATGTTCTTCTCTAAACTGGTGATTCTAGTTAGCAATTCATCTAACCTTTTTTCAATGTTCTTAGTTTCCTTGCATTGGGTTAGAACATGCTCCTTTAGCTCGGAGGAGTTTGTTATTACCTACCTTCTGAAGCCTACTTCTGTCAATTCATCAAATTCATCTGTCCAGTTTTGTTCCCTTGCTGGTGAGGAGTTGTGATCCTCTGAAGAAGCAGCATTCTGGTTTTTGGAATTTTCAGCCTTTTTGGGCTGGTTTTTCCTCATCTTCATGGATTTATCTACCTTTGGTATTTGATGTTGGTGACCTTCATAAGGGGTTTCTGCGTGGATGTCCTTTTATGTTGATGTTGATGCTATTCTTTTCTGTTAGTTTTCCTTCTACTAGTAAGGCCCCTCTGCTGCAGGTCTGCTGGAGTTTGCTGGAGGTCCACTCCACACCCTGTTAGCTTGGCTATCACCAGCAGAGTCTGCCAAACAGCAAAGATTGCTGCCTGTTCCTTCCTCTGGAAGCTTTGTTCCAGAGGGGCACTCGCCAGATGTGCTGCTGCCTTTCTTTCAGAGATGCCCTGCCCAGAGAAGAGGAATCTAGAGAGGCAGTCTGGCTACAGTGGCTTTGATACGGTGGGTTCCACCCAGATCCAACTTCCTGGTGGCTTTGTTTACACTGAGGGGAAAACCACCTACTCAAGCCTCAGTAATGGCGATGCCCCTCCACCCACCAAGCTTGAGTGTCCCACGTCAACTTCAGACTGCTGTGCTGGCAAGCGAGAATTTGAAGCCAGTGGGTCTTACCTTGCTGGGTTCCATATGGGTGGAATCCGCTGAGGTAGACCCCTTGGCTCCCTGGCTTCAGCCCTGTTTCCAGGGGAGTGAATGGTTCTGTCTTGCTGGCGTTCCAGGTGCCACTGAAGTATGAAAAAAAGCTCCTGCAGCTAGCTCAGTATCTGCCCAAATGGCCACTCAGTTTTGTGCTTGAAACCCAGGGCCCTTGTGGTGTAGGCACCTGAGGGAATCTCCTGGTCTGCAGGTTGCGAAGACCATGGGAAAAGCATAGTATCTGGGCCAGAATGCACTGTTTCTCACAGCACAGTCCCTCGGGGCTTCCCTTAGCTAGGGAAGGGAGTTCCCCGACCCCTTGTGCTTCACGGGTTAGGCAGCGCCTCACCCTGCTTCTGCTTGCCCTCTGTGGGCTGTACCCACTGTCTAACCAGTCCCAATGAGATAAGCTGGGTACCTCAGTTGGAAATGCAGATATCACCCACCTTCTGCATTGATCTCGCTGGGAGCTGCACACTGTAGTTGTTCCTATTCAGCCATCTTGCCCAGGTCCCTAAGATATATCTTATACATATAATCTTAAATATATTCACTGAAAAAAAACAATTTTGTTGAAAGTTAATTTATCTCCCTAACACTATATTGAACATGTGCCATCTTTAGCATTTCCTCACCAGCATCCTTTAAAGCTTAGGACAAATATAGGTTCATTTCCTATCTGTTAAAGGAGAGCTGATTATAACATGAGTATTCAAAAAGGAGAGATTTCCTAGAAACAGTCATGCTAATAAAAGCTAACACTTTCAGGGCCGGGCATGGTGGCTCACACCTGTAATCCTAGCACTTTGGGAGGCTGAGGTAGGCAGATCACAAGGGCAAGAGATCAAGACCATCCTGGCCAACATTTACTAAAAATACAAAAATTAGCTGGGTGTGGTGACATGAGCCTGCAGTCCCACCTACTTGGGAGGCTGAGGCAGTAGAATCACTTGAACCCGGGAGGCAGAGGTTGCAATGAGCAAAGCTAACACTTTAATAGCTCTTAATATATGTCAGGTTCTAGTATAAGTGTATTTTATGTCTTTAATTACCATGAAATATCTATACTATATTACAGATAAGAAAAGCACAGAGAGGTTAAGTATTTTGCCCAGGGTCACCAGCTATTAAACAAATGAGCTAGGATTTGAGCTCATGCAATTTGTCTCCAAAGTGCCTCTAATTCTAAATAGAAGAACAGAATCATCAAAAACAACTGGAGTCCTTAATCAGTGTTTCTCAAAGGGTGGTCCTCCCTCTTCAGCATCCGAATAACCAGGGGTACTAGTTTAATGTTTACATTCCCAGGCCCCACCACAGGCAAACAATCACTTTAGGATCTACATTTTATTAATAAATAAATACTCCCGGAAAATTCTATGTCTGTTAAAGTTTGAGGAATACAGTATTAGAGACTAACAGTCTAGTAGTGGTTCATCCTACATGTATGATAAGACTATATCACTTCCCTGTTCTAATTTATTAATTTTAGTTTTCAGTCAAGCTTTTAATAAAAAGATCATGAAATAACAGTTTCTCACAGCCATACATTAAGACTGCACACTTCTGAATGGAGAGATCACTCAATGGTGAATTGCTTTTTTATGACACTGGACGGCTGCATAGCTGCATCTCTGGCCTGAATTTATTTGAGGGTAATGTATTCTGAACTGAAAATAATCAAGCTTCTCTTTTTATTTTCATTATATGAACAAAAAGGGTAGAACCGGTTTAGTGGAATAATTCACTGTTATATGATTGAAATAGTCTGCCTAATTTCTATAAAATTAAAATCACTAAAAAATTTTTAGTAAATGATTACTAGGTTGATTAGAAGGACAGCATTTGTAATATATCAACTTGCAGTTAATTTGGAGGGCACTGTGGTATAATAAAAATAATACTGAGGTTGAGAGTGGTGGCTCATGCCTGTAATCCCAGCACTTTGGGAAGCCAAGGTGGGAGGATCACTTGAGCCCAAGAGCTCAAGACCAGCCTAGGCAACATAGCAAAACCCATCACAATAATAACAATAATAATAATAATAATAATAACAACAACAATAATAATGTTCAACTAGAAGTAAGATCAGATGCTACTCCTAATTGTGATCGCAACCTTTGGTTCTGTTGAACTGGAGATGGTTCCCCTGCTCCCAAGTCTTAAGTATTTACCTCATTAATATCAAAAGGTAAAGATTTTTATCAACTCTATATTTACCTCTGTGATTATAAGGTTAAATTATTTGTAATAGCTGTTGAATAAAAAGGTTACTGATTGATCTAACAGTTTAAATTATATTTTATATCAATTTGATTTCTATTTTAAAAATTGTAATAAAAACTTTAAAGTCAAGTTTCAGGAAATCTGGTAAAGAACAATGAAAGGGTTGAAGAGGTTTTTGGAATGTTGGCAAGTCTTCAAAACAATCCTTGTGTATGGTTTTGGTGAGATGTGTTTAATGTCAAAAAGACAAGAAAAACCCAAGCTCTCCATATACGGTGTATAATTGATTCCACAAAAAGGAAATTAAATAATTTCCACAATTAAAATGCTTCTATATTGAAAAGGAAATTATTTTTAGTACCAATAAGTAAAAATGTTATAGAAATCCTTGCATAATATTCAATGTCTTATTTAACAGATTTTCCATGTCAATCCTTTATGCATTTTGCTCATTGTGAGGGATCATCCTTAGTTACACACATTTGTCTGTTTGATTTTATATATATATATATATATATATATGACATAGATATAGACATTATATATAGAGAGATATGCATATATATATTCTATCTCTTAAATCAAAAGTACAAATCCTTTCACACTGGAACAGTTAAAATAATCACCTATGTTTAAAAATCCATTATTACACCAGGGAAATATTTTTTCTCATATGGATTATGCCTCTCTCATGCAAACATCCTCACATAAAATGTAAGAAATGTATATACATAAAAACAATCTGCAAGTTGACCTAACACACTTGTTGCCACGTTTATTTTTCAACACCATAAGAAAAAAGTGACAAGTTGACAGTATAATTATAGAAAGATGTTTGTCTTTTCATATTTAATAGTATTCTAACAAATTATTTCTGAGGTGCAGTGTTTTAAAGAAATTATCCTTCTCAACTACCCCTTCTTTTTTTTTTTTTTTCCTGGTTTAATTTGGACTTGTTTATTTTGAGAAAAAAAGGTCCCAAACATCAGGGTGTTCACAAAAATAACCCACAGTATCAACTCTAGAAACAAATCTTAAGACTATAACACTAATTATTTTTCTAGAGGATGCATTTGACATGCCAGCTCTCATTCACAAAAATACGTTGTTGCATTTGTGTTGAACTGCCTCACACAGCACACTAATGTGGGGGTATAATACACATACTTCTAACTCAAAGCTGCTTTCAGGAGCTACTCAACTAAAGGAGATTGCCTTTGCAGTTAGGGAAGCAACTACTGAACTTATGTATGAATGAAAAGAACTGTACTCCCTGCATAACAAGAGATTATTTTGGAGACAGCTGATAAAAACCATATATCCTTTTTATTGTTAAGTCATAAAGAGGTATCAAAATTAAAAGCAAAATTTACAGGGTAAGACTTAACAAAACTACTAGGAGCATCAAAGGAGGTGAAAATGGAACTAGGCACAGGGCAATATGAATTAATGAACATGGGAAGGACAAGGATTGGGAGAACAGTGAGCATGTGCTGAAGATACTACGGGAGAGGATCTGGTGAAAAATTTGATCTTAGACAAGCACCCACGTAAAGAAATAATGGGGTAAGATTTCTAAACACCACTATGTGCTTGGTCATCTTCGCCGCTGGCACTGTCTCTGTCACCCTCTCCTTCAGCCTCTTTTTCATTATCCTTGGTCAACTCCAGTTGGTCATCTCCCAATCTTCATCGTCATCATCATCCAGTAGGACCCCCTCCTCAGCAAAGGCATCTGCACCCACCTCAGACTCCATCTTCACATTAGTCTCATCGTTCTTCATGGAACTGCTGCTGTGCTCCCCTTCTGATTTATCATTCTTCATCTCTACTGCTTGTTTCCTCTGTTCCTTTTCCATTTTTTTCCAAGTTTTCTAAGAGAGAATCCACTTTTTGTTTTATCTGGGTCAATTCCTTCTTAATGGCCTGAAGGTCATCTCCTTTCAACTTTCCAGACTTGGAAGATCCCCGCTGTCCTCTCTTAAAATTGCAGCCACTTTTTCCCCTTCGTGAGGTGTTTCCTGATACATGCTGACGTTTCGAGGGCACTACAGTCCGAGCAATAGAAGGAGGAGGAACACGGGCTGGGTAATTGTACACCCTATCATCATAATCCCGCTGAAAGTCATGGTCCAAGTCAAAAGAGGAGCTGTACATCTCCGCCTACAGCAGCCTTGGCATTTCTTTCATTAACACGTTGAACGAAGGCAAAGTCCTTATGAACAGAGCAACCCACAATTTTGCCGTACTTCAAAAAGATTGCCTCCACATCAGATTTCTTGAGCACAAGAGTGTTGAGATTCCCAATGAACACATGGGAGTTCACGGAGTGAGGATCTGTCTTGTCAGTAATGTTGCTGGCCACTGTGTTAGATGATGAGGCTTCTCACAAAGCTGAAAATGTAGCTGAAGATCAAAAAAATCTCACAGAAGTGGGGAGGCAGAAGAGATTCGATTCTGAGACTCCTACTCCCGGGTTCTATGTAGAGAAGCCGACTGCTGCTCGAGGTCGGCAAGGCAGCCACAACCGCTCAGTCTTCATCTCTTCACAAAATGGCCTTTCTTCCTTTTATCCCTGGAGAGCAGATGCTTTGTTTCATCCATCTCTCTAGGGCCGCAGCACTTTCTATGGTACTTTATGTAAAGGGATGCTAAAAAAGATTAACCTAAGAATGAATGCACAACGGAATATTATTCAGCTATAAAAAGGAAGAAAGTAATGATATCTGCTACAACATGAATGGACCTTGAAAACATTATGTTGCCAGGTGTGGTGGCTCACACTTGTAATCCCTGCACTTCGGGAGGCTGAGGTGGGCAGATTGCTTGAACTCAGGAGTTCAAGACCAGCCTGGACAACAGAGTGAGACCTTGTCTCTACAAAAAAATAAAAACAAAATTAGGTGGGCATGGTGGCACACGCCTGCCATCCCAGCTACTCAGGAGGCTGAGGTGGGAAAATTGCTTGTGCCTGGGAGGTCAGAGGCTGCAGTGGGCCATGATCACACCACTGCACTCCAGCCTGGGTAACAGAACAAAATTCTGTCTCAACAACAACAACAAAAACCCCCCAAAACTAAAAGAAAACATTATGTTAAGTGAAAGAACCCAAAAAGAAAAACCACATCTTGTGTATGATTCCACTTATATGAAATGTCCAGCATAGGGAAATCCATAGACAGAAAGTAGATTAGTGGTTGCCAGGGATAGGGGTGGGGAGGGCAGAATGGAAAATAATTACTAATAGATATGGAGTTTCTTTTTAGGGTGAAGAAAATGTTCTGGAATTAGAAAGTTATGATAATTCAGCAACTTTTTGAATATACTAAAAACCACTGAGAATTTAAAAGGGAGAATTTTACAGTATGTGAATTATACCTCAATTTAAAAAGAAAGAGTGAATGAATGTCCACACTATTTTTCTCTCTCATCTAAAGTTCAAAAAGATTGCCCATGAACTAATATCTAAGCTGATTTAATTTTCCCCACCCTTGGGCGTATTCTTGGCTGCCCCTACCCTCTATTCAACTATTATGTCCTCAAACAATAAAAATTTATGTTAATACTATAAAAGAAATCAATCTTTTGGAAAAGCAAATAAAAATCACTTTAGATTAGTCCACTGTGGCTGTCTGCACGACTGTCTACATTAAAAAGAGACAGTAATGGAAAAATGATTGTAATGAAATATTCTCATTTTTCTCTTCCCTTCCTTCTTCCGTCTTATTACTAAATAACAGAATTAAATGTTGTTGGGGGTTAATAGCAAATGATGTAATCATCAAATTCAATTCCATGAGCATTTACTGATCACCACAGTGCTACACTGGGAAACAAGCTCTCTTAAATAAGAAACAGATAACATATCTTAAAAACAAATCACAAAACTATCCCATAGATCACTTTCTTTGGAATATTAAATAATCAGTCTGGGGAACACAGAGATGATAAAAGCAGCTCTTGTCAACAAGCTGTTAAGTCACATGATAAATATTTGTTAAATGCATATTCAATAAATAGTATTACATAAGGAAAGGAGCATCAGCTTTGCAATCGAGTCGATCTGGGCTGGAATTCCAGATCTCCATTTTCTAAATTGTGTGCTTTGGGAAAATTAGTCAACCTTCATGAATCTTTTCATTCTCTCTTGTAAAACAGGAATAAAACTACCTGAGCCAGGCATGATGGCACATACCTGTAGTCCTAACTACTTGGAAGTTGAGGCAGGAAGATTGCCTGAGCCCAGGAGGTTGAGGATGCAATGAACTACAATCATACCCCTGCACTCCAGCCTGGGTGACAGTGAGACTCTGCCTCTATAAAACAAACAAACAAAACTACCTGCATGGCATGGTATTGTGATGAATAAATGAAATAATGACATAGAACGCACCTAGCAAATCTCTGGTAAATGTATTCCCGTTTTTTGTTTTGTTTTGGTTTTGAGACAGCGTCTCACTCTGTCATCCAAGCTGGAGTGCAGTGGTGTGATCTCAGCTCACTGCAACTTCCGTCTCCTAGGCTTAAGCAGTTCTCATGTCTCAGCTTCCCAAGTAGCTGGGACCACAGGCATGTGCCACCACGTCCTGCTAATTTTTGTATTTTTAAGTAGAGATGGGGTTTCGCCATGTTGGCCAGGCTGGTCTTGAACTCCTGACCTCAAGTGATCCACCTGCCTCAGTCTCTCAAAGTGTTGAGATTATAGATGTGAGCCACTGTGCCCAGCCAAAAACTATTGTTAAGATTATGATTATGTTCAAGGCAGAAAAGAGCTAGGGAAAGAGAGTGGGTTAAAATGAATAAGACGTTTTCAATTGGAGGTTCAGTAAGGACTCAAAATGATGGAGCTGAATGTGAAGAATAAGTAATTTGTAGGCATATAAAAGTGGGGAGAGAAGGAAACTCTGGGTGGAAAGAAGATAATGCAGAAAGGCATTGAAGCTTAGAAGCGTAGAGTGTGAAGGGCCCTCAATTAATATGTACTGAGTTAAACTGGGTTGATTACACATTATATTGGATGTGCCAGTGAAAAACACAAGTTTTTGAGCTGACAGTTCTTCCCTTTCTGACATCTAAACAAGAAAATTTTAAACAAGAGTATTTCCACTGTAGATTTATTAGCACATACAATTTTTCTTTGTTTCTAGTTAGTAACTATTAATTATACAACATAAATGTTTCAGACTTCTAGTCTAAATGGAATGTATTTTTAAATAAACACCTAAAAATCCAATTTACATTGTATTGAAGATATAATGTATTATAAAATATGTCAAACTATCTCCTCCTAAAGTGTTAACATAAGAAAAAGATGTAAGAGTAAATAAATGTAATACAGTGTCACATTTACACACCTTTTAACAACAAAACTTTTTATACCTTCCCAAGTGATAAGCTTTTAGTACAAGCTAATAAAGAAAATTCATAATAAGCAAAGGAAGTGTCATAAACTCAGTAATATGTACATCATTTTATTGAAGTATAATTTATAACCAGTAAGACTAACCATTGAAAAATTCATAGTTATATAGACACTACCCCAATCAAGATATATAATATTGCCATCAAAATGGAAAAAAGTTCCCTCTTGCCATTTGTTGTCAAACTCTTCTTCGAGGCAACCTGTTCTCCATATCTATAGTTTTGCCTTTTCCAACAAATTTTGCCTTTTCCATATAAATGGAATCATACAGTATGTAGCCTTTTGAGTTTAACTTCTTTCACTACATTTAATGCAATTGAGATTCATCTGTGCTGTTGTGTGTGTATCAGTAGTTCATGTCTTTTCATTGCTGAGTACTATTCCATTGTATGAATGTATCACACAGATTGTCCATTTACTTGTTGAAGGATATTTTGGTTGATTCCAGTTTGGGGTAATTATAAAGGAAACTGCTAAAAAAAATTTGAATATAGGTTTTGTGTCAAAATAAGTTTTCATTGTTCTTGAGTGAATACATAGGCAATGGACTGCTGAGTCATATGGTAAATTTATGTTTAATTTTATAAGAAACTGTCAGTTTTCCAAGGTGCATGTTGCATTCTTCATTCCCACCAGCAATGTATCAGAATTAGAATTGATCTATATCCTCATCAACACATGGTAGTATCAGTTTCTTTGCTTTTAGTCAACCTAATGGGTATTCAGCAGTATTTAATTTTTAATTTGCATCTTCCCAATTACTAACGATGTTGAACAATTTTCCATGTGCTTATTTGCCATACAAATATCTTTTTTTGGTGAAGTATCTGTTCAAATCTTTTATCCATTTTAAAAATTGGGTTGTTTGTTTTCCTAGTGTTGAGTTTTGTAAGGTTTAAAAATATATTCTGGACGTAACTACTTCATCAGAAAGCAAATTTGCAAATATTTTCTTCCAGTCTGTGATTTGTCCTTTTTCATTCTCTTAACACTGTCTTTTGAAGAACAGAAACTTTTATTTTGATTAAGTCCAGTTATCAATAGTTTCTGCAATATCTTAGAAATCTCTGCACAACCAAAGGTCACAAAGAAAAATTTTCTCCTATATTTTCTTCTAGAAGTTTTGTAGTTTTAGGCTTTACATTTAGATCTATGATCCATTTTTTAGCTCATTTTTGTATGTTTGTGAAATGCAGATTGAGGTTCATTCTTTTGTATATAGATGAGCTCTGTCCAAATACCATTTGTTGAAAAGATTATCCTTTCTCCATTGAATTGTCTTTCCCATTGGTAAAAATCAATTGATCAACTGATCATAAATGTGTGGACTTTTTTTTTGAATTCTCTATTCTATCCCATTGATATTTATGCCAGTACCCCACTGTCTTGATTACTGTAGCTTTATAATAAGTCTTAGAGTTATATAGTATAATCTTCCAACTTTATTTCTCTTTTTAAAAGTTATTTTGGCTATTCTAGGTCCTCTGCATTTTCTTATGAGCTTTAGATTTAGCTTGTCAACTTCTACCCAAAAATCCCTGAGGGAATGTTTTTGAGATTGCACTGAATCTATACATCAATTTAGAGGGAACTGACATTTTAAATTCTGCCTTGTCCCTTTGGCAAATTTTGTGCAGGACAGTTTCCAACCACTCCCCCAACAATAAGAAACTTCTAATAGTGCTGATAAAAGATTGTGGGACAAGACTATTTCCTTCTTCTCCGCCAGGAGTGGATTCTTTTTTTCCTGTACCCTTCCCCCAGCCACAATAGGTTTTCACCTATACCCTAGAAATAACAGATGTGTTGGCCCTTCCTCAATGGCTTAAGGCTTTTGTTCTTAAAGGAGAAGGGTCAAAGTGGGCATCCTGCCTTTCTGGCAGTGACAGTCACTTCCTTCATTCAGGCCTGCACCAGTGAGGGAGACTCTCTGCCTTTCCCCACAATCTTTCTCTAGAGGTCTGTGCAGAAGATGCCTACAAGTGGGTGTGAACTCCACTTGTATCTGTGACTACCAGTGGTTCTATACTTGGCCTTTAGCAACCCACTACAAAGTTTAACCAAATACTTCTTATCTGCTTGATTGGTGCCTGGTCTCTTTCTGTGACTGTGCTCTGTCACAAGTGAGACAGTGCTTGTGTCTCATCTCTTTTTGGAGGAGTCTGTCTTTCCTTGGACTTTAGGCTACTTAGTTGCTCTGCATCAGAAGCTCTCTGATAGGTTCAAGAAATGTTAATGATTTTGAAGTTTATCTGACATTTTATTATAGTTAGGGTGAAAGTGACACTCTTTCCAATTTCCTCATCCTAAGTGGAAACAAAACTACCAAATTCAGCAACATTTCAAAGTGAATTTATTTTTTGTTAATCAATAGCATGGATTTGTGGAAAACACATTTATTCAGACAATGCTTGTTACACATCTGGATTCACATATTTTTGGCACATTTATTAGTCTGTGCCCCAACCCCTCCCTATCAGAGATCTACACAAATAGTTTTGAAATCCCTATCATATCTTAAGATTTTTAAAAATCAACGTAAAACTCTTTTAACTATGGTTTTGAAATTACTAAGGTCAACTATAGTTCTGATCGCTATTGTAATTTAGCTAAATTTCAAATACAAAGGCAAAAAATGCACCATTCTATTAAAAAAGAAAAATTATTTGCACACGTGGTCAAAAATAGCTTCTAAGAATATATAAGTTTGAATTTTCTACTATTTACACATTTAAAGTCATCATCACAGTTATATGAGTATAAAAGGTGCTAAATTGGCTCGAATTTAACTCAGGACACATTGCCAGAAAGAAACATTTGTGATTCTGTGTTTCCCACAAAAATGTAAACTGATTTTGACAAATAACAGCAATTACACCTATTACTTTTAGCACTTTGATACTTATTTTCTGAGTAACATGTGTAATCTACAAATAAGAAAAACTGAAAACTGCTGTGATTTTTTTCAAGCAAATTTGACAATCCAACCTATGGCAGCATTTTATCATAAAACATATGACTTTTTTTTCCCCCCACTGACTGGTAGTAGTATATAGTATGTCTGACTTTGTAATGATAATGTATTATGATGGTCTTAAAATTTAAAGAGAAAAAAAGAAGGAAAATAATTTTTAAAGTATACTATTTTAATATATTACTTCATAGAATTTAATTATTCCTGGGCTCATCACAAATAAATTGACTTATAACTAGCCTCTCATTTGTACTGATGAAAGTTAACTTGTATAGCAAAAGATGAGTAGAAATTAACTTGCACAGGAAAGGGGGAAAAATAGAAATGACTATTCAAATACTTTTTTAAAAAAGCACTTTCACTGTAAAACTGTTAGATACATTAATCAGTACATAGAATCAGATAAGTGGTATCATGTGGTCAAAGATAGAACCAATAAATTCAATACCAAATAAAAAGCTTTTACTCTTAAAGGCTTCAAAGATATCGTTTGTCAGAACAATGAATTCCTCTCTTTTATATTAAAATCTGAAAGTAATAGTCAAGGGAGAAAAAAACTAAGTACTTTACTAAGTTCCTAGCAATACGGTGCTAGAATCTGTGTCCTACCATTCTTCAGTTAATTTTTAATGGATGATCATTAAAACAGCTGCTACTGCTTCTTTCTTTGTAGACATATATTAAACTACACATTTCAAGTGAAATACATGATACTTCCCCCTGAAATAGCCAAAATTTGGGGTTCTAGTATTCTTGGAAGCATTTATCTGCTAGAAAAGATGTGGTTTTAATTCCCTTGTGATAAGGTGAATTTCCTTCATTATCTTCAAGGTTTCTATGTATGAGAGGATTGAATTCCTTCAAGGTCACCCAAAGTCCTGAGAGCTCCAGAGAATTATTTTGGCACTCTGACTTCTATTTTCTGGAACATCTGGCAATGTCTCAGAGTTTCATCAGAGAAAAAAAAATAAAACCCACAAAATCTATGGGAAAAAATGTCATAACTGACTATATTTGCCAAGTCAATCATATTCATTCAAGAAATTTTCAGTATAAAGATATGTATCATTATAGAGTGAAAGACTTGGCCTGTATTTAAAATGCTCTCTTTATAGCCCACTGCTATTTATTTGTCTTAGTCAAGGCTGGTAGAGGTCTGCTCTCCTAACTTTTGTACTAGATGTAAAATGCAACGCAAAACATTTCAAATGTATTAAATCCAACTGTTGTAAACCCTTTCCACATAAAACTTCCTTCCACCAGCTAACATTTTACCAGAGATATTTTCCTATCAGCTGAGAAAAATAATTATTTCATTACATATAACATCCCCAAGAAAATGAAATTCATTTATAATGTCAAAAATGATTAATTTTTAAAAACATTAAAGAAACTATCATTGACTGTGAAGGATAGTTCATAAATGAAGACTCAGTTGAAGAACAAGAAGTAAATTCTGACATTACCTGAGAAACATTTATCTTTCCATATCGATATACTATCATGATTAATTTTTAAATCACCATAAGAAGAGTTTTATAGGCAATTTTCCACAGTACATTAATATTAACATACTACGATGAGGTTAAAAAAAAAAGGGTCAGGAGGACAAAGTTCTGAAAACTTGGAGCACGAGGGGAATAGACAACAAATGGAAGACTGAAAACCTGAACCTTAAGTGGCATAATCTTACTCTCTTGAGCATATCCTCATTTAGGTCCTTCCCAAAACAACAAATGCATAGTTACCTTTGCAATTATACTGGCATTCAATAATATGCATTTGCTCAATTAAGTATTATTTGAAAATTAAATAAAAATCACAGTTATAAAAGCAAAAAAGAAAAATTCTACTTCTCAAACTATTCCTAATACTTCTTCCAGGATTGTGGCAGAAACTTTTTAAACAGAAGATATCTTAATTTCTACTGTAAAATTTCAGATTTTAGGTTATACAAAATGTAAATAACTAAGAAGCAAGATGGCAAACAAAGCACGAGGCCAACAGCCTTGCAGAAACATAGAGACAATATCAAAATGCTTATACGCTGGAATGAAAGGTAACCACACAAGTTTGATAAACAACAGTTAAGGTCATCCATATCAATAGTATGTAACATGAGAGGCAATTGTTTTTAAGTTACACTTGGTCAACAACACCATGCACTAAATAATGTGCTTTACAAAGCATATTAACAGCCATAATTCCTGTCTTTAACATATTATAATTTCAAATAGACCTATGTACAGATAAAAAGACCTTGGTATTCAATTGAACAAGAACTAAAAGGTAAGGGTAAAGGAAAGACACCAGCTAAGAGTTTTAAAAATCTACTAGAAATAGTGTTTACTGGTAAAAATAACAAACTAATTTACAGTCAAATACAATACCGATTCTTCATCTAAATGGACTAAATGAGAGAAAACTAAAGAAAACAAAAACCTAGAGAGCAGTGGGATGTATACAAAAGTAAAGAATTCTCATATTTGTTCAATATCCAGACAAGTATCAAACTATTATATTACTACATAAAAACAAGTCTTACCTTGTTGCTGTGATGGTGCAATATCAGATTTATTTGTAACATGTAGGTAACTTTGTGATGGTTTGTGTTCGACTTGCTTAACATCCTGATTTCGCTTTTGTTGGTACTAAATAATTTAAGATATGAAGTCATAATATTTTTTAGTTACTTAAAAAATCTGAGAAGTCAAATTATTCAAGTGTTTATAAAATTTTAATAATATGCTTGCTGTCTAGTTGCTTTTTATTGCCATTTATGTATTAGCACTTCTACCGATAAATAGGTGATGAGGTACATATCACAAAAGAAAAGATGTTGCAAAAAAAAACTTTAAAAAGATTAGGATCATATATACAGATTTCAAATATTCAAGTCATTTCTATTTTTATTAGAAAATTCAGAGCTACTTATGAATTAAACTACTTTATATACATATAATGGATTTAGACAGGATAAGAACTTAATTTGGCAGCAAACTCTTCCATATAACCACTTTTTGCATAAAATGAAAATCTGCATAATGCACTGCAATTTTCGAAGAGCTTTTATATATAGTAACATCATTTAATTCTCAGAAGTGTGAGTAGGTATTGTTATGTTCCATTTGCCATTCAAGAAACACACGCCCCATCATAAGCACTATCATGTCTCTCCCTTACCTATAACATAATCAAATTTGAAATTTACATTAGTCACAAATCTCTTCATAATCACACATCACAAATTGTGTGATTTTCTTTCTTCTCTTTCCTGTTTTATGAGCTTAATTATAAAGAGCCCCTGAAAACAGCTATTACAGGAGCCCCTGAAAACAGCTTTAACAGGAACTTAAAAAGAAATCCCTGAACCCTTGTCAATAAATACAACCATAGAAGAATCTGAAACATCTGTCCACATGGACACAATGTAATCACCGCACCTTTGACAAGCATCCTCTTTATCTAGGGGTAAAAATGAGTAGCTCTAAGCTACAGTAGTAATAACTAGTCTTAACTCTGGTCTTTCAAGTTTAGAGCTGTTAGTCATGTATGTTTCTGCCTCGAAGGAAATATTATCTTGGTGTGTATTTCTAAGATGGGTACTAGGACTACCTCTGGCTCTGGCTGCTGAGACTTTGAACGTTTCTAGTGGTTTCCTTGCTTACTCACAGTGAATAAGAGCTATGAACACAGGAGCTAACCTGCCTGTGTTCAAATCTGGGTAAGGCATTTTCTAGCTTTGACCTTGGGCAAGTTATTTAACTGCTTAATACCTCAATTTCCTCATTCATGAAATAGGGATAATAATAACTACCTCATTAGGCTGTTATAAGGATTAAATGAGTTAAAATACATAAAAAACTTAGAACAGCATTTAGCACTATAAATGTGTGCCATTATTACTAACCATACGTCCCTGTCAGCTAAAGAAATCTAACAAAGGAATTTTTTGAGGCCCATTCTTCTGGTAACACTTTATAGTTTTATTCTAAAACAAGCCATCAATTAAAAGGAAGTAAACTTTTATTTTGAAAGTTTTATTGAGATATACATAACAGACAATAAACTGCACATATCTACAGTGTCCAATTTGCTGTTTTGACCTACCTATAAACCCATGAAACTATCACCACAATCAAGATAATACAATAAACATATCCATCAATCTCAAAAGTTTTCTCACACCCTTTTATCTTCTCCCTCTTGCCCTTCCCACCTCTACCTCCTACTGTCCCCAAAAAAGAACTGAAATGTTTTCTATTACTATAAATTAGTTTGCATTCTCTAAAATTTTATATAAATAAAATCAGAGTGATTTTTTTTGTTTGTTTTTGGTATGGCTTCTTTACTGAACATAACTTTTGTAAGAACCATCCATGTTATTGTTTGTATTCATAGTTCATGCCTTTTGATTGCTAATATTCCACTGCACAGCATACACCACAATTTGTCCATTTACCAGTTGATGGACAATGTGTTGTTTCTAGTTTTTGGTTACTACAAATATAAAGTTGTATGAACATTCATGTACATGTCTTTGTGTAAATATATGTTTTAGTTTCTCTTGAGAAACTAGGAGTGAAATGCGTGGTTCATATGGTGGGTGTGTATTTTTTAAGAAATGGCCAAGATCTTTTCCATAGGGGTTGGATCGTTTTACATTCCCAATCAGCAAAGTATGAGAGTTCAGTTGCTCCACATCCTTGCCGACACTTGGCATGACAGTCTTTTAGATTTTAGATATTCTAATGGATATGTAGTGGTAGCTCATTGTGGTTTTATTTTGCATTTTCCTAATGACTAACTCTGCTGAGAATCTTTTTTTTTTTTTCTTTGAGACAGAGTCTTGCTCTGTCACCAGGCTGGAGTGCAGTGGCGCGATCTCGGCTCACTGCAACCTCCACCTCCCGGGTTCAAGGGATTCTCCTGCTTCAGCCTCCCAAGTAGCTGGGACTACAGGTACAAGCCACCACACCCAGCTAATTTTTGTATTTTTAGTAGAGACAGGGTTTCACCATGTTGGCCAGGATGGTCTCGATCTCTTTACCGCATGATCCACCTTCCTCGGCCTCCCAAAGTGCTGGGCTTACAGGCGTGAGCCACCATGCCCAGCTGAGAATCTTTTTATGTGCTTATTTGCCATTCATATATCTGGGTAAAGTACTGGTCCAAATCTATTGTTCATTTTAAACTGGATTGTTTGTTCTCTTAATACTGAGTTATGCAAGCTCCTTATATATTCTGAACACAAGTCTTTGATCAGATAAGAGATTTGTAAATATTTTCTCCCAGTCAGTGGCTTGCCTTTTAATTCTCTTAACTGTGTTTTGAAGAACAGAAGTTCTTATTTTTGATAAGATCAATTTAAAAAATTATTATTCACAGATAGTACCTTTGGTATCATATCCCAGAAATGCTTGCCTAATCATGGTCACAAAAAATTTTTTCATACTGAAGTTATTAACATACTTTTTCATTATTAACTAATTTTTCCTAATCATTGCTTGGTCACAGGTTGGTAATACTGAACCCCACATAATCATGTGTTCCACAATCTTTATCTTACATATTTTTTGGTTTCATCCTTAACATATGTACTGCTGCACAATACCATGAATACTTATTCATAAATTACTTCAAAATGAGTAATAAATTGCCAATACACAAATAAAAAACTATTTAATATTGAACTTTTTTAGATTAACATCTTGGTGAGTAACCTATTTTTTCAGTACATGAGATTGCATGGGCCATTGGCTTCACTCAGTATTAAATTTCTTATGCAATACATTTCTTATGAAACACTTTTTACAAATTTCAATGTAATAAACACTTATCGAGCACTTACTTTGTGCAAATTACTAAGCTAGGTAGTGTATGCAGATACAGAGATGTAAATTAAATAGCTACCTTACTTTTATATATATTATTTTTATGTTTTATTTATTTATTCACTTTTTTGAGACAAGAGTCTCACTCTGTCACCCAGCTGGAGTACAGTACAGTGGTGTAATCTGCTCTCACTGCAACCTCTGCCTCTCGGGCACAAGCAATCTGCTGCCCACATCAGCCTCCCAAGTAGCTGGAACTACAGGAGCCTAGCTAATTTTTGTATTTTTTGTAGAGATGGCGTTTTGCCACATTGCCCAGGCTGGTCTCAAACTCCTGGACTCAAGTGATCCGTTGTCTCGGCCTCCTAGAGTTTCTGGGATTACAGGTGTGAGCCATTGCACCTGGCCGTTACTTTTATTCTTTAATTTAAAGATAGGGAATTAAGGCTTAAAAGGGGCTAATATGTTCAAGGGCACAGCTTAGGTGAACTAAGATTTATATTCAGGCTTGAGTTAGGAAATAAAGGAGGCATGATTTGAAGCTATCTGACTTCAGAGGCTTGGCTCTTGACGGGGTACCATGCTAAGGCAATATTGTTTCAATTCTCATTTTAAGTAAAATATAAGTGCTACTAATTTGGTACCTGGGAAAAATCTTCAGCGGCTACTGGTAAATTAACATCATTTTCTTGTAATGTCAGAAGTGTTGTGGGAAGAACAAGGTTAGAATTTGGCTCCAACTCCAATTCTCCCAAACTCATTGGACCATGACTAGCACATGAATCTTCATAAATACTACCTATTATCAAAAATGTAAACAAAAAGTTAAAATAAATTGTTAAATTTATCTTCAAAAATGAACAAGTAGTTGACTAAAACTACCAAGATGTCTCACCTGCTGAATTAGAACTAGCAGTGTACTTCAAACAAAGACACCCGGACCAAGCCTTCACTGCAGTTAAAACCGAAACTCAGAGAGAATGCAAAAAGTACCTATGTTCAAACAAATCCATGCAATATTCTACGTAAAGTTTCAATCAACAAGTTGTCCATGCAGTTCATCTGAAGCCTCCTTCCCACATACGAACTCTTAACACTCCTGCTTACCGTTCCTATCTCTAAGAGTCAATAGAATACTTTCTATCTAAAAGGTAATCTTAAAGCAAAGGGCAATTTCCTGCCTGGAAAATGTTGGTACTGCCTAGCTCTATTCTGTGGATTTTTTTATTCAAGTGATCAAGCTCTTCTTCTTTTTTTTTTATCTAAACGGCACCTCTGGCCGGGCGCAGTAGCTCATGCCTGTAATCCAGCACTTTGGGAAGCTGAGGCAGGTGGATCACCTGAGGAGAGGAGTTCGAGACCAGCCTGGCCAACATAATGAAACCTGTCTCTACTAAAAATACAAAAATTAGCTGGGTGTGGTGGCGTGTGCCTGTAATCTCAGCTACTCACGAGGCTGAGGCAGGAGAATCACTTGAACCCGAGAGGTGGAGGTTGCACTGAGCTGAGATAGCATCACTGCACTCCAGTCTGGGTGACAAAGTGAGACCTCGTCTCAAAATAAATAAACAAACAAACAAATAAATAAATGGCACCTCAGTCAAATCAGTAAAAAGAAGACAAGAGCAGAGATATCTATGTATCTAATAATAACATCACTCTACCTTTGTATTACACTATATACTCCAAGCACTTTCATATACAAGTACATTATCTTATTACATTTGAACTTTACAATCATTCTGTAAGATAGACAGGTTACAATATTGTAACTGTCTCTCACAGACATTACTAAGGTTCAGAGAAGTTAACTAACTGTCCAAAATCAGAGAGCTAGTAAGAAGCACAAAGGAATTAAGTCACTGCTCTCTGTTTCACAGTCTTGCTAGATAATCTTTTAAAATATAATCAATAGAAATAGACCTGGAGTTATATGCAAATCAAGTTGTTTTAAATATATATATTTAAAATTTATATATTTATTTTATTTTATTTTATTTTATTTTTTTAAAGACAGAGTCTCACTCCTGTTGCCCAGGCTGGAGTGCAATGGCATGATCATGGCTCCCTGCATAATTGACTTCCCAGGCTCAGGTGATTCTTCCACCTCAGCGTCCCGAGTGGGTGGGACTACAGGTGTGCACTACCACACCTGGATAACTTTTTGTATTTTTAATAGAGACAGGGTTTTGCCACGTTGCCAAAGCTGGTCTGAAACCCCTGGGCTCAAGTGATCTTCCTGCCTCAGCCTCCGAAAGTGTTGGGATTACAGGCATGAGCCACTGCACTGCACCCAGCCTGAAAAAATATTTTAAAGACGCCATAGATATTTTCCATTTAAAGGCATTCTGTTGACAATTTCCTAGATATAGCAAATAATCACTCTGATTGATCTTTTATATTAATCTAGGTTTTCAATGGGGTTTTACATAAAGCAAAATACATCTATTGAGTTCTAATTTTTTTTTTTTTTTGAGATGGAGACTCACTCACCCAGGCTGGAGTGCAGTAGTGCAATCTCGGCTCACTGCAACCTCCGCCTCCAGGGTTCAAGCGATTCTCCTGCCTCAGCCTCCCGAGGAGCAGAGACTACAGGCATGTGCCACCACACCCACCTAATTTTTGTATTTTTAGTAGAGACAGCGTTTCACCATATTGGCCAGGCTGGTCTTGAACTCCTGACCTCAAGTGCTCAAGTGATCTACTCGCCTTGGCCTCCTAAAGTGCTAGGATTACAGGCGTGAGCCACCATGCCCAGAGGCATTGAGGTTTGATTTTTACTATTATAGCATTAAATCTGTATAAAACAATTTATCAAAATTATTACCTGATTAATTCTCATTTAATTATCTAACATGAGATTAATTTAAGTAATGGTAATAATACCTATAATTTAAAGTAACTCATGTTCCAGGCTTTATTTGCCTCTTTATATTCTGTTATGCCTTTTTCTATTCCTATGTGACTTCTTCGACATTTTTCTAAGATAAATTAAGAGAAAAGAATTATATATAATGTTAAAAACGAAGATATTGAAAACTCTTTTGCTGATAATATGGTATATGCCTAGAAAATTCCAGAGACTCTAATGAAAACAAAAGAACTTGCTGGGCGCGGTGGCTCAAGCCTGTAATCCCAGCACTTTGGGAGGCCGAGATGGGCGGATCACGAGGTCAGGAGATCGAGACCATCCTGGCTAACACGGTGAAACCCCGTCTCTACTAAGAAATACAAAAAATAGCCGGGGGAGGTGGCAGCGCCTGTAGTCCCAGCTACTCGGGAGGCTGAGGCCGGAGAATGGCGTGAACCCGGGAGGCGGAGCTTGCAGTGAGCTGAGATCCGGCCACTGCACTCCAGCCTGGGCTACAGAGCGAGACTCCATCTCAAAAAAAAAAAAAAAAAAAAAAAAAAAAAGAAAACAAAAGAACTCTATTAGAACTAATACGAGAATGTAGTAATGTGACTGGATATCAGATAAATAGATAAAAATGATTAGCTTTTTTCTATAGTATAGCAACATGATTAAGCCATGAAAGCACAGAAAGTATAAAAGATAGAAATATCTATATATAAATTTTTAAATTATATGGCAAAAAAAGATCAACAATGTCAGTGAACAAAATATAAATTTGGATAAAAATATTTACAATACAAATAGTAGAAAACATCTAAACTATAGAAACAGCTTTAAAAATAACAAGAAAAATTGCGAACCTCCCAGATGGGAAAAGAACTTTATAGGAGCACATACAAATGGCCAACAAACATCTGACTGAAAAGACATATAAACTCACCAGGAGTCAGAAACATATCTTCATATTTCTACTGAGGCATATAAAAAAACTATTCGACACAATTTCAGGAGGGGATGTAAGGAAAGGGCACTAATAAATTGCTGATAAAAATACATTGGTTTAAACTTTCAAGAAAGCAACTTGGCATTATTTATTTCCAAACTAAAGATATATTTGCTCATGTATAGAAGAGCTTCCCAGAAGTACATACACTGGAGTAAGGAGGGGTATATAAAACACAACAATCTGGTAGGATACGTGTGTGGATACTTACTCTAGCATTGTTTATAGTGCAGGGAAATGGTAATAAACATCCATCAATAGAGAAACAACTAAATAAATTATTGGAAATCAACACTATGAAGTTGTATGCAATCATTAAAATGAACAAATTTAAGTAATACCAGTTGACCTGGAATAATCTACAGGGTTTACTGCGTAAAACACAAAATGCAGTCAAGTGTGCAAGATATGATTTCAAGTTGTAAAATAATGGCAATCACACACACTATATATATTGTACATGCATGTGTGCATAAAATTATATGTGTGAGGTAAAAAACAGGAGGGTTATATGCCAGAATCTTAACATGGGTTACTTGGGATAAGGCATACATGGGACAGGAAAAAAGTGGTGGTGGGAAGCACTCAAAAAGTGTGTAATAGCTTTCACATCATATACCATCCTATAATTTAACAGATATTTACTGTGATCTGTGTACTACATAACCTGCTAGGTGACAGGGATATGACAGTAAACAAGATAAAGTCCATACCGTCACGTGAGATTACAAATCAGTGTGATAAGAGCAACATTAGGCAGGTGACATTAGAGAATTATACATATGACAGGTATTTAACCCAGTGATAAGGGTCAGGAAAGGATTCCATGACAACAATCATAACAGTGCTGAATTTGCTGTGTCTTCTAACAAGCAGGCTCACTGAGTGTGGGTGTCTCACCTGTATAATGCAAGTTAGACCTTTAAAAGAGGGATTTTTAAAATATTATTTCAATCAAGTCGAATTTAATTTAATTTAATTAATCATAACTAGAAATCCCTAATTTTGCTTTCCTAGGATTTTATTGTAGTGGAGAGCAACCATGGCAGACTTTTAGAGAACACTAAATTTGCCTAAAATTGCCAGTCCAGCAAGAATTTTTGGTCTGGCATATCTAACAGATTTTTTTCATTTGTATGAAAGTCAAAGGCATCACACATTCAGTATGTATAAACTCCACTCCACCTCTTTCCTCCTAATTCTGTCCTTCCTCCATATTCGTTCTCTCTCAGTGACTGAGATGATCATCTATCCAATAATTCTAGCCAGAAACCTAGGTATTTCTTAGACTTTCTGCTACTTTTTTACTGCTCACACTCAAATGAATCCCTGTCCATCTCCTTAATTCTCTCTCAAATCTCCCTTTTTATATATCTTCCCTACTAAATAATATCTCATCAGGTCAATTTTAATGGTTGTCTAATCAGGTTCCTTGCATCCAGTGTTAACTCTTCCAATCTACCCATCACATTGCACCTCAGATGATCTTGCTAAATAAAAGGTAAATATGATCATATCACTCATTTATTTATAATCTTTAGCAGACTGATGAATATCACACAACATTCAGAATTGACAGAAACTTAAGACTGAACTGTTCATGGGAATAAGTATAAAGTAAGACTTACTATTTCCCATTTTGTATACAAAGCGATCCGTACTGTACTCCTTAACAGATCATCCAGGGCTTTTCATGACCTGGTTTCTGCTCCCTGCTGCAATTTCATTACATATTAAGCTCTACTACTTTGACAAAAACACTGCATTTCTGTGATTAACCCTTGTTTTTTTTGTTTGTTTTTTGGGGTTTTTTTTTTTTTTTTTTGCCTTTGTTCCCTGTCTTATTGCATATTCTGCCTGAAAGGTCCCTCCTCACCACATGGCAAGCATTTATTCATCTTTGAGGAGTCACTTCAAGCAAGACTTCCCTCATCTATGAAGTCTTTCCTGAATCCCTTCAACTACAATTGACCTGAACATCCATCCTATATGGACTTCTTCACAATAACTACAGTAATTTATTGCATGATTTTGCTTTCTTATCTACTATGTCTACTAGAGAAAAAACAATCATTGTGAACAGGGCCTTACCAAGTTTCATATTCCTAGCACCTAGCACATGCTTAGCACATAGCAGGCACTCAAAAATGTCTTCTGAATAAGGTAAATGAACAAACTGGAATATTCTTACAATTTGCCATCTGGCTAATTCCCTTAAGATTCAATTTCACATTGGCTCTTGCAGAAAACCTTTTCTAAGCCCTCACAAATGAGTTGAATTCCTCCTCTGCACTCCCACAGCCGTATGTTGTACTAGTCATACAATATTATAATTGTTATTTATTTCTCCCACACTAGTTAGTAAATGTCTTGAGAGCAGACATCTATCATCTTTGAATCTTGAATGCTTAATGCAGTACTTACACAGCTCTAGGTATACAGTGGGTATTCAATACAGGTTTTTTGAGTAAATAAAAAGCTGTAGTTGGTAGTATATCCCAGGGTCCACATATAATTCATTCAAATTATAGCTTACATTTTAGGGTCCCCAAGACAACTCCTCAAAGCCAATTTTGCATCATTCAGTTACTCAACCCAACCTGAGAGCCTAAGGCATGGAGACAGTGATAGAGAACTACAGGAAATAGGACATTTCCTGAAAATTAGCAGGGGTGGGGAGGGGCAAAGTAAGAATAGATGACCCTCTGTAAGCAACGTTGATGAAAAGCAATACCAATCACTAGCATATATAGTTGATTCTCATCTATGGACCACAGTTATATTCTGTGGTCACCAGGAGAAAATCTTGAAACAAGAGGAACAAATTAGTTTTCTATAGGCAAAGTCCTTTTAGTCAACTGTTGATAGTTTCTGATTCTATGAAGTACATATAAGATAGTACTTTTCATGCTCCAAGCATTATTAAAGAGAACACCACCATGTGCCAAGCACCGTGCTTACTACTTCACATGCATTGTCAAATACATGTACCTAATAACCGTAATGAGATAGACACTATTACCTCCAAGATAGCCCCCAATGATCCCTGCCCTCTTGGTATTCACACCTTTTTAAACTCATCTCTTAAGTTGTTCCATGATTGGTCTGTGTTATCAATGGAATATGACAGAAGTGATGGCATGTCACTTTGGAGATTAGGTTATAAAAGACATTATTAGCTGGGCGCAGTGGCTCACACCTGTAATCCCAGCACTTTGGGAGGCTGTGGCAGGTGGATCACTTGAGTTCAGAAGTTTGAGACCAGCCTGGCCAACATGGCAAAACCCCATCTCTACAAAAACATATGAAAATCAGCCAGGCATGGTGGTGTGCATCTGTAGTCCCAGCTACTCAGGAGCTACTTTCTCTCAAAAGAAAAAAAAAAAAAAAAAGACATTATGGTTTCCATCTTGATTGCTTACTTTCTCTTGGGAGATGCCTGCTACCACATCACTCATGGCCCTATGGAGTGTTTAACATGGTGAGGAAGTGAAGCCTCTTGCTAAGGGCACATGAGTGAGCTTGGAAAGTGGATCCTTCAACACTAGTCAAGCCTTCAGATGACCTCAGTCCAAGCCATCATCTTGACTGCCACGTCAGGAGAGATCCTGACAACCACCCAGGTAAGCCACTACCGGATTTGTGACTTTCAGAGTTCTGTGAGATAATAAATATTTGTTGCCTTCAGCTGTTAAATGTGGGGTAATTTTGTACATAGCAATATTATCCCCACTTGACACATGAAGAAATTTGGGTTCAGGAACATTAAGTTACTTGACCAAAGATATACAGAGCTGGAATTCAAACCCATTTTGGAAACTCTCAAAGCCTAACTCTTAGCTATTTTGCTATACTGCCTTACATATGTGCTCAGTCTTATGTTATACCATGTTACTTATTTTTTCCAATCAAACAAATACCTACAATGTATCTAACATTAAAAATTCACTGTCCTATAGGTAATCTGCTAGGGTTACCAGAAATTTAAGAAAGGACCAGAGAGGCTATCTCCTCAGGGAGTTTATTCCGTAACATTTCAACTAAGTGCCTAGTTGCTCTCAGGTCTAGTAGCTCTTAAGTACCTAGCAGTTCAAGTGATCTGCGAGAGCCACCTAGTGTTAACTCTGTTTAATTGCATTCTGCACATTTAGCTGGACATAAATGTAAGTCACATTTCATGCTATTTGAATCCTATAAATTTTAAAGAATGTAAAACATTTAATACTCTCATTATGTGTACAAAATGAGAAATGAGGCCAATCTTTACATTTATTCACATGGGAAATTCAGTCTCGAACTTCTCCCAATTCTGAACGATACAAGGTATTCACTCAATATGAAACTAAATACTCTAACTTCAGGCTTTTCCTTTTCTGATTTCTGGCAAATCTGCATGCCTCCAGAAGTTTCTTTTCACTTAAGAGAAAGAAGCAATGGGCATTTAAAAATCAATAATAAGAATATAGCAGATCCTCATTTATTTGTAAATTACATATTTGCAAATTTATCTACTTGCTAAAATGTATTTATAATCCCCAAATCAATACTTGCAGCACCTTTGTGGTCATTTGTGGACACGTACGAGTGGTGAAAAACTTAAATTGCCTTATATGCATTTTTCCAGTTGATGCTGAACAAGGATACATTCCACCTTATTTCAGCTTTCATACTGTAAACAAGTGACCTTTTCACAGTATATGTAAAGCTGTGTTTTTCACATTTCACGTTTTTGTTTGTTTTTTTGTTCGTTTGTTTTTTGGTGATTTCACTGTTTAAAATGGCCCCTTAGCGCTGAGGTACTGTCTAGTGTTTCTTTCTTTCTTTTTTTTTTTTTTTTTTTTTTTTTGAGACAAAGACTCACTCTTGTTGCCCAGGCTGGAGTGCAGTGGCGCGATTTCGGCTCACGGCAACCTCTGCCCTCTGCACCTCCCGAGTTCAAGCAATTCTCCTGCCTCAGCTTCCCAAGTAGCTGAGATTACAGGCGCCTGCCACTATGCCTGGCTAATTTTTGCATTTTCAGTAGAGATGAGGTTTCACCATGTTGGCCAGGCTGGTCTTAAACTCCTGACCTCAGGTGATCCGCCCACCCTGGCCTCCCAAAGTGCTGGATTACAGGCGTGAGCCACCGCACCCGGCCTGTCTAGTGTTTCTAAGCACAAAAAGGCTCTTCTGCTATGTCTTATGGAGAAAATATATGTGTTACATAGGCCTCCTTCAGGCACAAGTTACACTGCTGGATAGTTCAATGGCTGTGAGTTCAATATTAATGAATCCAAAATATATATTAAATAAGATTTCTTTAAACAGAAACATAAATAAAACCAGGTTATATATTGATCAATTGATAAAAATGTTATGACCAGAGGCTCACAGAAACCTAATCCTGTATTTATCCTAGGAGCAATGGTTCAATATTTGTTAATATGTTTGTGGTAACCACAGAATATAACAATGGTCCATAGATGAGAGTCAACTATACATGCTAGCGATTGGTATTCTCTATTCTATCCTTATTTCTAACGTGTCACAACAGAAAGTTTATTTAAATTCTAAAATAGTCCTGAATGCACTAAGTGCTACTGAAATCCATATAGTATAAGGAATAAATGTCTACAGTATTATCTAATTTAACCTTGTCCTAAAGATCTGTTATGTCAGTTTTCATGGACTCGTTACATTTTTCTAGTACATATTAAAATAAATGCATCGGCTGGGCACGGTGGCTCACGCCTGTAATCTCAGCACTTTGGGAGGCTGAGGCGGGCAAAATACCTGAGGTCAGCAGTTTGAGACCAGCCTGGCCAACAGGGTGAAACCCTGTCTCTATGAAAATACAAAAATTAGCTGGGCATGGTGGCACACGCCTGTAATCCCAGCTACTCGGGAGGCTGAGGCAGGAGAATAGCCTGAACCCGGGAGGCAGGGGTTGCAGTGAGCTGAGATTACGCCATTGCATTCCAGCCTGGGCGACAGAGCAAGACTCCATCTCCAAAATAAATAAATAAATAAATAAATAAATAAATAAATAAATAAATAAAATAAAATAAAATAAAATAAAATAGGCCAGGTGTGATGGCTCACACCTGTAATCCCAGCACGTTGGGAGGCCGAGACGGGCGGATCACGAGGTCAGGAGATAGAGACCATCCTGGCTAATACGGTGAAACCCCGTCTGTACTAAAAATACAAAAAATTAGCCAAGTGTGGTGGCGGGTGCCTGTAGTCCCAGCTACTCGGGAGGTTTAGGCAGGAGAATGGCGTGAATTCGGGAAGTGGAGCTTGCAGTGAGCCGAGATTGCGCCACTGCACTCCAGCCTGGGTGACAGAGTGAGACTCTGTCTCTAAATAAATAAATACATAAACAAATAAGCAAATAAAATGAAATAAAAGTATCACAGTTAAAAAGTTTTAAGTGTATGTATGTGTATTACCAAAATTAATTCACATACCACCCATTGGTTCAAGTACCAACATTGATATATGAATCACATTTGGGGAAACACTGCTATATATACTATTAAAAAAGTTATCACCAAACTTTTCAATTATTAAAATCCCTTTTAATAAAGACATTTTGCAAGCCCCCATCTGAAAATAGGTATACTTTTCTCAACTTAGATTAGGGATACTACTATGACACATCAAGAAAAAATATTTTGGTGTATACCTGAAACTGCGTCAAACTGCCGAGATAATGGTTTAGGATCACACTGTTGATCCAAAGGCTGTACATTAGTGACAGGTGGCTGCATACAGAGAGAATGTCCCATTAAGATGTTTTCCGCTGCCGCTGTTAGCTGGGGTCTTTGTCCTTCACTAAGTTCACCCACACTGTTTTCCAAGTCCTTTAAAAAGTAGAAACAATTGTTAAAACCATTATATTAAAATCAAGTCAACACAGGAAATGTTTGCCAAATATCATGAACAATACCCTTTGACTCCCTGGAAGGTATTTTACAAACTGTCTTCTATGCCACATATACGTTACATGCAAGAAAAGTTCAAGAAGTTAGTCTAATAAGCCTAGTGATAGGCTTTGTTTTCAACATAATAATTTCATATATTTTATGAAATTAACCACTATTTTTCAAGCGCCAATTAAATACCAATAAAACATAAAATAAAAATTATATTACAATTTAAAATACTCAGTGGGGCCAGCACGGTGGCTCATGCCTATAATCCTAACACTTTGGGAGGCCGAGGTGGGTGGATCACTTGAGCTCAGGAGTTCAAGACCAGCCTAGGCAACATGGCAAAACCCCATCTCGACAAAAAATACAAAAATTAGCTGGGCATCATAGCACACACCTGTAGTCCCAGCTACTTGGGGGGCTGAGGCAGGAGGCTAGCTTGAACCCAGGAGGCAGAGGCTGCAGTGAGTGAGATTGCACCACTGTACTCCAGCCTGGGTGACAGAGTGAGACCGTGTCAAAAAAGACAAAAAAATCAAAACCACTAAATGCTGGTATGCATTACACATTGTTCATACAGCTTAAAATGGGAATAACAAAATTTCTCTCATTCTTCAAATGAATAAAAATTGCCTAAAGTTTGTTAGTGGAAACTTTACAATTAAACAACTGATGAGAATAATATACTTTAAACAGCATAAAGGTTACCCCATATATCAATAATAAGATTTTTATAAAAGTATAGAGGCCTGGATCACACCACCCAGCACTTTGGGAGGCCGAGGTGGGCAGATCACAAGGTCAGGAGTTTGAGACCAGCCTGGCCAATATGGTGAAAACCTGCCTCTACTAAAAAAAAAAAAAAAAAAAAAAAAAAATTAGCCGAGCGTGGTGGCAGGTACCTGTAGTTCCAGCTACCCGGGAGGCTGAGGTAGGAAAATCGCTTGAACTCGGGAGGCAGAGGCTGCAGTGAGCCAAGATCAAGCCACTGCACTCCAGCCTGGGCGACAGAGTGACGCTCTGTCTCAAAAAAAAAAAAAAGTATAGATATTATAGAAGACTACTTTAGTCATATTTAATAATGCTCTTTTCCCTTGGAAAAATAAAAAATACAAAAAGCACAGAATTGTTGGCCGGGCATGGTGGGTCACGCCTGTAATCTTAGCACTTTGGGAGGCCAAGGCGAGCGGATCACCTGAGGTCAGGAGTTCCAGACAAGCCTGACCAATATGGCAAAAACCCATCTCTACCAAAAATACAAAATTAGCAGGCGTGGTAGTGCATGCCTGTAATCCCAGCTACTCGAGAGGCTGAGAATCGCTTGAACCCAGGAGGCGGAGGTTGCAGTGAGCCGAGATCCCGCCATTGCACTCCAGCCTGGGCAACAAGAGTGAAACTCTGTCTCAAAAACAAAACAAAACAAAACAAAACAAAATTGTTTTAAATGAAATCTATGAAATAAATGAATAACTGAAAAAATATAAGACTCCTATTTTCTTTCTGTATTAAAAAATTATATATCCTAATCACCAGTACATTTTATGACTTGAGATACTCTAATTAATGAATTTACTAATTAAGAACTGAAGAAAAATTCCAATATCTGAAAGCTCCCATGTTTCTCATTTAAAAGGGGTTTAATTTCAACCAACAAGTGTTTTTATTTTACTAGAATATATGAAGAAATCACTGCTGAAACATCTTTGATGATTCCATTGACTATAAAATAAAAGCTAAACTTCTTAGCTCAACATTCAAGACTCTCTTTAATTTGTCTTCATTCTCCTATGTACATCTCTCTCTCTCCTTATTCTCTTAGCCTGACTCTTCTTTAGGAATACTGATTGCCTCAACATCCTTTAAATTAAAAAATACTGTTTCATAATTAATATGAAATCCCTTGGAGACTCTTGGGCAGTGTTTAGAATGATGGCAATTATATTTTCTCCAGAAATTGAGAAATATTTCACAATGCATATACTACTCTGACAATCTACAGTAACTTCTCTGTTGTGAATCTGTTTTCTAGGATACTTGTAACTGCTGAACTATTTAACACCTTAAGAATACTCTATGACCCTACTGAAGATTTATCTTGCCTATTTACAAAATGCCCTCATACTCACAAGTATCTCTGAGTTTTGGATTATACTCAGTGCTTAAACTCATGTCAATTTAAGTCAGGCTGCCTATAATACAGAGTAATATACCTAGCCCATCTACATATATGTACAAATTACAGTTTGCCATCAGCCAGCTCTCACTGACCTAATGCCCCTCTGAGCAAGAAGTTTCAAGCACAAAGAAAAGCCATTATTTTCTTAGCAAAACAATATTTTAACTTACAATGTATCACTACTACTAGTTCTTATTACAAACAAATGTAATAGTCCTTTAGACAGGAAAATATGCAAAATGTCACTGTTAATCCGACTGGCAAAAATTTAAGATTAAAAGCATTATGTGTGACATGGGAAAGGGATCTCATACATTAGGGCAATTTTTCAGTGCCTACTTAAATTATGAATGCTTATATCTTTGAGCCAGCAATTCCATGCCTTAGTATCTAAATCTAGAAAAATAATTTCTCATGAGTACAAAAAAAGGATTTTATACCTAGTATAGTTTGATTAGGGAATAACTGGAACCAATCTAAAAATCCTTCAATAGGAGAATAATTAAACTATGGTATACTACATGGTAGGTAAAAAGAATACAGATCTTCAGGATTTATGTTAAATTTTAAAAAGCCTTTGCAACTAGCTTTTTAAAATTTAAAATTGCACAACAAAATATACGCACACCTCAAAATTATATACTAAGCCAGAAATGGTGGCTCACGCCTATAATCCCAGGACTTTGGAAAGCTAAGGTAGGAGGATCACTTGAGGTCAGAAGTTGGAGATCAGCCTAGGCAACAGAGTGACACCCCATCTCTACAAAAAATAAAAAATTAGCTAGGCATGGTGCATGCCTATAGTGCCAGCTATTCTGGGGGCTGAGGTGGGAGGATTGCTTGAGTCCAAAAGTTTGAGGCTGCAGTGAGCTGACTGAGCCACTGCACTCCAGCATGAACAACAGACTGAAACTCTGTCTCAAAAAAATTCATACATATATATACACACACACATATACATATACACAAATATATTTTTATACATATACAAATGGTTAATGCTTAGAAAAAGATCTGGAGAAAATAGAATTCTAACTTCCGCATTGCTGGTCTAGCCAGGACAGCACAATAACAGGCTGACAGCTCTCAAAATCAACACTAGAGTAACTACAGAGGTGAAAAAGAACCCATAGATTCTGAGAACTAAAGTAAAAGTTGTGAAAACCCGCTGGAAAGACAGACAGTTAACTTAAACTGGTATGTGTGGAAAGAAAGGGGCTGCATCCTAGGGAAGAGGCTGTGTGGAGGAGCTTCGTGACAGGAATGACTGGAGAAAAGTGCTTGTTTCTTCCTCCATTAATTTGAGATCACTGCTTGCCCCGCAACCATAAAAGTCTTCTTGTCAACAACCCCAGCTGCAAATGCTGGCGCCCCAGAGTAATATCAGGGAACATGAAGGCCTAGCTATGGTGACAACTATAGATGAAATCTGTCCAGAAGCCCATCCGTGGGCATTCATTCCTTCACCTTCTTCCCCTCCAAACCCCAGGACTAGCGGATTATAAACCCTCTCAAAGCAACTTCTTCCTAAGGGCTTAAAGACAATAATCACCAGAAGAGCTATATAGTGGAGTAACAGCAACCAGCAGGGACAGTGACCAAGGGTGGCTCTGTGCTACCTGAGGCTCTCCTCCCTAGGGCTCTCTCCTCCCCTCTTCTTCAACTCTCTGAAACAGACCATGGACTGGTTTTATCCTTACCCAAATTCTCAGACAGAATAGTTGATCCCATCAGTGAAATATGAACTCACAGGTCAAAAGAACCAGATACCTGAGAAGTCAATAAGTTTAAAAAAGAAAAAAAAACAGACAACAAAGTGAATGATATTAATCAGACAGACAGACACAGAGTAGGTGATAAGAAAATACATTAAAATGCAAAGCAAAAAAAAAAGAAAACAAGAATGTCAAGTATGAAAAATACAATAAATGGGATAAACAGTATGGTAGAGAACAAATTAATAGTTAGCAGATCAGATTGGGGAGCTCTCCCAGAACGGAGAAGAAAAGAAAGAGATAGAAAATTTAAGGTATAAAAATAGAAATAGAAGTGTCAATATCTAGAAATAAGAGTTTGGGAGGCGGGGGGTGGAAATGAAAGGGAGAAAGAAATAATGAAGATAAATTTCCCAGCATCTAAAAGATAAAAAGGTCTGATAAAATTGAACAAATAAATACAGATATTAGTGATTTTCAAAAAGAAAACTGGGATTAGTCAGTGGAATTTATAAATTATGCAGACACTTCTGCTATTTGCCATCTCTTTTTGTACCATTTGCTTGTCTCATTCTCACTCCCTCCTTCCCTCTCCCTCTTTCTCTCTCCTTTTCCCGCGTACATGCACTTTCTCTCTCTCCCGTCCCTTCTTTCTCTCTCTCAACTTACTGGTTTCGATACTAAGCACCTTAGTTTCTGCAGCTATGAGAGTACGTTTTTGAATTTAGCAACACAGACATCACAACTAATATTTTTCCGGTGAAATCAATTTTTGGTCTGTTGCTAACTAAAGTTACAGAAAATTTAATTATTTTAAATTTAGAAGGAATATGTTAAGGAATATGTTAAGCTTTCATTTTTTCCCATTACTAAATTTTATATCTTCTCCTATCTTTCCTAATCATTTAAAGTTTTAAGAATAAAAATAGGAAATAAAACCAACCATCTCCTTGGGCCCTATATAGTCTTTAGATCTCCAGCTCATCTAAAGCCAGTTAACATTTGTTCATGCAAAGACAACCAGATATGATAGAAACAGCACTATAGATCAAGAATCCTAGTCCCAGCTCCATCATTAACCAGTCTGAATGACAATGTTGTATATTTCTACCTGGAATTTCCTTAAGCACCTTAAATTTGATGTGTATATCAAACTCATTACTTTCCCCATAAAATCTGGCACTCTTCTCTCTGCACTTCTAAGCCAACAACTCTACAATCACCTACCCAGGCTCCCAAGGTAGGAACTTCAAGATTATCCTTAAAAAAAAAGCTTCTTTACCTTTCTCAACCAACGACCAATTACTGTCAATCCTATGCCCTTAAATTTAAATCTCTCTCCTCTCTATTTCTGCTGTAACTGTCTTTGTTCATATTATCATTCTCTCTTGCTGGGTCTACTACAGTGGTGTTCTGACAGATCTCCCCCGTCTCACTCATTTGTTTATGGCTTCATACTCCTTCCTAAGGCAACTCCTTTGCCCAAAAACCTTCATGGGCTCCACAGAGCCCAAGCCTTAACATGGCCTAAATAAAATGTTCTTTATGATCATCTGGTTCAATCTACTTCTCCACACATATCTGATTCTTTATCTAAAGTTCTAGCCACACAGAAATTTTCAATACTTTCCAAATATGCTTTAATATTTCTTGGCTCTCATCCCTTAACAAATGGTATTTCTGCTTCTGAAATGCCCTTCCCCCCTTTCATTGCTGCCTGCAAAGTCCTACTCCATCTTTAAAGACTGACATCAATGTAATATTGTGTATGAAGTGTCATCTAACTTCAAGCAGAGTCTTTTCTCCTGTGTGTTCATATAGCTTGTAAATACAGCTTGTAAATACAGCTATTTGATCAGTTATTGCACTGTTGAATAATTACTTGTGTAAGCCCTTATCTTCCTTCATGACTGTAAGCTGCTTAAAGGTAGGGGTCATGTCTTATTTATCTTTGTATCTTTTCCCAGGTTGTGTCTGGCATATAACGGATACTCAATAAATAATTGCATAATGAATGAATAATCCTCACAAAGCTTTAGCTTTTTTAGCTGTAGAATAAGGTGGTTGGAACAGATGGTCTAAATTCCTTTCAGTTACAAAACTCTACAGTTCTATGACTCCAAGTTAAAATTGCTATAACACTGATCCTTGAAAAAACAAAATACTAGCATGCTTTAACTAGTAGTAAGAATATTTTAATTTTTTTCCTGTATTTATATCTAACCAAAAAAAAACGTCATTAAAGTTAAAAAGTACCTCTGAATGACAGACTGCTTGCTGTGAAACTGCTGACTCCTGGTTTTGTTTAGCAAGAACAGAAAGAATTGCATCTGCATGAAATTTTTTATGGGGCATCCTAATCACTTGCCCTTCACTAGGAGGATCATCTTCCTAAAAGAAATGTAAAGACAATTAATAAAAATAAATTATTTCGAACAATTGCGTTTTTCTCAATTTAAGATTAATAAAAACTTAGCAGTCATGAAATGACGGTATTAGCATTTTTGGAAAGGAGATGAACTCTTTATTTTCATCCAGTTCTCATTTCCATTTGTCTATAATAAAAGCCCTCTACCTTTGCCTCAAATATAAACCACAGTATAATTCGGTAACACGTAAACTGGAGATTATAAAAACATAAAAATCAAACCGTCTGTCCCATGCAGTTGAGCTACTATGAATCTTAAATGTTTTTTACGATAGCACTGTTTTTGGGTCACAGCCTCCTCTTGGTATTTCTGCAGTAAAGCAATGCCACAGTGTGGCAATGGGGGCAAAGCATTGTAATGCTGCAACCTGGACCACAAGCAAAAATGAAAAACTGCAGAAGTATGGTATGGCAGCGATAGACCTCAATGTCCCTTTGCCTTTGGGCTGACATCCGGCTTACTTGGTGAGGGCACTGGTATTGAAGACCCTCACTGGAGCACCCTGTATAGGCTTCTTCGTGCCTCAAAATAGGCTCGTCTCAACAATGAGGAACAGTGTGGGCCTCAGAGTCCAACAAAGGAGACTATCTTATAAATACAGGTATTAACATGATTTTAAATTATAAGTACCTATCCCCTAGCTATGTATAGATAAATGCCAACTGGTACATGACTTCGAGTTATTTGGGGTTTTTCCAGATTGTACTTTTGTATTTGACTTTATTATGAATTTGTAGCATAAGATTTAGGCGTAGTAAAAATAGCAAAATTAGAATTTAGTTTCAAATGTAGAAAAACAGAAACAAGTTATAATTTAGTCTTGGTTCGGTTTAGCTATTTACTTTAAATAAATTTAAACATGCTTTGCCACTTGAAAAAGTTCAAAGAAAGGAGAAAAGTGCTATCATGGTACACTAAATAGGCCAAATGTTAGTAATGCTTCTCTGAAAATAAAGATATCTCATTTATGCCTTCTTCCCATATTATTTCATAAAAGTGATTGCTGTGCTCTCTTCACAATTAACTCAACCAATTACTTGCAATAAATAATTACTGTTTAAAAATTGTTTCATTAAAATCTTATCAAAAACTTATTAATGAAGTATTTTCATAGGCCTATGTGAAATAACTTTAAAAAACAGCAACAATGCTTTAAAAAGATGTGAATAAATATAGATGATAGTTGAGTACAATTATCTTTCCTTGCTTAGGTTGTTTAAAAATATATAAAGTAAAGATTTCTATTCCTTAATGATTTTTTCAAAAGAAAATTCTTACTATCATTTCTATATATTTATATATAATGTGATATTTTTAAATACCAACTTTTGCTTCTACAGAGATAGATAAAAACTAGAAAGGGTTAGCATCCCTGGACCTCATTTTTCTTTTTAAGCCATTAAATTTAAACATTTATTAGCACAAAGAATTATAATCATGGTTAGGGAAAAATAACAAATGTATTATAAGAGAGTTGGTTGAAATAGGAAAGAGCCTGCTTAAATATTGTAAAGACAACATACAGAGGTAACAATTTGCAATCAGCTAGATTTCATTACCTAATTACATTAAATGTATTTTTTTTCCCTAGAGCCACAACGGTGAATAATAACTTTTTTTCATTCTCACAATTATAAGATTATATAATGAAATGTGCAAGAAGCCCTAAATTATTTCATGGTTATTTTACTAAATTTTGTGTCTTTAACTCAAAAAATTGAGAAAAAACCTGATCAATGGCAACCAATTCATAAAGATATTCTTCCTATCAGAATTCAGTGTTGGAGTCGATCGTTACTTACCATTTCAACAGCATCATGCAGAGTGCTGGATAAGCTATCATTAAGGTTTGTCAGGTACAGTCCTACATCTTCTAAAACTAGAAATTAAAATATAAAAATTTAGAAAAAAAAAAAGAAACACAAATTTAGTAAATAATCTGACCACAAAGCCATAGCATATTAGATTCAAAATTATACTGCAATGGAAATATTGGCAAAGTTTATAAACAAGTAATTCACAAACTACTCAATCTTACCAGTTTTTTAAAAGTATAATTTATAACAAAGATGAGAATTTTGTTTAACCTACAAGTTTGTTAGAAATTAAAAACTATAAATATCAATTGTAGTTATGAAATTGAGAAACGGGTACTCTCATATACTGCTGATATAATTAAAACAGATTAAGAGCTAACAATCCTTTCTAGAACTTAAAGCAATAAAGTAGACTAAGCAATTTCACTTTAAGGCATGTATTCTAAGGAAGAGACTAGATAAGTGCACCAAAAATATATATACATGAAAGGATGGTAATTAGAGAGTTGTGTATAGACTGAAAGCATTGAAAACAATCTAAATGTCTTCTATTAAGGGAGTAAATAGACTACACAGCCATAAAAGAAAAATAAGAAAACTATGGAGTCATATTAAAAGATATCCACAATACATTATTAGGTAAAAAAAAATTCAGCTTTCAGGCTGTGTGTGGTGTTTCAGGCCTACAATTTCAGCCCTTTGGGAGGCCAAGGCGTGCGGATCACTTGAGCTCAGACGTCTGAGACCAACCTGGGCAAAATGGCGAAATCTCATCTCTACAAAAAAATATAAAAGTTAGCCCGGCATGGTGGCACATGCCTGTAGTCCCAGTTACTCAGAAGGCTGAGGTGGGAGTATTGCTTGAGCCCGGGAAGTTGAGGCTGCAGTGAACCATGATCACGCCACTGCACTCTAGCTTGGAGGACAGAGTGAGAACCTGTCTCAAAAAAAAAAAAAAAAAAAAAAAAAAAATTCAGGTTTCAAAACAATATGCATAATAAGATCCTATTTTTAAAGGTAAACATACATCCATAGACAAAAAAGACTGGAAAGGTCTACCCAAAACCATTAATAGTGATATTATTTCTAGAGGGTGGGATTATGTGGAAGATTTTACTTTCTGAAGTTAAGACCCAGAAAAGTTAACTAAATTGCATTGAGCCCCCCATTCTTTCTACTGTACCATGTTAAATCTTGAAAGTTAAGTAAAAACACTTTAAACAGGAAAGTATTATTTAGGGGATTACCATAATCTAACAAGTGAAATCAATTAATACAAATTAACTTACTCTTGGGGGCCAATTTTTGACCACAGCTAAATAAAATCTCTCCTTCAGAGACGGGTTTATCTAAAGTTTCAGTTTCAGTGACAGTAACACTCAATGTGCTCTCCAGTGTTGATGAATCAGAACCTGGCATCTGTGAAGGGGAAGGGGCCTTGGTGCCAGCAGGAAATGGCATAAAGGAAACTGGCTCTGGAGGTGGAGGCTGAGCAGGGAAATCCATACTCTCTGGTTCTTCATCCTTAGCCACAGACATTACACTAAGAAAATAAACACATATTTTGAGCTTGTTAGGTCACTGAAGGCCTGTATTCATTTTGATATAAAAAATAGACTTGAAGACTATGTCTCCTTTAGCGAAATATTTTCTTAAATCTGCACTACTATAATTAACAAGATTTTTAAAAATTGTTTTCATGCTTTAATCATAGGCCATCTTGAAAGCTCTTCCAGACATCAAATAAATCTACAGAGATATATAAAAATACAAAAGTTAACTGATGATAGTAAACAATGACCCACAATAGTGAGAAATTGTTTTCTATTTTATTAACAATGTAATAGATATCTTTATTTCTATCTGTTTCAAACCTTTTAAGAAAAAAGGTGAAGGTATAATTTGATAATTTTTCAAAACTCAAAATTTATGAAAGTTCTTTCTTTCAAAGTATAAGGTAGTTTATAAACTATCTGTGGTTTATAAAGCTTTGTATAATATTTCTATGTTTTCAACGGATTACAGAAGTCAAACGTAAGTTGAAATGTACAGTTACTAGTGAGTATGTTCTCATTTACATAGCTCTTGGATGAAGTTCTTCTTGAGGTGAGTTAGGGTTCTCTTCTTCCAGTGGCAGGTCTCCATCACCCCATGGCTTGGGAAGCTCTGGGCTCGATACCTTCAATTTATCAATGGAAATATCTGACAAAGTTGGGGTAAAAACTGCCACCGCTGGAGGAGGTGTAGTAGTAGGGGTAACCGTTGGAGTTTTAACAAGCATGATGGCAGGCATATCATCTCCTAAAGATTTTTTTTTTAAAAAAAGAAAAAGATAGTAGTCAGTAAAGAACTCCATAGGATGGCATGATACATTGCTTCAGATATCCTTTACCATTTTAGCACACAAATAATGGCAATTATAATTAATAATAATAATGACAATGGTGGTAGCCATTAATGTGAAAATCCCTAAATTTAATAAAGCATTAAAAAATACCCTTGAGAAGATATAATTTTTAATACTTAAAGTAGTCTAAGCATCTATTCAATTATATACTTTTTTTTTTTTTTGAGACAGAGTCTCACTCTATCACCCAGGGTGGAGTGCAATGCTGCGATATCGGCTCACTGCAACCTCTGCCTCCCGGGATCAAGCAATTCTCCTGCCTCAGCCTCCTGAGTAGCTGGGATTACAGGCACATGCCACCACGCCTGGCTAATTTTTGTATTTTTAGTAGACAGGGGTTTCACCATGTTTGTCAGGCTGGTCTCAAACTCTTGACCTCGTGATCCACCTGCCTCAGCCTCCCAAACTGCTGGGATTATAGGTGTGAGCCACCATGCCTGGCCTCAATTACAGACTTAAAGAAGTTGCAATCAATTCCTAAATTTCCTTGTGAGAAAAAAATGATTTACTAAAACCTAGTAAGCAACAAGTACATATACAATAATCTCAAAAAGCATCTTATAAGACAATCATGAAACTGTATTTAATAGTTGCTAATATTAAAACTGAGTTATAGAAATAAAGTTTCTACCTTTTTCAGCATATATTTCTTTCACAGGAAAAGTCATATCATGATCTGAATCACAGGGAGAAGAATCTGGAGTCTTTACCAAAACACACTCCTTAGTAGGTGATGAAGGTGAGCAAGGAGGCGTAGGCTGTGGAGTAGCCAGTGGGGTACACACTCTTGCCTAAAATAAATTAATACAATAAGATAAACTGTGTTTATAATCACCCAAATAAAAGTAAATTGAAATAATAACATGAACTCATTCATAGGCTACATATAATTTAAATTGATGGTGGGGTTAAGTACCCTACCTCTTGAACCTCTACCTGTTAGTCTACAACTGGCCTGCAGAAAGTCGCAGGCAATTGAAATAACTCTGCCTCTGAAGTGGTCTCCACAGAATTCTAAGGCACCCTCTTTTAAAATAGAGAAGAGGTAATTTACATTCCTACCAACAGTGTATAAACATTCCCTTTTCTCTGCAGCCTCACTAGCATCTGTTGGTGTGTATTTTGCTGTTATTAGTTTGTTTTTAAAATTTTTAATTTTTAATTTTTGTGGGTACATAGGAAGTGTATATATTTATGGCGATCTGTTTTTTTTTTTTTTTACTTTTTAATAATAGCCATTCTGACTGAAATGGTATCTCACTGTGGTTTTAATTTGCATTTTTCTGATGATTAGTGATGATGAGCATTTTTTCATATGTTTGTTGACGGCTTGTATGTCTTCTTTTGAGACCATACTGGGTATATACCCCAAGGATCATTATACCAAAAAGACACATGCACTCATAAGTTCATTGCCACACTATTCACAACAGCAAAGATGTGGAGTCAACCTAGGAGCCCATCAATGGTGGACTGAATAAAGAAAATGTGGTATACATACATCATGGAATACCACACAGCCACAAAAAAGAACAAAATCATGTTATTTGCAGCAACATGGATGGAGCTGGAGGCCATAATCCTGAACAAACTGAGGAAGAAAAAAACAAATACCACATGTTTTCACTTATAAGTGAGAGCTAAACATTCAGCACACATAGACATAAACATGAGAACAGTAGACACTGTGGACTATGATGGCAGGGGGCAGGAGGGAAGAAGGGGGGAATGGGTTGAAAAACTACTTTTGGGTACTACGCTCACTATCTGGGTCCAATATATCCATATAACAGTCCTACACATGTACCCCCTATACCTAAAATAAAAGCTGAAATTTTAAAAATAAAGAAGACAGAAAGATGAAACAGACAAAGCTGAAGATCAAACCCAATTACAAACATGAAGGAAAGGCATAAAACAGAAAGGAAGCATTTTAACTGATTGACAAGATACCAAACAAAAAATCAGCCTTTTGGAACACACAAAATACTGAGTATATAAAAAGTAATGGAAGGATAAGAAAAAGTGGGAGTTAGAGAGAAGCGAAGACAGCAGGGAGATGGAAAGTACTGGAGAAGGAAAAATGTAACAATTTAATATTAATTTGTTGAATAGGTAATCATTCAAATGGTTCAAACTTCAAAAGGTACAAAAGGATAGTGAAAATTAAGTGTGTCTCCTGCTCTTGTCCTTTCTACCTAGAGCCCTTCCTCAGAGTTATCAAATAATCTTGACCTCAGTCATTTCATGTGTATGACATATGGATATATCTATGGACTAAGTTCCCAGAAGTGGGACTGCTCAATTAAAGAACTAATTATGTTTTTAATTTGAATAGATATTGCCAGCTTTCCTGCTACAGGATTTTACTATTTTACACTACCACCAGAAGGTAGGAAAATGACAACTTCCCCCAGAATTATCAAACTTTTAGAGTTTTGCCTATTTGACAGTAAAAATTGCATTTCAATAACTTGTTTTCTTATTATCTATGAGGTTGATCATCTTCATCTTTTTATATGTACACGGGTGATTTGTATTTCTTCTATGTGTATGAACTGTCTGCTCTTGTCCTCTGACCATTTTAAAAATACATTATTTGGGCCAGGCACGGTGGCTCACGCCTGTACTTCCAGCACTTTTGGAGGCTGAGACAGGTAGATCATGAGGTCAGGAGTTCGAGACCGCCTGGCTAACATGGTGAAACCTCGCTTCTACTAAAAATGCAAAAATTAGCTGGGTGTGGTGGCGGGCAACCGTAATCCCAGCTACTTAGGAGGCTGAGGCAGGAGAATCATTTGAACCTGGGAGGCAGAGGTTGCAGTGAGCCAAGACAGCACCACTGCACTCCAGCCTGGGCGACATGAGTGAAACTCCGTCTCAAAAAAAAAAAAAAAAAAAAATATATATATATATATATATATAAAATATATATATATAATATATAATTTGACTTTTTCTTCATTCTAAAAAGTCTTTATATAAGGTGATTATGCTTTATTTATTCTGTATTATGGGTTGCAAATTAAGATGCAATTTAAAACCATGAAGCATATTAGAATTTCTATAGCATTGCTTAATAATTAGTGTACTCTTAGCCTTCATTTTAAAATGAAAGAAGTACACTATGTCTTTTTTTCTTCTTGACTGCATAAACATAGAGCATGGAAGTGTTGTTTTCAAATATAACACTATATTTAATATATATAACTCAGCATGATTAAAGAATCCAAAGGTATTCTTCTAGTATTGGTAATGGATAATAAAAATGATAAACTATTAGTAACTGAGTATTTATTTACCAAGTTCTAGGCACTAGATTAAGCTCTGTCCATATATCATCTCACTTAATCTTCCACAAAACTTTGGCTAAGAAAACAGTACCATAAAGATGTCAATCCTTCTTAAATGAAACCAGTCAAAATTGGTTTAATTCCCACTGAAATCTCAACAATATTTTTTATAGAACTTAAGAACTAACTTTAAAATATATGTAAGAGATTAAAAGGCCAAGAAAAGCCATGACAATTCTGAAGATAAAGAGTGATAAGTCGCAGGCTGGGAGTAGTGCTTGCCCTACTAGATATTCAGTAAGCAGATTTTGGCAAAGCCATGGTCATTTAAACTAAGTATTCTATCTTTATTACAGAGATAAAACTAAAGTAGTGGAGCTTGGAATTCAAATTCCAAGTTTTACCAACCCCAAAGTCCAAGCTCTTTACCCTGGTTTTCCCACATTTTCTCATCCAATTACCCTCCTGAAAATACATGCAATACATAGGCAAAAAGCAAACCAAAGTAATTGGCATAGAAAAAACCATAACCCTGACCACATCTGTACTGCATATATTCCCAATGAGCTCATAAAGCACAGATCAAAACTACAGATCAAATCTTTGGCACACTAATCACATTATACCACAACAATCTCTACAAAAGTAAAATACAGTATATAACTTTATGTTTATACATAGAATGATGTTTAAATGTTTCACGTATGTAAAATGATGTCCTTGTGATCTATAGGATCAGAAGTAACTACAGTTTTAAATAGCTGGTAATACAGAGTAAATTTTGGCTTCGTATAATAGGTTATAAATTCTTTTTAACACAAGTAAGGTTGATTAAACAAGCAATAAAAGTTCCTGAAATGTATTTTCTCTTAAAGATTAAAAATATCAGTTTATATAATAACGCAAAGCAATATATGATCCTTGGCTATATCTTGATTTAAAAAAAACTATAAAGGATATTTTTCAAACAATTAGGGAAATCTAAATATAGTCTCTATATTCTATATTACTAACATGTCAGTGTTAAATTTGGGGGGTCTGATAATGTTTGGTTATGTAAGAAAGCAACTTGTTCTGTGGTGATACTGCTGATGCTTCTGAGGTAAAGTGTTATGCTGTCTGTAACTTTCAAATGGTTTTTAAAGGATATATAATACATAGTAGATATAAAGAGATTTTTATAAGTGTGCCAAAATATTATCAATCAATAAATATGAATGACCCTTGAATAAGTAACTAAATAAAAACATAGGTTTGAACTGTGAGAGGCCAATCATACAAATTTGGTTTTTTCAACCAAATGTGGATCAAAAACAGTACTCATGAGATAAGAAATGCATATATATAGAGGGCTGATGTTTTATATTCTTCAGTTTTACAGGGCCAACTATGAGACTTGAGTATGCAAGGACTGGCCAATTTTCCATGTATACCAATAACTGTATAGGTAAAAGGTGTACAGATGTTCATTGTATCATATTTTCAACTATTGTATAGATTTAAAAGTTTTTAAAATAAAATGCTGGGGGAGATGTTACTTTAATCATAGCAACAAGGAATAAAATTCTACCACAAGTTGGGCATGGTGGCTGGTGCCTCTAATCCCAGCTACTCAGGAGGCTGAGGCAGGAGGATCACTTAAGCCCAGAAGTTCAAGACCAGCCAGGGCAATATATAAAGACCATGTCTCTAAAAATGATAATACTTCTACCACAAACCATGATCTTATGGTATGTGGCTTAAAATTCATCTATTTTACTATTCTTCAATAAATGTATCCAAAATTCCCCATACCGGCAAATATGTTTCATTTGTTGAAGCATCCCCAGAAACACCTGTAGCAACAGGACCTTGCTTCTTTGCTTCTCTGTCACCCAGCATGACCTCAATGGTCTCAGCAAGGGCTTCGTTCACAAAATGGTTAATCACGTCTGAGTTCACAGGAACACCAGCATCAACAAAAAGCTGGAGGGCGCCACTGCTTGTTCCTTCCACTAAAAGTAAAAAAAAAATCAGAATGAGTGGGCAAGAAACAAGCTTGCAATTCAAACTTTCATTATTATTATTATTATTATTATTATTATTATTATTATTACTTTTCTTGAGATGGAGTCTCACTCTGTCACCCAGGATGGAGTGCAGTGATATGATCTTGGCTCATTGCAACTGCCACCTCCCAGGTTCAAGCGATTCTCCTGCCTCAGCCTCCTGAACAGCTGGGACTACAGGCATGTGCTACCATGCCTGGCTAATTTTTGTATTTTTAGTAGAGATGGGGGTTTCGCCATGTTGGCCAGGCTGGTCTTGAACTCCTGACATCAGGTGATCTACCTGCCTCGGCCTCCCAAAGTGCTGGGATTATAGACGACAGCCACCACGCCTGGACCAAACTTTCATTCTTAAAAGTTCAGAGATGCCAATATATGTGTATGGAGGTGAGTGGGGGAGGGTGGAAAGAGGAATAAAAATGAAAATACAAACATATCTACTTATGAAAAAGACTAAGTGGACAACTTACATAACAAATATTCTCTGTAAATAAAAAAAAAAAGGGAGACGAAAATTTACTTAGGTGGCCTCTTCTCTACTACTATAGAATTTAGTGATAAAAATGGGCACATTAAATGCCCTCATCTGAATACAACTCACATTTCCAAGAGTATAACAAGAGGAAACTCTGTGACAGATCTCGACTAAAACAAAAGAATGCACTAAATATGAAGGCAAATCTCCCTTCCTTCTAGTTCCAGATACATCAGTTATTAACATCTACTGCAGTTGAGGTGCTTGTTATCATATGTCCTATAGGTATATTAATTTCTGAATGGGTTGTACTTTTCACTTACATTAATGTACATCAAATTAAGTAAAACTTCCTGAATAGACTTTACTTGACTTAAAGTAGTGATATTTATAAAGCTCCATGTGGAAAATAAGTGGATACTAATCTGTACAACCTGATGGAGATGTGACCTCATCAAAGAGTACTCCTTAAGTAATACAACTATAGTAACAATATCCAGAATTCCCTAAAAAGTGGGTAGAAGTGTAGTGGGATCACTTGTTGATGGGGTAAGTAACAGCAATTTGCTCTTGAGTTACCAGAGCAGAGACTATCACGATCCCAAATTTATATTCAACAATATATGTTGATACATCTCCTTTTTAGTTTCCATAATTCACTCTTTGAGCATGGCCAAAAATCAGAACATCTTTTTTATAAGGCCTAAAATCCCTACCCAGACACTGGCAAAACAAAAGCAAACACCAATCTTTTACAGGGAAGAAAACAGGATCTAAATAACCAATTTGTAAATTGTCTGATTTTCACCAGGAAAACAATTTTCTCATAAATTTGTTGTTCATTTTTGTCCTTCCCTCAAAGATGAGATGATAAAGAAAACCAGGATAGTAACAACAGAAGGCATGTGAGCTATGCTAAACAGGAGAAATTAACCAAATGCAACAATAAACTCTATGAAGCTGGGATATAGGGTATGGCTGAGTGGGGAATGAAGAAGAGTAAAGCAAAGAAAATAGAGCAAATAATAACTCCAAGGCTTTAGAGATTATGCGTGCTGGGAGAATTGTGATATCAAAAATGAGAAGCATTTTAGACATACTAAGGATGAGATGCCAGGGGAGCATCAAGCAGAATATTCACCAACCAGCAGAACTGCAAGTTGTCGGCCCAAATACATGGCTTAGGGTTCATCAACTGACACAGGATAACTAATGTCAGGAGGAAACTGGAAAAAACAGAAAAGAGGGCAAAGCATGGGAACTAGTGAAATAAATGTATTCAAGTAGCAGAAAATAAAATGAGAAAATGAAGGTCTTAAAGAAGTTAAAAAAAAAAAAACAAAAAAAAAAACAAAAAAAAAACAAGAGGAAGAATAACAGAATGAAGTTTAAGAAGCCAACACCAGGAGAAGAGTTTAAGAATCAGAGATGGTCAATAGTGCCTATGCTTGAGCCATCCACTAAAACAAGGATTTGAAAAAGGATTTGAAGCATTTTTGACAAGCAAATGCTGTGAGAAAGGAGTTTCCTGAAGGAGAGGGCAAAAGAAGGCCAACCCATAAGGACTAAAGAGGAAGTGGGTAATGAGAAATTAAAGTGGTGAATATAGACTCTGAAGTCTAGGATTCGGGCTGTTAAAGGATAGTCTACGAGGGAGAAAGAATAGCTTATCCTGAGGCTGGAAAGAAGAAAAAAGTAGAGATAATGGTAAACAGGAATGAAAAAAAAAAAAAAAAAAACAAAGTTAGAAAAACTTTCACTATCCGATTTCAAGTCTTACTATTAAATTACAGTAATCAATAAGTATGGTATAACTTGCAGGTGAATGGGATAGGATACAAAGCCCAAAAACAAGATACACACATACATAACCAACTGATGCTCAACCAAGGTGTTAAGGTAGTTCAATGGAGTAAGGATAATCTTTTCAACAAATGATACTAGAACAGCTGGATATCCAAATGCCAAAAAAAACACCCAAACAAAAAAGAACTTGATCCTTACTTCACACCATAAAACTTAACTCAAAATAAACTAAAACCTAAATGTGTAATCTAAAACCATACATCTTCTAGAAGAAAACATAGAAAACTATCTTAGTGATCTTGGGTTAGCAAAGATTTTTTAAAAACAGCATGCAAAAATCCCTACAAACTACTAGAAAAAGCCTGATAAATTAGTCTTCTTCAAAATCAATCTTTTTGTCTTCAAAATATAATGCTGAGAAAACAAAAAGGCAAAACACAAAGTAGAAGAAAATATTTACAAAACATATCCAATGAAGGACTTGTATCCAGAATAGATAAAATACTTCATACTCAGTAATATGAAGACACAACTCAAACTTAAAAATGGTCAAAAGATTTAAAAAGATTTCACCAAAGTAAATATACAGATGGCAAATAAACACATTAAAAAGTTGTACATCATTAGTAATTATACTACTCAGTTATTAGTAGTTAGGGAAATACCTCCACATATGTTCAGAAATGGCAAGAATTATAAACACTGACAACACCAAGTCACCAAGTGTTGGGGAGGATGTGGAGCAACTAAAGTCGCATACACTGCTGGGTGGAATGCAAAATAGTATACTCACTTTTGGAAATGTTTAGCAGTTTCTTATAAAGTTAAACATTTACTTATCATATGACCAAGCAAAATTAAAAGATTTCTTTTTTTTTTTTTTTTTTTTTTTGAGACTGAGTTTTGCTCTGTCTCCCAAGCTGGAGTGCAGTGGCGCGATCTCGGCTCACTGCAAGCTCCGCCTCCTGGGTTAACGCCATTCTCCTGCCTCAGCCTCCCGAGTAGTTGGGACTACAGGTGCCCGCCACTGCGCCCAGCTCATTTTTTGTATTTTTAGTAGAGACGGGGTTTCACCGTGGTCTCGATCTCCTGACCTTGTGATCCGCCCGCCTCAGCCTCCCAAAGTGCTGGGATTACAGGCGTGAGCCACCGCGCCCAGCTAATTAAAAGATTTCTACACAAACATTTGCTTACAAATGTTTGTAGCAGCTTTATTCATAATAGCCAAAAACTGAAAAGACTATGAACGTCCATCAACTGGTAAATGGATTGACAAATTATGGTATATCTATACATTATAGTATTACTACATGCAATAGCATGATTGTCAAAATATTGTGCTAATAAAAGAAGCCAGCCAACAACGGGCTACATATTGCATGATTACATATGTATGAAATTCTAGAAAAGGTAAAAATACAGTAATAGAAAGCAGGTCAGTGTTGTTTGAGGCCAGTGGGCATGAGTGAGGTTTAGGAATTAACTGCAATATAGCATAACGAAGCTTTTGGAGAAGACAGAAATGTTTTTCTATCTCATGATTATGTGGCTAATATATAGCTGTGTGAACTTGTCAAAACTTGTCAAACTGGGCCAGGTGCAGTGACTCACTCTTGTGATCCCAGTGCTTTTGGAGGCTGAGGCAGGAGGACCACTTGAGGCCAGGAGTTTGAGATTAGCCTGGGCAATATAGCAAGACCCCATCTCTACAAAATGTACTGATTGATTGATTGAGATAGAGTCTCACTTTATTGCCCAGGCTGGAGTGCAGTGACGTGATCTTGGCTCACTGCAACCTCCACCTCCTGGGTTCAAGAAATTCTCCTGTCTCAGGTTCCAGAGTAGCTGGAATTATAGGTGTGTGCCACCATACCCAGCTGATTTTTGTATTTTTCATAGAGACAGGGTTTCACCATATTGGCCAGGCTGATCTTGAACTCCTCACCTCAGGTGATCTGCCCTCCTTGGCCTACCAAAGTGCTGGGATTACAGGCGTGAGCCACTGTGCCTGGCCCCAAAATTATTTTTAGCTGGGCATGGTGGTGCATACCTATGGTCCTAATTACTTGGGAGGCTGAGGCAGGAGAGTTGCTTGAGCCCAGGAGTTAGAGGTTACAGTGGGTTATGATCATGTCACTGCAGTCCAGGCTCTAGCCTAGATGACAGAAGGAGACCCTGGCTCTAATTAAAACAAACAAACAAAAAACTTGTCAAACTGTACACTTAGAAGTGGTGACTTTTATGGCAAGTAAACTTACCTCAAAAAAAGAAGAAGGAGGTGGAAAGGAAGAAAAATATGAGGAAGAGGGAGAAGGAAAAAATGGGGAAGAGAAGGGGGAGAAGAAAAGGAAAAGGGGGAAGGAGAAAAAGAAGAGGAAGAAAAAAAATGGAGAAGAGAAAGGGGGAGAAGAAGAGGGAAGGAGGGAAGGAAAAAAAGAATGGCATAGGCTCCATAAAGAAAGGCTCATTTTAACCATTCAATGAATAATTAAACTCTTGTTGGGTTTCAGGCAAGGACTAGGCACAAAAGGAGAAACATCCTTAAATCCTAAGTAATTTATAATCTAAAGGGTGAGACAGATATGGAAACCAACTTTAATATAATCTGATAATTACTATAACAAAAATATGTACAAAGTACTATGGGGATAACAGAGATTTGGGGTGGGAGGTATGAAGAGTGGTTTCATAATCTGAAAGCTGCAATATGAAATAAGAGGATGAGAGAGAACTAACCATCACCAAAGAAGTACTAGGAAGTAAGGTTAGAAGAACTTACCTTTTGTTACTGGAGAATTTACTTGACCTCTGGAATATATAAATCCACAATGAACTAAAGCTTTTGTCTTTTAATAAAAACAAAAAAGATTCCATTTCACTTACCAATGTCAGAAGTCAGTGGGTTACTTGTCTCACTGACTGAAACACTGATATTAGGTGCAATCTGTTGCTGGATTGGAAAGAGCCCAGAGATAATTCTTGACATTATTTCTTGCTCTACCCTGAGGGGATGGTGGGGTAGATAAAAGTTAAGATTCCTCAATTTGATTGAAATGTAAAAAATGTCAGACGTACCACCCTTAAAAATAACCTTTATCAATGTCACAAACGTGTTGGTGTGAAAGCAGTCATTCTGAAAGTTAAATCTAGAAGAAAAAAAATAAAATGGGCTGGGCATCATGGCGCACACCTGTAATCTCAGCACTTTGGGAGGCCACGTTGGGCAGATTGCTTGAGCTCAGGAGTTCAAGATCATCCTGGGAAAAAGGGCAAAACACTGTCTCTACAAAAAATACAAAAATTAGCTGGGCATGGTGGTACGTGCCTGTAGTCCCAGCTGCTCAGAAGGCTGAGGTGGGAGGATGGCTTGAGCCCAGGAGGTCGAGGCTGCAGTGAGCCATGATCACACTATGCACTATAGCCTAGGCAATAGAGTGAGACTCTGTCTCAAAAAAAAAAAAAAAAAAAAAAAAAAAAAGTGCCTCTGAAGAAGATAAACCACAGTAAACAGAATCTCCTTGTGGGAGAGAGTTTACGAAATCAAATTAAAATCTTCCAGATTAGTCTAATGAAAAGCTTAAAAGAACTCCTAAACTCAAAATAAGACTTGGACCAATGACTATCTGGCATATCATGTACCTAAACTGTTTGATTTCCACTCTGAGCGCACACATAAAAACCATGTAAGATCAGAGCTAGAAAAGAAGTCTAGCTGCCCTCTCTTCAAGGCAATACACATATAGGCTATATTATAGGTAGTTTTCCTCTTAAAATGTAAAGAAAAAATCTATTTCCAAGGTCATCTTCAGGAAGGAAAAGGGGAACAGGAGGCTTCTAGAACATTTCTTTAGTGCAACTAATAGACTTCTTAAAAATTATTATATAAATAATAGGCATTCATTGTAGAAAATTTAGAAAATATCTAAGAGTTTAAAAAATTGATAAAGCTTGCCTATAATCCTAGGTTCAGGGACAAACACAGTCAATTTGGTATACATGCTTTATCAAACTTTTGTTTTATGCACACATTTTTGTTTTGTTTTGCTTTGTTTTGAGACAGAGTCTCACTCTTTCACCCAGTCTGGAGTACAGTGGCGCAGTCTCAGCTCACTGCAACGTCCACCTCCCAGTCTGGAGGTTCTCCTGTCTCAGTCTCCCGAGTAGCTGAGACCACAGGTGTGCGCCATCGCACCTGTCTAATTTTTGTATTTTGTTTTTTCAGTAGTGACGGGGTTTCACCATGTTTGTCAGGCTGGTCTCGAACTCCTGACCTCAGGTGACCCACTCGCCTTGGCCTCTGGAAGTGCTGGGATTACAGGCGTGAGCCACTGCACCGGCCATATACTTACTTTTGAGTAAAGTCTTGTAAACTGGGGTTACATTGTTAGTATCCTGCTTTGTTTATATGCCAGTACATTATTAATATCTTTTTATATCACTAAATTTATTCTAAACCTAATTTTCATAATTATATTAATATTCAGCTGTTTTACTTATTCCATAACTTCCTTAAGATTTCTTACAAGTAAAAATACAAATAATACAGTTCATTTCATATTCATATGTAACAAGTTACATTTGTTATTGTAATATGTAACAACAGTAACATATTACAACTTGTTGTTATCAGAATGTAACAAACCTGAACAGTGCCTTTTTTGTAGTGCTAGGTATTATATGGCCTAGTATAGCAGTCCCAACCTTTTTGGCATCAGGGATTGGTTTTGTGGAAGACAATTTTTCCAAAGACCAGGGCAGGGGTGATGGGGTAGGGGGTGGGGGCATGGATTTGGGATGAAACTGTTTCAGCTCAGATCATCAGGCATTAGATTCTCATAGGGAACATGCAACCTAGATCCCTCGCATGCACAGTTTACAATAGGGTTTGTGCTTCTATGAAATCTAATGCCATGGCTGATCTGACAGGAGGTGGAGCTCAGGCAGTAATGCTCACTCACCTGCTGCTCACCTCCTGCTGTGCAGCTTAGTTCCCTAGTTTCTGACAGGCCACAGACCGGTACTGGTTCGTGGCCCTGGGGTTGGGGATCCCTGGCCTAGTAGCAAACCATAATTACTTCCTTAGGATAAGTTTCTGGAAATGAATCACTGGATTAAAGAAATGTACATTTTTTAAGGTTTCCTAATAGTCTACTTTGCCAGAGTAGACAGACCGAGTACAAATATTCAAGGACAAAAACAATATCTCCAACAATAGTTAAGCCCTCAGCATTGTATCAAACACTTTCCAGTGACTAAAGCAAAGAAAGTTTAATAAACAAAAGAAGACAAGGAATACTTCTGATCACAATTTAATACTTTCCATTTATATTTGCTACTATGGTTCTATTCACACCAAAAACACTGTAAACTTACCATTGAATTAAGCTATTTTCCAATGTTTCTTTTCTCTCAATTACTTTATCCAGAATATTGGCAGTGGGCTGAAAAGTAGAAGCAACTGGCGGAAATGGAGGACCATTATATTTTGTAGAATCAGCTTTAACACTTCTGTTAAACTCCAGAATTGGTTCAGAGTCTGGAATTTCATCACATTTTTCCTCTTCCTGGTAGTAACAAAACCAAAACTACTATATTCATGTATTTGTTCAACACTTACTGAGTACCAACTATAGGCAAGGAACTAGGTGAATTAAGAAACACTTCTAAGTTAACCAACAGCATTTCTAATTAGGTGGTATCACATTAATTATAATATACACATTAGTCATACATATCATATTGAGGAACCCTTAACTACACAATCAGTTTGTCTTTTTAGAACCCAATATTCATTTTACGCAATCATAAAATAAACTAGAAAATATAATTATTCCTGCATAAAACACTATTACTTCTCTCAAGAAATGTATGAACTTAATAATTATCATTAAAAAACTGATGCTTCCTGATATGGTATGGATATTTGTCCCCTCCAAATCTCATGTTGAAGTGTGATCCCTAGTGTTGGAGATGGGGCCTGGTGGGCGGTGCTTGGGTCATGGGGGCCGATCTCTCATGAATTGCTTGGTGCCCTCCCCATGGTAATAAGTTAGTTTGTGAGAGAGCTGGTTGTTTAAAGGAGACTGGCACATCCTCCCCTCTCTTTTGCTCCCTCTCTTGCTTTGTGACACATCTGGACCCTCACAGCCTTCTACCTGAGTAAAAGCTTCCTGAGGTCCTGACCAGAAGTAGTTGCTGGCACCATGCTTCTTTTACAGCCTGCAGAGCCATGAGCCAATTAAATCTCTTCACTTTTTTTTTTTTTTTTTTTAAGACATAGTTTCACTCTTGTCACCCAGGCTGGAGTCCAATGGTACCATCTCAGCTCACTGCAACCTCTACCTCCTGGGCTCAAGCAATTATCCTGTCTTGGCCTCCCGAGATCTGGGATGACAGGCGCCCACCACTATGCCCGGCTAATTTTTGTATTTTTTGGTAGAGACAGGGTTTCACCATGTGGCCAGGCTGGTCCTGAACTCTTGACCTCAGGTAATTCACCTGCCTCGGCCTTCCAAAGTGCTGGGATTACAGGCATGAGCCACTGGCCTTAAATCATTTTTCTTTATAAATTACCCAGTAATTCCTTTACAACAATGCAAAATGGACTAATACATTACCAAAATCACTATTTGCTCTTATATAACTTACAATTTACATTTAAATAAGCAATTAGGTCAGTCATCTTACAAATTATTTGCATTACCACATCATAATCAATAGAGTTATTTCTGGAATTGTTAAATTTTTTATTACAAAATATATCATATGTGTTTAAAAGTAAACAGGGTCCATGTACTGTATCTGTTACATAAATAACATGAATTGCATTTATCTGCTCCCCAACTTTAACAATTATCAACTTATGATCAATCTTGTCTCATCTAGCCACTTTCGCCTTCACATATCATTTTGAAGCAAATCACAGATATCACATCACTTTATCTATAAATAATTCAATCAAAAACACTTTGGGTCTCTCTAAATACTACAACTCAGTAATATTATTCCATTGAAAAATGAAGTCCACAGCTAATAAATGGCAGAGCTACTACAGGAACACTTGTCTTTGAATGCTAAATCCTCTGCTACTTCTATAACCATTTCTTTCACTTGTATATTGCATAAACAATTACCAAGTACCTTTGCTAGGCATTAGGAATATAAAAATGAATAAGGTCCCTGCCTTCAAAATTATCATGTGGCACTCACATAAGAAAAGATACATCGGGGAGCAAATAACATTAATATACTGCACACTTCTGCATATTCTAAAATTGGATTTCATTTTATGATTAACAGAACTGATCTTAGCTCTAAAAGTCAAAGAAACATGATCAAATGTCTTCTTTAAAGTCTAATGACATAATAGTCAAGTAGTTTCAATGCTCTATGATCTTTTCTCCCATCCTTTATAATTTACTTCTGCCTATTTTTCCCTCTGTTTCATTATTTCTATCATTTCTATAACTCTTCCTTCCATATGGGATATTCCTTTGGATTGTAGATTCCTCACAACTTTTTTCTCAATATTAATTAACTGGTCACTTCACCACAAATCCAAAAATCAAAATAGATAAACGTAATAGAATGAAAAAAAAGACAAACTGGAGGAAAAGAAGCCAAAGGAAGTGGAAAGAAAGAAGAAAGCAAGAAACTAGATAGACAAAATCTAGGTGGGAAACGGCAGATAATCATGAAGGCAGATAGGTGATACAGACGAAAGACATTCTAGAATAACAACTTTATAATTTTTAAAATAAAAGTATATTTAACTCAAAAGTAAAAGAAAGTATCTCAAAGCACTGTAACATGATATTGATAGTTCAAAGACAGTCAACAACCTGGAAACATACTGGTAGAAAAATAATTTCTCATGGTTTCTAAGGTTTGTTACCTGTACGACATCAATTATTTCATCAAAGTTAGTTCCTGGAAACTTCACCTCTTCTTCATCTACCTTCATAATTTCTGGAGTCTAAGAAAGCATTTTCAGAAAGTGTTTGTTGTGCTTAACACTTTTAAAATTTATAAGTAATTTATCATATTTCCACCTATAGTATAAGCTTATAATTACATGGTCCTTTTTTATCATTTTAATACCCTATTCAGAATTGATTTAATTAGTAAATGAAATCCAAGCTAGTCCCCAAGCCATTAGGTCAACGTTTCAATAGCTTTAAAAAATTAATCAGCTATTTTTCTGTAAAGGACTCCATCAGCAATATCACTTAATTGGTCAACAGGTTGATATAATTGAGACTTCTCTTCTAGAATTAAGATAAAGAAAAGTGTTTACATGTGTAGATATCTAAGTATAAACAAACACAAACTCACACAAAGACAGATACAGAATCAAATAATTCAGGAAAAAAAACCAAAATAGTCATTTTACAAATCTAACCTTTAGGCCTCATTATATAAAATGTAGTCATGCAATAGCCTTTTACTGAGAGCAGAATGATAAACAGTCTAAAAATTTATTACTTGTTATCACAGAAGTTTCAATAAACAGAAGGCTAAAAAAATTACTGATGAAAAAATTCAATTAAGCACAAATGTCACTTAGGGTCAGTTCCATTTCATTACTTGTGATCATGAAAGATTGCTGGTGTTCCCTCTCCTTTTAAAACTGTATCCTCGGCCAAATTTGCTTACAATAAACAAATAAAATAAATAAACTTAACTGGGGTAAGTTACAGTGCTATTTTGCTGTGTAGTAAAGCCATAACTTCATTATTCAAAAGCAAATAAATACCAGAAAGAAATGCATATTTTTGTATCATGTCAACAGTAGGGTAACTAGGTAACATTCCAAAATATAAACTCCACCTGTCACTATAAAATTCACACTTAGAAAATCTATAATTCCCATGTAAATCAAAGATTCATCACCAAAGAGACAGAAATTCTTTCTTCACATGAGAGTTTCACAACTTAAATTACCAAAAAGTTTACACTAAAGATTATCACTTTCCAAATAGTTACAAATGTGAGGATCTGAAACAAACAAGTTCATAAACAACTCAAAATTTGTTTTGGGCTGGTGTGGTGGCTCACGCCTGTAATCCCAGAACTTGGGAGGCCGAGGCAGAGGGATCACTTGAAGTCAGGAGTTCAAGACCAGCCTGGCCAACATGGTCAAACCCTGTCTCTACTGAAAATACAAAAATGAGCTGGGCATGGTGGCAGGCACCTGTAATACCAGCTCTGAGGCAGAAGAATTGGTTGAACCCAGGAGGTGGAGGTTGCAGTGAGCCGAGATCTCACCACTGCACTCTAGACTGGGCAACAGAGCAAGACTCTGTCTAAACAAACAAACAAAAAAAATTGTTTTGAATCTTTCCCTCAAAATATAAATTATTATAATAAGTTATCATTATGATAAAAGGCTTTAAACGGAGTAACATTAGCTAAAATCTATAGTCAGACATTACATTACTCAAAATAATATGATAAAATTCTAAAACATACCTTTATCCAAGCTTGCACAGGAGGAAGAGATGCTTCTTTGGGACTAGACAGAGGTGAACCGACATCAGTGCTACCATTTGAAATGCTGTCAATATCTACACTGGGTAATACCTACAACAAAATACAACATTCAGTTTTCTGTTTATCATTTTTACTCAAATACTTTTATAAGTATGTATATATATACATGTACATGTGTGTGTATACATATACATATACATAAAAACAAAGCATGCCCTTTAAGTTTTTATTGTGAAGCCAATGGATAACAAAATTTTTAAATTATGAAAGCATATTTTATAAAATATGAAAAAAAGAAAAACACAAAATTCTATCTGAAGATAACTTCATTTTCACTATTCCCTTTGTCTTTTACTATCTACTTATATGTAACTAAAATTTAAAATAGTTTTCATTCTTGATTTTTCATTATGATTACAATGAAGAACCATAAACACTTATCATGCTTTTGTATAGACTTCATAATTGTATTTTTAAATGACTATATAACATTTCAACAAACATGTCTTAATTATTTAATTATGTTTCAATTAGAAAAATTTAGAAAATTTCCAGTTTTTCCACTATTATATATATATCACTACAAAAAAAACTTACACACACACAATCTTCTTCCTAAACTCTAAACTCTAAATTAATTCACTATGCTAGATAGCCAGATATTGGATTAACTTTCTGGGCCACAGGACACGAATACTTAAGATTCTTGGAAGTACTGGTGAAATGTAATCCTAACAACCTCTATTTACATCATCAAAAACATAATTAATTCTAAGTTTTACCCAACCCTCACCAAAATTAGATAATATGATTGTTTCAGCAATAACAGTTTTTAAATGGATGCATATTACTGTTATTTTAATTTGCATTATCTTGGTTACTGGCAAAATTTATTTAGTTTGCTTGCTGATAAACTGTACTTCCTCTTTTGTAGAGTCTTATTCATGTCCTTTGAACATTTCTAGACTTGGATCTGTGTTTTCTTATTAATTTATGGAGATCTTTATATTTAAAAATTAATGCTTTACTAGCATCTTCCTTTTTTTTTTTTTTTTCCAGACGGAGTCTCGCTCTGTCGCCCAGGCTGGAGTGCAGTGGCCGGATCTCAGCTCACTGCAAGCTCCGCCTCTCCAGTTTACGCCATTCTCCTGCCTCAGCCTCCTGAGTAGCTGGGACTACAGATGCCCGCCACGTCGCCCGGCTAGTTTTTTGTATTTTTTAGTAGAGATGGGGTTTCACCATGTTAGCCAGGGTGGTCTCGATCTCCTGACCTCGTGATCCGCTGGTCTCAGCCTCCCAAAGTGCTGGGATTACAGGCTTGAGCCACCGTGCCCGGCTGCATCTTCCTTTCATATGTTCTTACTGTGTGTTGTTTGCCTTTTAATTTAGGATTTTTTCCCCCGATCTAGATCCTCTAATTTCCTCCATGAACTGACTGTGCTAGTGATGCTCATTCATTCAATACACATTGACTGTGCTAGTGATGCTCATTCATTCAATACACATTGACTGGGTTTGCACTTGGCTCAGGTTGCTGTCCAGGTTAAAGTGTCCCCAGGTCCCCCAAAGCCTCCACAGCTGCTGCACGGCTGGGTTAGTGAGCCTACACTGTCAGAAGGATGCCCAAAGACTGCTGTAAGTGAGGAACACATTTGGGTTCATGTTGGGAGTTCCTTGCCCTGCAAATATGACTGGGAGTTGAAAGGTTCTGCTCCAGGCCAGGGCTTTATTGTGTGTTTGCTCCTCTCAAGCACAGGGCCAGGAATCTTCCTGAGACCCACTGGCTGCCTCAGCCCTAACAACTTAGCTGTGAAAACACACTGTCAATTTTAGCTGCAGGGCAGAAGTCACTCTATGAGAATGAAGTGTTTGTGGAGCTACATGGGCGATTTCTAAGTCCCTGGGAATCTCTCAAGCTGGTGGGTTGAGGCTGTTCTGTATAAATTTGTGCAGAAGAAATGGATGGTTCGTTTGTTCAGGGAGGAGTGTCCAGTCAAAAATCAGTACTAAGAGGCTGTTGACTGTTCATGTGGTGGCATCTGACAGCTCCAGGATTATCTTCTCCTCAGCGGTCAGGATACAAGAATGAGGCAAGTCTTCTCTCTTCCCAGAGGGCATACTAAGTTGCCCAAGAAAACTCATTTGTCCTGGCTCAATCACAAGAGGAACCCAGGAGCAGTCTAAGGACTGGAGTGTTCTAATTATTTGTAAGTAAGCAAGGATGGTAAGATGAACACAGGGGTTGGAGTAAATCAGCCAAAAAGTTTACCATAGTTCATGAACACTTTCCTACAGTTGCCTCCTGACTGGTCAATAGAAAGTCACATGTAAACACTCCTGTTCATTTTTGTCCAGACCTGGTGAAGACCTCAGCTTCTACAGCTGGATCCCAGGCTGAAGGGCAGATGTTTGAATGTGAAATGTCAAAGGGTTTCTTCCCACATGAGGCTGTTTAAGTCTTGCATTCATTCAAATCTTCTAACATATGCTAGTGTAAAGTTTGAAGTATTAATTATATGTCACATATATTAACTTTTTAAAATTAATTATAATACACAGTTAAATTGTTCCCTTTGGAATATCATCAAGCCACTTGTATATAAGTCATTGGCCTAGAAGAGCAGCTTAAATCATGCAAAACAGGATAGAAACATCACATTAATATTACAGTTTAAAAAATAACAGAGCTGGCTGGGCACAGTGGCTCATGTCTGTAATCCCAGCACTTTGGGAGGCCAAGGCAGGTGGGTCACCTGAGGTCAGGAGTTTGAGACAAGCCTGGCTAACCTGTGAAACCACATCTCTACAGAAAAAAAATACAAAAAAATTAGCCGGGCGTGGTGGCAGGCGCCTGTAATCCCAGCTACTCGGGAGGCTGAGGCAGGAGAATCACTTGAACCCAGGAGGCAGAGGTTGCAGTGAGCTGAGACTGCACCATTGCCCTCCAGCCTGGGTGACAAGAGCGAAACTCTGTCTAAAAAATAAAAATAAATTTTAAAATAAAAGGAGCCATGATAAAAAGCAATATTTTCATGAAGCAATATAATGGATTTCTGTACTAACATTAAGCAAAAAAAATTTTTCTTCCTTAAAATTTTCTACTCATGCACCCTGGCATACCTGTACAGTAAGCTGAGGCGGATCCTTTTTTTCTGACTTCATTTCTACAACAGCTATGTTAGGTTTCTTTACTCCAGTTTCTACTTTTCGAGATGATGGAGGAATAGAAGTAGTCACAGTTACAGGGTGTGGCTTGCTGATAATCACTCCAGCAGGTGGCATGGTATCACTATTACTTTGGGTTTGTCCTAAGAAGTTTAGGGGAAAAAATAAGTCAACTAGTTCAGAAAAAAAGGGAAAAGTCTAATACACCAGCTGGATCTTAATGGCTATATTCTCATATTTTAAAAAGCCCTATCTGACAATCACCTCTCCCTCCATCATCAGCATTGTCGACATACTCACCATACCCAGTGACTTTTATTAGGCACTTATACGTACTAAACACTTCACATCACTATCTCATTTAATCCTCAAAATAAAGGCTAATAGAAAGCTATTAATATTATCCACATTTTAAAATGTCAACAACTTTCACTTCCAAAGTCCCATTTGTTTTCTACATATCAAAAGTAAAGAGGGGCAGTACAGTGTACTTGTTGAAAACACAGACTATAAAGCCAGACTGTCTCTGCCTGGGTTTGAATCCTGGCACCACTCTAGCTGTGTGGCCTTTGACAAAGTATGTAACCCTTTTGTGCTTCAGTTTCCTTAGGTATACAATTTGTATATTACCATGTGCTTTATAGGGTGGATTAAATGAAAGAATATATGTAAAATGCCCAGAACTGTACCTGGCACACAGTAAGGACTTTAAAAGTGTTAGCTATTTTATTACTAGAATATATGTTTAAACAGAGAGCTATTATGTTGACATGCCATTAACCCATAATATCAAACATAAAAAATTCTCTTATGTTAAAAAATATTCATACTTATTGTTAATCAAAACAAAAGAACAGCAATAACAGTAAAGGGCAAAAAGAGCTAATTAGACTTGAAGAGCTGGTGTGAGGACAAAAATGATCTGTTCAATTTTTAACATGATGACTCAGAGAGAAGGCAAGTAAGTAAACAAACAACTATTGGCTTAGATTACACACCCACACAGCTTTCACTTATGACAGCCTAGTTCAAAAGTACCAAAAAAAGTACCTTAATACTTCCCCAAAGACATAATGATATTAACAAGACAATCAAACCTCTTGAATTATTATGAATGTCCATGACATATTTAACTTTTTTTTTTCAAGAGACAGGGTCTTGCTCTGTTGTCCAGGCTGGAGTACAGTGGCATAATCATCACTCACTGCAGCCTCAAACTCCTGGGCTGAAGGGATTCTCCTGCTTCAGTCTCCAGAGTAGCTAGGACTACAGGTGTGAGCCACCAAGCCCAGCTATTTTTTTTTTTTTTTTGAGACAAGGTCTTGCTATGTTGCCCAGGCTGGTCTCAAACTCCTGGTCTCAAGCAGTCCTCCCATCTCGGCTTCCCAAAGTACTGTGATTAAAGGCATGAGCCACTGTGCCCAGCCAAAACATTGTTTAAAATTTCATTTCATCTACAATAATATACCATAACACACCAAAAGAATTTTTCCTGTTGGTGAAACTATAGCAGGAACCCATCATTTCAGAGATTGCTATTACACAGCATAAAACATATTCTGAGGCCCTCCCCCAAAAAACAAATAACATTTACAGGAAAAGGTAGATGACTATCATGTTAGTACCATTTTGTAAGTTCTGCTACTGCTGATAAGAATTTAAAATTCACTGGCTGGGCATGGTGGCTCATGCCTGTAATCCCAGCACTTTGAGAGGTTGAGGTGGGCGGATTGCTTGAGTCCAGGAGTTCCAGACCAGCCTGAGCCACATAGCGAAACCCCGTCTCTAATAAATAAACAAACAAACAAATAAATAAATAAAATTAAATTCATCCCACATATTTTGTTGATTCTTACCTAAAAGAATTGCCATGGGAATCAGATGACCTTCCAGTGTACCTGAAAAAGTAGGCATTTCTCTACTTGGGCTAAACAAATACTGCTGATCGCCATGAGGTAACATAGGAACGGAATGTTTCATTTTAGAATCTATCTTCATAGGTTTTGTTGCATAGGAGTCAGTCTGTGTTCTTATTGACTTTACCTTAGTGCCTAAAATAATCACCAATGGCAGATATTTTAAAATATTGTTAGAATATCTACTATCCAGACATCTAGAAATACAACAGCTCTTCACAGAAAAATCTTAATTCTATATATAAGGTTACAAGGCCCCAAAACAGAAGTAATATATAGACTAGAGGTGGCAAACTTCTTAAATGGCCAGATAGTAAATATCTGTCTGGCAAGCCACGTGATCTCAGCTGTAATGACTCAGTTCTGCTGTTGTATCATGAAAGAAGCCATGGACAATATATACATGAATGAACACAGTTAGAGGCAAAGGAAACTTTATAAAAACAGGCAGCTCATGTGTAGGCCACAGTTGCCAGCCCCTGAATAGATATACAACTTGTACAGCTACTATGACAAAATAGATACAATAACTAGAAAAAAATTTTAAAGATTCTGAAGAATATTCCAACGACGTTTGAATTCTTTAAATTTTTTTCCATAGGTACGAAAGAGTTAACGATCATTTTTGGAATTGATGATTTTCATTTTCTCATTACACCTTTACACACAACATAATTCTGAATAACCAGCTTTTATCCTTTTAAAATATGTACAGATAATCGGTTTCTATACTTACTTAAACCTTACTAATATCATTATACAGTAGTTTCTCCTTATCTGTGGTTTCTCTTTCCCTGTCTCAGTTACCCAAGGTCAACCTTGGCTGGAAAATATTAAATGGAAAATTCGAGAAATAAACAATTCATAAGTTTTTAAAAATTATTTATTTTTTTAGATGGAGTCTCACTCCACCCAGGCTGGAGTGCAGTGGTGCGATCTCAGCTCAATGCAACCTCTGCCTCCCAGGCTCAAGTGATCTTGCCACCCTAGCCTCCCGAGTAGCTGAGACCACAGATGCATGCCACCACGCCTGGCTAAGTCATAAGTTTTACAGTGTACGCTGTTCTGAGTAGCACGATAAAATCTCATGCCATCCTGCTCCATCCTGCCCAGGACATGAATCATCCCTTTGTCCAGGGTCTCTACACTGTAGACACTACCTGCCCATTAATAACTTAGTTGCCATCTCAGTTGTCAGATTAAAAGAACATAGTACATGTTAGAGCTTGGTACTATCCACAGTTTTAGGCATCCATTGAGGGTATTGGAACATATCCCCCATGAATAAGGGGGACTACTGTACATTTTTTTTTCTGTCCTATGATGTATACATACACATATAGTCATTATATCCTAAATCTTAAAAAAAATAAAAATTTGATTTTATTTCTCTTTGGAGAAGTGGATAAGTGTCTATGGAACACACACACACACATAAAATAAAGAATAAAGTAAAAGGGCAAAGGAAAAGAGGCTAAAATATTTTCTAAATAATTTCCTAACATTACATTTTTACTTTTAACATGCGGGTGCTTTCAAAAAAAAAAAAAATGCAGGAACTGCCAAAGTTTTAGTGTTTAATAATAGCATAACTGACCAAGGTCCAAGATGTGAAGATACCATGTTCAAGAAAGTGGTGGGTAAACTGCTCTATAAACTAACTATATAGTATGTGATAAGAATGTATGCTTTATAATATAAAACCTGTCTACACACAGTAGTTAGCTGAAAAAAGTCATTCAATCTTCTCTTGGATCAGAAAAATGATATTCCAGATTCCATTATAAATTATTAGCAACTCTCAACTCTTATGTGTGGCAGGTATCTTGTTTTCACCTTCCAGTTCTTCCACCCCAGCCTGTGTCATGGGGTTTGTGATGTTCTTCTCCAGATCATCAATGTGACTACTCATATCATCAATTCTCCCAATGATCTGGTCAGACATAGTCTGCAATTTATCTTGCGTCTGCTGCAGCGGTGTCTACACCACCGAGGTGAGGTCCTGCAAGGTCTTGGGGTCAGTCTTCGCCATCTCCCCAGTGCCCAGGTTGGTGGTGATGTCTCAGACCGTCATCTATGCTTCCACTTCACATGTGGGTGTTGTTATGTATCTAATTCTTTTTTAGAGACAGGGTCTTGCTCAGTTGCCCAGGCTGGAGTGCAGTGACACTATCATAGCTCACTGCAAACTTGAACTCCTAAGCTCAAGTGCTGAAGCAATCCTCCCACCTCAGCCTCCCAAGTAGCTGGGACTACAGGCATGCCCGGCTAATTTTTTTAATTTATTGTAGAGACAGGATCTAGCTATGTTGCTGAGGCTGGTCTTGAACACCGGGTCTCAAGCAATCTTCCTGCCTCAGCCTCCCAAAGTGCTGGGAATACAGGCATGAGTCACTGTGCCCAACCTACACACCCAGACTTTTAAATATTGTTTCCTTTTGTTTATGATCCCAGGAAGAAAAATTGTCATACCATGTCTATATTCTTTCATCTTGTTCTCTGATACTCATTCATTCTATTGAATGAATATTTTTCTTGAGTATTTAAAATGTCTGTTCAGCATCTAATATGTGTTAAACATTGTTTCAGGCACAAGGAATACAGAGATGACTAAACCAACTGTACTCATAGAGCTTATAGTCTAGTAGTGACAAATAAATAATATAAATAATAAATCAAACAAATAAACAAAAATATAACACAGGAAGTGTGAAGTGCTATGAAGAACAATATGGCAGGGTGAGGAGATAAAGAGGAACAGAAGATAATTCTTAGAATAGAATGGTCAGAGTAGAGCTCTCCAAGGAGCTATCATCTAAGAGCAGAGACGGAAGAATTGAGAGGGAGAACCATGCAAGTGCCTGAATGAAGAGCTCTCCAGACGGAGGAAAAAAGAGGGACTGAGGCCTTAGGATGAGCATAAGTCCCTAGGTTCTGATATGGCTTGGCTCTGTGTCCCTACCCAAATCTCATCTCAAATTGATCCCCATGTGTCACGGGAGAGACCTGGTGGGAGACGACTAAATCATGGGGGCAGTTTCCCCTAATTTGTTATTGTGATAGAGAGTGAGTTATCATGAGATCTGATAGTTTAAAAGAGCATGGCTTCCTTTGCTCCCTCTCCCCTGCTGCCATGTAAGATGTGCCTTGCTTCCCTTTGCCATTACTGTAAGTTTCCTGAGGCCTCCCCAGAGATGTGGAACTGTGAGTCAATTCCACCTTCTTGTCTTTATAAATTACCCAGTCTCAGGTAGTTCTTTATAGCTGTATGAAAATGAACTAAATACAGGCACTCAATCACTTCTGATCATTAAAAGGGTTACTGAATAAAGTTATTTTTGGATTTGAAAGCATTTTAAAGTCTCAAATTATTTTTTGCAAAGACTTTCAAAACCCCACATATAAATTAATAGCAAAGCTACACTAGGCCGGGCACGGTGGCTCATGCCTGTAATCCCAGCACTCTGGGAGGCTGAGGCAGGTGGATCACCTGAGGTCAGGAGTTCAAGACCAGCCTGGCCAACATGGCGAAATCCTGTCTCTAATAAAAATACAAAAAAAAATTTGCTGGGTGTCATGGCTACTCGGGAGGTTGAGGCAAGAGAATCATCTGAACCTGGGAGGTGGAGGTTGCAGTGAGCCAAGATCGTGCCACTGCACTCCAGCCCGGATGACAGAGCAAGACTCCATCAAAAAAAAAAAAAGCAAAGCTACACTAAATAAGAGAAAACTTTAGGGTAAATATCATCCATTAGGATAAATATCACCCATAAGCTATATGCTTTCTATTTTAAATTAGTAAAATTTCTATATAACCTAACACTCTATATGATCGCATAACCTTTAGAAAGGAAAGGGAACCAAAGTAACCACCAGAGCTCCAACTTCTAGAAAGGATAAAAGAGGAAAATGGGTTTGTATCTACTAGTTATCACATATTGTCAGCTTTAGTTTACTGATTGCCAAGTAGAAGCTGAGAAACTATAATACATAACCAAAGTCAACAGACTTAGTATATAACCAAGAGTTGTATTTAAATATACAGTACCAGTGAAACAGTAGATGTGACTCAAAACACACAGTGATAAATGAAGATGTTTTCAGTTGTGCACAAAAGCAAAACAGTTTTCACCTTTCTACCTAAGTTTCTTTGAAAACAAACAAAACTGCAAAAATGCTCATCAACACTTTTACGATAATAAACAGTATATGGCTGATCTTTCTGTTCATAACGGAACAAGGTCTTCAGGGAAATGTCTCCTTTCCTAGATTATAATTTAGATGCTCAAGATTCATCATCACCCAGCCCGGGCAATGTGGCAAAACTGTGTCTCTACAAAAAATACAAAAAAATTAGCCAGGCGTGGTAGTGCGCGTCTGTCATCCCAGCTACTTGGGAGGCTGAGGAGGGAGGATCGCTTGACTCCAGTAGGTTGAGGCTGCAGTGAACCATGATTGTGCCACCGCACTCCAGCCTGGGGGATAGAGTGAGACCCTGTCTTTAAAAAAGAAAAAAAAATCATTTTCTCCTAAATAAAAATTTTATGATGCTTTATCTGAAGATGCCATTTAATTCTACATTTCTTCCCAATTATACCTATGCTGTGTCTGATTTTTAAATGTTGGTGTATTTCTTCCCACCTCTCCAAAGAGGAACTATTTTTCCATCCCCAAGCATTATATAATTTGAACAGCAAGTATAAGCTATAAATATAAAAAACGAAAAGAAACTTTATGTATTAAACTGATACTATTAAGAAATTAGATTAAACATAGAAAATGAGATTCCTTACCTTTAACTCGTTCTATTACTTTTGGTCTCTGTGGTTTGGACTTAGGAGATGGAGAATTAAATCTGAGATATGGTCCTTTTTTAAGAGTGCTTCGATGGCCCTGATAAACTGGCTTTCCATAGACTTGTAACATATAATCTTCATCTTGTATTACTGTGGTTGCTTTCAAAAGCCCCTATGTGTACAAAGTTATTCAACTCACCACGAAAATAGTCATCAAACACTTATCTCATTTTTCTAAAGCCTCCTTTTGCTAGCTTAAGTATTATAATAAGAATGATTAGGTCAAACATAACCTCTATTTTAAACAGCCCTTAAGTTCTAGATACAGGTTTCAAGTATTAGTTTGAAAAGCTTTAAATGCAAAAATCATCCACCTAAGAAACATGAAAATTTTTACATTACTAAGTATATTTTCAGCACCAACAAGAAACATTTAAACACATTTTACATATTTACTCCAGTACAATAAAAATACAGTAACCTTAACCTTTAAATAATTTTATATATTTCTGAATCCGCCTTCAACCATAATCTAAATGTCACAGAAAGGTAGCATTTATTGAGCATCTACTAAGTACCAAGCATTGAATTAGATGCTTTACTGATCTGCTCAACAATCCATGTTTGGCACTTAGAAACTTATAGCCTAGGGCAGTCAAAAAAATTTCCTCCATACCATCTAGTACCATGCCTTGCATATACTAGGCACTAAACATGCATTTGTTAAACTGAAACATACACACACAAATGAAACACAATTTTGGGTACCATAAACTAGAGAATCTACTTTTTGGACTAGATGATCTCTAGATATACCTTTATACTTGCTATAACTACAAAATGATGATGTCAGGGTGTGAGATCTCAGAAGAAAGGAACTATCTATTTTGTTCAGTGCTTTTCACATTATAAATCCAAAACCCTAAATATCAATAGTGTAAAGATACTTACATTTGTATAGTTCTTCATGTTTTTAAAACACCTTTAACATTCGCTTCATTATTTCTCTCTTAAAGGAAATGATCGATTATAACACAACAATTATGTTAAAAGAATAGATTAGGATCTTACTTCCTTTCTCTCTTTCTGTAAACTTGAAGTAGGCATGCCCCTTGTAGGTAGATTTCTAAAATGCTCTTCTATTTGCTTTTGAGAATGTTTTCTTGGAATTACAGATTTGTTTACAGTTTTATCTTGTGTGTTGGTTCTAATATCTTTAGTCATATTCTGACCTTTCTTGGTTCTCTGATTCTTCTGATCAAATCTTTTTTGTTCATAATCTGTTCTTGACAGTTCATCCTTAACATAACCAAAGTTAAAATTACTTAAAATATATGCAAATAGTAATGCTTTCACATCAGAAACTATTAGAATTTATTTTTTGCTGTTATATAAATACAGTTTAGCAGTTTTAAATGTGTTAAAAATAAAGGATATTGGCTTTATTGGATACATAAAAATAAAAATTCTCTGGAAAAATAAACAAAACCCTAAAAATACTAGTATCTTTTGGAGCAGGGAATGGAAATAATAGAAGGGTTGCAGGGGTAGGAGGACAACTTTGCATGACAAACCTTTTTACACTTTTTGATGATTGAACCATATGAATTTTGCTAACAGTTTAAAAAATTAAAAATACGTTTCCAAAAAGGCAAACAATTTTGTAACAAAGCTCTGAGATAAATATAAATTAAAATTATGTGAAAGTTTAAACAAATACATTTTACATGGGATTCGTGGCAAAAGAATAAGATATATTGCCAGTTAGCTGTAGAGTGCAAACTAGACTCCAAATCTTCTGACTCTTAGTTCAACTTTTTTGTGTGTACCACATAGTACCTAAAATAAATTTTTCGTAAGTTCATTAGAAGTAGATATTTTTAAACAACAAAGTTTTAAAATATATTTCTGTGTTTATTGCTGTGGAAACAGTACTGACACTTCACCTTGCTACCTTTGTAAGTAGCACATAAGCTCATCTACAGTCAAAACAACACACCTTGTACCCCAGGACATAATAACAGCTTAGCCTGTCTAGTTCTGCTCACTCAAATATAAAAAAATTTTAAATTTCCTTTACATTATGGACCCTCTAAGAAAGATAACTCCCAGACTTTTTCAATGCGGATGTTTGAAGATGTACCATGCCCATTGTGGATGTGAGAAAGAGGCTGTTTTTCCATCTGGTATTGACTTCTGTAAACTTAGTACATCTAGTTGTTTTTTTCCTCTTTGCATTACTCTGGTATTTTTACTTTGCCAGGCCAATGCTTCTAAATCTGTTGTTTTCAAATATCTTTGAAAGTATAATTCTTTTTCCAAACACTTTTGCTAAATTTTCTTTCAGATTATTCACGTTTTAGTTTTTGTCCAACAATTTGCCAAATAAGAGCCAGAATATAATTGGAGATAATGTACTTGTTAAACAAAGCTAAACTTATTACTAAGTAAATATAAAGAGTGACAGTGAAATTAAAAATAAGTAGATTTTTATATAAGAAATATTTTGAGAACAAATGTAATGCCTACAAATCAGAATCAGTATTATCTTCTCAGAATTCACTTAATTTTCAGTTTTTTTCCAAGACATACCTGAATTTCCGCAGAAATAGTTTTAATCCATTCATCCACTGTCTTTCTGATCCTAATTTTCTCTGACATCTCTCTACGAAAGAGAAAAAGGAATTTTCTTAAATTAGCACTTACTGTCCTGAGCAGGACTTGGATCAGATCTAACTCTTATGTAGTTGTGAACCTGCTATCCTAATATCCTTCATCTGAAAAGGAAAGGATATTAGGATAGTAGGATGGGGGCCGAATATCCTTCATCTGAAAAGGAAAAACCAATGGTATTAGTTTTCATCAAACATTTGAAGGATAAATGTTTGAAAAGCACATGTGGACCCAAGAAGATATGTACCAAAGAAAGAAAAAATTAAAAGAAAAATTTCCACCAGAAAAAAGTAGTACCACCATATATATATCCAAATTCCAACTTTATAATAAGTTCCACATCTTCAAAGGCAATAAAGAACCTTTTAAAAATATTAAAACATATTAAGGAAAATAAAGTGCTTAGAAAAAAATTGTGAAGAAAGCAGAACTGGCAGACTCATAAACAGCCTTGGCTGCCAACATCCTCTTACCTGTTGGTAGATAAAGCATTGATAAGCGAATACATGGCAGCTCCATCTTTTGCACGAATAATAGCTTCCAGATTTTCTTCAAGTACTTTTTTATTGTTTTGTACTCCTCTCAAAATCTTCTCAGCATCTTTCAATATAGATCGTGTGGTATTGGTTGTGTGAAGCTTAACAGAATTCTGTGGTAGATCTGGAAGCTTCAACATACTCAGAGATTCTTTTGGCTTAAAAGAAAAAAAGACCAGAAAGTTACTAAACTCACATTGATTCCTTTAATCAAAACAACAGCTATCACTATTGTTGAGGCCATACATTGTACCAATATATACGAAGGACTCAATTTGTCAAACTGAAGACTTACAAAAGAATACTTGGCAATCAAAGTGTTTTTCCTCCATTTAGAAATATTAATATGGGCCAGGCGTGGTGGCTCATGCCTGTAATCCCAACACTTTTGGGAGGCCAAGCCTCCTCAGGTGGATCAGGAGTTTGAGACCAGCCTGGCCAACATGGTGAAACCCTGTCTCTACTAAAAATACAAAAATTAGCTGGGTGTGGTGGCACACGCTTGTAATCCCAGCTGCTCAGGAGGCTGAGGCAGAAGAAGTGCTTGAACCCGGGAGGTGGAGGTTGCAGTAAGCCGAGATTGCACCATTGCACTCCAGTCTGGGCAACAGAGTGAGACTCCGTCTCAACAACAACAACAAACTAATGTGAGTGTTAAGTAAAATAGAGGTGGGAAATCCATAGCAGTGCTAAGCAGTCCAGCGACCAATAATAATTTCTCTCTCTGCTGAAGAAAGCTAAAATAAAATAAAAGCAAGTTGGCTCTTTATGTATGGAAGGTAGGGCAGACACTGTGGATTGGATAAATGATGTCCATTCATTCACAGGTCTCTTTTCCCCTTCCTCCCTTTCCAACAGAAGCTGGGAAGCCAGAGGTGGCTATATGACTCAGTCCTGGTCAAGGAGCGATAAGCAGAAATCACTTGGTGAAGGCCTCTGGAAATACTTTGTAAACGGAACAGACATGGCTGACATGTCTTTTTCAGTGCTTTTTCTTCATTCTTCCTCCTAATTTCTATCTTTATAACTTTTTTTATTCCTTTATAATTTTTATCATAACTAATCATCAATTTTAAGACCATTTCCATTTTACCTGGACCATGCTATTTGTTTCTTTCTCCTTTTGGCCAAGGTCATGAAGAACATCATCAGACTTCTGCAGAGTCACTTTAGTTGTTCCTAGCTCTTCACAGGAAGGAAATCTTTGAGAAGGTAGAGTTTCAACGCTATAGAAGATTTTTTTAAAAAGTTTCCTAAATTGTTGTAAATTCAGTAAACATTTCATTAAACAAATCTTTGATACAGTCTTAGCTATAGATTACTAAATGGTATCCTATTAAAAAATTGAACCACGGAATTAATCAGTTACGTGATTAAACAAATGAAACAGAAAATCACAAGAGACAAAATGATCTAACCAGAAAAGTTTAGACGTAGCAGAAAAGGAACAGGAAAAGGTTATGCTTTCAAGAAGCTAACATCCAGAAGCACTTCCAGATTGGTGAAGAACTTCTGAAAATCTGCTTCTCCATAAGCACAATGAGAACTCTAGCAAAAATCATCAAAATCAAGTTTCTCTAACCTCTGGAAATTAAACACTTGCAAGAACCTGAGGAGCATTTATTCAAGAAAAATGTCTGACTCTAGGCAAGAAGAGCAAGTTTTATGGAATTTATTTAACTTGCCTCATCTTCAGGACCCTATTCCCAACTCTGTGGTGGCCTTGAAAACCAACAGCCTCACAACCACTAAAGACAATAGAATGGTTTCAAGCTCTCCTAAAAGTCTCATTCATAGTATTTGTCTTTATTTGACCTGACTCAACTTTAGCGCAGTGAGTAACTATCCCCAGGGCATTTTTCAAAAACAGTGGCAACTGTTTAACATATCAGCAGCCTGAGGTAGTGATACTAGTTGGGGCAAACAAGACTGTGGTCAACAGATGTTAAAAATCTAGGTAATAAGATGTCCATAGTGGAGTTTTGAAAAGCTCCAACATATTGCTAGGAATCTAGAAAGTCATGCCTTCTAGTCCACATACAGGGCTATGTACATGTTCAAGAGGGACCTGGGAAGTTCCTAATCACTCACTTCTGGCTGACCTTGAGGCTCTGCGCAAGTAGGAAGTGAAAGGTTAAAACAGACTCATAATCTGCCAGGCACTGGAGGCATGCTCTAGCACATGTGTGTGCGCACGCATGCATGCATGCATACACACACACACACACACACACACACACACACACACACACTCCATGGCAAAGAGAGGGAGAGTTATCAGTTCAAGGCAGTTAAGGAAATCTCTTTCCAATCATTAGCAGACTAAGCTAACAAAACAGAGACTTCAGTGGGAGCACATGACAAAGAACACAGACTTCACAGAATTAGTCCAGGAAAGTCACTAAACAAACAGCAACAACAATAAACTCTGGGAGGTGAAAGAATCTAATTTCCAGAGCTGCCACACTGTATTATTTAAAATGCCCAGTTTTCAAGAAAAATTTATGAGACATACAAAGAAACAGGAAAGTAGAGCCAAACACAGAAAAAAGCACAGTCAAAAGAAACCGCTGTTGAGAAATCCCAGATATTAGACTTACTAGGCAAAGACTATAAATCAGCTATTACTAAAAGAAACCAGTTTTAAAATTAAAAGAAAGTGTAAGAATGAAGTCTTGCCAAATATAGAATGATCAATAAAGACATAGAAAATATTTTTTAAAAGACAAACAGAAATTCTGCAGTTGAAAAATAGAATAACCGAAATGTATAATTCACTAGAGGGGCTCAACACCATATTTGAGTTGGCAGAAGAAAGAATCAACAAACTTTAAGACAGGCTAATTGAGATTATCCAGTCTGAGAAATGGAAAGAAAAATGGATGAAGAAAAATTAACAGTCTTAGAGACCTGTGGGACACCATCAAGCACACCAACATACAACTCCTCATCAGAAACCATAGAGTCCAGAAGGCAGTCAGGTGACATATTCAAAATGCTGAAAGAAAAAAAAACATCTACCAAAAATTCTACATGTAGCAAAACTATCCTTCAAAAGTGAAGGAGGGGACACCAGGGGTGTGTGTGCAGAGAGGGATGACCATGTGAAGAGACAGCAAGCGGGAGGCCACCTGTAAGTCAAGAAGAAAGGCCTCAAAAGAAACCAACCCAGCTAGCACCTTGATCTTGAACTTCCAGCTTCCACAACTATGAGAAACCAAATGTCTGTTTAAACAACAAAAAAAAGTGAAAAAGAAATTAAGACAATACCAGATAAACAAAAACTGAGACAATTCACTGCTAACAGACCTACCCTATAAGAAATACTATCAGGAATCCTTCAGGATGGAATAAAAGGATCCTGAATCCATATGAAGAAATAGAGTACTGGTAAAGATGAACTATATAGGTGAATATAAAAGCTAGTATACATATTTTTGTTGGTATCTCTTTTCTTTTCCTATTTGATTTAAAAGACAGCTGCATCAAGTAATAATTATCAGACTACATAGATGAGCTTATAACGTATAAAGATGTAATTTGTATGATAATAATAGAAGAAAGAAAAGGGGAGGGAACGAGGCTTTACTGGAGCAAAGTTTCTGAATAATACTGAAATTAAATCACTATTAATCCAAATTAGATTGCTTTAAGTTAATATGTTAATTCTAATTCCTAGAGTGACCACTAAGAAAATAACTCAAAAAATAATAGTAAATGACAAAAGAATTAAAATGGTGCAACTAAAAAATGTCTAATACAAAAGAAGGCACTAAGGAACAGTGAACCTAAAAGACCTAAGGCATATAGAAAGCAACACGGTAGACATAAATCCTACCTTATCAGTAATTACATTAAATGTAAATAGACTGAAATTATACAGTATCTCCATATAAAATTACTCAACATATACTCCTCTAGTTTTTATTACTGTAGTTTTCAAGATGTTGAAGATAAATATAATTATCATGGCCCAGATTTGATTTTTTAAAAAATTTTTATTATGTAAAACTTCAAATATACACAAATATATAGAAAATACTAAAATGAACCTCATATACCCAATATTTAACTACAAAAATCATTAACTTTTGGTTGGCCTCATTTTATCTATACTCCCCAACCTACTTGCCCCTACCCTATATTGGATTATTTTTTGAAACAAATCCTAGATATCATTTAATCAGAAATGAATGATCTGCATACATTAGAAATTAATAATCTGCATTTTGAAAAAATGAGATATTCATTTCATAGCTACATTATAGAAAGGGGGAAGATATATTAGCATCAGAAAATAGTAACTAAATCTAAGTTAAATTTAAGAAGCAATGCTATAATTTATTAAAAGTCCCAAAGAAATGTGAAAAATCTGAAGAAAGCTCTTTTCAATCTAGTTTTCATTCCAATCTCTTGTTGTCACCTGTTTGTCTTCTCAGGAGTCCATCCTATTTTTGACCTAGTTAGTGAGGTGGTATTTGATGATTCACTTTTTCTTGTCAAAGAATCATTATTATTCAAAATTTGTTCCAATAGTCTTACATTTCCTGAAATAGAAGAGATGTAGTATCATTTTCCAAATACTAATTCATTTATCTTGTATATAACATCTCATATATTCGTATTCTGGCCTAAGTTAGCTTCTTATGATGATTATCTACTCAATTTATAGCCTACAAGCCAGGCGTGGTGGCTCACGCCTGTAATCACAGCACTTTGGGAGGCTGAGGCGGGTGGATCACCTGAGGTCGGGAGTTTGAGACCAGCCTGACTAACATGGAGAAACCCGTCTCTACTACAAATAGAAAAAATTAGCTGGGCGTGGTGGTGCATGCCTGTAATCCCAGCTACTTGGGAGGCTGAGGCAGGAGAATTGTTTGAACCTGGGATGCGGAGGTTGCAGTGAGCCGAGATCGCGCCATCACACTCCAGCCTGGGCAACAAGAGCGAAACTCCATCTCAAAAAAAAAGAAAAAAAATTTATAGCCTACAATGTAGCCTACAATTTAGGCTATAAATACACTCATCCAATAAAACTAAATATTTATACCTCATAAAAACTATACCGCAACCAGGCGCAATGGCTCATGCCTGTAATCCCAGCATTCTGGGAGGCCGAGGCAGGAGGATTGCTTAAGGCCAGGAGTTTGAGACCAGCCTGGGCAACAAAGCAAGACCCTGTCTCTATAAAAAAAAAAAAACATAAACAAGTAAGTAAAAGTTTGAATTAACAGAAAAACCCCTAAATTTATTTCCATCACAGAAAAAAGGAATTTGAGAAGTGTCATCATCACAAAGTCCAGTAAAATAGATGATTTGTACAAATTAGTAAAGAAGAGATTTATCTATTTCTTCAAAGTACCAAGTAAGTGGATCTATCCTTTAGCCTTGTTTATATGTAGTAAGACTACATAGTAATTTTTGGTGTGAGGTTGCCTTCTTTATTAAAGATTTTATTATTTTGTGACTTTCTTAAAACTCTTTAAATGTGCCTAAGATAAGACTTGCATGCATTTAAATTATTCCAAGAATAAAAGTGTTTAGTTTAATATTTCACTTACTTTTGTTAGAAGGGGTACATTTTAAGACTGTAACATACTATTTTCTTTTAATTTATTTCCATAGATTTTTGGGGAACAGGTGGTATTTGGTTACGTAAGTAAGTTCTTTATTGGTGATTTGTGAGATTTTGGTGCACCCATCATCTGAGCAGTATACACTGAACCCAATTTGTAGTCTTTTATCCCTCACCCTCTTCCCACCCTTTCCCCACAAGTCCCCAAAGTCCATTGTATCATTCCTATGGCTCTGCATTCTCATAGCTTAGCTTCCATTTATGAGTGAGAACATATGATGTCTGGTTAATACACGTCCCTTATGAAAGTTCCTGTTCTGTGTTAAAAAGTTCATATATGGCCGGGCACAGTGGCTCATGCCTATAATCCCAGCACTCTGGGAGGCCAAGGCGGGTCAGGAGATCGAGACCATGCTGGCTAACACAGTGAAACCCCGTCTCTACTAAAAATACAAAAAAATTAGCCTGGTATGGTGACATGCGCCTGTAGTCCCAGCTACTCAGGAGGCTGAGGCAGGAGAATCCCTTGAACCTAGGAGGTGGAGGTTGCAGCAAGCTGCGATCGTGCCACTGCACACCAGGCTGGGTGACAGAGAGAGACTTCGTCTCAAAAAAAGTTCATACATCAGCACTTTTTCCAAGTGAACATGGTGATAAATGCTGTTTCTCTACGTTTTATTATTGAAATTCACACCTAAAAACAATATGAGGAAGCACACTCTAAAAATGATCAGCCTTACCTTCAGCAAAGCATTGTTTTTTGTTTATTAATAACAAAACTTGGCCAAGCGCAATGGCTCACATCTGTAATCCCAGCACTTTGGGAGGCTGAGGTGGGCAGATCGCTTGAGCCCAGGAGTTTGTGACCAGCCTGGGAAACATAGTGAAACCCCATCTCTAAGAAAAATACAAAAATTAGCCTGGTGTGGTGGCGTGTACCTGTAGTCCCAGCTACTCAGGAGGCTGAAGTGGGAAGATCAATTAAGCCTGGGGAGGTAGAGGCTGCAGTGAGCCATGATCACACCATTGTACTCCAGTCTGGGTGACAGAGTGAGACCCTGTCTCACAAAAAATAAATAAAAATTAACAAAACTTGTTCATTAAAAGTTTAATAACCTGTAAGAGATAGAATAATTAATTATAAATGTATACCTCCAACTCCTTTCACGAGGAATCTAAAGAAGCTTGATTTTCCCAGCGAGTATCATTTAAAGTAAAATATTACAAATACAGATCCCACTTCAGTTTCTACTAGGCACAGAAAATCTCATGACAATTTCCTAATTTGGGATAGGTCTAGTAAAAGTCTCTATTACCTCTGTGACAGGACACTTCCATATTTTCTTTTTCTTCCAAAAGATTTTCCCTCTTTGATAGCTCATCATCCCTTGAAACAGGTACAGGAGCAAATCTGCGAGGTGCTGGTGTCTCCAAAGGAGATTTCTGTTTATCAAAACTCATATCTTCAACTTCTTTTAAAGATGCTTTAACAGAAAAATTTTTTAAAAATTAACTTGCTTTTAAAAAGCTCTAAAAATTATAGCATATTACTCTTCCCTATACTTTAAAAATAAAGCCAAAATTATAAATTATTAACAAGTGTAGAGAAATAACTTCACCCCCATTAAAAATCAAAAGAAATGAAGACTACAAACATTTTACACTTACATCTAGTAAATATGAATCTATATGATAGTATTCAGAACTATTGAAGCAGTGATGAAACAGGAAGAGCCAGATACTTTTCATGGCAGTGAAAACTGATAAAGCATCTGGCAACAAGTATAGGAAGAATTAAAGTTTTATATAATTTAACTTAGTAATCTTAATCTTGTGAAATTATTATAAGGAAGTAACGTAAAAGAAAATGTGCTTAAAATATGATGATGTTTATTACAGTATTATTTATGAAGACGCAAACCTAAAAACTGTCTGAGTATCTGAAACAGGATAACGGTCAAGTAGATTGTGAAATAGTTATTCAATAGGCCACCCTTTAGTCATTACAAGTTAAAATTATGAAGACAACTATATAAAATATGGCAGATGTTTTTATGTGCTAGTAAAAAAGCTGTATAAAATGCTACAGTTACAATTATGTAAACACGATATATGCCCAAGAAAAAGCATAGAAAAATTAAGTTTAATTTACTGAATTTTTAATTTACTCATTTCTTTTATTTGTTACTGTAACATATATACAAAGAAACAAATTCAATTTACAATCAATAAAATAGACACCTTTTTCATGAAAACTCGAGTTTAAGAAAAACAAAATTATAAGCAAGAAATTCTCTGGAATTGAGTTATGAAAAAAGTGTCCACTGCTATTGAAGGCACTCAGGTGGGTCATACTGAAACATGAGTTCTGGCCCTAGCTCTGACATCCTCCCTCTCAAGTCAGGTAACCTTGAGCAGGCAAGTCATACCATTCTATGCTTCATTGTCCTCTCTTCATAACTTAAAAAAGGATTCATATTACTTCACAACAGTTCTTTGTTGTTGTTGTTAACAATGAAGCACAGAATGATATGACTTACCTTGAGCAGGCAAGTCATACCATTCTGTGCTTCATTGTCCTCTCTTCATAAATTAAAAAGGGACTCATATTACTTCACAACAGTTCTTTGTTGTTGTTGTTTGCTTTTTTGTTTTTGAAACAGCGTCTTGCTCTGTCACCCAGGCTGGAGTGTAGTTGCATGACCACAGCTCACTGAAGCCTCAACCTCCTGGGCTCAGGCAATCCTCTGACCTCAGCCTCCGAAGTAACTAGGACTACAGGCATGTGCTACCACACCTGGCTAATTTTTTTATTTTTACTTTTAGAGACAGGATCTCACTATATTTCCCAGGTTGGTCTCGAACTCCTGGGCTCAAGTGATCCTCTCATCTTGGCCTCTCAATGTGCTGGGCACAACAGTTTTGTAAGGACCACTCATTTACTGCAAAATGTAAAGCACCTTATAAGCGTGAGCAATCTTTAATGACTGTAATACAACAATGTTCTAACAAATCAAGTGTTGAAAATATTGTACTATATAGAGTTGTATATCATTAAAGGGATAGTCCCTCGATTTTCTTTAGTTCATTATTTAAATATCAATAACTTAGAAACACATTTATTCATTTATTTTAAGTACTAAAGTTTTAACAAATAAGCTATGTATTCCTTTGTTAGATAGTCGCTCTGACAGAATCAAGAAAGAGCAAATATGCAGTTTGTCAGAGAACAGGAGAATTGATTTATTTACAAGCATTTTTGTAGTAAACCAGTAAATTTTTCCTAAATTTATAAGTGCTTCTGATAATTTATGAAGGTTATTAATTAAAACCACAGATAAGAACATAATCCATAATTTTAAAAAATTTCAAAATAACCTAAAAATTACTTGACGTAAAAAAAAGAACTCGTTTTATCTAAGACAAGATAGCCTGAGAAAGAAAATTTTAAAAAAAAGAACATTAAAAAAAAACACCAAATAGTTTTATAAAACAAAAACTCCTATAAATAAATTTTATAAAACAAAAACTCCTACTGCTCAGGAAATATGTTTTCAGTTTATGCAGCACAGAGAAAATTCATAGCTGACATTTTTTATTCAGAGAACGACATATTTTTACCTTGTTTGGAAGCAAATGTGTTATATAAAGACGCATTACAGCTACCAAGATTAGGGTGTTCTGGTTTTACAGAATACTTTTCCACTGCTCTGGAGGAGGGCATACCAACAGGCTGAAAACTACTAGTCTTGAGTGCAGCACTAATAAAATGCGTCTAAAAGAAATAAGATTATTTCATTATTTTCAGATATCATTTGAAAGAGTTAGATGATAAAATACATTGAAATATTAGAGTTAAACATAATTTACTACATGTAATAAACAATGAAAAAATATATATTACATTGCAACTATCCACTATAGTAGCAGCAGCGATGCCATTGGCAAGATGTAGAATCACAAAGATGTGACTAAGCCTGACTCTGCTGTGTGACCTTAATCATTTTCCCTAACCATTCTAAACCTCAGTGTTGTTCTTTCTGCCTTAGACATGGCTAAGGGGCCACTACAGCTGGCTAAGAGAAGACCAGGAAGGAGAGGCCCTTGCCCTAAACCTCTACTTGAATCAGAGAATTTTAAACCAAAACATCCTATCTTCTATATCCTAAATGGTAGGATTTTGTTCGAGGTCAAGGTTTGAAAATCATTGATAGTGAGTACTCAAATAAATACCCATACTTAGCAGCAGCAATAAAATATGTGTTTGTATATTAATGGAAACTACACTGACAACACAGTTTTCAGCACTATTTATTAAAATACCTGAAATGGGGCCAGGCACAGTGGCTCACGCCTGTAATCTCAGCACTTTGGGAGGCCAAGGCAAGTGGATCACCTGAGGTCAGGAGTTCCACCCGTCTCTCCTAAAAATACAAAAATTAGCTGAGCGTGGTGGCGGGAGCCTGTAATCCCAGCTACCCAGGAGGCTGAGGCATGAGAATCACTTGAACCCGGGACACAGAGGTGACAGTGAGCCAAGATGGTGCCACTACACTCCAGCCTGGGTGACAGAGCGGGACTCTATCTCAAAAATAAAATAAAATATCTAAAATAAGCAAGTATCTTAACTAATAAAACTGGTTTCAAAAGAGAGGGTTTTATTGTTTTGTTTTAATTTTTGTGGGTACATAGTAGGTGTATATATTTATGGAGCACATGAAATATTTTGATACAGGCATGCAATGAGTAATAATCAAAACAGAATTTTATGCCAGGCCAAGAAAAACTTAAAAAGATTCATAGTTGTACAGAATTTCTAAAAGTGTGTTGAGATTCCTCTACATAAAACAGATGAAACAGACTCAACTAATTTCATTTCATTAAGCATTTACTGAACAACTAATATATCTAGTATGTAACCAAAACTTCAACTCTCTCTGTAATTATAAGCTTTATAAGTAAGACATCTAAATTAGCAAAGATTCCATTCTTCTAAAATTAGAAAGTCATTAAGTTATAGATTTAGTTATGGAAGGACGGATGATGGCAGATAAGTACTTAGGACCAGTAGGAGTCTCTCCTTAAGGAATAAATGTGCTTTTCAAATGTGTCATCTCGTTTTATCCTGAACAACAGAAAATATTTTCTAGGTAAAGAAATTGAGGCTTAAAATAGTAAAGTTATCTATAAACCAACAGATTTATAGACTCATTCCTGGTCTCTCACTAGATAATTTGCTGCATACTCAATTTTAGTCATGCAGGGAGTACTTACTAAACTTTACTTGGTATGCATATAATCATTCCAATAAAATATTATCTTTGACCACATGAAAAGCTCAAGATAAACCGTGTTAAGTCTTGAAAATTATAGCAAATTAATGTCTACTTTATGATGATATATTAAGTATAATAAACTTATTTTAGTATTCTTCTGAATTTTTGTCTTAACAAAAAATATGTAATTTAGAAAATCATTAACAGACATATACACATATGTATAGATACACATGTATATAGATATACAATATATATATATTCGTCACTGTTGTTGTTGTCGTTAAGACAGAGTCTCGCTCTGTCACCCAGGCTGGAGTACAGTGGCACAATCTCAACTCACTGTAACCTCCGCCTTCCGGGTTCAAGTGATTCTCCTGCCTCAGCCTCCTGAGTAGCTGGGACTACAGGCATGTGCCACCACGCCCAGCTAATTTTTTGTATCTTTGGTAGAGACGAGGTTTCACCATGTTGGCCAGGCTGGTCTTGAACTCCTGACCTCAAGTGATCCACCCACCTCAGCCGCCCAAAGTGCTGGGATTATAGGGATGAGCCACTGTGCCTGGCCTGAATGTTATATTTTAATTTTTTAAAGTTTTTAAATTGCACAGTAGGCCAGGCGTGGTGACTCACGCCTGTAATCCCAGCACTTTGGGAGGCCAAGGCAGGCAGATCGCCTGAGGTCAGGAGTTTTGAGACCAACCTGGCCAGTATGGTGAAACCCCATCTCTACTACAAATATAGAAAGTTAGCTGGGCATGGTGGTGGGCATCTGTAATCCCAGCTATTCAGGAGGCTGAGGCAAGAGAATCGCTTGAATCTGGGAGGTGGAGGTTGCAATGAACTGAGATCTCACCATTGCACTCCAGCTTGGGCAACAAGAGCGAAACTCCATCTCAAAAAAAAAAAAGAAATTTCATATTAATTAGAAAAAAAAGTAAATTAAAACCAACGCATTTACAATGCTGATCATTCCCTCACTCACTCAAAAAAAAAAAAAAAAAAAAAAAGTTTACTGAGTGCTAAGTAGTGTTCTAGGAATTGGAAATTCCAAAATAGGCTGAGCATGGTGGCTCACGTCCATAATTCCAGCACTATGGGAGGCCAAGATGGGTCGATCACTTGAGGCCAGTGGTCTGGCCAACACAGTAAAAACCTGTTTCTACTGAAAACACAAAAATTAGCTGGGTGTGGTGGCGCAGGCTGGCAATCCCAGCTACTCGGGAAACTGAAACATGAAAATCACTGAACCTGGGAGGTGGAGGTTGCAGTGAGCCGAAATCACACCACTGCACTCCAGCCTGGGCGACAGAGTTAGACTCTGTCTCAAAAAAAAGAAAAAAAAAAAAAAAGAAATTCCAAAATAAATACAAAAGTATGCTATCAGCTCCTTGTGAGGATAATGCTTTTTATAATAGCCCAGTGCCTTATTCTCAAAAGGCATTAAAAAATGTTCATTATTTTAATTAATTAAATGCAAAAGCAAATATGTACACTAGGTAGTTCTTATCCAAGGGTGTGCATCAGAATCATTATGAAGCTTTCAATGATTGCCAGGCACTACCTCGGAATCACTGGCTCAAAATCTCTGAAAGGCCTAAGTGTGTGTGCTTGTGAATGTGTATATGTGTGTGTGCGCGCGTGTGTGTGTCTAGGTATGTGTGTATATACACAATTTTTTTTTTTGAAATAGGGTCTCACTCTGTCATCTGGGATGAAGTGCAGGTATATTATCATAGTTCACTGTAACCGCAAACTCCTGGACTCACGGTCTCCTGCAGTCTCAGCCTCTCAAGTATCTGGGACTACAGGCACATGCCATCATGCCAGGCTAAATTTTTTTTTTTTTTAAAGAGATGAGGTTTTGCTACATTAACCAGGCTGATCTTGGACTCTTGGCCTCAAGCTATCCTCTCAGCTTGGCCTGCCAAGATCCCAAGCACAAATATTTTTATAAAGCTGTTCAAGTAATTCTAGTGCACATTTCCAGACTAAAAACTGCTGATGTAAACCAATAGTTGCAATGTGATACAAGCACTTAAAAATGTGGCTGTGCATGGCAGCTCATGCATGTAACACTAGCACTTTGGGAGGCCGAGGAAGGCAGATCACTTGAGGTCAGAAGTTCGAGACCAGCCTGAACAACATGGTTAAACCCCACCTTTACTAAAAATACAAAAATTAGCTGGGCGTGGTGGTGTGCGCCTGTAATCCCAGCTACATGGGAGGCTGAGGCAGGAGAATCTCTTGAAACCAGTTGAGTGGAGACTGTACCACTGTACTTCAGCCTGGGCAACCATAGCAAGATTCTATCTCAAAAAATAAATAAAAATAAAAAATAAAAATGATATGAACAAAAATAGTGTAAAAGGAGGAAAAGCCAACTAGAGGGAGAGGTCTCACACAACTAGTAACATTTGAGATATAAAATGCAGAGTTACCCACATTACAGGAGAAGAAAGATAAGCAAATCATGATTTCATAACTAAAACTGTTACAATCTAATGAGCTACTGCAATTATCAATGAGAGAGCCAAATGATAAAAGATTATGGAATCTGTACTGGCTTTATTACAGATACCTGAATATCTATTTGTTGTTGTTGTAATTTTTCAAGATGCCTTATGTGCTGCTCCATAAACACATTCATTTGCTTTTCATGATCATGACAATGTAGTTTCTCTTGTTTACTCTGAATGCTTGTTTGCTGCTCTGTAACACGTTGCAGGTGTTTATCAGTCTCCTGTAATTTACTAAGTAATTCTGTAACAGAATTGACTTTTGCTTCCAAATCACTCTGCACCTAAAACAATAAAAGTATTTTTTAAAATTCACATTATAGGATACCAAAAATATGTCTAATTACGAGAAATGTTATTTAAATCAATTGGCATTGAGAAGTTATCAAATTTGAGCTTATACTCACTAAATGTCTAATGATTTAATGCCTTTATTTTTAGAGTCACATAAATGAAAGGCAGATGATAGCTATCTTTAGGTAAATGTTTCCTCTCAAAAAATTAAATAAATAAATAAATAAATAAATAAATAAATAAATTGGCCAGGCGCGGTGGCTCACGCCTGTAATCCCAGCACTTTGGGAGGCTGAGGCGGGTGGATCATAAGGTCAGGAGATTGAGACGATCCTGACCAACACGGTGAAACCCCGTCTCCACTTAAATACAAAATTAGCCAGGCATGGTGGCGCATGCCCTGTAGTCCCAGCTACTCAGGAGGCTGAGGCAGAGGAATCACTTGAACCTGGGAGGCGGAGGTTGCAGTGAGCCGAGATCGCACCACTGCACTTCAGCTTACAGAGCGAGACTCTGTCTCAAACAAATCTGCCACAAAGAATTTTATGATGCCTAAAACAAGATACTTAAATGGAAATTAAAAAGAAGAAAACAGAAAAGCAAAGTAGCTTTTGATACTTTACTAACTTAAGGCTGAGTTAGGTCAGCAGCCTTGAGTTCTAGTTTTGGCTCTGTCAGTTACTCGTTCCAGACTTACCTGCCTACTCTGACCTGTTTCTCTGCTTCCCCATTTACAAAGTGACAGCTAAGGCATAGATTATCTCTAAGGTTCCTAAGGTTCCTCTAGCTCTCAAATAAGAATAACCGATTATCCAGGTTGCCAGGACCAAGGTGTTTCCCAGGATGTAGGACTCTCAGTGCTAAAACTGGGGAAGTTCTGAATTCGCTAGTGCCATCACAGTATTAGAGGGTAACTTTCACAATTCCTGAGAAGTAACACACAACCACAAATGGGAAAATGTTTTCAAATTGAGAGCAACAATGTTGCTAGTCTATAATTATATACAACCATTTATAGAATCAGTTCTTAATAAGTACTTCTATATTTCACAAAGTAGTTATGAATATCTGGGAGGAAAAATATACCTTTATCAATGGAGCTGCGGTTGCAATGGCAGCAGCAGTTGCTGCAGCCACAGTTGTAGCTGAATCAATTCCACTGGGTGAAATTCTGGTCTCCTGAGTAACAGCATCCTTCTCTATGCCTGCATCTTCTAACAGATGTACCTTTACTTCCTTAACAACAGGCATGCTTTGAGCTCTATAAACAAAAAAGCAATAAAAATGTATTCAGTAAACTACATTGAACCATTTCAAGAAATACTTAACAAATGGTAATCTGCTGAAGGTGGTTTTGATTTTTTTAAAATTAAATCACCTATTAAATAAGGTCATTTGGTTAACAAAATTTATCAAGGTCCAGGTCACTAAGGGCTAAAGAAATAAGAAGATAATTCCTTGAAGGTAGCAATATTATTTTGGAAAATAAGAATTAAACATATGAAAAAGGTATAGCACAATTATAAAGATACATTATCAAGAAGTACAAGTTTAAAACACTCAGAAGGCTGGGCACGGTGGCTCACGCCTGTAATCCCAGGACTTTGGGAGGCCAAGGCGGGAGGATCACCAGGTCAGAAGTTAGAGACCAGCCTGGTTAACATGGTGAAACCCCGTCTCTATTAAAAATACAAAAATTAGCCGAGCGAGGTGGCATGTGCCTGAGTCCTAGCCACTCAAGAGGCTGAGGCAGGAGAATTGCTTGAACCCGGGAGGCGAAGGTTGCAGTGAGCCGGGATCGCACCACTGCACTCCAGCCTGGGTGACAGAGCGAGACTCCGTCTCAAAAAAAAAAAAAAAACCACTCAGAAAAAGCTCCAAGAATTAAAGTACCAAGCTTTACTCCCAAAGGCAGACAACCCAAGAAACACTATGGTTTTCTTTTTTCTTTTATTATTTTTTTAAAGACTAGTCAAGTACAGTAGTGAGAAGGGGAGAAAAAGTGGAATAAGTTTGGTCTGGGCCGGGTGTGATGGCTCAGGCCTATAATGCTAGCACTTTGGGAGGCCAAGGCAGGTGTATTGCTGGAGCTCAGGAGTTTGAGACTAGCCTAGGCAACATGGTGAAACCCCATCTCTACTAAAATACAAAAAATTGGCTGGGCATGGTGGTACATGCCTGTAATTCCAGCAACTCGGGAGGCTGAGGCAGGAGAATCGCTTGAACCCGGGCAGCGGAGGTTGCAGTGAACCTAGATGGCACCACTGCACTCTAGCCTGGGTGACACAGCAAGACTCTGTCTCCAGAAAAATAAAATAAAAAGAAAAGTTTGGTCTATAACTTATTGTGAACAATCCATTAAGATAACGTATTACTTCCAGACAAGCTGCTGTGGTTTTTAAATTATTGATAATTTTATCCTCCAAATATTTATATAAGAATTACAAAATTATTGGCCAGGTGCAGTGATTGGCACCTGTTATCCCAGCACTTTGGGAGGCTGAGATGGGCAGATAGCTTAAGGCCAGGAGTTCAAGACCAGCCTGGGCAACATGGCAAAATCCTGTCCCTACAAAAAATACAAAAATTAGCCAGGCGTGGTGGCACACACCTGTAGTCTCAGTTACTCAGGAGGCTGAGGTGGGAGGATCTCATGAGCCTGAGGAGGTAGAGTGTGCAGTGAGTCGTGATCACTCCACTACACTCCAGCATGTGAGACAAAGTGAGACACTGTCTCAGAAGAAAAAAAAAAAAAGAATTACAAGAATTATAGCACTATTGATGTACACTTTGTGACTATTTTTTCTCCTAATTTATTGAGGTATAATTGAAAAAAAATGTATATATTTACAATGTGATATTTTGATATACGTATACATTGTAAAATGATTACAGTCAAGATACTAGCATATCCATCACCTCATATAATTATCTTTTTATGTGATGAGAACATTTAAGATTTACTGTCTTAGCAATTTTCAAGCATACAATTCATTATTATTAACCATAGTTACATGCTGTCAGTAGATCTCTAGAATGTATTAATCCTGTTTAAGAGAAATTGCACCTTTTGACCTCTATCTCCCACTTCCTCCCCACCCCCAGCCCCTGGCAACTACCATTCTACCTTCTGCTTCCATAAATCTGACTTTTTCAGATTCCACATGTAAATGAGAATACATGATATTCATCTTTCTGTGCCTGGCTTATTTCACTTAGCATAGTGTCTCCAAAAGGGATTGTTAACAATGCTGAAGAGAATTTTCTGAATTCTAGCTCATTTAGATTTACTTAATAAATGTTACTCAGGCAGGCCAGGCACTCCCAGCACTTTGGGAGGCCAAGGCGGGTGGATCACCTGAGGTCAGGAGTTTGAGACCAGCCTGACCAACATGGTGAAACACTGTCTCTACTAAAAATACAAAAAATTAGCCAGGCATGATGGCGGGTGCCTGTAATACCAGCTATTCGGGAGGCTGAGGCAGGAGAATCGCTTGAACCCAGGAGACAGAGGTTGCAGTGAGCAGAGATCGCACCATTGCATTCCAGCCTGGACAATAAGAAGCTCAGTCTAAGGAAAGGACGAGACAGGACAGGAAAGAGGGAGGGAGGGAAGGAGGAAGAGAGGGAGAGGGAGACAGAGAGAGAGAGAAAGAAGAGCAGAGCAGAGCAAAGCAAGACAGAAAGAAAGGAAGGTCACTCCATTTATTAAAATGTTCACAAAATACACTATTAAGAAGCCTGAATTAGCTGGGTGTAGTGCTACATGCCTGTAATCCTAGCACTGTGGGAGGCCAAGGCGGGAGGATTGCTTGAGCCCAGGAGTTCAAGACCAGCCTGGGCAATATGGCAAACCCCGTCTCTACAAAAAAAAAAAAAAAAAAATCAAAAATTAAAAATAAAAAAAGACCCTGAAATAAAAACAAGTCCAGTAAATAGATAGATATTTGCAATAAGGCACTTAATTAAATACTAAAAGAAAAAAGAAGGCTACTCAATTTGCTTGATATGTGGTCTCAAAGACAACAATGAAAGGAACCACTGACAAAATTGAAGAGTCCCTAAGAAAGCCTAAGTAAAATCGTTAGCAATATGTTCCATCTCCAGCTGCTGGACTTCCCCCTTGACTTTTAAAAGCATTACAGAACTATTAAACTTACTCCTCTTTGATATTTCCCCATTTCTACTAAGAATAACATTTTTCTCTCAGTCTCAAAATGTTGAAGTCACCTTGACTTCTCTACTTGCTTACCTTCTCATATCCAATTGAGTCATAAAGTGTTGTCAATTATTTCATCACAATTGCATGAAAAGTGTCACAGAATTATAGAGCTGGGAGAAACTTATAGGTCAACCATCCTAATTTTCTAATTTTATAGATGAAAAAATTGCAGTCCACAGAGGTCACAGGATATCCTAATTTCCTAATTTTACAGATGAAGAAATGGCAGTCCACAGAGGTAACAGGATTTACTTGATCATTGTCATAGAACTATTTATTAAGTGGTAGAGTTAGGGCCCAATTCCCAGAGGTCTTACCATGACACCAGAGCTTTTTCTCTCAGTTTGGCACTTTTCTCTTCTCACTTTTCTCTCTCAACTGTAAAGTTTCATCATCCATTACTAACTATTCCATTCTTCCAGTTTCTACTTGCTTAGAAGCTTCCTACACATATGTCACCATTCAAAAATCTAAAATTATTCCTTAAAAACAACCGAATTGGCTAATTTCCTCTGTTTAGCTTTCCATACACAAGGCTGTCCTCACTAATTACACATACCATGTCATGCCCACAAGTGACTCCACGCTTGTCCTCACTCTGCTCTCTCACCCTTCTTCCACCCAACTTATTACATCCTTCTCCTCCTTTAAGGTGCAATGCAAGTATTACCTTCTTCAAGAAGTCTGTTCTTCTAACACTTCCTCTTGATCCCTCCCTTCATTAACTCCTTTTGCATTTACTACCTATCAATGGAGGCTTGCTACTCAGCCACCCCAGGGTTTACATATCTGTACGGGACAATTTAATAATATATTGAATATAATTAATCACTAATTCCTCCGGGGTTGGGAATGGTAGCGGGACTTCTTTCATAGCAAACAGCAACTAACAAGGATTAGCTGTGTAGTAACTGCTCAATATATATATTTAACTGATTGAGGGGTAGAGTATGAAAATATAATTCAGGAATTCCTTATCTTTAAGGTTTCTTCCTGAAGTCTGAAAGTGACTTACCTTTGCCCAACAAGAGAAACAACATTATAAGGCTAGACATAAATTTCTTTATAGGCTTTTAAATTTTATTTTTTCAATTATTAAATTAATAAATGCTCAATGTGGCAAATATAAAGAGCTATGAAATATAAATGTCAAAAAAATGCACATAACCCTACCATTAAGAAGCAATTATTTCATTATAGTCTTCTTTTTTAGCCAGTTTTTCTTTATTCTTAAATCCACTGAATATCCCAGTGCTGTGCTGCAACTATTCTCACCAAGGCCACTAAGAACCCTGCTTGCTCAATTCAGTGTACATTTTTCAGTCCTTACCTTTCATTACCTCGGAGCAGCACATCACACTTGGAACCTAATTCCCCTTGGCTTTGTTAACACCATACCCTTACATCTCTGGCCAAACTTTCTGAGCAGCATTTAGAAGCTAGCTTGCTTTCTCCACATACTCCTTCAATGTTTGGTATTCTCAGAGTCCATCCAGCCCTAGCCATCTTTCTTTTCACTATCTAACCTCATTGAATCACTTCAACTATTCCCAGAGCTTAGACTTAGACTGCCACTTACATAATGATGACTTCTGCATCTTAATTTCCAGCTTAGATCCCTTTTGTGAACTTGGCCTTTTTTATTTTTTCGAGACAGGATCTCACTGTCACCCACGATGTAGTATAGTAGCACAACCACAGCTCACTGCAGCCTCGACCTCCTAGGCTCAACTGATCCTCCTGCCTCAGCCTCCCAAGTAGTGAGGAGTACAAGCACATGCCACCCTGTGTGGCTAATTTATTGTTTTTAGAGATGGGGTCTTGCTATGTTGCCCAGGGTGATCTCAAACTCCTAGGCTCAAGCCATTCTCCCACCTTGACCTCCCAAAGTGCTGGGATTATAGGCATGAGCCACCGCTTGGCAACTTGATCTTTATATTCCATTTTTTCCTGAACATTTCTTACCCACATTTCTCATAGGAACCTCAAACCCTTGACCATGCCCAGAATAAGCTATTCGCCACAAGAATTTCCTTTCTCAATGAATATACTACTGACCATGTATTTGTGAAAGCCAAAAATCTGGGATTCAACCTTAGTGCCTTCCTCACCCTCGTATCTAATTAACAATTCCTGTCAATTCAATCTCCTAATCATCTTCCAAATTTGTCTTTTCCTCTCCAACTGAGCATGATTCCCACTACCATACCACCACTTCCCAGTGTATTCAGGACCAATCTAATTCACTCCTCCCTGAAAACTCCAGAGCCAATTCATTTGCTGGACTATAGTCTAGCCCTCTTCCAATCCATTTTTTCATATGGCTACCGGAGTATTTTAAGAAATATATCTAATTCTTTAAAACTTTTAAATGATTTGCCATTTATCTTACATTAATGACCAAATTCCTTTACAGGAGTTCATAACCTAGTCCCTTGCTTATCTCTCCAGTCACACATAAGGGAGTTCTCCCTTGTTCTAGACACACTGGCCAGATTCTTCATTCCTCTAAGGCTTTAGAGTACATTATAATATCAATTAAGGCAAGTTCTCCATCATTCCATTTTTGTTTTTGCTTTTCCAAATTCATCTTAGCTATTCCAAACTGAATGTATTCTATATGGATGTATTCTTAATTTTGTGTCTATGTATACACACACATATAGCATAAATATATACATACAGTATACACACAGGCACACACATTTTTTTCGCAACAGTATGTTCTTCCAGGTAAGTTTTAGAATTACGTTTCTAATTTACGTCTACCACTTATTCTCAAAATAACAAAAAATTTTAAGACTGACCACAGCAAAACATATGCTAATTTTGTTATAACTTATATTTTTACAGAGCTTGGTCTTCCCATCCAAGACCATGTTGAGTCTCTTAATTTATCTTAGCCTTTGGTTATTTCCCTTGACAAAATTTCATACTTCTTCAGATAGATTCTATAGACTTCTGATAATGAGTATTCCCAACTTTTTTGGGGGGGCGTGGGGACATTGCTATGGTAATTGTTATTCCATTTTATGACTGAATAATATGCTGATTATCTGGTCACCTTCCTGAACTTTCATTAGTGTAAAAATTTCTGAGTTAGTGGTCTCTTGGATATTCTGAATACACAGTATTTTCTATAAATTATAACTTTGTCTCCTGTTTTTCAATATCCATACCTGATTTCATTTTCTTATCTAACTGCTCCAACGAAGGCTTCCAAATTAAGTTTAAAAAATAATGGACATCTTGTCCTGTTCCCAATTTTACTGTTAAACAGGGTATTGACTATAGGTTTACAATAAACATCGTCCTTCACGTTAAGAATGTATCATTCTGGCTGGGCATGACGGGTCAAGCCTGTAATCCCAGCACTTTAGAAGGCCAAGGTGGGCAGATCACCTGAAGTCAGGAGTTTGAGACCAGCCTAGCCAATGTGGTGAAACCCCGTCTCTACTAAAAACACAAAAAATCAGCTGTGCGTGGTGACACATGCCTGTAATACCAGTTACTAAGGAGGCTGAGGCAGGAGAATCACTTGAACTCGGGAGGTGGAGGTTGCAGTGAGCCAAGATCACACCATTGCACTCCAGCCTGGGTGACAAGAGCGAAACTCCATTTCAAAAAAAAAAAAAAAAAAAAGAATGTATCATTCTATTCTTAAAGAAGTTTGTGGGTATTACGTGTGTGTGTGGTGACTGAGTATAAAATGGGTATGGAAGGGAGGCATATGGAGAGATTTGTGAAAGGATACAAAATTACAGCTACATAGGAGGAATAAGTCAGGAATATGCTACAGCTAGATAGGAGGAATGACTATAGTAAGATGAGTATAGTTAAGGATAATGTGTTACATGGTTTCAAATAGCTAAAAGGAGGATATTGAGGGTTCCTAACACAAAGAAATGATAAATGTTTCAGATGATGGATATGCTAATTACGATGATCTGATCACTATACATTATAAGTACAGCACTATGTACCCTACAAATATGTACAATTATTTGTCAATTTAAAAAATAAAAAAATTAAGAAGATATAGGCATAAAATGTCACTAAATGTGACTGTAGTGCTTGTCACATATACTTTCTTATTTGATCAAATGATATAAATATAGTAATAGATCATGAATTATTATAGTGGTGCAATAGTTAAGAGCACTATCTCTGGAGACAGACTGCATTGGTGACTTAAACCCTTCTATTCCTTATTTGTAAGCTTGAAACGTTATTAGACATGCCAGGTTTTTGTAAAGATTAAGTAGTATGTAAGAAGTGCAGCCAGGTATGTTGGCTCATGCCTGTAATTCAAACACTTTCAAAGGCTGAGGCAGGACTTCTTATGCCCAGGAGTTTGACACCAGCCTGGGCAATATAGTGAGACCCTATATCTACAAAAAGTAAAAACGTTAGCTGGATGTGGTGGCAAATGCCTGTAGTCCTAGCTACTCTGGGGTGGGGTTAGGGGGACCTCAGGTGGGAGGATTACTTGAGTCTGGGAGGTCAAGGCTGAAGTGAACTGTGAACCTGCCCCTGAACTCCAGGCTGGGTGACAGAGCGAGATCCTGTCTCAACAAAATAAAAAACAAAAAGTAAAACAAAAATAAACTAAAAAAGTGCAGAGAACAGTGCCTGGTGCATAAGCATTACAACAGAATTTGCTATTACCGTTTTTAAAACATTACTGCATTCCTGGGCTAAACTCTACTTAATCATTGTGTATTATCTTTTAACATATGATAAGATATAATTTACTCATAACTTATTTATAGTAATGATATATCAATACAATTGTATCTTTTTCTTTAACTATTAGAGTGGTATTAGGTTTAGTTATTGTATTTCAAGAACTACGTTTGTTTAAATTACAATAGTATGACGAAAATATCTCTGATGGAACTAATGTTAGGTATGGATACTTGGGCTAGGTTAGCATCATAAAATGACGTGAGTGGCATTCTTTGCTTTTCATTGCTCTGGAGCAGAATATATAGCATGATCATAATCTGTTTCTTAAAATTTTTCAAGAACTCAAAGAAAATCATGACTGCTTTGGAGATTGCTCTTTGAAGGTTTTTTTTTTTTCAATTTATTTCCCAGTAACTGGTCTACTAAAATCTTCTTAGTTATATGGTTATTTTTGGTGAGTTATTTCTTTCATCTAGATTTCTTAATTTGTAGCATTCAAGTACACAGTATTCTTAATACACAGTATTCTTAATACCTTCTATCATTATGCCCTCTTTTTATTTATAACATGCATTTTCTCACTAATTTTCTGACTTGTCTAGGATTTGCTTATTACACTGACATACTTCTAGAACTAGTTGAAAACATTCTACTGTGTTTTATGTTTTCTTTTATCTGATATACTTGATTTCTTCTGCTTTCCCTGCTTTTTTTTCCTATCATTCAGCATCTGTCTGACTGTCTGTCTCTCTATTTTTCTGTTGAGACGGGGTCTCATTCTGTCACCCAGGCTGGAGTATAATGGAATGAACATGGCTCACGGCAGCCTCAAACTCCCAGGCCCGAGTGATCCTTCCACCTCAGCCTCCCAAGTACCTGGGACTACAGGCACATGCTACCATACCCAGCTAATTAAAAAAATTTTGCTATATGGCCCAGACTGGTCTCAAACTGCTGGGCTCAAGTAATCCTCCTGTCTTGGACTCCCAAAGTGCTAAGACTACAGGCATGACACACCATGCCCAGCTTCCTTTAGCTTTTATAAGAAATTATTTTCCAGCTAAATTTCTAAAATTGACTGTTTAGACTCTGTCCTCAAATTTCCATATGCTGTAATCTGATACAAAAAGGTGGTGTATTAACAGATCAATCCTAATTTCACAATAAGAGATATAATCAGACATCTATGTATCCTGATGTATTACACAGGAAGTATACAACATCACCTATCAAGCATTCTTGCCACTTGACAGAAATTCAAGGTTGAGAGAAACATATTAAAGACAAAAAAAGGATACATTCAGCAAAATCCAGAAGGTAGAAAATTTCTTAAGACAAATAAATTATAAGAAAAACAAAGTGAGGGTAAATCTGTAAATTAAAACAAACTGAAGGCTCAGCATGGTAGCTCACACCTGTAATCCCAGCACTTTGGGAGGCCGAGGTGGGCGGGATCACCTGAGGTCAGGAGTTTGAGACCAGCCTAATCAACATGGTGAAACCTCGTCTCTACTAAAACTACAAAAAAATAGCTAGGCATGGTAGTGCATGCCTGTAATCCCAGCTACTCAGGAGGCTGAGGCAGGAGAATTGTTTGAACCCAGGAGGTGGAAGTTGCAGTGAGCCAAGATTGCATCACTGCACTCCAGCCTAGGCAACAGAGTGAGACTTTGTCTTAAAAAAAAAAAAAAAAAAAAAAACAACTTAAGAGACATATCATTCAAATGTAAAGTGTGGCTCTTCCTTAGATTCTAATGCAAAATTAAATTAACCACAGGGTGCCGTGGCTCATGCCTGTAATCCCAGCACTTTGGGTGGCCAAGGCTGTGGATCACTGGAGCCCAGCAGTTCGAGACCAGCCTGGGCAGCACCGTGAGGCCAGTCTCTACAAAACATTAAAAAAAAAAAAAAAAAAAAATTAGCCAGGCATGGTGGTGCATACCTGTAGTCCCAGCTACTCAGGAGGCCGAGGGAGGAAGACTGCCTGAGCCTGAAGTTTGAGGTTGCAGTGAACTACAATCACGTCACCGCACTCCACTGTGGGTGATAAGAGTTTGAAACCTTGTCTCAAAAAACAAAAACAAAAACCAATCCCAAAACAAAACAAAAAGTAACCACAAAAAAATTATGAGACAGTGACAGAAACTTGAATACTGACTCAATATTTTATAATATTAAGAAATTATTAATTATTATGTTTCAGTATGATAGTAGCATTATGGCAATACCTTTTTAAACAATTATCTTTCAGGTACGTATATTAAAATATGTAAAGATAAAATGAAATGACTTCTGGGATTTGTTTTATAATAATTCATGGGTATGCGGGGCGGTTATGAATGAAACAAAATGCTAATAATTGAAGCTAAGCTATGAGAACATGGGAGTTCAAAAAATTATCCTCTCTACTTCTGTAAACATTGAAACTTTATAAAGTAAAAAAGTTTTTTACGTTTACGGCTGTTATATAAATCAATACAGAGTAATTATAATTAGAGAAAGGGAGAAAAAGTAACTTAAGACAGCTAAAGCTTATCATAGTAGAGTAAGTGCAGTCTACGTTTATTCGTTGTTGTTGTTTTTTGTATTTTTTCACAACCCAGTATAGACAGATTTTTTTTTTAAGAGAAGGGGGTCTCACCATGTTGCCCCAGCTGTATAGAAACTCCTGAGCTCAAGCGACCCTCCTGCCTCAGTCTCTCAAGTAGAGAGGATTGCAGGTATGTGCCACTGTGCTTGACTTAAATTTCATAAACCAAAAATAGTACTGTAAGCATATTACTTTGATTTATGAAATCACCTCTCAGAGGAAAGAGGTAAAAGAATTAAAAGCGGCTGCCACTGGGGAATAGGCCTAGTGGTTAAGGAAATAGTGGGGTAGAAGATGGTGGTTTTTCATTATAAGCTTTTCATAGTATTTGATTTTTTAAAACTCTTTACATTTATTATTTATTAAGTTTTTGTTTTGTTCTGTTTTTGAGACAGAGTCCCACTCTGTCCCCCAAGCTGGAGTATAGTGGCACAATCTCTGCTCACTGCAACCTCTGCCTCCCAGGTTCAAGTGACTCTCCTGCCTCAGCCTCCCGAGTAGTTGGGACTACAGGTACATGCCACCAAGCCCAGCTAATTTTTTGTATTTTTAGTAGAGACGGGGTTTCGCTGTGTTGGCCAGGCTGATCTCGATCTCCTGAACTGGTGATCTGCCTGCCTCAGCCTCCCAAAGTGCTGTGATTACAGGCGTGAGTCACCGCACCTGGCTACATTAAAGATTTTTAAAACTAACTAAAAAATTAACTTTGCCCAAAAAATTGGTCCTATTTAGTCTATTTAGCAGATATGCCTTGAATTTTACTTCAACTAGAATTAATATTGCTAATTCTTATTTCTTTTTATCTGTTTTCTCCTCAAAATACTTTTGTTGTATTTTTATTTTCAGCCTGCTTCATTTTAAAGGTATATCTCTTGGGACATAATTAGACATGAGAGTCATTTCTATAGTTTGATTCAGTTATTATTCTCTACATTGTAATTACTTTCCCATAGAGCCTCCTTAGTTGTTTTGTCTTTTAAAAAATTCTGTTCAGGGTCGGGCACGGTGGCTCACGCCTGTAATCCCAACACTTTGGGAGGCTGAGGCAGGCAGATCATGAAGTCAGGAGATCGAGACCATCCTGGCTAACACAGTGAAACCCCATCTCCACTAAAAATGCAAAAAATTAGCCAGGCATGGTGGCGGGCACCTGTAGTCCCAGCTACTCAGGAGGCTGAGGCAGGAGAACGGCGTGAACCTGGGACGGGGAGGTTGCAGTGAGCCCAGACTGCGCCACTGCACTCCAGCCTGGGTGACAGTGCAAGACTCTATCTCAAAAAAAAAAAAAAAAATTACGTTCATTCATCCTTAGGGAGAGATCTAGCAACAGATAAAAGAGGCAGTGTTTGCAATTTTCTCTCACTGTCCTGTTTATTAACAACTTCTCCCTCTCAGATTTGAAAGTTCTGAGATATTTTAGTTCTGAGAGTTCTGACTGGAAGGGAAGTTTATAAAGTCCCTATTGTGGTTGCAAGCAGCTACTTCGTCCACTAAGGGTCTGCTGGATAGAAGTGGTGATTGCTTTCTATCCAACTGAGTCAGATGTAATCTGCAATTTTTAGTTCAAGTAGAGAAGATGACAGATAAGACCATGCCATCACTAGGGCTTTTTCTTATATATTTAGAAACCTTCTGATATAATTTACCATCCAAATGCCTCTCCTAACTGCTATATTATGTATTGAGAATTTTAGTGTGAACAAATATAAGAAGTAAAAACCTGATAGGACCAAAGAACCCGCTGTGAAACTCTGGCTGGCTCAGATTATACCTTTGCAATTTAGGGGTAGTATTATTTTTTTTGTTATTCCGGTGCTTCCCAGAACATAATATGTATACCATGGAAAACTGTTGGTGGAAAAAGAATAAATGTTGTATTTTAATAGTTGTATAGTTATTTAACTAATTTATTTGAGACAGGTCTAGCTCTGTTGCCCAGGCTGGAGTGCAGTGGTGCGAGTGGCACCATCTCAGCTCACTGCACCATGCTCTGCCTCCCAGGCTCAAGAAATCCTCCTACCTCCTGCCTCCCAAGTTATTGGGATTACAGGTGCATGCCACCATGCCTGGCTAATTTTTGTATTTTTTTGGGTACAGATGGGGTTTTGCCGTGTTGTCCAGGCTGGTCTCAAACTCCTGGGCTCAAGTGATCCACTCACTTCAGCCTCCCAAAATGCTGGGATTATAGGTGTGAGCCACCACACCTGGCCTGTATATTTATTTTTAAACGTATTCTAAACAATACAGATTTTCCATTTGCAGAACTAATATATAATTTCCTTTTGAATAAAATGAGAATTCAAAAGTAAGTAAAATTTTTTTCTATTTCCTAAGGGGCCTTCTGCAGTGCTCTGGTTCAGGAGTAGAATACATGTAGCCTAAGAATATGATAAAGATAATATTAATTGCCTCCAGACTAGTGAATTTGTTCTTCCTTCATGTTTCTCATGTGCTGTTGTCAAGGTTAGTTTTAGATTTCATTGGTATTTAAGATAAAGTTGGGAGGGGGCATTTAGGTGGAGTAACCATGGTCTCTCTTCACTGCATCCAGGTGCTAAACTCATCTCTTTCTGAGATTTTGACCAGGAAAAGTCTAAATGTCTTCGGATAATAAATAATAAGTATTATGTATAAGGAACTATTGAGCACTGCTATAAGCAGTATAGTAAAGTGGTTAAGAGAGATGGCTCTAAAGGCAGACTTGCACATTCAAATCCCAGTCCAGTAACAACCTGGACCTTGGGAAAATCAATCTCTCAATCTCCCAATGCCTTAGTTTCCTTATCTATAAAATGGGGATTCTGGCCGGGCATGGTGGCTCACTCCTGTAACCCTAGCACTTTGGGGGCTGAGGCAGGTGAATCACCTGAGGCCAGGAGTTCAAGACCAGCCTGGCCAACATGGTGAAACCCCATCTCTAGAAATATACAAAAATTAGCTCAGCATAATGGCAGGTGCCTGTAATCCCAGCTACTCGGGAGACTGAGGCAGGAGAATCCCTTGAAGCTGGGAGGCGGAGGTTGCAGTGAGCCGAGATCATGCCACTGCACTCCAGCCTGGGTGATGTGAGACTCCATCTCTAAATAAATAAATAAATAAAAGAAAATGGGGATTCTATAAAATTGGGATAGTAATGAAATCTATTTTATAGGTGTGTTAAATGAGTTAATACCATAGCACTTCCATAATAACAACTGCTAACTGCTACTGAGTATTTTAAATGTGTCTAGCACCATGAGAAACACTTTATACATATCATCACACAATATATATTTCACATAGTGAAAAGACAGTTTTTCATATGTCCAAAGTACAAATGAAGCTGATTTTAAACATAAGAAATGGTCCAATTATTTTCTGTAAATGAAACTTACTTTTGCTTTAAAACTGTTCTGAGAGCATCTTTCTGTCCCACTGTATACTGAGAAATGAAGATGTCATTTGCTGCAGAATCAAGACACAAAAATATATATTAAATTCCTGAATATTTGTTAAATTTTAATAAGCTACTAAAAAAATCTTTTTTAACTAAAAGAATGTTTAGGAACTCAGCCATAGCACTCCACAATTGAAAAGGACAAGGAACAAATTAAGTGATTAAGTAATAATATAATCCTCATAATTCCAAACCCACAGCCAACATCATACTGAATGGGCAAAAGTTGAACACATTCCCCCTAAGAACTAGGACAAGACAAGGATGCCCACTCTCACCACTCTTTTCAACACAGTAGTGGAAGTCCCAGCCAGAGCAATCAGACAGAGAAAGAAATAAAAGGCATCTAAAAAGTAAAAGAGGAAGTCCAATTATCTCTGTTCACTGATGACATGGTCCTATACTTAGAAAACCCTAAAGATTCCTCCAAAATGCCCCTAGATCTGATAAATGACTTACATAAAGTTTCAGGATACAAAATCAATGTACAAAAATCAGTAGCGTTTCTATACACTAATAATGTTCAAGCTGAGAATCAAATCAAGAACTCAATGCCATTTACAATAGTGGCACACAAAACATAAAATTCCTAGGAATACATTTAATCCAGAAGGTGAAAGATCTCTACAAGGAGAACTACAAAACACTGATGAAAAAAAATCACAGATGACACAAACAAGTGGAAAACATTCCATGCTCATGAATTAGAAAAATCAGTATCATTAAAATGAGCATACTGCCCAAAGACATCTACAGATTCAATTCAATCGAATTACCAACATCATTTTTCAAAGAATTAGAAAAAACTATTTTAAAATTCATATGGGGTCAGACACGGTGGCCCTGTATTTCCAGCACTTTAGGAGGCTGAGATAGGCAAATCACTTGACGTCAGGAGTTTGAGACCAGCCTGGTCAAGATGGTGAAACCCTATCTCTACAAAAAAAAAAAAAAATACAAAAACTAGCTGGGTGTGGTGGCGTGCACCTGTAATCCCAGCTACTCAGGAGGCTAAGGCAGAAGAATTGCTTGAATCTGGGAGCCGGAGGTTGCAGTGAGCCGAGATCACGCCACTGCACTCCAGCCTGGACAACAGAGGGAGACTCTGTCTCAAAAAAAAAAAATTTATAAACATATATAATACTAAACCTATGCAATAGATTGGTAATAACAAGATAACCTTCACCATTGCAAACCTTATTCTGGATTTTACAGATTCTAGGAATGGCTTAATTTGGGAAGAAAAACTAATTAAAAATGAAAATAATAAAAACTGTAAGACTATGTAATAAATGCTTAAAAATAAATTCTACCCTTAAGAAGAAAATTCTGACACATGCTACAACATGGATGAACCTTGAAAACATTATGCTAAGTGAAATAAGCCAGTCACAAAAGGTCAAATACTATATGATTCTACTTATATAAGGCACTTAGGGTAGTCAAATTCATAGAGACAAAAAGTAGGATGCCCAGGGCTGAGGGGACGAAAAATGAGCAGTTAGTGTTTAATGGGTAGAATCGGGAGAGATGACAAAGCTCTGGATATGAAAGGTGATGATGATTGTACAACAATGTGAATGTACTTACCGTCACAGAACTGTACATTTTAAAATAGCTAAAGTGGTAAACTTTATGTTAAGTATATTTTATAACAATAAAAAAATCAATATTATTCTTTTACCTTTTTGTTTGTTGTTCTCTTCTATTTTATCCAAAGGCAACACTTGCACTGCAACGTCTTTAGAAAAATCCTTTGGGATATGAAAGGAAGAAATAGGATAAATAAACTTCGGATTTATTATTTATCAAGAACCATTTACTAGCTATGTGACTACTGTGTTCTGGGAGGGCAGGACTGTGTATTTCATATGCTTCATTTCCATCACCACGCAATGCTGATATACCTTAAAGCTACTCAAAGATTTGTTGAATGGGTGAGTAACACACTATCAGACAAGCAAATGAATGAGTAAATGAAGCAGCAAGCAAATGTAGCACTGAGATTCAGACTCAAACCAGTATACCAATTCTAGCAGAGCAAGTCATTTAACATCTCAGTTGCTTCAGTGAAACGTAAAAATCTGACTCACTGTGAGTCAAATGGAGTAGATAAGGATGGCACAATATCATGAAGATCACAGATTTATCCTCAATTATACAATAACAGTGTATCCATACATTTGAAAAGTTTAGATATCATTAAATAAGGCCTGCTTAAAAGAAAAAAAAAAAAAAGACAAAACAACAATAACAAAAAACCACTCCAAAGTCTAGGCATTTACATAGGGACCAAGTACAGCACAAAATTATACAAAATGTATAAATTGTGAGCTTTTGACAAAATTGTCATATAGCTTTAATTGAATTATTAGTTTACCTGCTTCAATTTTCAAAATAGTATATTGTGAAACTCTCATTATACAGACTTATTAAACTGACAATACATAGGTCAACACTATGATTAGCTATCAAAGTCTAATTAGATCTCATAACCAAAACATTATATTTATCAAATACGTTCGGCATTGTAAAGTTAAGATGATAATTTCATGTTATTCTTAAAGAACCTCTCTTCTAAAAAAACCAAAACACCTTACAAGTGTTAGAATGACATGCAAGCACACCTCATGTTAAAGAAAATTGTACTGTTAGTTGTTCCTTTTCTTTTACCTAAAAATATGTTAAGTCTCTGGGCAAGAACACCTTTTCCCTGAATAGTAAGAGAGCTTCTTTTCAGTTATCATATCTCTTTCAGCGGCCATTATTTTAATAATCGGTATTTTTGATTCTAGGGAAGGCCTTTTGTTTAATGTCTCAAACACCATTCAAAGTCACAATTGTAGTATATAAAACATTGGTCTGGTAAGTGATATTTAAATAAAAACAAGGCATGTTGCTAATCAAACATAATTTAAGAATACATTATTTGACAACACTGAAAATTTTAATGTGAGCATAATTAAGAATCCTTTTGCTTACACTTTCTGACACCATGGGATTTTCTTTTAGAGGCTGGTGACAATTTCTAGCAGAAGTTAAGTCTGATGAACCTAACAAAACAAAGGAATAGATTTTAGTGATTTTAAAATCAGGTCCTTAGCTTTAGAAACTGTATAGGCATGATTCAAGACCTATAAACTCCATATAATGCAGACGTTGGAAGGACAATTTGCGTGCAAAGAAAGTTAAGAAAATGTATTTAAACATATCTGAATGAAGGCTTTTACAGTTGATATTTGGGAAAATAAGGTTCGGTACTGACAATAAACTGAGATAAGCATGAAATATTTTAAAAGATAACCATACACTATTGGATGTGGACAATCTATGGGTAGAAATACGTATACGATGTAAAGGTCTAATTTAACAGCAGGACTATTTGAGTGTCACCGCTGTATCCCCTAACAAGCAGCATTATAAAAGCATTTTGCTGTTTTTGCTCACATATTCATTAATTTGATCCTCACAATTAGCAGCGAAGTGGGTAAAGCATATGTTATCCTTATTTTCACTGAGGTTTAGACAGATTAAGTGAACTGGAATACAGAAGCCATCAACTGGCAGAAGTCCTGCTTTTCCCACTATTAACAGAAAGTAGTGCATTAGGTAAAAAGTACTACTTCGGGGGAAAACTATAAAAAACACTAGGGGGGAAAATAAAGCACATTATACAAGTTAAGTGTATCCACCATAGATATAAACAAAAACAATATGCAAAAGTCAATGCCAAAAAAAAAAAAAAAAAAAAGCACAACAGGAGACGTTAAAGTTTCATTCATTAGATCTATTCAAACATTTTATAGGCTTCCTGGCCATTTTCCCGGGAAACAGGGTCAGTTTTCAAACATCTGTACAAACTAGACTTATATCTTACGTCTGGGAATTTAAACAAATAAGGACTAAAGATTTACTAAGCTAAAACTGTTTGAAAAATTACATGGAATCACGTACCACATGATGTTCCATTCAAGCTAGTCCCCGTTCCAACAGGAAGACGTTTATTTGCAGACAATGCCGGAGGAACACAGGGCAACTCATCTTTCAGCAAAACCAAATGATCTCCATGATTTTGAGAAACTACCTCACGAAGTCTCTTCGCTGGCATCTTAATCCTTTTTTTCTTCTCCAAGCTGACCTCAGAGCCTTTCATATTGTTGGTCACAAAACAAGTCCCACACTTATGGACGGAAAAACTTTCTCTGTGTCCTTAAGACTTCAGAACAAAATTTTCACCTCTTTGCAATGAACTGTTCTTAAAATGTCGAAATAGAACATCCACAAAGCTGAAAATCTAAATTTTGGTATTGAATCCAGGATTAGAGATGACTATAAAGTCCTATTTACCCATTAATCCCACTTAGTCTATTAATACACCACGCCAAAATGTGAAAGTGGGGATGCCAAGAGAATGGCCACAGGAGCAACAATAACCATTAACAGTGCACTCCCCAATCCCAGAGCTGGTAGGGCAAAACCAAACAGATGTAGAGGAGGGCTTAAAATTTGTTAAGAGGCAGTCAAGCAGATAAAACTGAAATGCTATTTTTAAAATAATGACCCACATAAGAAGCGTAATAGCTTTCTTCAGCCACAGAGTCTTACACACCCCTCCAGATGCAATCGTCGGAAACATAAATTCATCCCTACGTGTCTCCAGGACGCCAGAGACCCGCGCAGTCACGGGTATAATCTGACAATAACTTCAGTTGCCCGCAGGTCAACACCCACTTCCCTTCAAACCCGCCCTTGAGACACAACACGCATGCGCGCCAACAAACTCACCCAAAACATCCAACCAGAAAGCTAAGCGCTCGCTGGTGCTCTTCCATCCCTCTCCGGGCGGAAACAAACTCCGGACATAACGGAGGCTTATTTATTTATTTATTCATTCATTCATTCATTCATTCATTCATTCATTCATTCATTTATTTAAAGGTAGCACATTGCCGCACAAGATCGCGCTACAGTCTCATCTGAAACTTGAAGAGCTCCCGACTTGTAATACTACTTGTGTTTATCGGGGGCTGTTTACACTGCTTCGCTTCCGAAGACCGTTAGGGACGTGGGATTAGGTAAATTAGGCTTCCAAATAATTTCGACAGATTCGGGTCGTTATTGGAGAGGAAGTCGGGAATAGAAAGCATTGTCTAAGCAGACAATCACAGAGATCAATCCTTAGCAGATTTTAGAATTCGCTGATGGTACGTGCATTTTCTTCTAGATTTCCTCTCGTTATAACGAATCGGCGTCTAAGGGTTTAAGTGTCACTTGACATCACTGCTCCCACGTGTTCTTTCCCATCTGGCGGCCGCGGCTCCTGTCCTGACCCTGACCCGCCCTCCCGAGGCTCAGCCGTCCCCCAACGCCCCCCAGCCTTGCACTGATGTCGGATGCGAGAGCCTGTGCTTAAGTATGGTGCCTGTTCTCTGCCGTGAGAATCCGGGATTCCCGGGCGGGGGGTGGCAGGCTACGCTCCAGAAAATTGGCGGGGTCTCCCGAGGAGGCCGGCGCATGTACTTGGGGCAGTGGGGGGTGCGAAGCGGGACAGCGCTTCGCCAGGTCCGGTGCAGACCTTCCTGGGGATGGTGTCACCTGGGCGAGGGTAGGAACTTTAGGCCCTGAGCCACCCCCAACCTGGATCTGGGGAGTCGGGGGTCTTGTTTTGGGACACTGAATTAGACTATAAGATATTTACGCTGTGACCTTGAGCTGCCCGGTGGATGATCCTCCTTTAAATGAAAATCGTCTCTAGACATACCAGGTCTAACAGCCCTTACCTGATCTGTTCATTTCCCAGCATGCGCTACTTAGAGTTTTCCCTTTATGCCTTACTAGAGGCTTTAGAATAATCAAAGCAAAAAATGTAATCCGATCTAAAAGCTAAATGACGAATTTTATTTCTGTTACATCTCGGCGATCTAGTTTCATAGAAGTCTAGACTTAAAATGGAATTTCAGGTCCGAGCGCGGTAGCTCACGCCTGTAATCCCAGTACTTTGGGAGGCCAAGGCGGGCGGATCACCTGAGGTCAGGGGTTCGAGATCAGCCTGGCCAGCATGGTGAAACTCCGTTTCTAATGAAAATACAAAAAATTAACTGGGCATGGTGGCGCGCGCCTGTAGTCCCAGCTACTCAGGAGGCTGAGGCAGGAGAATTGCTTGAACCCGGCAGGTGGAGGTTGCAGTGAGCCGAGATCGCGCCGTTGCGCTCCAGCCTGAGTGAGAGAGCAAGGCTGTCTCAAAAAAAAAAAAAAAAAAAAAAACTGTAAGGGCTCAGCGTTAAAGAACCTTTTAATTATTTGTACCTTGCTGAGTTTCTCTAATTAATGAGGGGGGTTTTTTTTGAGACAAAGTCTTGCTCTGTCGCACAGGCTGGATTGCAGTGGCGCGATCTTGGCCCACTGCAACCTCCGCCTCTCAGGTTCAAGAGATTTTTCTGCCTCAGACCTCCTGAGTAGCTGGGATTACAGGCGCCCGCCACCATGCCCAGCTAATTTTTTTTGTATTTTTATTAGAGACGGGGTTTCACCATGGTGGCCAGGCTGGTCTCGAACTCTTGACTTGGTGATCCACCAGCCTCGGCCTCCCAAAGTGCTGGTAATTACAGACGTGAGCCACCGCGCCCAGCCATTACTTTTTATTTTAGTTACATTTTCCCTTCTTAATTGGGCTCATAGCTGGTACCTGTTTGTTCACAATTTATTGCATATTATGAGTGTACTGAAAGAACTACAATGTCACAGCTGCCAGAGACCTTGGAGATAGTTTAACTCTTACTTTCTAGGTGATACTTATTTGAAAGAAACAGTGACCTAAGATCTGAGTGTAGGCACTCTGAATTATTAAAATGACAACTTAATTTGGATCTTACAGCTCTTTGTCATGACTCTTTAGTTCCTCTTCCCCCAACCCCTGCGCCCCCACCCCCCACCCCCACCCCCCGCCCAGAGACTGGGTCTTGCTCTGTCATGATCATAGCTCACTGCAGCCTTGAACTCCTGAGCTCAGGCAATCCTCCTGTCTCAGCCTCCTGAGTACCTAGGACTACAAGCACTTGCTACCACACTGGCTAATTTTTTACTTTTTGGTAGAGACTAGGTCTTGCCTTATTGCCCAGGCTTATTTTCTTTCCTTTGTGTGTTTGTTTTTTTTGTTGTTGTTTTTGAGATGGATCTTTGTTGCAAAGGCTGGAGGGCGGTGGCACAATCTCAGCTCACTGCAACCTCTGCCTCCCGGGTTCAAGCGATTCTTCTGCCTCAGCCTCCCAAATAGCTGGGATTACAGGCACCCGCCACTCCGCCCAGCTAATTTTTGTGTTTTTATTAAGATGGGGTTTCACCATGTTGGCCAGGCTCGTCTGGAACTCCTGACCGCATGTGATCTGCCTACCTCGGCCTCCCAAAGTGCTGGGATTACATGCATGAACCATCGTGCCTGGCTTTATTTTCTTACCCCAAATCAGCCCTCTCAACCCCTTTTCTTTATGACTGATACTTTTCAAAAGACCAGTCAGGTTGTCTTACAAATTGTTCCATGTTGTAGATTTTCCTGATTATTCCCTCATGATTAGAGCGTATCAAACTTTTGGCCAGAATACCACATAGGTGATGCTATCTTACTGCATCTCACCAGGAGACACCTAATGTTGGCACCCATGTTTGTGATGCTAGGTTTTATGACTTAGCTTATACTTTTTTTCTTTGAGACAGGGTCTCTTGATCTGTCACCCAGGCAAGAGAGCAGTGGCTTGATCATGGCTCACTGCAGCCTCGAGCTCCTGGGCTCAAGTGATCCTCCTGCCTCAGCCTCCTGAGTAGCTGGGACTACAGGCACACACCACCATGCTGGCTCATTTTTGTATTTTTGGTAGAGATGGGGTTTTGCCATTTTGCCCAGGCTGGTGTAGAACTTATGGGCTCAAGCTGTCCACCCAACTCAGCCTCCCAAAATGCTGGGATTGAGCCACTGCACCTGGTCAGTCACTTAGCTTATAACATATATTTGGCTACTTGGAAAATATTTTTAGATAGATGATATATGCCATAATAGCTTATAAGACATTTCATAGGTCTTAAATAGGTCATTTTATAGGTGCAATGGGGAAAATACTGGATTTTGAAGTCCAAACACCTTAGTTAGGCTGCAGCTGCCCAGTTACTATCTGTATAAGTGACCTCATGTAAGTTTCTTAAGATTTCTGAACCATCCCTCCCAGAATTAGTAGGAAAATCATAAGGGAAGTGTAATGTATACTTATACCTGGACAAATAAGGATAGCATGACATTAAGTATTTTTTTTAATAGTAACACATATGCCAAAGAATTGTAACCTCAGACTAGAGGAAACTAATTTCACTTACTAAAAAGGAAGAAACTTAAAAAAAAAAAGATTAGCCAATAGAAGTTTACATTTCATTGAAAAGACTATTAGAACTTGAAGGAGCCGGGCGTGGTGGCTCATGCCTGTAATCCCAGTTCTCAGGGAGGCAGAGGCGGGAGGATAGCTTGAGCCCAGGAGTTCGAGACCTGCCTGGGTAATATAGCGAGACCTGTTCTCTACAAAAAGGAAAAAAAAAAAAAGGACAAAAAAAAAAAGAACTTGAAGGGGACTTAGTAATCATATTACCTCATTTTTCAGGTAAGAATCAGGCCTTACTGGAGACATTCAAGCAAAGGTTGGACAACTACTTTTCCAGAACAGAAACGAAACTCATGCATCAGAAAAGGTTTGAGCTTGATGACTGAAAAGATCTCCCATTATTCTTAAGTTCTCTGGTTCTATGATATATTTTGTTTGTCACAAGAATAACAGCATCACTGTAGTCATTCCCGAGATCTAAGCCAGTGATTCTTGAATTCGCTTCTTTCTTCTCTCCTCCAGGTTTCAGGGATATAATCAGAAGGTAACCCCTGATGGGTCTTTGCTGCTATAACAGCAAACATTTGCTGTAATATCTGGAAACTAGGATCAAATAAAAGGACAACCACATGACTGCTATCTGTTCTTACCATCAGGTGGTTTATGTGGCTGGTGGAATTTGTCAGTCTAAGCTTACTATTAAATAACTGCAAAGTGAATAGTGAAAGATTCAGAAGACCTCAAATTAGCAAGTAACTCTGAAAATCATTTATTTACTCAGTCATCTCCAGTATTTTCTCTGAACCAGTTGCCTACAATTATGTATACCATAATCTTTTTTTTTTTTTTTTTTTTTGAGACAGAGTCTTGCTCTGTCACCCAGGCTGGAGTGCAATGGCACAATCTTGGCTCACTGCAGCCTCTGCCTCCCAGGTTCAAGCAATTCTGCCTCAGCCTCCCGAGTAGCTGGGACTACAGGCGCCCACCACTATGCCCAGCTAACTTTTGTATTTTTAGTAGAGACGGGGTTTCACCATGTTGACCAGGCTGGTCTCGAACTCCTGACCTCAAATGATCCACCCGCCTCAGCCTCCCAATGTGCTGGGATTACAGGTGTGAGCCACTGTGCCTGGCCTATACCGTAATCTTGATAGATACTGGTGACTACAGAGGATAGCTTTAGCGATTTAAGCAGACATAAGAAAACTGCTGATTATTAGCTCTTGAGTTCAACTGTAGGTCTGGAAAAAACAAAACAACAACAACAACAAAAATGAAATTGGTCTGGGCGCGGTGGCTCATGCCTGTAATCCCAGCACTTTGGGAGGCTGAGGTGGGCGGATGACCTAAGGTCGAGAGTTCAAGACCAACCTGGCCAACATGGTGAAACCCTGTCTCTACTAAACAAAAATTAGCCAGGTGTGGTAGTGCATGCCTGTAATCCCAGCTACTCAGGAGGCAGAAGATATAGTGAGCTGAGATTGCGCCACTGCACTCCAGCCTGGGTCACAGAGTGAGACTCTTGTCTCAAAAATAAATAAATAAATAAATCTCAAAAATAAATAAAATACACAATTGAGTGATTCTAAAGAAAATAAATCATAATGTTAACATAGTGGTCTGTGAATGGTAGAACTATTTATCTTTTGTTTTTCAAATTCTCAATAAATATATTACTTTTATAGTATGATAAACTTTATTTCACTGAAAAGAGGAAACATACACTGTTTAAGTAATATATATTAATACATTATCTAATGAATAAAGAAGATCCATACCAAAAGCACTTGGGCATTCCTCATACATGTCTTTTCAGATTTTTTAGTAACAACCATCATTTGTCACCATGAGGTGTATAATAAGGACAAGATGTGTGTAGAGGCAACACAGGGTTCCAGTCTGAAACTTAGAGAACATTTAAAGATTTCACACTTTCGGCCAGGCATGGTGGCTCATGCCTGTAATCCCAGCACTTTGGGAAGCCAAGGCAGGAGGATCACCTGAGGTCGGGAGTTCGAGACCAGCCTGATCAACATGGAGAAACCCCCGTCTCTACTAAAAATACAAAATTAGCCAGGTGTGGTGGCGCATGCCTGTGATCCCAACTGCTTGGGAGGCTGAGGCAGGAGAATCGCTTGAACCTGGGAGGTGGAGGTTGCAGTGAGCTGAGATTGTGCCATTGCACTCCAGCCTGGGCAACAAGAGTGAAAACTCCATCTCAAAAAAAAAAAAAAAAAAAAAAAATTTCATACTTTGTCTCTCTGACCTCTGGTTGATAACCCAAAGAAATACAAGGATGGAATTTTTTTAAAAAAGAACAACAAATTTTGGCATTCCAGGAAGGAAATCAAATCTGTGTTCTTTTTTGATGTGAACTATAGAAGGGAAAGGGAAGGGAAGGGAAAGGGAAAGGGAAGGGAAGGGAAAGGAAAAGGGAAGGAAAGGGAAAGGGAAGGGAAGGGAAAGGGAAAGGGAAGGAAAAGGAAGAAGGGTCTTAAATCAGTAATCCAAGCTCCTCCTACCTCAAGCACCTAAAAAAGAAGAGCAAAATGAACCCAATGAAGGAAATAAAGAGCAAAAATCAATTTAAATGAAAAGAGAAAAAAAGAGCTGGTTCTTTGAAAAGATTAATAAAACTGACAAACTTACTAGCAAGAGAGAAGTTACAAATTACACTATCAGGAATGAAATGGTGTACATTATTACAGGTTTCACAGATATCAAAAGGATACAGGAATATTACAAACAACCCCTCCTGTGTTCAAGCAATTCTGCTTTCGCCTCCTGAGTAGCTGGGATTACAGGCACACGCTACCACGCCCAGCTAATTTTTTTGAATTTTTAGTAGAGATGGGGTTTCACCGTGTTGGCCAGGCTGGTCTTGAACTCCTGACCTCAGATTATCCACCCACCTCAGCCTCCCAAAGTGCTGGGATTACAGGCGTGAGCCACAGCACCTGGCGTGATTGAAGAATTCTATTTTCTGGCTTCCAATTCTCTGATTCCTCTGTCCCCTCCATTCTCCTATTGATTTTATTCATTTAGTTTATTTTGGTTATTGTATTTTTCACTTCTTAAACTTTCCATTTGGGTCTTGATATTTCTATTTCTTTGCTGAGACCTTCTATTTTTTCATTTGTTTCAAGCGTGTTCATAATTGCTCACTGAAGTATTGACAAGGTCCTGTTTAAAAATCTTTGTCAGATAATCCTAACACATGTTCCTCAATGTTGAGCATCTGCGGATTGTCTTTTTTTAATTCAGTTTGAGATCTTCCTAGTTCTTGGTATGATGAGTGATTTTTTAATATATTGCAGCCTGGACATCTTGCATATCATGTTATGAGGCTCTAGATTTTATTTAATCCTTTTATCTGGCTCCTTTTGACAATGCTTTATGAGGGGAAGTGGTGGGAGGTACCACTTCATTACTGCCAGATGGAAGTAGAAATTCATGTTCCTCACTCTGACACTTGAGGGGAGGGGCAGGGAGTTTCTTGTTACTGCTGGGTAGAGTGGGCATTCTGGCTCCTCACCAGGCTTCCATTTTCATTACTCTCCCCATGTGGCCTCCACTGACATTAGTAGGGCATGTGGCCTAATTGTCATGAGGCAGTAATGCAAGTCCTGAATGTCAAGTAGGCCTCCTTTGATACCACTCCAGAGTAGATGGAGATGGGCACCTCATTACTGCCAACTTGGGCGGAAACCAGGCTCCCTGTGTGGTTTCCACTGACACTCACTGGGGAGTGGGGAGGCTTTTCAGTGCGTACAAAGGAAATCACATTTTTTTAAATGTCAGTAGTTATCGTGATTTTTTTTTTTTTTTTTTTGAGACAGAGTCTCACTATGTGGCGCAGGCTGGAGTGCAGTGCTGCAATCTCGGCTCACTGCAACCTCCACCCAAGGGCTCAAGCAGTTCTCCTGCCTCAGCCTCCTGAGTAGCTGGGATTACAGGCATGAGCCACCACGCCCGGCTAATTTTTGTATTTTTAGTAGAGATGGGGTTTCACTATGCTGTCTAGGCTTGTCTCCAACTCTTGACCTCAGGTGATCCACCTGCCCCAGCCTCCCAAAGTGCTGGGATTACAAGCGTGAGCCTAGTTACTGTGATTTTATAGGACAAGGAAAAAAAAGGAGGGAAGAATAAATGCAAAAAGGAGGCTAGTATAGGTATGATTGAGACTGGTGGAATGGAATTACTGTTGATTGTATGTGTTAATTAAAAGCTGAATGTTAATTTTTTTCATGATGGTGGCATACACTTTGTCCTAAACTTGAATTTACTACTAGTTTCAACAAAGCTTCATAAAAATTTTATGTGTTTCACAGACTTTAATAATTGATAAGCTAATAAAGATTTGCACATCCAGTTTATCATTTTTGTCTTGGTTATCAGAAAACTCTGAACTAAATAAAATGTGTAGCATTTATGTTAGTCTATAGTGTACATGATTCGTGTTTTCCTTTTACATGCTGTTTAATTTCTATTTTAAACAGCTTTATTTTATACAAATATTTTTTTTGTTTTGTTTTTGTTTTTGTTTTTGTTTTTGAGACGGAGTCTCGCTCTGTCGCCCAGGCTGGAGTGCAGTGGCGCGATCCCGGCTCACTGCAAGCTCCGCCTCCTGGGTTTACGCCATTCTCCTGCCTCAGCCTCCTGAGTAGCTGGGACTACAGGCGCCCGCCACCGCGCCCGGCTAATTTTTTGTATTTTTAGTAGAGACGGGGTTTCACCGTGGTCTCGATCTCCTGACCTTGTGATCCGCCCGCCTCGGCCTCCCAAAGTGCTGGGATTACAGGCGTGAGCCACCGCGCCCGGCCTTTTTTTTTTTTTTAAGACGGAGTCTAGTTCTGTTGCCCAGGCTGGAGTGCAGTGGTGCGGTCTCAGCTCACTGCAAGCTCTGCCTCCCGGGTTCATGCCATTCTCCTGCCTCAGCCTCCCAAGTAGCTGGGACTACAGGCGCCCGCCACCACTCCCAGCTAATTTTTTGTATTTTTAGTAAAGATGGGGTTTCACTGTGTTAGCCAGGATGGTCTCAATCTCCTGACCTTGATCTGCCTGCCTCAGCCTCCCAAAGTGCTGGGATTATAGGCGTGAGCCACCACGTCCAGCCTGTACAAATCTTTTATATGAAACGCTCAACCTTTTTAGAACTAGCCAGGATATAGTAAATAAATAATGTGATACACATTCTTACATCTAGATTAACTGAACCTAAGTCCTACATTTAGGATATGTGAAAATCTCAGTAATTCAGAAAGGCTTTTTTACTTACTTGTCTTCTCTTCCCTGTTGCCGCTAGGTTAGATTATAATTAGAAGTTTCTGATTAGTCTCTGTGATTGCCCTTTCTGAACTATAGAATGTGTAGTAGAATGTATAATTCCTATAACTGTCTTTTAAAACTCTGAATATCTTTCATGAGGGTTGTCTATTTCTAAGCAAATGGTGTTTGTTAACTGGTGTTTGTTAACTATTAATAGAACGTTTGTATTTATATTGTAAAAGGATCATTAGTAGTAAGGGTCAGAGTTAAATTAGCAACTAATTTTAAGTGTATTTGGAGTGGCTCAGATACATGAATCCACTTTTTCAACTATAGATTTTATTAAACCTAAATATAGGCCAAGTATTTGTGATGAAAATTTAGCATTCAAATTGAGATGTGGTATAAGTGTAAAATGCTCACCAAAATCAAAGACTTACTGCAAGGAAAGGAATGTAAAATGTCTTATTAATACTTTTTATGTTGATTGCATGTTGAAATGTGAAAATTTTTGATATTTTTGATATATTCGATTAAGTATAATAGTAAAAAATTTAAAATAAGCAAATTGGTGACTAGTGGAATAGTTAAGTAATTTTATGAAAACAGCAAAAAGCTCGATTTGCTTTATTTTTCTTTATTATTATTATTATTATTATTACTATTTGAGATGGAGTCCTACTTTATCACCCAGGCTCTATTGCAGTGGCGTGATCTCGGCTCACTGTAACCTCAACATTCTGAGTTCAAGTGATTCTCCTGCCTCAGCTTCCCGAGTAGCTGGGACCACAGGCATATGCCATCACGTCTGGCCAATTTTTGTATTTTTAGTAGAGCTAGGGTTTCACTGTGTTGGCCAGGCTGGTTTTGAACTCCTGATCTCAAGTGATCCACTCGCCTCGGCCTCCCAAAGTGCTGGGATTACAGGCGTGAGCCACCACTCCCAGCTTTTTTTATTGTTTTTTTTAAGCCCAAACCTCACCATCTTGGTTTCCTTTATAATCCTCCTAGGAATGGGGCTTTAAACAAGTAGCTTAGCAAGGTAGCAGAGCAAACTATCTTAAAATTGAAGATTTCGAGAGACAGGGCCTTTGAGTCCCAAACTAGCATTAGAAAATATAATTCTCTGGCCGGGCGCAGTGGCTCACGCCTGTAATCCCAGCACTTTGGGAAGCCGAGGCGGGCGGATCACGAGGTTAAGAGATCGACACCATCCTGGCCAACATGGGTGAAACCCCATCTCTACTAAAAATACAAAAATTAGCTGGATGTGGTGGTGTGCACCTGTAGTCCCAGCTACTTGGGAGGCTGAGGCAGGAGAATTGCTTGAACCCGGAGGTGGAGGTTGCAGTGAGCCGAGATCATGCCACTGTGCTCCAGCCTGGTGACAGAGTGAGACTCTGTCTCAAAAAAAAAAAATCTAATTCTCAACTGTAAGGTTCTATGGTCATTAATGATCTGAGAAATTGGGGGTGCCATACAGTTACATACACAGATTTATAAAATATGAGCAGTGATTCCCTAACTTCAGTTAGACTAAAAACATCTGTTTATAGATTGACAAACTTTTTTTTGAATTTTTAAATTAGGTGACTAATAAAGGTACCAGAAGAATATGGCTGCACAAATACCAGAATCTGATCAGATAAAACAGGTAAGGTATTCTTAATAAGGGGAAAATATTTTGCAAAAAAATGTAAGATGCTATTAATGCCACTGTGTCAGGTTGGGTGCAGTGGCTCACATCTGTAATCCCAGCACGTTGGGAGGCCCCAATGGGTGGATCACTTAAAGTCAGGCAAGACCAGCCTGGCCAACGTGGTGAAACTCCCATCTCCTAAAAATACAAAAATTAGCTGGGCGTGCTGGCACACACCTCTAGTCGCAGCATACTTGGGAGGCTGAGGCACGGGAATTGCTTGACCCAGGAGGCAGACGCTGCAGTGAGCCGAGATTGCGCCATTGCACTCCAGCCTGGGCAACAGAGCAAGACTCCATCTCAAAAAAACAAAAACAAAAACATGTCAGTCAGTGATTTCACAAAACAATTGTTTCTATTTCATTTCCAGAATGGATATTAAATGTTATAAAGTGTGTGTATTTTTCTTCTTCTTTTCTTTTTTTTTTTGGTTTTTTTTTTTTTTTTTTGAGACAGTCTTGCTCTGTCGGCCAGGCTGGAGTGCAGTGGCACAATCTTGGCTCATGGCAACCTCCATCTCCTGAGCCCAAGCAATTCTCCTGCCTTAGCCTCCCGAGTAGCTGGGATTACAGGCATATGCCACCACGCCCAGCTAATTTTTGTATTTTTATTAGAGACGGGGTTTCACCATGTTGGCCAGGCTGGTCTCAAACTCCTGACCTCAGGTAATCTGCCCACCTCAGCCTCCCAAAGTGCTGAGATTACAGGCATGAGCCACCGCGCCCAGGCAAGCATATGTATTTTTCATTTGACTGATAATCAAGAAAAAATTAAATATTCAACTAGAAAATAAAACTGTTCTGTAGATCATATTGTACCCATTTAAGTAGCATAACTATGATTTCAAGTGTTATAGTATATTTTGTCTAAATATAAAATACTAGTAATTGAAGCTTCAAAGCCTCTTTGTTTTAAAAACCAAATAGTAAAGAACATTCTGGTTTGTTTGTAGTTTAAGGAATTTCTGGGGACCTACAATAAACTTACAGAGACCTGCTTTTTGGACTGTGTTAAAGACTTCACAACAAGAGAAGTAAAACCTGAAGAGGTATGAAAAGTGTTACTCACTGAAATTCTCCAGGCCTGTCATAAACACTCTAAGTAGCATTTCACTTGTTCCTACTTATTACAGGAATTTAGACTACCTTTTATGTTCCATTGCTTAGAAGAACTGAAGCAGCCACTGAACCACGGCATTGAGTTTAACAGTGCCAAATTTAATATGATAGTTACATTGTACCAAGTCAGACCATTTTAGAGAAGATGGCTGCAGCTGCTGAGTTACTGTTTCACAACAAAGATTCTTACTAATTAGCTTTCAGTCAAGATGGCCTACCTAGAGAAACTTGGCACAGCCTTTCTGTATGGCCCTGGGAATTCTGGTTGGCTTTGGAAAAAGCAAAGCTTGACTTTGATGGCTCATATTGAAAACCTAATCCTATTAGAAGTCTTAACTTTTTTTTTCTAAGACAGGGTCTTGCTCTGTCACCCAGGCTGGAGTGCAATGGCATAATCATAGCTCCCTGTAACTTTGAACTCCCAGCACTTTGGGAGGCCAAGGCAGGTGGATCACTTGAACCCAGGAGTTCGAAACCAGCCTCAGCAACATGGTGAAACGCTGTCTTTACAAAAAATACAAAAAAAAAAAAAAAAATTAGCTGGACATGTTGGCACATGCCTGTGGTCCCAGCTACTCGGGAGCTGAGGTGAGAGGGTCACCTGAGCCTGGGAGGCAGAGGCTGCAGTGAGCTGTGATTGCACCACTGCACTCTAGCCTGGGCGACAGAGCAAGACCCTGTCAACAAAAACAAAAACAAAAAAACCAGTCCTCGTCTCTACTAAAAAATAAAATGAAATACTAGCCAGGCATGGTGGTGTGTGCCTGTGGTCTCAGCTACTCCAGGGACTAAGGTAGGAGGATAACTTAAGCCCAGGAGGTTGAGGCCGCAGTAAGCCACAGCACTCCACCCTGGGCAACAGAGAGAGAACCTGTCTCAAAAAAATAAATAGGCCAGGCACAGTGGCTCATGCCTGTAATCCCAGCACTTTGGGAGGCCGAGACAGGCGGATCACGAGGTCAGGAGATCGAGACCATCCTGGCTAACACAGTGAAACCCCGTCCCTACTAAAAATACAAAAAATTAGCCAGGCATGGTGGCAGGCACCTGTAGTCCCAGCTACTTGGGAGGCTGAGGCAGGAGAATGGTCTGAATCCAGGAGGCAGAGCTTGCAGTGAGCCGAGATCACGCTGCTGCACTCCAGCCTGGGTGACAGAGCGAGACTCCATCTCAAAAAATAAATTAATTAATTAAATAAATAAAAAGTAAAAGGTCGAGAATTAAGAATGTTGTTTCTCATTAAAAAGGAACAAACTTACTACTGGGTATACATTTTAACAATCGAAACAAGAGGACAGGAATGTGGGCTTTCACTTAATACACTTGCAGAAAATCTAGTCCAGAAGCTTCTTGAAAGCAGAGATTTACCATTGCTCTTAGTGACTACAAACTGGCAGGCATTCGGTATATATTAATGCTTGTAAGTGGATGAAAGTATCAATTAAAAGCTATGGTCAGTTGCTGCCAATTAATACTATTTAATTCTCAGATATAGAAAAGCAAACTACACACTGTTCTTTTGGAATACATGCATTTTTAAAAATTCATATTTTTGTGTTGCCTCTTGGATCTTCCCTTTTCATTCCTAGACCACCTGTTCAGAACATTGCTTACAGAAATATTTAAAAATGACACAAAGAATATCCATGAGATTTCAGGAATATCATATTCAGCAGAATGAAGCCCTGGCAGCCAAAGCAGGACTCCTTGGCCAACCACGATAGAGAAGTCCTGATGGATGAACTTTTGATGAAAGATTGCCAACAGCTGCTTTATTGGAAATGAGGACTCATCTGATAGAATCCCCTGAAAGCAGTAGCCACAATGTTAAACCATCTGTCATGACTTTGGCAAATGGAAACCACTGGAGAAACAAAATTGCTATTTACCAGGAATAATCAAACTAGAAGGTCTTATTGTTCAATGAAATAATAAGATGCAACATTTGTTGAGGCCTTATGATTCAGCAACTTGGTCACTTGATTAGAAAAATAAACCATTGTTTCTTCAATTGTGACTGTTAATTTTAAAGCAACTTATGTGTTCAATCATGTATGAGATAGACAAATTTTTATTACTAAAAGTAAAATAAATGGAAATATCACTGAGTAGTTGTTTATACTGTATGGTACCATAGTATTCTCACTGGACTGTGGATACGTTGAAATGTTTTTCAATCAGGATCATCCTCCAAGCATTCCTGTTCATTCACGTCTGCCTCAAATTGCTGGTGAATACATAAAACAGTTACTTGCTAATCATTTCAATGCACGGTCCTTTTCTTGCCTCCCTTGTGTCAGGGTGGGCATTATTCCTTTTTTTTTTTTTTTTGAGATGGAGTTTTGCTTTCGTCACCCAGGATGGAGTGCAATGGTGCGATCTTGGCTTACTGCAACCTCCACCTCCCAGGTTCAAGCAATTCTCCTGCCTCAGCCTCCCAAGTAACTGGGATTACAGGTGTGTGCCACCATGCCTGGCTAATTTTTGTATTTTTAGTAGAGATGGGGTTTCACCATGTTGGTCAGGCTGGTGTCAAACTCCTGACCTCCAGTGATCCGCCCACCTCAGCCTCCCAAAGTGCTAGGATTACAGGCATGAGCCACTGTGCCCGGCCACATATTCTTATCTTACCTACATTTTCATATATCTTCAGGAAACCATCCCATCTGCCCTAGTTTGGGAATGTTTAAGAGTTGAATGTTACACTGTAATGGAGTTCATGTTTGTGTTTTTTTCAAAAGCTGACAGTTAAATATGATAGATTCCAAGGCTTGCCAATGATAAAAAGTGAACCAAAGTAATGTCTTATGGCTAATGAATCCTGAAATGAATCCAAGCATTTGCAGGAAATTCTAGTTGATGCATATGTATACCAAGTAGTTTAGTAAAATGCAAGTGGACTAAAACTTACTAATCAACTGGCTTATGAATGGATTTCATTCGATACCATTTTAAACCTATATTTAAGAGAATGCTAATTAGCCTGTATGTTTAAATTTACCAAAGCGATTTTTATGTTTTGTATGTTAATGGAAGTAGAAGTATTGTTCTGCTTTAAAACTGAAGTGTTGAAATACAGATAATACTCAAGAAAATATACAATTTATTATAATCAAAGGAACCTGAAAGAACAGGCTTGCTTCATGTTAAAGCAGCCAAAAAGTCAGAGATTTCACTTATTTAAGATTCTGGGCAATTCACACACATACTTTGATATTTCTGTGTAGTCAAGCATAACATAGCTATTTACTGTGTACATTTCACAAAGATAATTAAATATGTGCTCACCTGGCAAATAAGGGGAATTTTGTGCAACAGCATCTCAAATACCTTGGGAGGGAGTGTGTGTTTGAAAACCTTCAGAAGTTCCTGTGGTTGCCTACACACTAAAAGGGCATTGCTGAGGTGTCGAACCCCCATTCTATGCTCTCCTGAAACAGAATGACAAGTTTTGAGCAAAATTTTAAAGTTCTTTAAAACAGACATTCTACAAATCCAAGAAAGCAACAAGCATTAAAAATTAAACAGACATTCTACAAATCCAAGAAAGCAACAAGCATTAAAAATTAAAAGCATATCCAACTAAAGACTACTTAGACAAGTCTTGTGAAGAGTACAGTACAAATATGAGGGAAGACGTTGAGTTTCTTAGTGGTGAAGCTGCAATATTAATAATTTTGAGCCAAATTACAGCAAGTATACTCTTACTGTTTAGAAGTGCACTTTTGCATTGGAAATGCTCGTGTTCTATAATTTGGGTATGGAGGGAAGAGGATACTGAGGTTTTTTGTAAGCAGTTGCCTGCTTTTATTAATATCTGAAGGTTATCTTTACATGTGTGATTGATAAAATAGGATAGATTAAACATGTTCCAGCTAAATAGAACTTAAAAAAAAAAAGATTTCACTATCAAAGAGTTGAAACAAGATTTAGCGTAACATGAATTACATACCCCAAGGAAAAAAATGAGAGATTTATGAACTCTGATTTTTTTTTTTTTTTTTTTTTTTTTTGAGACTGAGTCTGGCTCTGTCGCCCAGGCTGGAGTGCAGTGGCCGGATCTCAGCTCACTGCAAGCTCCGCCTCCCAGGTTTACGCCATTCTCCTGCCTCAGCCTCCGGAGTAGCTGGGACCACAGGCGCCCGCCACCTCGCCCGGCTAGTTTTTTGTATTTTTTAGTAGAGACGGGGTTTCACCGTGTTAGCCAGGATGGTCTCGATCTCCTGACCTTGTGATCCGCCCGTCTCAGCCTCCCAAAGTGCTGGGATTACAGGCTTGAGCCACCGCGCCCGGCTATGAACTCTGATTTTTAAGCACAGTTTTAAAATGAGTTTTAGGATAACTGGCTTTGAAGTAACAAAGAATGAAAATATGTGAAGAGTGAAAATCATAGCATTTCTGTTTAAGTTAGAACATGGAATGACTTTAGTCTCCCTTGTTTTACTTTAAGGAAACTGAGGCAAAGATCAGTGAAATGATGTATAGTTTCAATGCTGATTAATGTCAGCATTAGGAATATAATCTAATTTTTTGACCCTTGAGACTAGAGTACTGCCTCTCTTCAGGTATTCGGTAATCACAGGAGTTGAAATCTTGACATACTTAATATAACTAGGTAGAAAATAAAATATGGCCCTAAAAGTAAGTATAATAATAGATTTTTATTAGCTGAAACTAGTTTTCCATTTATTGGTTGAAATACATGGTCATATGAAGAGAAGAGTGCATGACAGAAAAAAATGCTTTCCAAAGATTCATATTAAGCTTAAACTAAAAAACAACAGGGATATGTCCTGACTTAAATACATTAATTTTACATTTTCAACATAAGATATAATAGTGCCTGTTCTCAAGATTGGTGGTGCTAACAATACAAAACAATCAATTTGGTCAAATAATTTAACCAACCAATAAATTAAATCATACCAGCTCCTCAGAAATTTCAATCAAAATTATTGGCCCTATGGTCTCATACAGACATAGCCACCATTGAGATGGCTACAGAACTATATTTTACCTGACAGCAAAATGATGAAAATTGTGGGTGATGGCAAATGAGAGTGGAGAAAGTTAAGAAGACTGCAGAAAACTGGGTGAAAAATTGCCACATTGGATAGAATACTGTACTGGTTGGTTCTCAATGTTTTAGAAACCTAGGGAGATTTTAAAAAAAATGTTGACATCTGGGTTCCAGCCCCATAGATTCTGATTTAATTGGTTTGGGGTTTGATGAAGAATTAAAGAATAAGCAGCCAAGACCGAGAACTGCAGTGTATGTAAAATATGGAAGTATAAAACTTCTGTAAAGAGCTATTAGGGGGCTGGGCGTGACGGCTCACGCCTGTAATCCCAACACTTTGGGAGGCTGAGGAGGGCGGATCACTTGCCGCCAGTTCGAGACCGGCCTGGCCAACATGGCAAAACCCAGTCTCTACCAAAAATGGAAAAATTAGCCAGGCATGGTGGCACACACTTATATAATCCCAGCTACTTGGGAGGCTGAGACATGAGAATTGCTTGAACCCAGAAGGCTGAGCCAAGATCACACCACTGCACTCCAGCTTGGGTGACAGAGTGAGACACTGTCCCCCCAAAATAAAAAAGCTATTAAATAGCAGTTAAAAATTTAAAAACCCAAGTTTGCAACATGTGTTCAGATCACTTCTAAATCTAATTGAACATTACATCATAGCTCTTAAGCATAAAGTGAATAGGAATAAAATGTGATAAAATATGTTATCTTTTTTCTTTTGACTTGTAATTCAGAACTTTCTTTCCCACAATTTGAGGGCCCTTGTTTACAAAAAAGAATATAAAATTATGAGTACAAAATTACTAGGGGTGGCTGGGCACGGTGGCTCATGCTTGTAATCCCAGCACTTTGGGAGGCCAAGGCAGTTAGATCACTTGAGGTCAGGAGTTTGAGACCAGCCTGACCCACATGGTGAAACCCTGTGTCTACTAAGAATACAAAATTAGCTGGGTGTGGTGGTGTATTCCTATAATCCCAGCGACTTGGGAGGCTGAGGCAGGAGAATCGCTTGAACCTGAAAGGCAGAGGTTGCAATGGGCTGAGATTGCGCCATTGCATTCCAGCTTGGGCAACAAGAGTGAAACTCCATCTCAAAAGAAAAAAAAAAAATTGCTAGGGGGCCTTAGAGGCCTATGCATATAAAGGTCTTTAGACATAAGCTTCACTGGTTTATGTAAAGTCACTTCTGTTTATATCATTTAAGTCAGTTCTAACTGTACATTTTGTCATCAATATTTAGCAGGTATTTTTAGTCCATTTCAAAAATTACTCCATCTAAAAGCAAAAATCATTAATATTTAGCAGGTATTTTTAATCTATTTTAAAAATTACTCCATCTGAAAGCAAAGATCAATACTAAATAAAATACTAAAATACAAATTATAGTGATTAATGTGCAATGATTTTGAATGCCTGCAACTTTTTCATTTCTCAAAACCTTTATAATGGTTTTAAGACACTGAATAAAAATCTTGGCAATTGCTGTGAGTTGCCTAGGATTTTGACTTCCTCTTTGTTTTTATAAATCCTGGAGGAGGCTGCTTACAGATTGAAAAACAAAACCTTTTGGAAAAAAAAAAAAACAGAGGCAAAAACAGGTACAGGCACTGTGATATGCAAGGGAGTTTGCAACACTTAAAAAATATATATACATTGTACTGATGGGTTTTGTAATGCTGATTTATCCAGCAACATCAGTTACTTCTTAAATTAAGAAGCCTCAAGACAAATTTTCCTTTCCAGGGTTTAACACCAGAATAAGGACATTATGATTATAGTATTTATACAATAATAATATTATCTACCATCATTTTGCCTAACAATATTATGAAGTTTTCTCAAATCCATCTGGAATTAGGTAGGAATAAATTATAACTCAAAATATGACCATTAAGTGTAAGATAGCCCCGACAGGCATCACTCCATTAAACACAGTAAAAGAATGGACATTCATAGGGAATTTATTTATCAACAAAGCAAATAAGTATTAAGAATATTCTAAGAAAGCAGGAACATTTTTATAAAGCAGTTAGAATTTTTAAAAGTTGTTTTGTTTGTTTTCTTGAGACAGAGTCTCTGTCTCCCAGGCTGGAGTATAGTGGCAAGATGATGGCTCACTGCAACCTCAAACTCCTGGGCTCAAGTGATCCTCTCACCTCAGCCTCCTGAGTAGCTGGGACTACAGGCACATGCCATGGTACCCAACCAATTTTTGAAGTTTTTTGTAGAGACAGGGTCTTGCTTTGTTGCCCAGGCTGTTCTCAAACTGTTGGCCTTAAGCAATCCTCTTGCCTTGGCCTCCCAAAGTGTTGGGATTACCGGTATGAGCCACCACACCTGGCAAAAAGTTTTTATTCTTAACATTTAGTCACTTGGAAAACTCACTGACTTAGAATTTTATATAACCATAAATGAGGTATTTTTGTATTTGGCTTTGCTACTCTGTTTGCCCACTTCCAAGTCTGCAACTTGAACACTAAACTCTAACATAATGCAAGAGTACAGTGTGATGAAGTGAACATGCTGGGATAGTTTTTCTTTAGTGAGGGAAGTTGGCTAACACATCCAGCTAGTTATACAAATACTAATCAATAAATATTTCTTAAGAATAAACTGTCGTAAGTAACTCACAAAAGAACATTTACATTCTTACCTCTAGATAAACAAAGTTCTCCCATCCGTACCTCTTGCAAGAAAAGTTCTTGCAATTTTTTATTCTTCGCTGGATCCCACAACTAAAATATTCATAAAATATTTAACAATGAGTAATGAATGTAAGGTATATGGTTACTGATCAAATTATTTTTTATTTAGAAAGGACATCTTGGGCTGGATGCGGTGGCTCACGCCTATAATCCCAGCACTATGGGAGGCCAAGGCGGGTGGATCACCTGGGGTCGGGAGTTCGAGAACAGCCTGACCAACATGGAGAAACCCCGTCTCTACTGAAAATACAAAATTAGCAGTCGTAGTGGCGCAGGCAGGAGAATCGCTTGAACCTGGGAGGCGGAGGTTGCAATTGGCTGAGATCACACCGTTGCACTCTAGCCTGGACAACAAGAGTGAAACTCTGTCACAAAAAAAAAGGAAGAAAAAAAAAATGACATCTTGAACCTAGTCTCTAAATCTAAAGTTATGACAAATGTAGTTGTTCTTTATAATATTTAAACCAATTTTCTAAAATGGGATTATTTTAAGTGATTTAAAAAAACATGACATATTTGTTAAGTTGAGATGCTTATAATAAGTAACTCTCATCCCATATTTTACCCACCCACATATAGCAGAAATCCTACTGTAATTAATATAACAAAGGTAGTTTTGCATGTTGCAAAATTATTTTCTTGCCCGGGATATTAACAGTGCCTGTTGATTTGGTTGCAATGATTTCTCTGGCTTACAAGGTCATTTTGGTCTTTTTAGTAGTGAAACCTGTTCATGCAACAGTAATTCTCTATTAGGGGAAACAAGAAACTATGCTAAGCCTTCTGTACTCACACCCTCAAAAGGAAAGGGACAAAGGACCTGGTGGGGGGTTGGCAGGGGAGTGAGTGTTCAGAAGGATGCTTTGGTTTACTGCGGTTGGTTCATGAAGGCTACCATGGCCACAAGATGGCATCATCATTGGTACTACATCTAGGGCTAGTCTTTCAAGGTACACTGAGCAAACCCTAGCCCGAAATATCAACTCCACTGCCATTTACTTCAGCTCCAGTGTTTCAAATCTGTAAGGTTTTTGTTTTTGTTTTCCCCCAAGAATTTTCTTTTTAAAATGCAATGTGCCTGGAAAGGGGTCACCTTTTTTTTTTTTTGAGACAGAGTCTTACTCTCTTGCCCAGGCTGGAGTGTAGTGGCGCAATCTCGGCTTACCGCAAGCTCCACCTCCCGGGGTCAGGCCATTCTCCTCCCACAGCCTCCCAAGTAGCTGGGACTATAGGCACCCACCACCACGCCCAGCTAATTTTTGTATTTTTAGTAGAGACAGGGTTTCACCTTGTTAGCCAGGATGGTCTTGATCTCCTGACCTTGTAATCTGCCCGCCTCAACCTCCCAAAGTCCTGGGATTACAGGCATGAGCCACCGCGCCCAGCCAGGGGTCATCTTTTAAGCTTGTATCATCAAATATACTAATAATCAGTAACATCAGAGGTTTTACTCAATAGATGTTTAGTGAAGACTGGCAAGGGCAGGACACTCCAGGAAAAGCTGGAAGGAATTGGAGACCAAGAACCCTGTGCCCATCCCCAAGGACTCACAGTCTAATAAAGGGAAAGGGATCATGTAGGTACAACAAGAAGTCCAATGTCCTCTGGGGCTCAAAGTACAGAGACATTACATCTAGTTGGAGAATTGTCAAAGGCTTCTCAGAAAAGATAGTGTTTGAGATGTGGAGAGGTTCAGTGAAAGTTTGATGAGGAAAGTATAAGCAACGCAAAATTGCAGGGAACATACCAAGTGAACTTAATTAGCTGGATTATGGTAGGGTAAATGTTTGTTTGCTGGAGTACAGTGGCACAATCTCGGCTCACTACCACCTCCGCCTCCCGGGTTCAAGTGATTCTCCTGCCTCAGCCTCCTGAGTAGTTGGGATTATAGGTACACACCACCACGCCCAGCTAATTTTTGTATTTTTAGTAGAGATGGGGTTTTACCATGTTGGCAGGCTGGTCTCGAACTCCTGACCTCGTGATCCACCCGCCTTGGCCTCTCAAACTGCTGGAATTACCTGCGTGAGCCACTGTGCTGGCCATGATAGGGTAAATGTAGCAACAATATAACCATTATTGAAGGCCAGCTATAAACTAGGAACTTTACATATATTATTTCCAATCCCTAGGAAAATAAGGCAGTCAATTGGAATAGGCACCCATCGAAGGCATAGCACCAAGCTGAGGCTGGTTTTGTTTTTTGTTTTTGTTTTTGTTGTTTTTGAGATGGAGTTTCACTCTGTTGCCCAGGCTGGAGTACAGTGGCATGATCCTGGCTCACTGCAACTTTTGGCTTACTGCAACCTCTGCCTCCCAGGTTCAGGCGATTCCCTCGTCTCAGCCTCCCGGGTAGCTGGGACTATAGGCATGTGCCACCATGCCCGACAATTTTGTATTTTTAGTAGAGATGGGGTTTCACCATGTTGGCCAGACTGGTCTTGAACTTCTAACCTCAGGTGATCAGACCACCTCGGCCTTGCAAAGTGCTGGGATTACAGGTGTGAGCCACTGCGCCCAGCAAAGCTGGTCTTTAATCTGCGGAGTAGGGAGCTACTGCAAGGAATTACATACTCAGAGCTGCCATTTAGAAGAAATTTACTCTAACAGCATAAGAATAGAGGCAGGGCGACAAGTTAGGAAACTATTCAATAACCTGGGTAAAAGGTAATAAAAGCCTTTAGTCGCAGGGAAGCAATAGAAATAGACAAGTGGGATGGATATATATATATATATATATATATATATGTAATAGAGCATTTGAAAATAAGAATTGGTCATTGTTTATGATGGATGAAGCTGACAGTTAAACAAGATGAATCAGGGTCATAGCAGGGAGGCTAGTGACACCAGGAGCATCATAAGGAAACAGGAGTAGGTGCAGTGGCAAGGGGGGAGATGATGAACTTACTTCTGGACACACTAAGGTGAGGTGCCAATAGAACGTCTAGATGACAGAGTCTGGTAGACAGATGAAACTTGGGACACCAGGTCTAGAGTAGCACATTTGAAATCACTTTTGGAGAAGGCAAGGATCTTCTAGGGAGAGGGGGAAGGGTACAGAACCCAAGGCCCATGTTTCACAAAGCATCACCTGAAGGAGCTGTTAAAACTGCAGTTTCTTGGGCTCCACCCAGACCTACTGAATCAATCTCTGGGAGTAGGGCCCAGGAATTTGCATTTTTAAACAAGCTCTTCAGGTGATTCTTATGGATCCTAAAGTCTGACAGTCACTGTGCCAGTAAGAATTCCCCGGGCTACTGGATCAGAATTGCTGGGATCAGGGTCAAATAATCCATATTTTAACAAATGCTCCAGGTAAATCTAATGCAGCAATGGACCATACTTTGGGAAAGTCCTGGAAAGAAGAGGAAGAAAGACCTTAGAAAAGGTGAGAAGAGATGACTTTCTCTGCTTTGGTTTATTCATCTGTAAAATGAGAATAGAGGCCAGGCACAGTGGCTCCCTCCTGTAATCCCAACACTTCAGGATGCCAAGGTGAGCAGACTGCCTGAGCTCAGGAGTTCAAGACCGGCTTGGGCAATGTTGTGAAACCCGTCACTGTACAAGTACAAAAACTAGCTGGACATGGTGTGCACCTGTAGTCCCAGCTATTTAGGAGACTGAGGTAGGAGAATCACCTAAACCCAAAAGGGTTGAGGCTGCAGTGAGCTGTGATCATGCCACTGTACTCCAGCCTGGGCAACAGAGTGAGACTCCGTGTCAAAAAAAAAAAAAAAAAATTAGAATAGAGTTGTGACAATTACATGAAAGAACATTTGAAAAATCCTGCTTGTGCTGCTTCCTCACTTGAAATAATTTATTTCCTATATGGGAAATAATATAATATTAACAATTTATTATTAATAATTATTGATTTATATCAATAAATTATAGTATGACTTAGTTATGGCTTAATATGAATATAATTAAATTATATTATAATTAAAATATGATATTAATATAAATCATTCATTATTTCCCATATGAACTGTCATTGACTGATTTTCCTGTCTTCAACTTCCTTTCTCCACACTAGAACCAGAATTGTCTTATTTAAAAAATAAAACCAAAATAATTGTGTCTTTTCTCTGAAATAAAGTCACCATCATTAGTTATCCACCACAACAGAAAAATGTCCTGACTTTTCAGTTTGGCATGCAAAGTCCTCCACAATAAGACACTAAAGTGACCCTCAGCTATCTCTCTGGCCATAACACTCCTTGAATACTACAATTTCATGTTCTTTGCCTCTGCACAAGGTATTTCCCTCTGCCTACAATGAATAACAATATTCAACAAACATTTGCTGGGCACCTACCGCACTAGACTCCGTTCTAGGCACTGGAAACAATGGAGAGTAAAAACAAAGTCTGCCCTCACAGAGTTTAGTGTAATAAACAGAAAGCATTAATTAAATAATTACATAAATGTGCAAGTGAAACCATGGACAATGAAGAGGGACATGCAGCTGTAACAGGCTCTGTCCCAATCAAGTCAGGGAAGGCATCTCCACTCCCATGTCCAGCTCTTTGGACACTCCCTACCCAGCTAACTATGTCAAATGGGCTTTTATTCTCTACTGTGATTCCATTTTGAAACCCCAGAAGTGTCTTTGACTCTGCCTCTCCATTACCCTTTACTCAGTCGGCATGAACTGTATTCTTCCCAGTTACCACTAACACCACCATAGTTCAGGATTTTTATTACCTCTCATCTAAATCGCTGCAATAGCTTGTTTTCTCTTCTTGTCCATTAAGTACACTCCTGCCTGATCAATCTAAGAATGGTTATCTTCTGCCTTTCTTTCCTTCTTTTTAAAAAATTCCTGCTTAGAAATCTTCAGTAATTCCTCCATTGAATCTCAATTCCTTAACCTGGCCTTCAAAGCAAGCCTTCCTTAATTCAATCCCTACTTTCGCTTTCCAACCTTACCACCCACTATTCCTCAGTATGACTCCTTTGCCAAACTGGTTTACTGAATGTGCTTGGCAGATGCTCCACTTTGCATCTTTATGCACATGCTGTTCCCTCCATCCTGTGTCCTCTCCCCTGAAACCAAGCTACAAATTCATCATCCTTCCAGGCTCAGTTCAATGTCACTTCCGCTACAAAGTCTTCTCCGGAAAAACTGCATGTTTCAAAAATGGCTACCGCAATATTCCCGGTCACACAAGTGCTTTCAGAACCTTGCCATCCCTGTTGAGAGGCAGAATCTATTTCTTCTCCCTTTAAATTGAGGAGGCTTCAATGTTGCCAGAAGTGGTACCATCTGCTCTCCCACATGAGCACATGTTCTAGTTCACATGCATGTGCGTGCTCTCTATACACACACACACACACATATATGTGTTTGCTTGCCCCTTGGGACACAGCCCACCACACAAATGAATCTCAGATCACACAGACACGTGTAGGTGCTCTGGCTAACAATCTCAGCGAAGTAAACATCCAGAATCCACTGCGGATTGCTTGTGGCCAGGAGTTCGAGATCAGCCTGGGCAACACAGGAACACCCTTGTGTCTTTTTTTATAGGTAGCGTCTTGCTCTGTCGCCCAGGCTGCAACTGTCGCCTCCTGGACTCAAGCAATTCTCCTGCCTCAGTCTCCCGAGTAGGTGAGATACAGGCACACACCACCACTCCCGGTTAATTTTTGTATTTTTAGTAGAGACAGGCTTTCACCATGTTGGCCAGGCTGGTCTCGCACTCCTGACCTCATGTGATATGCCCGCCTCGCCTCCCAAAGTGCTGGGACTACAGGCGTGCACCACCGCGCCCGGCCCGTCTCTTAAAAACAAAAAAGGGACTAATCAAATTCTGCCGCAGACTTAGAAAACATGAAGATGCCTTCTGCTTCCGAGCTACAAGAAAGGCCCTGCGGGAGAACAATCTAGAAGTTACTGCCAGGTGACCGTGGCCAGTCTGGGTTTCTAAGTGTCCTGCGCGGCTCTGAAAGGGCAAAAGCCTCCTCTTCCTTCTTCCAATTAAAAGAAGTGCCTGTTGTACAATGTTTTGCTTTACAGCTGCCCTTTTACAACTCCAACTTCTCCCTCCTTCCTTCCCTCCCTTTTGTGAGAGGAGAGTGACTGAGCCTGAGGCGGTGCTTGGGGCGCGAGGGCAGGCCTGTTCCCTGGCGCGGGCGGCGGGCGGCTGAGGGAACTACTTGCTGCCGAGCCCGCCAGGAGCCAAGAAACCCGCCAGGAGCCAAGAAACCCAGCGAGCCCGGACCTGCGTCTACTGAGCTACCTGCGTGGATCGAAAGCACTGCACCTGCGTGCCCCGCTCCTCAGGCTTTTGAGGCTTGGCTCTTCTTTCTGCGAACACAACACAGCACGTGCTGGCTGGGAGGCGTGGGCCCAGTGGTCCTGCCCGCCCGGGAGCCGCGGGCCCCTCGGCAGAAGCTGCGGCACTCACGGCCCGGCCTCTCACAGGGGGGCTCTCCCGGCCGGCAGCCCGCCCGCGCTGCCCGACCCGGTCGCGCCTCCGCCTCGGTCCCACTCACTATCCCGCAGGCGGCGCTTGAACGCGGGGTCCCCGCGCCGCTTCCGGTCGAGGTAAACACAGTAGCCTAGGAAGGCGAAGGCGCCACAGACCGCCGCGGCCGCCAAGAGGCCGAGGAGGGAGCGGACGGAGGGCATCCGGCCGCGGGCGTCCCACAAGCGGAGCGTTGGGCGCGGGCCGGCCGGCAGGGGGCGTCGGCGCGGCGGCCCATCCGGCCTCGCGGCCTCCTGCGCACTCAGCGGCGCGTTGACGCCTCGCACCCAGGCTTGTGGACTGGTGAGGAAGCCGAGCGTTCGGGAGGATGTGTGCGGGAGCCTGCGCAGCCACCGAGTAGCAGAGCTCTGTTCCAACCTACGTCTGTCGCACTCCAAATTCTGAACCCTTTCTCCAAACATGCCTCTGCCCCTGTGTCTACACCACCAATTTGGGCAAAGCACAGTATGCCGCGAATCTGCTTTACTGGGAGCCGGTGGTCGTTTAGGCCTCTGTTCCCTCACCTGCAAAATTAAGTTGACTCTAAGGTCAACTTTGGTCACCTCCTAGTTCACATGGTTTAATACCAGCCCGTACTCCCCAACCTATGTTTAGTTTTATAAGAAACTGAAGGCCGGGCGCGGTGGCTTATGCCTGTAAACCCAGCACTTTGGGAGGCTGAGGTGGGCGGATGACGAGGTCAGGAGGTCACGAGGTTGACCATCGTGGCTAACGCGCGGTGAAACCCCGTCTCCACTAAAAATACGAAAAACTAGCCGGGCGTGGTGGTGGGCACCTGCAGTCCCAGCTACTCGGGAGGCTGAGGCAGGAGAATCGCGTGAACGCGGGAGGCAGAGCTTGTAGTGAGCAGAGATCCCACCAGTGCACTCCAGCCTGGGCGACACAGCGAGACTCCATCTCAAAAAAAAAAGAAAGAAAAGAAGAGAGAAAAGAAAAGAAAGACTGAAGACAGTAACACTGTCTTCCAAAGTGGCTGTAGCATTTTTGCATTCCTACCAGCAATGAGAGTTCCCGTTGCTCCACATCTTTCCCAGCATTTGGTATTGTCAGTGTTTTAGTTTTTTGCATTCTAATAGGTGTGTAGTAGTATCTCAGGGTTTTCATTTGCAGTTCTCAAATGACATATACATATGATATTGAACATTGTTTCCTATGCTTTTTTGCCATTTGTATATCTTCTTGGGTGAGATGCCTGTTGAGATCTTTTGCCAATTTTTAAATCAGGTTTGTTTTCTTAGTGTTGTGTTTTAAGCTTTGTATATTTTGGATAACAATCCTTTATCAGGTATGTCTTTTACGAATATTTTTTCCCAGTTTGTGGTTTGTCTTCTCATTCTCTTGATGAACATGTTTTTTTAATGTGCATAATTGCCATCCATATATCTTCTTAGTTGAAGTATATGTTCACATCCTTGGTCTATTTTTTAGAAATTGCATTTTTTCCCTGTTTTGATAGTTCTTTATATATTCTGAAGTCCTTATGTGATGTGTAATATGCAAATAGTTTCTCCCAGTCTGTTTCTTGTGTTTTTATTGTTTTAACAGTGTCTTTTAAAGTACCAAAGTTTTACATTTTGGTAAAGTCCAGTTTATCAATTTGTTACTTTATGCTTTTGATGTTGTATCCAGTAATCTTTGCCTAACCCAGTTAGGCAAAAGGTCACAAATATTTTCTCCTATTTTCTTTAAGACACGTTATAGTTTTAGGTTTTCTGATCCATGTTGTGATCTATTTAAGTTTGTGATCCACTTTGTTTTCATATATCTTGCAAGGTAGGGATCCAAATTAATTTTTTTGCATATGAATGTCCAACTGTTTCCCCTCCCTCCCTCAATTTTTTTTGCATATGTATGTACAACTGTTTCCCTCCCTCCCTCCCTCCCTCCTTCCCTCCCTCCCTCCCTCCTTCCCTCCCTCCTTCCCTCTCTCCCTTCCTTCCTTCCTTCCCTCCCTCCCTCCCTCCTTCCTTTCTTCCCTCCCTCCCTCCCTCCCTCTTTCTCTCTTTTTCTTTTTGAGGCGGAGTCTCGCTCTGTTGCACATGCTGGAGTGCAATGGCCTGATCTCAGCTTGCTGCAACCTCAGCCTCCCAGGTTCAAGCGATTCTCCTGCCTCAGCCTCCTGAGTAGCTGGGGTAACAGGTGCCCACTACAATGCCCGGCTAATATTTGTGGTTTTTTTAGTAGAGACAGGGTTTCACCATGTCGGCCAGGCTGGTTTCTAACTCCTGACCTCAAGTGATCCACCTGCCTTGGGCTCCCAAAGTGTTAGGATTACAGGCGTGAGCCACTGTGCCCGCCCTGTACCATTTCCTTAAAAGGCTGACTTATCTTTACCATATTGCCTGGGCACCTTTGTCAAAAATCACTTATCCATATATATGAGAGCTTATTTTTGGCTATTCGGTTCTATTGCTATATTTGTCCATCTTATTCCAGTACCACCCTGTTGTTGATTACTATAGCTTGATGATAATTATTGAAATTAGGTAATGCTAGGCTTTCAACTTAGTTCTTATTCAAAGTTCTTTTCGGCTCCTCTAGGTCCTTTGTATTTCCAAAAGAATTTTATAATTAGCTTGTCAATTTCTACAAGATGCCTGCTGGTATTTTTATTGGCATTGCACTGAATTTGAGGAGCAAAGAATCTCAACAATACTAAGTTTTATGATCCATGAACAAGGTATAGTCCCTCATAAAGACTGTCTTTGTCTCAGCAATATCTTGCAGTTTTCAATATAGAGGTCTTTCCCATCCTGTCAGATTTATCCCAATATATTTCATATTTTTATGGTACTGTAAATGGTATTTTAAAATTTCCAATTATTCACTCTTTATTGCTAGTGCATAGAAATCCAATTGATTTCTGTATATTAAACTTGCATCCCACAATCTTGCTAAACTCGCCAGATACCTATATGGTTTCTTTTTCTTACCTGAATGCTCTGGCTAGAACTCCTAGTACAATGTTGAATGGAAGTGGTGAGAGGCCAGGCGTAGTGGCTCATGCCTGTCATCTCAGCACTTTGGGAGGTCAAGATGGGAGGATTTCTTGGGCATAGGAGTTCAAACCCAGCCTGGGCAACATAGTGGGACCCTATAACTATAAAAACTACAAAAATTAGCCAGGCATGGTGGCGTGGGCCTGTACTCACAGGTACTTGGGAGGCTGAGGCGGGTGGATGGCATCAGCTCAGGAGATGGAGGCTGCAGTGAGCTGTGATCCAACAGCTGCACTACAGCCTGGGTAACAGAGTCAGACCCTGTCTCAGGGAAAGAAAAAAAGCAAAAAAAAAAAAAAAAAAAAGGCAGCAGCCAGTTAGAGTAGGTATCTGTCTCATTCCTAATCTTGAGGAAGGCCTGCATGGTGGCTCATGCCTGTAATCCCAACTCTTTGGGAGGCCAAGACAGGCAGATCACTTGACGTTAGGAGTTCGAGACCAGTCTGACCAACATGGTGAAGCCCCGTCTCTTTTAAAAAAAAAAATACAAAAATTAGCCGTAGTGCTAAAAAATAGGGCGTAGTGGCAGGTACCTGTAATCCCAGCTACTTGGGAGGCCAAGGCAGGAGAATCACTTGAACCAGGGAGGCAGAGGTTGCAGTAAGCCAAGATTGTACCACTGCCCTCCAGCCTGGGCAGCAGAGTGAGACTCCATCTCAATCAATCAATCAATAACTTGAGGAAAAACATTTAGTCTTTCATCATTAAATATGATGTTAACTATAGGTTTTTCATAGGTGTCCTTTATCAGTTGAAGAAGTTCCATTCTATGCTTGCTTACTTTGTTGAGAGTATTTATTGAGAACAGATAGATTTTGTCAAATGTTTTTTCTGCCTCATAAGGTTTTTCTTTTTTAACTTATTAATATGGTAAATTACATTGATTTTTATTTTGTTTTTGAGACAGGGTCTCACTCTGTTGCCCTGGTTGGAATGCAGTGGCATGACCATAGCTCACTGCAGCCTTGAACTCCTGAGCTCAAGCAATCCTCCCACCTCAGGCTCCCAGGTAGCTGGGACCACAGACATGCACCACCACACCTGGCTAATTAAAAAATTTTTTTGTAGAGACTCATTCTCATTATGCTGCCCAGGCTGGCCCTGAACTCCTGGGCTCAAGTGATCCTCCTTCCTCAGCCTCCCAGAATGCTGGAATGCCGGGCGTGAACCACTATGCCTCACTGATTTTTAAAAAATATTAAACCAATCCTGTATTCCTGGAATAAATCCCACTTGGCCCATGTTGTATTATCCTTTTAATATGTTGTTGACTTTTATTTACTGAAATTTTGTTTAAAATGTTTGCATGTATTTTCGTGAAAGATATTGGTCTTTAGTTTTCTTCTCTTGAAATGCCTTTGTCTGGTTTTAGTGTCATAGTAATGCTGGTCTTGTAGAGTGACTTAGAAGCAATCTTCTTCAGTTTGAATCACATTATGCCTTCATTAAGTGTTTGGTAGACTTCACTACTGAAGCCAGCTGGATCTGGAGTTATTTTGTGGGAAGTTTTTATTAACATCAATTCCATTTCTTTATAGATATAGGGCCATTCAGGTTATCAACTCCTCAAGTGAGCTTTGGTAATCTGTGTCTTTCAAGGAATTTTTCTATTTCAGCTAAGTTGGCAAATATATTGGCATAAAGATGTTCATGACATGATATTCCCCCTTTTTTTTTTTAGACAGAGTCTCACTCTGTTGCCCAGGCTGGAGTGCAGTGGGGCCATCTCAGCTTATTGCAACCTCCACCTCTTGGGTTCAAGTGATTCTTGTGCCTCAGCCTCCCAAGTAGCTGGGACTACAGGCACATGCCACCATGCACAGCTAATTTTTGTAATTTTAGTAGAGATGGGGTTTTGCCAGGTTGGCCCGGCTGGTCTCAAACTCTGCTCACCTCAGGTGATCTGCCTGCCTCAGCCTCCCAAAGTGGTGGGATTACAGGCATGAGCCATCACGCCTGGCCGCCCTATCTTTATAATAGCTATAGATACAGTATGTAGTGATCACGACCCTCATTCCTGATACTGGTAGTTTATGTCTTCTTCTTTATTTCCTGATTAGCCTGGATGTAGGTTTATCAATTTTATTGATCTCCTCAAAGAACTATGGTTTATTTTTGAAGTCTATTGTTACTGTTACATTGAGTCCATTGTGCTAAAATGCTACTGTGCCAGAGCAGTGTATGTATATAGAAAGCTCTCTATCAGTATTCATTGAAGGAGCCAGTGAATGAAAAAAAAGGAACCACCGATTTCTCCATGTAAAGTCCTTTCTAGGACTGTCTTAGACAACAGCAATTAGTCTTTAGACATGAGACCAATCGGTTTTGAAATCAGCAATTTCCTTATCTCTTATTTATGTCTTTATTACTAGTAAGATAGAGCTCAGTAGAACCTTCAGAGGCCAAGTGAAATGAAAGGTTTGAGGAAGTGCCCCAAGAGAAGACTAAAAGGAGATGAAACTTGCTACGGGCAATGAGGGAGGGAGGGAACCTTGAGAAGAAAACAGATGGGGAGGCTGGAGACACAGTGGATCAGAGAAAGCGTAATAAAACTATGGGATATTAAAGGTATATGAAAGAGTTTAATAACAAATGAAGGTCATACCCAAGAGTGATGACTACCTCAGTCATTACAGTAAAAATTTCAACTTAATAGCATTGGTGTTTCAAAAAGTTACGTGAGAAGTGCTCAGATATTAAAGGAGAAGGGGTACATAAATTGACTTAGGTAAATTGTCAAAAGTAGGATTTCCATTTATATTTAACACTGAAAAGAAATATACTGGGCCTATCTACTTCCTGACCGATTTTCTTTTTTTTTTTTTTTTTTTGAGACGGAGTCTCGCTCTGTCACCCAGGCTAGAGTCCAGTGGCTGGATCTCAGCTCACTGCAAGCTCCACCTCCCGGGTTTATACCATTCTCCTGCCTCAGCCTCCTGAGTAGCTGGGACTACAGGCGCCCGCCACCTCGCCCGGCTAGTTTTTTGTATTTTTTAGTAGAGAGGGGGTTTCACCGTGTTAGCCAGGATGGTCTCCATCTCCTGACCTTGTGATTCGCCCGTCTCGGCCTCCCAAAGTGCTGGGATTACAGGCTTGAGCCACCGCGCCTGGCCAAAGGGAAGATTTTAAGATTTCTAGTGAAATGAAGGAAGTGCAAAAGGGCCCTGACATACCTAGGTGGCGAAAAGTAGAAATCTCTCATTGTATTCACCAGGCTAAAAAATCACCAACTTGATTAAACTTGAGTTCTAGTCTCAGTACCAGCCAACCACAGTGGCCTTAGGTTTGCATGTCTCCTATGCTGTTTGTATTTTGGAAGGTTTTTTTCCTTTAATGTTCAAACTGCACACATTTAGAAATATATACTTTTTTGCCCCCTATCTTCAGGTATTTCTTTATAGAAGTACATACTTTTATTAATTTTCCTATACGTATTCACCTGTGAAACCACATGAATCACCCCCAAGGTTTCCTCAGGCCCCTTTGTAATCTTTCCCTTTCATTCCACCTCCTCCACATACCCCACTCCAAGTTTCCAGGGAACCACTGATTTATTTTTTTTACTATACATTAGTTTGTATTTTCTATTTTTGTATACATGGAATCAGAGTGTATACTTTTTGTCTGACTTCTTTCACTCAACATAAGTATTTTGAGATTCATCTATTTTGTTGCTTATGTTATCAATTTGTTCCTTTTGTTGGTGAGTTGTATTCCATTGTATGGCTATGCAACAATTTACTTATCCATTCACTTGTTGATGGAAATTTGGGTTGTTTCAAATTTTTGCCGTGATTTATAAAGCTGCTATATGTAGACATATGCTTTCATTTCTTGGGTAAGTACCCAGAAGTGGAATGACTGGGTCACATGTTTAACTTTTTAAGAAATTGTCAAAAATTTTCCAAAGCGTTAACTCTTCCCTGAATTGAATCAAAAGGAAAACAAAACAACATTTTCCAAAGTAGTTGTACAATTTTGCATTCTCACCAGCAGGCTATGACAGTTCTAGTTCCTCCACATCATCCTCAACCCTTGGTATGGGCAAAGAGAACCTTTGGGATCTGGGATTCTTCTTATTGGAATTTATAAATACAGTCATTTATAACTTAACTATTTGTACATGGACAAATCACTTTACCGCTGTGTCAGTTTTTTTATGTAAAGCGAAAGGTTTAGATTCTAAAATTGTGTTTTTATTGTTTTCATTTCAGTGACATTTAAGAAGTTTCAAATCTATTTTTGAGTGGATAATACCTTCTTTTGGTTCAAAACATAAAGGACACAAATGACTACAATGAAAATTCTCCCACCTCTGTTCCCCAGTTACAGTTTCCCCTTCCCAAAGGCAACCAGTGTTATCAGTTATCTTTCTACAGATACGGTATGCTTTCTCATTCTTTTTTCAGATACATAGCAATCTGTTTTATCAGTGTGCCACAATTTATTTAGGTATCCTGTAGAGATGCCATTTTGGTTAATTCTAATTTTTATGACAAACAGTCCTGCCACTAATAGCCTTGAACATATATTATTATACACATGGCTGAGAATACCTATAGGATAAATTCCTGGAGGTGGAATTACTGGATCAGATATATGTGCATTCTTAATCTCAGTAAATACTGCCAGAATATCCCCCACAAAGGTATTCTAAATTTATACTCACATCAGTACTCAAAAAGTTTCAGAAAATACCATTAGAAGTTTGCATACTTTTTGACTTGGTAGTAATTCCACTCCTATGGATTTATTCTACAGAATGCTGAAGAATGGAAGGTTCAAAGAAATACCTAAAAGTTGGTAACCTAGAATTGATTTTCAGGGAAATGCAAATCAAAACACAATATGATACCACCTCACTCCTGCAAGAATGGTCATAATCAAAAAATTTAAAAAATTAATAGATGTTGGCAAGGATGTGGTGAACAGGGAACACTTTTACACAGCTGATGGGAATGTAAACTAGTACAACCACCATGGAAAACAGTGTGGAGATTCCTTAAAGAACTAAAAGTAGAACTACCATTTGATCCAGTAATCCCAGTACTGGGTATCTACTCAGAGTAAAAGAAGTCATTATATGAAAGATACTTGTACACGCATGTTTATAGCAGCACAATGCACAATTGCAAAAAATATGGAACCAGCCCAAATGTCTATCAGTCAACTAGTGGATAAAGAAACTGTTGTACATACATACTATGGAATACTACTCAGCCATAAAAATGAATGAAATAATGGCATTCGCAGCAACCTGGACGGAATTGGAGACCATTCTTTTTTTTTTTTTTTCCTTTTTGGAGACACAGTCTTACTCTATTGCCCACGTTTGAGTGTGGTGGTGTGATCTTGGCTTGGTGGAACCTCCGCCTTCCAGGTTCAAGTGATTCTCTCACCTGGGCCTCCCAGGTAGCTGGGATTATAGGTATGCATCGCCAAACCTGGCTAATTTTTATTTTAGTATAGACAGGGTTTCACCATGTTGGCCAGGCTGGTCTCGAACTCCTGACCTCAGGTGATCCACCTGCCTCGGCCTCCCAAAGTGCTGGGATTACAGGCGTACACCACTGCAGCAGTCCTGGAGACTTATTCTAAGTGAAGTAATTCAGGAATGGAAAACCAAACATTGTATGTTCTCACTCGTAAGGGGGAGCTAAGCTATGAGGATGCAAAGGCGTAAGAATGATACATTGGACTTTGGGGACTTGGGGGAAGGGGTGGGAGGGGGATGAAGGAAAAAAGACTATACAATGGGTACAGTGTACACTGCTCAGGTGATGAGTGCACCAGAATCTCAGAAATCACCACCAAAGAACTTATTCATGTAACCAACCACCACCTGTTCCCCAAAAACTTATTGGATAAAAAGAAATCCGTGATGGGCTGCCCATGCACATTCATTCCTGGAAACCAAGAGAAAACCTGAGCAATTTGTTACCCTCCAACTGGGACCAAAAAAGTTCTTTAAGGATAATAAATGTATGTTTTGTGTTATAGCAGAAGGGCAACTAGTATAGGGTTTACAAATAAAATACAGGATACCCAGTTAAGTCTGAGGTTTTTGTGTTTGTTTTTTGAGACGGAGTCTTGCTCTCTTGCCAGGCTGGGGTGCAGTGGCACGATCTCAGCTCACTGCAACCTCCTAGTTAAAGCGATTCTCCTGCCTCAGCCTCTCAAGTAGCTGGGATTATAGACACGTGCCACCATACCCAACTAATTTTTGTATTTTTAGTAGAGATGGAGTTTCACCATGTTGGCCAGGATGGTCTCAATCTCCTGACCTTGTGATCTGCCCACCTCGGCCTCCCAAAGTGCTGGGATTACCGGCGTGAGCTACTGTGCCCGGCCTTTTGTTTTTTGGAGATGGAGTCTTGCTCTATTGCCCAGGCTGGAATGCAGTGGCACTATCTTGGCTCACTGCAATCTCCGCATCCCAGGTTCACGTGATTCTCCTGCCTTAGCCTCCCAAGTAACTGGGAATACAGGCATGCACCACCACATTCCACTAATTTTTGTATTTTTTGTAGAGATGAGGTTTTGCCGTGTTGGCCAGGCTGGTCTTGAACTGCTAACCTTAGGTGATCCACCCACCTCAGCCTCCCAAAGTGTTGGGATTACAGGCATGAGCCACCATGCACAGCCTAAGTGTGTTTTAATAAATAACCATTTTTACATGGGACATCTTTATATGAGGAAAGTATCTGTTTTCTGAAATTCACATTTAACTGGGTATCCTGTATTTTTATTTGCTTACTCTGGCAACCCTAAAATGATGGGATTCTTGAATCAGATTGTCTTGCTTAATGTAATTTAGCCTCGAGAAGAAATCCAATTACTTGTACAGAGTAATCATTTATTGTATCTATGTGGAAGTTCCTTAAGCTTTTTACAAAAGAACTTTTCAACATGAATTCTGCATGACACAGATTACAAAATGAAGATAGCTTCATAATTATGTTAAGTACAAATACCAAAATTATAAGCACTGCCCTTGTTCTGTTTAAAGAGATACATAATGGAGCTATATGAATAAAAGAAGTTTTTTGTGCTTGTCAACATGGAAAACATTTGATTTTGTAATAAAATTTAAAGAACTAAAAAAATTTCTACTCTTAAGCATGTATTTGTTACAAATTCCTCATGAGGGCGAACTCCATTCTAAGAGTCAACCAACCTTCACTAATGATGGATGTCATCACTTATTGTACTCTTCCTTTAATGTGATAAAAATCTGTGTGTAACCACATGAAAGTAATGGGAAAAGGAGGAACAAGGAGAGAAGGAAAAAAAAGCTCATCAATTTAGGAATATTTTCAGATCAGACTGTTAAACAAATCTACTTTAATACTTTTGAAATGATTTTTTTAAATTACTTTGTGAAAAGAACATTGGCTGGCACGATGGCTCACGCCTATAATCCCAGCACTTTGGAAGGCCGAGGCAGGTGGACCGCTTGAGCCCAGGAATTCGAAGACTAGCCTGGGGAACATGGCGAAACCCCGTCTCTACTAAAAATATAAAAAAATTTGGCCGGGCACGGTGGCTCAAGCCTGTAATCCCAGCACTTTGGGAGGCCGAGACGGGCGGATCACGAGGTCAGGAGATCGAGACCATCCTGGCTAACATGGTGAAACCCCGTCTCTACTACAAAATACAAAAAACTAGCCGGGCGAGGTGGCGGGCGCCTGTAGTCCCAGCTACTCGGGAGGCTGAGGCAGGAGAATGGCGGGAACCCGGGAGGCGGAGCTTGCAGTGAGCTGAGATCCGGCCACAGCACTCCAGCCTGGGCGACAGAGCGAGACTCCGCCTCAAAAAAAAAAAAAAAAAAAAAAAAAAAAAAATTAACCAGGCAAAGTGGTGAACGCATGTAGTTCCAGCTACTTGGGAGGCTGAGGTGGGAGAATCACCTGAGCCAGGGAAATAGAGGCTGCAATGAGCCATGATCACACCCCTTCACTCCAGGCTGGGTGACAGTAGTCAAACGTAAGACCCTGTCTCAAACAAAAAAATTACCCTAAACACCTCTTTTAAATGTCTGGCTTTAGGCAGGGCATGGTGGCTCACACCTGTAATCCCAGCACTTTGGGTGGCCAAGGCGGGTGGATCATTTGAGGTCAAGAGTTTGAAACCAGCCTGGCCAACGTGGTGAAACCCTGTCTCTACTAAAAAACAAACGTCTGGCTTTAAGAACTCAATCATCTAGTAGGGTAGAAACACACATGCACAAGTAAACATCAGGTAAATTGTCACATAAAATAACACAGACTGAAGAGGGCACTATTCTGGTGGTAGTGAGAAGTCAGCAAAAGCTTCATGGAAAAGTGGCTCTTGAGACAGCTCCGGACAAGCAGGGCTGAGAGTGGTAGGGAACTGCTCAAACCTTGACCACCTGTCCCTTTGCTCCTGTTCCCCTACCACTCTCAGTCCTACTTGACTGGGATCCTGTATCAGGTCTACTCTTGCCTTGGCTCATTACCTGGACCATTTCTACCAATCTCTCCTCCCCCATGTCCTTGGAACACTATACTCTCCATAGCTCTCCTTCTACTTCCCCAGCCAATTCATAATCTTCACTGGAGTTCAGTTATACTGTTGCTTTCTCTGCAAAGCCTTCCCATACCACCCCTGCCTTCAAACTAGTGGGCTCTGTATCATTATCTCACGGCACACCATAACTTCATATGCTTATTATACCTGCACTTACAATTACATGAGTTTGGATAAGCAGAGACTGTAATAAAAAAAATAATAATTACATGAGTTAACTGTTTACATCTATCATATTATTATACCACGATTATACATTCCATGAAGAGGACTTTATTCTGTCTTGTTCACCGTTGTGGCTCCTGGGCCTTAAGCTTATGCCTGGCACATAGAAGATAATAAATCATCAATGAATGAATTCTGTTAATAGGTTTTATATATGGTTGAATATAGCTTTGAATGCTTTCACAATCTTGATAGCTATGTTAAATTACAGGGCTTAAGACTGGGTGCGGTGGCTCACTTTGAGAGGCTGAGGCGGGCGGATCACGAGGTCAGGAGATTGAAAACATCCTGGCTAACACGGTGAAACCCCATCTCTACTAAAAGTACAAAAAATTAGCCAGGCGTGGTGGTAGGTGCCTGTAGTCCCAGCTACTTGGGAGGCTGAGGCAGGAAAATGGCATGAACCCGAGAGGCGGAGCTTGCAGTGAGTGGAAATCGCACCACTGCACTCCAGCCTGGGCAACAGAGCAAGACTCTGTCTCAAAAAAAAAAAAAAAAAATTACAGGGCTTATAAGAAAAGAAAGGTATATAAGCAAATTAACTGGGCAATCCACATAGATTTTCATAACTTAAAGCAATTTCATAGAAGGCATAGTATGTAGTAGTCTTTTAATATGCTAAGTGCAACCATCTTTCTTACTGAAAGAGAAGAAAACTAGAAATTTAACACAAAATAACAAACAATAAAAGCACACAATGGCCAGCTGGGCACAATGACTCACGCCTATAATCCTTGCACTTTGGGAGGCCGAGGCAGAAGGATCGCTTAAGCCCAGGAGTTCAACACCAGCCTGGGCAACATAGCAAGACCCTGTCTCTACAAAACATTTAAAAATTAGCCAGGTGTCATGGTGCATGCCTGCAGTCCCAGCTACTCAGGAGGCTGAGGTGGGAGGATCGCTTCAGCCCAGGAGGTCAAGGCTGAAGTGAGCCGTGTTCACACCACTGCACTCCAACCTAGGTGACAGAGCAAGACCCTGTTTCAAAAATTGAAATAAATAAAAGCATGCAATGCAATATTAAAACAGAAAGCTCCATCATCTTTTAAATAACAATTTTATAGATGGCAACTTCCATTATATTAGAGTGTCTTTATAATTTTACTTTTTTTTTTTTTAGACAAAGTCTTGCTTTGTCATCAGGTTGGAGTGCAGTGGCACGATCTGGGCTCACTGCAACCTTCATCTCCCGGATTCAAGTGATTCTTCTGCCTCAGCCTCCTGGGTAGCTGGGATTACAAGCGCATGCCACCATGCCCAGCTAATTTTTGTATTTTTAGCAGAGTCGGGGTTTCACCATGTTGATCAGGATGGTCTCGATCTCTTGACCTTGTGATCCACCTGCCTCGGCCTCCCAAGGTGCTGGGATTACAGGTGTGAGCCACCGCGCCCGGCCTATATTTTTTACCTTCTTAGTCACATGTAAGAGGTATCTATTCAAAGTTTACCTAAACTCAAAATATGCTCAATATTTGAAATGTCATACTTAGTCAATATTCACTTAATTTCATAATCCTTTCCAGCTTCCAGATAAAAGGATTTTAACAGTGTGTATCTATTCAATGAATACACAGTTTTGTTCTCTGTAGCAACATCCCAATACTTCATGACCAAATTTGTATCAATTAGAAGGGACAGTACTCAAGCTGATAACTTATTTATCTCACATTTATTGAATTGCTACAGAAGGAAATCATTAAAATATTTAATGTATAAATCTAAGGTTGCCTCCTAGGTCCAGCTGGATTTAAATGACACTTTTTTTTTTCATTTTTATAATTAGTAGAAATATTTTATTGTAAAGGCTGAAGAATATACTAAAATGCTTGGTTTTGTGACATCTGATTTTCCAACTGTAAGTTATTAGCACTTAGGAAAAAAGCAATCACTTAAAATAAAACTAAAAGTATAAAGCCTATGTTTAAAACATGGCCTTTATTAATACTGCCCACTGAGCTCCATTTTTATTTTACATTGAAATACTTCTGCTTTGCAAAGAAAAGACAGAAAAGTGCATTTTACAAGAGTACTTTTTTTGTTTTTAATTCTCTGAGAAAATGGAATCTGAATCACAAGTTCACAATGTGGTAAAATGAAATTAAGAAACAATGATTTCAGTAATGCTATGCCATCACTAGTGTTTAGCTCTGACTTCTTCTTGTAAATCAGATCCTGATATACAGTCTAGAGCATCTAGGTTATTATTCTACAGCATATTAAACACAGAAAAGGAGGTTTAAAAAAAAAAACCCCTTTCAATGTACAAACATGAATTTAAAAATTGCTTTTAAAAAATCACCTTTTTACATAATGTATATGCAAAACTGCTTTAAATACATGATTTTGGAAGAATTATTTACAAAATGTATCAGTCTGTGGAACAATTCACAGACAAAGCATACATAGTTGCTTTACTTAGTTGTTGCATCTCAACTTTGGGAGATATAAATTCATTCGGCAGTATAGCAAACATAAAAACTGTGACAAAGTATCTTAAGGGCAACCAAATATTTGATCCTCAAAACAGTTTAAATACTAGGACTGCCAAAGTTTCTAAACAAGGACATACTTTAATGATCCAGATGCCCATTTATAGTTCTATACTGTTTGACGGACTGAGACAGACTCCCTTTAACACAGGCAAGGCTGCAGGATGCAACCTCCTGTAAAAAGGACAGCTGAGAGCTATTGTCATCCAAAGAGTGAATTAACCTAGAATTTTCTTTTTTTCAATTTTATTAATATTTTAAAAAATACATAAAAATACAACATCCAATGTCTGAATAAATATATTTAACAAGTTGCAAGATAATACCTTATTTTACACAAAATTTTCAGCTTTAGAAATCTTGTTAAATAACTTCATTGTTGTTATATATTTCATTTTTGTCTTTTTGTAACAAAATAAAAACTCTGAAATTACATAGAAAAAAGACAAAATATTTTTGTCAAGGGATAAGATAGTCCACTGAAAACTTATTCACAATTCCACTGTAAACATTAATAAACATTAAAATATTTGCATAATTGTGTGCTCAAAAATCCTATAAAAAGTGGAAGACTTATTACAACTGTAGTTTTCAGTCAACTACACTTCCTTTCACAATTTATTTTGTCCCATTTACACCTTTAATCCTGGGCACACTGCTGAACATATACTTTGGCAGTTCTAAATAGCAAGTGCTTCCACAAAAATAAAAAAAACAACAATAATGAAAAAAACACAACATAAACCCCCTACTCACCAAGTGTTCAAATACATCTTAGTGAAAGTGCAGCAGTAACTATTCAGCTGGGTAATATTTTGATGTTTATCATGTGCACTTGCTTGTCTATGATTTCTATAACACCTGAAAGCTTTATTATACAAATTCAAATTTGCTAAGTGCCCTTTGTTCTATATCACAACAAATGAAAAAAAAAGTAAAGAGGAAAAATTATGACAAATATGGCAGGCTGCTTAACCTTCACTTATTAATCAGCTTATTTTTTGCAACAAGAAAAAAGAAGAGAGAGGGGAATAGATACAATCCGGCCTGGAAAAGTATACAGGATATACTTAGCAATGTCAAACCAGTTGAGTGCTTTCTGTGGTTGTAATTCAGGGTCTGGGGATTTATGTCCATGGCAGCAAACTGCTGGGAAGGTAGAGAAAATGTTTATCACCTGCATTCTACAGCAAGTACATTTTGTGGGGGAGATGATGATGAGGGACTCATTCCAGTGTCTGATGAAGCAGATGACATGGAGGCTCCCGCATGAGACACTGTGGAATCAAAACAACTATGTTAGATCCAAAAACTGTTACACAAAGATACCTAGCTAACAGCAAATTAGAAATAAAATTCTTCTTAACATTATTCACCTTAATCACAGGCCTCTTATATGTCACATGAAGGAGTAACAAATTGTCAGCAAAAATTTTGTTTGGCTCAATTAAGTAGAGTTAGTCTTTGGTCAGTTAAGTACTACTCAACACTTTAAAAGACATCATAAAATATAAGGATTAAAGAGACAAAAACTCTTAAACCTCTAGTTGGGGGATCCCCTGAAGGAACTTAGCTCAATCAGAAACAAGGTCAACCTGAGATAAACACAGAACCATAGGGAATTTCTGCTTTATCTATGGGTCATAGGACCATAAAAGAATTAACTTAACTCAGAGGATTTCCTCTGACAGGTATCAGAATCATGGAGATCAGGACGGAAGTAATGTGTGATAAGCAAAAAGTCCTCAAATGGTTTTAATGTAATTTTCTCCAGGAGGACATAACACAGATTAGGGATCAGTACTTTGAGCATTAGATGTTTTGCCACTTTTTAAGTTCTTTGCTTTTATCTTCTCTTTCCTTGCAAAACTCTTGTCTTCTGCCAATCTTTCCCTGATTGTTCCTATTTTATTTGAAGTTTTAATTTTTGTTTATTTAAGTGTCATTACAACTTCTGGGGCTCAAGCGACACTCCCGCATCAGCCTTCCAAGTAGCTGAGACTATGGGTGCACGCCACTGCACCCAGCTAAATTTTTAATTTTTTGTAGAGACGGGATTTTGCTATGTTGCCCAGGCTGGTCTCCAATTCCTGGGCTCAAGCCATCCTCCTGCTCCAGCCTCCTAAATGCTGGAATTATAAGCGTGAGCCCCATGCCCAGGCAACAAATTCTTATATATATGCCAGAAATCACTCAAATCTCAGTTTAATAACTCATTATGAAAACCTAAGCAAATAAAAATGGGGAAAAGACTATAATAAGCTGGGCATGTTGGCTCATGCCTATAATCTCAGTACTTTAGGAGGCCAAAGCAAGAGGACTGCTTTAGAACAGGGGTTCGAGACCAGCCTGAACCACATAGTGAGAATGTGTCTCTACAAAAAAAACTAAAGTTAGCTGAGTGTGGTGGCAGGCAACAGTGGTCCAGGCACCTGTGATACCAGTAACTTGGGAGGCTGAGGTGGTAGGGTCGCTTGAGCCCAGGAGTCTGATGCTGCAGTAAGCAGTGATCACGCCACTGCACTCCAGTCTGGGTGACAGACTGTCCCCCTGCCCCCCAAAAAAAGATGGTAATAAAAAAATCTTTTTGGCCGGGCGCTGTGGCTCACGCCTGTAATCCCAACACTTTGGGAGGTCGAGGTGGGTGGATTACTAGGGGTCAGGAGTTGGAGACCAGCCTGGTCAACATGGTGAAACCCCATCTCTACTAAAAATACAAAAATTAGCCAGGCATGGTAGCAGGCACCTGTAATCCCAGCTACTCGGGAGGCTGAGGCAGGAGAATGGCTTGAACCCAGGAGGTGGAGGTTGCAGTGAGCCAAGATCGTGCCATTGCACTCCAGCCTGGGCGACAAGAGTGAAACTCTGTCTCAAAAAAAAAAAAAAAAAAATTCTAATTGTCTGAAATGTATGTCACCTTTAGGAAACTGACCCCAGAGCAGTGGTGGGTTCTCTGAAGAAATTTTAATTTGCTAATTTGTTCTTTTCTTCTTTTGATATTCAAAAGTTCTGTAAATACATCTTGGTATTTACAGCTTTTAAAAGAAAAGGATGAACATGAGAGTCTGATCTCTTTCCATTTGCTCCACCCTGTTCCTATTTGTAGGAATTAAAAACTGCTGGACTTGGAGCACAATGGTCAAGACCACACATGACAGGTCACTCTACCACAAAGTCATCCTCTAAATCTCTACTAGAGGCAGAAAACTTCTCTCAACATGATGAACTCTATCAGGTAATTTACCTTTTATTTGTTTTTTAAGAGATATCCCTTCTGGAGCTTTCCCCTCCTGTTCCATCCTACTCCTGGAATAGTTGCTTTCTAGGTCTGCTATGCAGTGGTCATCCTACAGCTTCCATTCACCATCACCTTCAGATATTCCTTCTCTATTTTCCTACGTAGGATTCCTTGTTTGCCAGATCCCATGTCTTCTTAGCTTGGCTTCTAGTGTCTAGTACTACCACTGAGAAAGCAGACTTAAGACTCTTGATGCTGTTCTGAGATCCATTTCTTTTTATATATGTATCTTTTTTTTTTTTTTTTTTTTTTTTTTTGAGACGGAGTCTCGCTCTGTCGCCCAGGCTGGAGTGCAGTGGCCGGATCTCAGCTCACTGCAAGCTCCGCCTCCCGGGTTCCCGCCATTCTCCTGCCTCAGCCTCCCGAGTAGCTGGGACTACAGGCGCCGCCACCACACCCGGCTAATTTTTTGTATTTTTAGTAGAGACGGGGTTTCACTGTGTTAGCCAGGATGGTCTCGATCTCCTGACCTCGTGATCCGCCCGTCTCGGCCTCCCAAAGTGCTGGGATTACAGGCTTGAGCCACCACGCCCAGCCTATATATGTATCTTTATATGGTAAATTTTTTGAATCTACTTTTTTTTTTTTTTTTGAGGCAGAGTCTCACTCTGTCACCCAGGCTGGAGTGCACTGGCGCGATCTCGGCGCTCACAGCAGCCTCTGCTTCCGGGTTCAAGTGATTCTCAAACCTCAGCCTCCTGAGTGGCTGGGATTACAGGCATCTGCCACCACGCCCGGCTGACTTTTGTAGTTTTAGTAGAGATGGGGTTTTGTCATGTTGGCCAGGTTCGTCTTAAACTCCCGGCCTCCAGTGATCTACCTGCCTCTGCCTCCCAAAATGCTGGGATTACAGGCATGAGCCACCATCAGGCCTAGAATCTACTCTTTATCCACAGGATTCTGAAATTTCATATGCTTTGGTGATTTTCACCCCCATTATTTATAGAGGGCACAGTGAGTCCTTTCAGTTTTCTAACTCACATCCTTCAGTTCTAGAATTTTAAAACTATTTCTCTGATGACAACTTCCTCTTGTTTATTCAACTCTCCTTCTAGAAATCCTATGATTCAGAAGTTGGAGCTCCTCACCAATTTCCATATTTCTATTATTTCTTCTCTCCTATTGTCTTTTTGACCCTCTAGTGGAATTTCTTCGGCTTTACTGCCTTATTAATTTTTCTAAATTCCTGCTATCATATTTTAAAGATATCCTTCTTGTTCTCTCAATTTTTAAAATAGTTACTATGCTTTTGTTTCAAGGTAGCAGTATCTTTCCCTTTACCTCTGGATACAAATCGAACATCCCTAATCCCAAAATCCAAAATCTGAAACTTTTGAGCATAAATGTGATGCCACAAGTGGAAAATTCCACACATAAGCACTTACCACAAACTTTGTTTCATGCACAAAATTATATAAAGTATTATATAAAATTACCTTCAGGCTATGTGTATCAAGTGTCTATGAAACATAAATGAATTTTGTGTTTAGACCTGGGTCCCATTACCAAGATATTTCATTATGTACAAACATTCCAAAATCTGAAAAAATAAAAAACCCAAACACTTCTAGACCCAAGCATTTCAAATAAAGGATACTCAACTTGGATTAACTATTAAGAATAGTTGTGTGTGTTTTTTTTTAAAATATGGTATATTATCTGTTTTTTTCCAGTTCCTTTTTTTTAACTTTGGCTTCTGCCTTTATGTAGGGGTTTTCCTCAAATGTCTGGTCATGTGGCTTCCATATTTAACATTAAAAAGCTGACTGAAAGCTGTGTATGAGCATCAGGGCTTTTAAATATGGACAGTACACATGTAGTGATTGGCAAGGATCTTGATTTTTGTTTCAGGAATATCCAAATAGTAGGTAATTTTTCTTGGGCTGGTCATTTTCTTTAGAAGAATCTTCCAGTCTCCTCCCAGGAATAAGCATAAGCTTGGCTGCCAGCTTTCAGGAAGCCAAGAGGACTAGGCCTCTTCTAACGAAGAGGCACAGCAATCTAACTATTCAGTATGCAAACTTTCACTCCATCCACTATTTTGGCTTAGCACTTAATCATTACCCTCAGCTGTGGCTGGTGCCCCCAAGTCTACAAGCCTACTGATTTCCTCATTCTCTGTTAAGTTAATCTATTTTCTGCTTGAGTTGGGGGTGAGGTAGACTTGCTTCACTGATGGGAAGAGGAGATCCAATTTCTCCTTTCATTTTCAACCAATCCCATTTCTCAGCATTGTCCCATATCCCTTCTGAGGGCTTTTCTGGGGTTACATGGTATGAATTGTCTTCCTTCTTGTTGTTTTGTCTCACTATGAGGACAAGCAAGCTTAGTTTCAGCAGTATCTCATCTGCTAGGAGAGTTACAGTAGTCCATCAGTTATGCAGCTTCCAAAAGATATACTGTTGACATTTCTTGTCTGCTGTGGTCATTCTCTCGTCCTTTTGAGTTTAGGGCTCTTAATTTCCTTTACTGTTATTTTAACAGGGCTTGGGGATGGATTGTATATGGATATGTTCATGTTTAACTAGAAGTTAATCCTATAACCCCCGAAGGGCTAGCTCAGACACTACTCCCTCTCTGTGATTGCTCCAAAGTAACCTCTCCTTCCACTAACTCCTATACTTGCTAATATCATTCTTAGGGCACACATTGTTCCACTAGATGTTAAGATCTCTGAGATGAAAATCTGTGTCTAACTCATTTCTGCACTTCCACCACCTGGCAGTGCCTGGCGCACAGCACATGCTCATTAAAGTTGCTGGGTGGCACTATCTTATCTTTTAGTTGTTTAGGGAATGATTTCTAATCCCAACAAGATAATTTCCTTGAGAATAAGCCTTATGATTCATTCATTTTGGTGAACCCCATAATAAATACAGTGCCTATTAATAGGTGCCAATAAATGTTTGAGCAAAGAGTGAATTTCAGAAGGAGTATGCTCTACCTGAGAATCCATCACATTTAGTACAACCACACATTTTGAAAGACAGTTCATACTCCCTTTTAAGGGTGTCATTCTGATTAACTCAGTTGCTGACCTACTCCTTTCAACAAAAGAAAACACTAGGAATTTAAAAACAGCAATTAATGAATGTGTGCTATATTCAATGAGTATCAAATTTAAATCTTCTAAAATGATAGGATATAGTTTTGAAATATAAGAGGAGAAAAATTATAATAAAATTACCTTCCCTGTCTTTCTTTTTTAATCTTTTTCTCCTCCTGTCTATGGTTGCAACTTCAGACTTCAAAGACATATAGTATTTTCTGATTTCCTGTAGTTTTTCTTGGAGAAATGAGATTCTCTCCGTACTGTTCATATTATCTAATTCATCTAAAAGGGGGGGAAAAAGTTAATTTGCATTTTAAAATAATTCTTTGAGAAAAATGATGGCAGTTCTATCAAACAGAATCTAACTCATAAATCAACAAAAGCTTTAGTTTATTAAAACCTAGTACAGTAAGCTAAATAAGATTGTAAACAGGGAAGATGTGAATAAAATTCATGATTAAGAATTATTTTTAGATCCCAAATGTTCTATACTAAACATTTATTACTTAAATGATCAGAAAAACATAAGAAAACATCAACACAAACCAACCCTGACCTATCTATAATTATAGTTATCAGAATAGTTTCCCTGTATTGGCATTTTCTTCACTACTACTAGTTATACAGTAGTTAGTGCTACAAAGGGCACTTCAGTTTCACTGATTTATATAAATCATACATGTCTTCTTAATGGAGACCTTCCTGTAAGTCAATATTTATCAAGTTAATTTTATGAAAAGACACAGATTTATACTTAAGACAACATGTAGTGATTATTGCTAAGGCAATATTTGGAATATCTAAATAGTTAATCATTATTCCTTATTAACATTAATCCAAGTTGATATTTTAAGATATATTCCACTTTACGGTATTCATTTATCAAGTTTTCAATAAGCTTCTTACTGAGTTGAAAGCTCCATTTATATGTCCTAGGGGATGAATTTGGATGCTTTTCTCTGTGTTTATCTTTCTCTCCATCTTTGATGTGTGGGGATATTCTTGCAGGAGATCGTGCAAGTTTCTGTGGCTTAGATACATTAAGATGCTTTACTGGGGTACATTTACTTGAATTGTCTAGGACAGGAAGATCTTCACTATCACTGCTTTGTCCTATAAATAATGAAAAAGGTTAACTCAGATTATAAATGATAAAATTCTTAAATATCAAAATGCAACAGACCTAACAATTACATTTCTTGGTATCCTACCTACAGAAATATGTGCATAAATGCACAAAGTTTATAACAGTATAAAAAAAAAAAACCAAAACCTAAATGCTCACCAACAGAGAAATGGTTAAAAATGATAAACTTTTTAATACTTTCCTAAAGTTGTTAAAAAGAATGAGCTAGAGTTCATAAGAATAAAAATGGCAAAATATCTAGTATAATACTGTTAAATGAAAATGCAAAGTTATAAAACAATATAGTATTGCTCCATTTATGTTTAAAACAAGCCAACAAACTGCTAAAAATACTAACACTATAAGACTAAAGCTAGCATTGAATAACACCAACCTGTTCCATTCTTTTCATTTTTGGCTGCAGCATTTGTTCGCTTTGGGGTACGCTTTTGCTTTTTTGCCATTAATCCACTATTGCCATCACTTGGTCTTTTCTGACCTGAAATAAGGTGAAAAAGGGAACGTGAAAAAAAAAAAAAAAAACCCAAGAGGAAGTATATTTATTCAACAGACTACACTGACATTTCTTTTTTTTAAGAAGAGAGAAAAGAAAAAGAAACTACTTTACAGATCAACAGTACCTAAAACTCAACAGTTTTAATTTTTGGTTTTCATATAAACACTAACTTTTCCCTAGAAAGTCCTTACCCTTCTCTCTGCTCTCTCTCTCTTGTACAATTATACTACAGGTACCAGAGGCAACATTAGTTTCAAATCCATTTGCCGATTCCCTCTCACAGAGACCTTCTTGAGATTCTTCAGCAATACTATCAACTTCAATCGTTACATCACTCTCACTTTTTACGCTTCGAGACTCATCTTGACTAAGAGTAAGTGGTGAAGCTACTGAAAAGTTATGTTGGACTACAGGAGGTAGGGCAGGTGGAATAGAAACAAGAGAATTAGACTCAGAGCTTTCAACTGCTACATCCTCAATGCTGGTCTTATCCTTTTCATCCAAATCATCCAAATCTACTTCATGGCAAACCAAGGTTTCAGGCCCAATCAGAGGCATTGCATCCTCATCTTCTTTTAGTGGAATATTTACAGTTTCTTCAGCTGGACTATCAAATCTTTCATTAGTCAGTTGTTGGATGCATTGGTTTGACTCTGCTATCAATGATGGCATTCCTTCATTTTCTCTTTCAAAGTGCTGTTCAAAATTTAACTTTTTCATTCCCTCAGATCCAATACAATCACTGGTCCTTTCTTGAGATACAGTAGTTGTCATTTCCATTCCATTCTCAATTCTTATTTTTTTCTCTGGTGATGATTGTCCTAGTATTTTCCGTTTCAACTTCTTTTCTTTCACACATTGGTCAATTTCATCTTCTGTAGCAGAAGAGAAGTTTTTATTGTCTAATGAAGACAATTCAAGACTACGAGCCTCTATATGAGGTTCACTTCCTGCTTCATTCTGGCCAAATGATGAAATCTTTATAATTTCTAAAGAAAGATCTTTTGTCTTGCTTCGTCTTCCCTTTCCTTTTGGAGATTTTTCGGCTTCTTTCTTAACTTCTTCTGCTTGTTCCATTTTGTTTCCAAAAATCTGTACTATTTGTTCATTCTCTCCAACTTCTAACTTCAGGGTTTCTAAAGGCTGCAGCTGAGTCCTATCATTTTCTTTTAATATGTGTGCAGAAATCTTTGGATTTTCTTCATCTAGCTTATCATCATTCAAATTTTCATTTTTTTCTAGTTCATCTTTAAGAGAAAGTTCTTCATTTATTAGATTCTTTTCTAAAGCATCTTCTGTTTCACTATCAGATGAACAAGAGTCTGTAAGAGGAAATATTATTATATTATGCAGGTTTTTATATTACCAATGTAATTTTATAATAAAAATCTTACCAAAAATAACAATAAAAATATTAATCATGTACCTCTGAATACCTCCCTGTAGAAAGTTCTGATATAAAACAAATCATAACATTTGTGCCAAGAATTTGAGGGGGAGGGGAAACTACACTAAGCGCCAAGTAAAAATATATTATATTGCGTATTACTAACTCAAATCTACATGAAAAGCTATTTTGCAATATTCCCCAGTATCATATTTAGGTACTAGAGTCCTTAAAAAAACATCAAAGGATCAGTACCTAGACATCCTAGACATGAAGTTAATTTGTTAAGTGGTTTGAGATAGTATCTAGGAGGGACATGTGATGGGCATTTTGTATCCTAAGAAAGGAATATGACATTCTACTTAAAATAATTGTGGAAAGAAAAGTTTGTTTTCTTTCCTTTCCTTTTCTTTCTTTTTTCTTTTTAAGACACAGTCTCACTCGGTCGCCCAGGCTGGAGTGCAGTGGCGTGATCTTGGCTCACTGCAAGCTCTGCCTCCCAGGTTCAAGCCATTCTCCTGCCTCAGTCTCCTGAGGAGCTGGGATAGGCACGGGCCACCACGCCCGGCTAATTTTTGTATTTTTAGTAGAGACGGGGTTTTGTCATGTTGGCCAGGCTGGTCTCAAACTCCTGACCTCAAGTGATCCGCCTGTGTCAGCCTCCCAAAGTGCTGGGATTACAGGCATGAGCCATGGCGCCCAGCAAGAAAAGTTTTTAAAATGGGCAACTGGACTCAAAACTTTAAATATTCTTAACAAACAAGAAAGTACAGGAAACAAAAATTATTCCCTGTAAGTAAGGGAACTTGTAAAATAATAAAGTAGGGTTCTAAGACTGTATAGGATCTAAAAAATATAAAAATCTTGTCCACATGGTGCTCATATCCTCAAGAAGTTCAAAACTGCAAAAATGAATTTTTAAGTGAAAAGGTGTATACAATTTTATTTTGTGGTTTTATCATAAACAGAATGTAGAATTCATTTTCATGTTTTAAAAAATCCCTTTCAGTGGTAGTTTAATAAGGCTGGTACGTAGTTTTGTAGACTGGACACTAAACACAGTTATGCCGTCTAGGTACCTTTCACTTTGTGGACATCTTTCGTTTGTCAGCAGATGGCAGTAAAGAGGAAGGATGTCCTTTTATAATTTGCACACAAGCACCACAGGTACTAATAGCAAACATGTAGTTCAGTATAGCTTTTTTCTTGAAAGAAGAGAAATTTTTATGTAAGACAACCATTTAAAATTTCTTTTTTCGGGTCTGGGCACAGTGGCTCATGCCTGTAATTCCAGCACTTTAGGAGGCTGAGGCGGGTAGATCACTTGAAGTCAAGAGTGCGAGACCAGCCTGGTTAACATAGTAAAACCCTGTTGCTACTAAAAATACAAAAATCAGCCAGGTATGGTGGTGCACACCTGTGGTCCCAGCTACTTGGGAGGCTGAGGCGGGAAAACTGCTTGAACCCAGGAGGTGGAGGTTGCAGGGAGCTGAGATTGCGCCACTACACTCCAGCCTGGGTGACAGAGTGAGGTAGGGTCTTGCTCTGCTACCCAGGGTGGAGTGCAATGCTATGATTACACTTGCTGTAGCCTTGACCTCCCAGAGTCAAGCAATCCTCCCACCTCAGCCTTCTGAGTAGCTGGGACCACAGGTGCACACCACCACGCCGGGCTAAATTTTTAAATTTTTTTCGTAAAGATGGAGTCTCACTATATTGTCATGGCTGGTCTGGAACTCCTGGGCTCAAGTGATCCTTCTGCCTCAGCCTCCCAAGGTGCTGGATTACAGGCATGAACCACTGCGCTCAGCCTATAATTTCTTAATTACATTTAAAAGTATACAGAGGTAGAAAAGTGGGGAAAATGAGTACAAGCAGAATAAAATATGTTCACCTATACTCATTATAAAACATGCCTGTACCACAATAGTCTGTGTTCTCTTAGAACCACATGGTTTCAGCTTTGCTGAAAGATCCCAGGTGAACAGCACTGAATTTATAGGAGACACTGGTACAGGCTTTCAGGGAAAGTGTAGAACACATTAGGATGCATGGATTGTCAATTCACCTTCTATTAAAATATATTATTTTTAAGATATTTATGAGAAAAAGTATTCCTAAATGAAAACATCACTAAATTTCAAATAAAAATGATACAGCAAAATATTTTCTTCAAATCAAATTTTATAGTTTCAATCATATGAGATTAAAAACCTAGGTGATTTACAGGTTGAACACCCCTAGTCCAAAAACCTGAAATCCAAAATGCTCCAAATTCCAAACTTTTTGGGCACCAACATGATGCCCCAAGTAGAAAATTCCACACCTGACCTCATGGGACAGATTGCATCCAAACACAGGTGCACAACTGTCTTCGGCAGCCCCAGGCTAGTGTACAGGTAACCTTTTAATGAAAACACAGCATCGTAGGTGGAGATTGAAAGCCTGCTGTTTGTTGTCAGTGTTGTTTAGCAGCCAATACAGATATTCTGATGATGCTACCTCGCTGCTTAGTTTCCTCACACACACTATTTTTCCACTGTATTAATTGTAAGTCATATATTTTACTGTTATGTAATTATGTGTAAGAAAATTACTTATCAGTAGGTGGCATATAAATTCAGAGTCAAGAATAACAGTGATGCCAAACAATCACAGACTGTTCACATGAGTGGCTGAGACAGTTATACCTTTGATTTCTGATGGTTCAAAGTACACAATATTTCATGAACAAAACTATTAAAAATATGGTATAAAATTACTTTCAGGCTATGTGTATAAGGTGTGTATGAAGCACTAATTTTCATGTTTAGACTTGGGTCCTATCCCCAGGATAGCTCATTATGTATATGCAATATTCAAAAATAATAAAAAAAAAAAATCCAAAAATCCAAAACACTTCTAGTCCCAAGCATTTTGGGCAAGGGATACTCAACCTGTACTGTGAATATTTCACACAATGGAAGTTTTATTATTTATGTTATTATTTTTTTTAAAGTCAGCCATCCTCAAAATCGAGCACCTTCCATTCCATTTGACAGAGGTGAGCTGTCTGGTATATTGCTGCGAGCACTTCTGGTACCTGATTTTCCTTCACTGTTTGCTGTCTTAGATAAGCCATACGGCATGTTTGATGAAAGGGTTGATTTTAAAGGAGGTCGTCCCCGTTTTGACTTCTGCCTCTCCTCATCTCTCTTTTCGTCCTTTTCACTATCTTCTTTATTCTGGGCAACAACAACAAAATGTATGAGAAGGGCCAATGCTTTATGAAAAATGAACATTCTACTTATCCAAAGAAAACTACATCTCAAAAAAGGTTTGATATTTTATATGTCACTTCCTAGTCTGTGCTTATAGAAGGATCAAGAGTTTTCTGGCTGGTCTGAGAGGTTATCGGCACTTATTAACATTAGTGTCACTGAAATTGGTATATAATCCTCCACTTCTGAATTTCTAACGTACTTTGTATTTACATAAATACAATATTGTACAATTTGTAATACTGGAATTATATTGTGATGGTCAGCATTAGAAGGCTATACAACCATTCAGCACTCCCCACTGTTCCCTACTATCCCCTGCAGAAAGGAAAGATACCTATCATCCAGTAGACAAAACCATGGGCAAATCTCTACAGCAAAGCTTGACAACTGAGGGTGTGGGTGAGGGTACAACTGGCCAGTATATATGTGTTTTAAAATTTTAGTATTGGCTTCTAGCATTTAAAAGTCAAATTTCACATTTTAAGAAATATAGTGGTCTTGAAAAATCCTAAAATCTGGCAACCCTGGGTCTGCATTCCCACAGCAGAGTGGTTAGTTCCATTCTGTCTAAATGAGGAATGTGTCCTCTCATTTGTCACGGTTAGTCCTACTTTATCCTTCTCCTATAAAGCCTCTACTGGAATATGAGTTTGAAAGTCATGTCCTAAGGGTTGCTGGTTTTCACCTTTGCCGAAACAATGTGGTAATGTGTTACTTTTAAGCTCCTGGGTTATAAAGAAAAAATCACAATTAACTTTCAAGAATCAAGATTTTTTTTTTTTTTTTTTTGAGACAGAGTCTTGCTCTGTTGCCCAGGCTGGAGTGCAGTGGAGCGATATCGGCTCACTGCAAGCTCCGCCTCCCGGGTTCACGCCATTCTCCTGCCTCAGCCTTCTGAGTAGCTGGGACTACAGGTGCCTACCACCACGCCTGGCTAATTTTTTGTATTTTTAGTAGAGACGGAGTTTCACTGTGTTAGCCAGGATGGTCTTGATCTCCTGACCTCGTGATCTGCCCGCCTCAGCCTCCCAAAGTGCTGGGATTACAGGCGTGAGCCACCACACCCGGCCAAGATGATTATTACAATAAGAAGATTTATTAGACAAACACAATATCGTATATGCATATTACTAAGCAAAAGAAGCCAATCTAAAAAGGCTATATGGTGTATGATTCCAATTATATGATATTCTCGAAATGGAAAAAACGATGGAGAGAGTAAAATGTCAGTAGTTGTCAGGGGTTGGGGTGGGGGTAAGAATAAACAGAACATAAAGGACTTTTAGGGCAGTAAAGTTACTCTATATGATACTATAGTGGTGGATCCATGTCATTATATATTTGTCAAAATCCATAGAATACACACCACCAACAGTGAACCCTAATGTAAACGATGTACTCTGGGTGACAATAATGTGTCAATGTAGGCACATCAGTTGTAACAAATACCCCACTCTGGTGGGGGATGTTGACAATTTGGGAAGACTATGCATGTATGGGGCGGAGACTATGCATGTATATGGAAGGTCTATATACCTTGTTCTCAATCTTGGTATAAACCTAAAACTAAGAAGTCTTAAAAAACACACAATACAATTTGAATAATTCCTATACATATTATAAGGGACATAAATCTACAAACATACTTTCGCTTTTTTCTTCTGTTTTTTCTTTGGTCCACCTTTGTCCAAAGGCCAGATTATCCTGTCAGCCTTCACCCACTCATCATACCTTAAAAAAAAAAAAAAAAAAAAAGAATATGTACAAACTTTATGAATTATAACCTTTTTGAAATGTATTCACCAAACAAAAACAACAGTGAGACAGACTAAATAGTTTGTTCTTAGTGTTGGCAAGAATATGAAGGGCACAGGGGCTGGTTTGCTGGTAACATGTGCCAGTAACTGTACTAGGTATTTTGCATAACCACTAGGGAAAGGCAAGAGGATTTAAGAGTTAACAGGTTTAGAAGGAGGTCTTGGAAAGCAAACTCTAGATTCAAGACAATCTGAACTGCTTTGTTTTCTACAGCTTTTACAGACCTGAGCTTATAATCAGATTCTGCACTAGAATTCGCTCTACTGAATGAATAATAGAAAGCTAGTCAGATAAATTCAGATTTGCAAGGTGATCAGTTTCAGGTTATTTTATCAAGTCCATTTCAACTTCCTTTTCTTCCTCAACACTCTCTCTAGTCTCTAGTAAAAATATAAAAAATTAGTCTCTAGTCTAGTATTTCCAATAAAATTTTCTTCTGAACTACATTGCCTTTAGGACTCTGAAATTTTTTAGAGATATCTGTATTTCACCTCCTTTATCTAAGTTTATTCTGTTTAGCTCAAGTTGAAAACTCATTTCCCCTAAACTTTTACTTAAAATTTTTATTTTTAAATTTATTTTTAATTTAATTTTCTGGGGGACAGTTTCAATATTGTTGCCCAGACTGGCATGCAATGGTGCCATCTTGGCTCACTGCAACCTCTGCCTCCTGGGTTCAAGTGATTCTTATGCCTCAGCCTCCCGAGTATCTGGGATTACAGGTGCCCACCACACCCAGCTAATTTTTTATTTTTCGTAGAGATGGGGTTTCGCCATGTTGACCAGGCTGGTCTTGAACTCCTGACCTCAGGTGATCTGCTCACCTTGGCCTCCCAAAGGGCTGGCATTACAGGGGTGAGCCACTGGATCCAGCAATTTTTTTGAAAGAGGGTCTCACTCTGTTGCCAGGATGGAGTGCAGAGGCATGATCCCCTGGGCTCAGATGATCCTCCCACCTCAGCCTCCTGAGTAGCTGAGACCATGGGTGTACATCATTGCATCAAGCTAATTTTTGTATTTTTTATAGAGACGGGGGTTTTGCCATGTTGCCCAGGCTGGTCTTGAATTTCAGAGCTCAAGTGATCTGCCCACCTCAGCCTCCCAAAGTGCTAGGATTATAGGTATGAGCCACTGCACCTGGCCTTCTCAAATGATTACTATCACTGCTGAATGTCTATAGTCCAAGTGACTAATCAGGGGCAAATAAGAAATTAAGTTTTCTGGAACTAAATAACAGTTTTTACATTATATAAATATACAAGTATTTATAGAATTAAGTCAAAATCTAAAAATATGTACACTTAATTGAAGAAACTACAGGCAGTCCTTGCTTTAGACCAGGAGTGCCCAATCTTTTGGCTTCTCTGGGTCACACTGGAAGAAGAATTGTCTTGGGCCACACATAAAATAACACTAACGATAGCTGATGAGAAAAAAAAAAAAAAAAAGAAAAAGAAAAAGGAAAAAGAAAAAGAAAAAAAACCCACACAAACAAAAAAACTCTCATGTTTTAAGAAAGTTTATGAATTTATGTTGAGCCACATACAAGGCCATCCCGGGCTGCATATGGCCTGTGGGCCACGGGTTGGACAAACTTGCTTTAGACTGTAGCGTGTTAATAGAAACTCATGTATCTGGAAACGATATTCTTGCTTTGTAAACCAGTTACCATGGAGACGTACAAAGTAAGGACATGGTTCCTGTATGCATGTATTTCAGCTGACATGGTACCATGACTACCTATACAGATGCTCCTTTACTTATGATGCCATTATGTCCTGATAAACTCATCACAAACTGAAAATATCGTAAGTCGAAAAATGCGTTTAATACATCTAGCCTACTGAACATCACAGCTTAGCTTAGCCTACCTTAAACATGCTCAGAACACTTATATTAGCCTACAGTTTAGCAAAATCATCTAACACGAAGTCTATTCTGTAATAAAGTCTAAAATATCTCATGTAATTTATTGAATACGCTGTACAATATTGGTTGATTAGTCTCATGGTTTCTTCGCTGCTTGATGTGGCTTGCCACCACTGCACAGTCTGATGAGAGAGTATCATACTGCATATCACTAGATCAGTAAAAAAAAAAAATCAAAATTCAGGCCGGGTACAGTGGCTCACGCCTGTAATCCCAGCACTTTGGGAGGCCGACGTGGGCGGATCACAAGGTCAAGAGATCGAGACCATCCTGGCCAACATGGCGAAACCCCATCTCTACTAAAAATACAAAAATTAGCTGCGCGTGGTGGCATGCATCTGTAATCCCAGCTACTTGGGAGGCTGGGGATGCTGAGGCAGGAGAATCGCTTGAACCCAGGAGGCGGAGGTTGCAGTGAGCCCAGATCGCACCACTGCACTCCAGCCTGGTGAAAAAGCAAGACTCCGTCTTAAAAAAAAAAAAAAAAATCAAACTTCTAAGTATGGCTTCTACTGAATGCATATAGCTTTTGAACCATTTTAAATTAAAAAATATTGAAGTTGAACCACTGTAAGTTAGGAACTACCTGTACTATGATTTGAAAACGATCTCTCACCTCATTAACCCAGTATCTAGTTTCTAAAATGGGACTGGCTATGAGCATTGTACTAGGCCTTTAAATATCTGTACTTTGTTAACTTATATGGAAATGTTTATTCATCTGAACATACACTGAGGGCCTACTAGTATGCACTGTATCAGGAAGTACGTAGAGAATAAACATGGCCCCTGTTCTCAAGCAACCCATAGTCTGTTATAAAAGACAGACATAGGGTAAAATCAAGTATAGTCTGGTAAGTGCAGTAAGAGAGTTATGTATCTGATCCAGGGCTAACAAAGGGATAGATAACTCTATCCAATTCCACAATTCCAAAGGAGGTATCAGACAACCAAGAAGCGCAAGCCTGATTTTTAGTGTACTTGGTCCTGGCGACACTGGACAAAGCAGTATACCATGTAGGTACTTCTAGCACTAATACTACTAACCAAAGACAGTCCCAGGATTTCTCAGTGAGAGACCAGGACTCTTCTCACACTTCTTACACTTGCAGATACTCCCTTTCAGGAATCTGGCTAAATTCTTTAGGAACCATGGTGGCTTCATCTCAACGAACAGGCCAGAATTATACCAGCTTTTAGGAGTAGACAAGAACAATGAAAAAACATGAACCAGGAGAGTACCAGTTAAGTAACGAATTAGGGAGATGACCAATCCAAAACCTGAGTGTAGAATAAAATGACTGCTGAGAAGAGTCATAAAGTAAAACATTAAAGATGATACGGGAAATTCTAGAAAGCAGAACACAGACATATACAGATGTGAAACAGCAGTGGAGAGTTGTGAACTAAATAAGAATCTGAAGAAGAAAGAGGGCTATCATGTGATGCAACTGGAAATATAATGACTGAAAGTTGGTAAGATATAGTCCTTTTCCCCTGAATTCAGCAATACATTGTAAAGAAAACAAAACAGTTAACATTCATGGAGCACTAAGTGCCAGGCATGATTCTAAGCATTTACATCTTAATACAAATATTATCACTACAGTAGTCCCTGCTTATCCACAGCATAGTTCAATTACCCATGATCCAAAAATATTAAGATATTTTGAGAGAGAAAGACTACATTCATATAACTTTTATTACAATATATTGTTATAATTGCTGTATTTTATTATTATTGTTAATCTCTTACTGTGCTTAATTTATAAATTAAACTTTATTGTAGGTACATATGTATAGGAAAAATGATAGGATATATAGGATTCAGTACTATCTGAGGTTTCAGCATCCACTGGGGGTCTTGGAACACATCTCCAGCAGATGAGAGGGAACTACTGCATTATACAACACCTCTACAAAATAGGAACCGTATTTTTCCCAGTTTAGAGATGAGGGATTTGAGTCATAACAGAGCACACATCTAGTGTATAGAGAAACCCAGGAGCAGTCTGGCTCCAAATAAATACAGGGCAACTAGAGATATTAAACATGCCAGATTTTGTAAAAGACAACAAGAAAGGCAGCCCCCGACATTTAGGAATTTTCCTGGCACTATCCGTTGGGCCTTGGTGTTGCTTGGAGCTAGTCTGGCACGCATAGCTAGGCCACACTGTCCTGCTGTTGAAATATGAACAATTTCAAAGAGCATCAACATCAGACAAGTCCATTCTGTGATCATGATGTATCAAAACAAAAACAAGACCACTTCTTAATCGTGTCTGAACACAGAAAAAACAGGAACATTGTCCAAGTCACAAAAACGACCAAACAGCTTTTTTTTCTTGACTAATGTGAGTGATTGCTGTTTCTTTACCAGTTATAGTGTTACCTTCGTCTGTCTCTCCTTCTAGATAAGATATATTAAGAAAACCAATTATAATTACCCCAGCTTCCTGACAGGATCCAATATGGAGCAAAATCCCTTTTTTTTTTTTCTTTTTTTTTTTTAATAAGAGACAGGGTTTTGCTCCATCGTCCAGGCTGGAGTGCAGTGGCATGATCATAGCTCATTGCAGTCTCCAACTCCTGGGCTCCAGTGATCCTCTCACCTCAGCCTTCTGGGTAGCTGGGACTACAGGTACGTGCCACAATGCCAGGCTAATTTTTAATTTTAATTTTTTGTAGAGATGAGGGTCTAACTATGTTGCCAGGTCTGGTCTCGAACTCCTGGCCTCAAGCAGTCCTTCCGCCTCCACCTCCCAAAGTGCTGGTATTACAGGCACGAGCCACCATGCTCTGCCTTTCTTAAACCCTCCCCAAAATAATCTAATGGAATATCAAATCTAAGTTCTAACGTTCTGTTTTATTAATTAGTCGACTTAGAATTATTACAGTGCTTGACACAGGCTTGATTTCTGATTAATGAAACAAACAAACACTGCACAGTTGGAAGCTGGGGGCCTGGCTCCCTGCTCACATTCAGTAATATGTCTCCACAGAATTATGAATTGTTTTCCAAAGGTGGTGCCTTGAGCCTCTGTTGATTCATTTAACACCTTATTACTAAGGTGCCCTATGGTTTCCTTTGCTGTGTGTTCTCCCTCACTATAAATGAGTAATAAATGTAACTTGTTCTAACTACAGGTGTGATCCTGGTAGTCTCCGGCTAGAAGCATTGACACTGCCAGTATAACAGCAGGAATGTCAAAGTCTTGGAAAATTCAGAATCAAGGTGTGCTTTGTAAATATATACCATCATTTGCTTTCACTCTTCACAACATTAAGTTGATGTTCTATTTAACCACTGAAAAAATTTCAATAGTAAGAAAATACTTTCTTGCTTACCTGACATTCCATCCATAGTAATGTACCAAATATAAAACTTCTCCATCATCAATTTCAGTGCTTTTAATACTGGCTTCATAAATTTTCTGAGTCTTCCCTCGTCCGTATTTTACTTTCACTTTGGTTCCTGTTAGGCAGGGTTCCATGTCTTCCTCATCTTCCTCTCCCTCAGAGTCACATTTGCTTTCAGTTTCTTCCCTGCATTAAGTTATAATATTGATAATGCTACTAATAACTTAATGGAGAACAAAATATGCTAAAAGAATTCAACAGGTAGATTATTCACAACCTAAATATTACCTTAGTAACATATCAGTGGAGGAGGAGAAGAAGGAGGAGAAGGAGAAGATTTCTGTGGCCTACTTACTAAGGAATTTATTATGTGAAGGTGCACTGTACCCAAAGTAAATCCATACTTTTTAAAAGCCAATCAAGTCACAGCTAATGATGATCTGTAATCAAACAAATCACTTCTGACAAAACAAAATAAGAAAAATACGCTCTGAAAAAATTCTTTAGAATTCGTATTTAAGTGCCAGCTAACGATGATCTGTAATCAAACAAATCACTTTTGACAAAACAAAATAAGAAAAATATGCTCTGAAAAAATTCTTCAGAATTCATATTTAAGTGCCACCTTATATGTAAAAAAAGATCTAAGGATATTTTGTAACTTCCTGCAACTGAATTTTCTTAAATCTGCTTTACTACCACAATTAGAATAGTTCTTGGCAAGACTAGTTTTTTTAGTGGGCAAAATAATAAGCAAGGGCTATCTACCTTAGTAACCATGTAAACTAATTTATATTTTAAAGGTTTCCCAACCCTAACAAAGAAAAGAAATTTGAGTATTAGGTCACTTGCTGACACTGTAGGATAGCACCACAAGAACAAAGCTTTACATTTGTGTTGAATTCTATTTGTTTACTCATATTCCATCAGCTTTTCTTTGTATTGATAATCAGGTATAAAGATTAAAACAGGACGGTCTAAAATACTTTTAATATTTTTATAACAAAACATTGTGTATCAATGCTGTAAAGACTCACAAGAGAACTGCATCAAAGATCATTCTAGTGTCACAAGCATTAAAAGCTCAACAAGTAGTATTGTTCTCTGTAATAAATATAGGGCATTATTTTGGTGACCCCTGGGGGTCCTGACATGAAGCTTTGACAGCCCATTTGCAGTGGGAATGTTTTCTCTTGGAGGACACCTTCCAATAATAGACTGATGAGGTAAATTCAAAACATTATGAGAAAAACTACTTAAAGATAATATTGTTCTTCATATTCAAGTCTGTGAAGTTTTCTCTAAAATAAACCTCCATTTACATAGCAGTTATAGTCTTTTTAAATCACATTTTTACATAGATGTATTATATGTTTTATATACATATTTCAATATACATATTTTGATGTTTTTCACACAAAGCTTCAAAGCTTTTCACAAAGCTTCAAACTATAATTAGGCCTTCCTTTTTTTTTGAGACAGAGTCTCACTCTGTTACCTAGGCTGGATGGAGTGCAACGATACAATCTTGGTTCACTGCAAGCTCCGCCTCCCGGGTTCACGCCATTCTCCTGCCTCAGCCTCCCGAATAGCTGGGAATACAGGTGCCCACCACCGCGCCTGGCTAATTTTTGTATTTTTAGTAGAGATGGGGTTTCACCGTGTTAGCCAGGATGGTCTTGATCTCCTGACCTCATGATCCGCCTGCCTCGGCCTCCCAAAATGCTGGGATTACAGGTGTGAGACACTGCGCCCGGCCAATCAGGCTCTACTTTTTAAGTGGTTCACCTTTGCTTAAATTTTTTTGTCCAAATATTTAAAATTCTATACTCATAGCACTATACTCAACTCCAATTATTTCCTCCTACTTTTCCTAATCCTAATTATATTTCATTACAGAACCTTTTCTTACTCACTAACCTAGTTCATACGTAATTGTGATAGCTCCTGTGCCTATTTGTATTAAATCAAATTACCTCTCCCATTCACTAATCATCCTATTTTTCCAAATATTTATTATCTCAATGGCAGGTCAGTTTTCCCAAATTTGGCTTAACAACTCAAATTTCTAGAAAAATTAACATCACATAATAATAGAAAAATAACTATAGAAGAGAGCTGGTATTACAAGTAAGTGTGTTATGTTGTTGCTCAGTTAAAATTCATTTTTAGTAGTGTCCTAAAATTAGTAAATCCATTTCTCAACGCTTACAGAAACAGCTAATACCTTGGTGAGAGACTACCTTGATCTTGCTGGACTGCCTAATCTCTGAGTATTTTTAAGTCAGTTCAGTCCATACTTGTCTAATACATAGAAAAAAAGAATACAGGTTTTACTCAACAGTAAACAGGATGGACATTAAAAAATCTAAAATTTATTGTTGTGATGTGGGGCAAGAATGTATTTTCCAAACTAGAATCAGGGGTGCATGCCACTTAATCTAATACAATAACTTGAAAAAGAAAAATGTCTTAAAGCTAACACACAGAAACATCTGCTAGTACTGTGCACCCATGTGTTTGTTAGCTTTCCCACATTGTACCTTTTTTAAAATGGAATTTTTGCTGTCGCTGTTTCCTCTTGTCCACTTCCTCCATTTTTCTCCAGCTCCCTTCCCTGCTGTCAACTGCAGGACCTTTCTTTTGACTGGGTGGCGCAGCCTTCTTTGAGGCCACTGTTTAGGGCACAAGTGCTATTAAAATGGTGCGACCAGTATATTCTCCGATTCCGAAAGGCAATACACATCATCTTCACAATGTGTCTCACCTTCATTAGACAAGAGGAACGGAAGTCCCAATAAGAAAACATTCCCTTAAACCTGAATCTCTAAGCAGGAACAAAGCGCTGTTGTACCCCAGACAGGTGCTTCTGGAGAACAAACATAAGATAATGTACCTCTCTTGGCTTTTCTCTTCCTCTTCATCTGAATCTTTGTCAGAATCCTCCTGTTTTTTAATTTTCTTCTCTTTTTGCTTTGGTGTATTTTTTCTCCCCAGTAGTAGCTCATTTTCTTTTTTCTCTGCAGTTTCATAGTCATCATCTGCATCCTTATTTTCTGTATCATTGTCTTTTAATTTGTCTTCTGTTTTCTCTTCTTCAATTTCCTTTTTAATAGAATTTACATCTCGAGCAATTCTCCTTCGTCCCTAGTAGAGGTGATAAAAGCTTTAAAATAGCTATCACTATAAAGGGGAAAAAAGCAGGAAAAAACATCTTTTCCTTTAACCTTCACAGCAATGACTCTGGCTTGAAACACGGCCCTGAAACCAACTCAAAGGTACATTTCTCTTCCTTTTGAAAGTAAAAGAATAACTAATATAAATTACTTAATTATGTCCAGGTCTACTTTGGCTACATACTACTTAAGAAATATCTGTCAGAATCTGTTTGAGTGAAAAAAGGAAACAACAACAAAAAAGAAATAAAAGTTGTCTCCTTTGTTTACTACGTCATTTTATCTCACTTTTATTCTCAACTATAATAAAAACTTAAAATAAATTATCTAATGTTAATGATAAAACGTAACAATAATAAAGCAAATCCCCTGAATTTTGCTTCTTTAAAAGCTCTGTGGTCTCTAATTCTACAGCTTAGTAAGACAAAATTTACATTGTCACTGTATTTGTGGATGACTACATTTTAAAAGGACTGAATTGCATAAATGGCAAAAAAAGTGAGGAGACTTCTCTGAATGAGTATCTGGAGAGTTCGCTGGGCCAACAGCAATATGTTTTACCCCCACTAGCTTCTATCTAGCCCACTGAATGCTGAAGTGACCATGACTGGTGAGCAATTTCACTATCTCCTAGGTTCTATTTCAAGACAACTTTTATACACTGGCAGAATTCTCCTCTTCTTGGAATAAAGCAGATAAACAGCCGGCAACTTAGGGAGCATTAGGATACAATTAATATCTCAGTAAGCAAATGTTTTCCCTAGTTGCTGGCTATGTGCTATTTACACTTCAAAGGCAGGAAAAGAAGAAATTTTTTTCTATCATAAAGCACTAGCATGCAAGTTCCAAGATGGCACTTCCATCTCCTCAGATCTACACAGTGGCTGGCACATAGCAGGTGTTTTTGTTTTTGTTTTTGTTTTGAGACAGAAGCTCACTGTGTCGCCAGGCTGGAGTGCAGTGGTGTGATCTCAGCTCACTGCAACCTCTACCTCCCAGGTTCAAGCGATTCTCCAGCCTCAGCCTCATGAGTAGCTGGGACTACAGGCGCACGCCACCATGCCCAGCTAATTTTTGTATTTTTAGTAGAGATGGGGTTTCACCATGTGGCCAGGATGGTCTTGATCTCTTGACCTCGTGATCCGCCCGCCTCGGCCTCCCAAAGTGCTGGGATTACAGGCGTGAGCCACCGCGCCCGGCCTAGCAGGTGCTTTTAAAATATCTGTAGGTAAATGAATGAAAACAACTGCTATAAAACTTGGGTCTGTATGCCTTTTTCCCAGAAGTACCATTTTTATTTATTTATTCAATTTTTTGAGATGGAGTCTCGCTCTATCACCTAGGCTAGAGTGCAGTGGTGCGATCTTGGCTCGCTACAACCTCTGCCTCCTGGTTTCAAGTGATCCTCCTGCCTCAGCCTCCTGAGTAGCTGGGACTACAGGTGAGAAATGCCATTTTTAGAAGCCTGGCTTATATATGTGGATAAGTGATAAGGATATTTTTACAAGCAAATGTATTACAGCACTTTTAAAAATAGTAAAAAATTGGGAGAAAATTTAGGAGAGTGTAAATTTATGGTTCATCTATACTAGACGGCACATTGCAGATATTTTATGTAGGACGAGGAAGGTTTTTAGGTAATGACAAGAAAGTATGTCCACAATACATACAATAAAATATTATTCACCTTTAAAAAGGAAGGAAATTCTGACACGTGCTACAACATAATGTCTTGCAGATATTATGCTGAGTGAATAAGCCAGTACAAAAAAACAAACACTGTATGATTTCACTTATATAAAGATACCTAGAATATCAAATTCATAGGTACAGAAAGTAAAATTGTGGTTGCTAGGGGTTGGGGGAAGAATGAGGAGTTACTGTTTAATGGGTACAGAATTTCAGTTTTGCAAGGTAAAAATGTTCTGGAACTGGATGGTGGTGACGCTTATGCAACAGTGAGAATGTACTTAATGCCAATGAAATGTACACTTGAAAAGAGTTAAGGTGGCAAATTTTATGTTATATGTACTTACCACAATTTTAAAAAAAATTAATAAAAGAAAAGAAAACCAATTTGGAAACTTCATGACATTCACTAAAAGATTCCATTTACTACATGAAAGAATGAACAGTTTTAACAACTGGTTTCTGGACTATAAGACAAAGAAATTTCACATTCTTTTTCATTAAATATGATTCCACCAAAAAATAAGACATATTATACTAGTTAAACTTCTTTGACGGTGCGGTAAATTCCTTTCTCTTTCTAAAACTTGGTAAATCCTACTATGTAAACATTACTGGACACTGATCCAAATGCTAGATGACAATTCCTAAACAGACTTTATATATTAAAGGAAAGAAGGAGCAGAGTTGGAAGATACAACCAGCGTACATGTACACATCACTAGAGCCACACAGTGTGCTATAAAGTTACAGAGAAAGACAAGATACCATCTAGTTCAGGGCACAGGCACTATAAAGAGGTGATTCATTTATTCAACATCTATTTAATAAGCCTTTATTACGTGCCAGGCACTATTCTAAATGCCTGGGATCTGTCAATAAACGAAATAAACACTAATCCCTGACCTCGTGGAGTGTAATTCTTGTGCAGAGTGGCGCAAAATAGATAATCACAATAAACAGAATAAGTAAATTACAAATAGGAGCAACATTACAGGGACTGAGAGTTCTAAAGAGAGGAGGCAGGTTACAATTTCAGATAAGGTGACCGAGATAGCCTTCAATGAGGTGATACTTTAGCAAAAGACTTGGAAAAGGAATATCTGAGATTCATCCCAGATGAGAATGACTTGATCGAACATAAACAGAAAACAGAAGGAAGGGTTTTCAGGTAGAGAAAATAATATACAATATATTTAGAAAAAAGTAGTTAGCTAAGCAGCATTAAATACTGGAAAATAAGCTAAGTTCACTGTAGTACTTTTGTGTATATATGAAAATGGCTATAATAAAAAATTTTAAGTAATACTTAAACCAGATAAAACTAGTATTAAGAACTCACTCTCGGAGATTTTAATTCTATCTCTTCTCTTTCACTTTCACTGTTTGAATCAATATTTTCCTCAGGTTCACTCTTCACTTCTGTTAAAGGCATTTCTTGATCTAATTTGAGAGCCTCTTCCATTGATTCTTCTAAGTCTTTTTTTTCCTCTTTTACTTTTGGTTCATGGTGATGAATAGTTCTGAACTGAATATTTGCCGAACGGCAGTACTCCTCAAAACCATACAGATACCTAAACAAACAATATTTCATTTAAGAAATCTTACAGTCTTTGCATTTAACTTGAATTCACATGTTATTAAACACATTTTTAAAAAGTAAAGCCCAGTAATTTAAAAAAAATTTTGTGTTGCTATTTTCTGTGTTACTATTTTCTTGGTGTTTTAGGTAGAATTATAAACAGAAAAACTGATCATAAAATGCTGTCCTGAGGCGTCTCAGCTTGTGATAACTAAACATAACTATCGTAAGTTTTGATATGAAGGCTGTTCACCCCAAAAGATGTAGCTCTATAATATGTATCATAATCGCAGACACTGTCTGCGTCTTGCTTTTGGAAAGGAAATCAGGACAACATAAGAAATGGAGTAAATAAGATTTGATGCAATGAAATAACTTTCAATCACAAGTATCTGTCAACCTAAACCTTTTTATACACTTTCTCTAACTTTAATGTTCCTAGATTGATGTATTCTTGTTAACAAAGTAAATGGAAAATATTTCCTATAAATATATATTCTTTGATGAATAAACTATACTACTTACTTTCTATAAGCAGTTTTTACATTGTAGGAAGCAGCTGAATTCAAAATAGGAATGCCAAGGTCCATATAAATTTGCTTCCATACAGCACCACTATCAATCTGGAAAATTAAGTTTTTATGTTAACATTTGCAAAGGGAATTAATCTTTTTTTTTTTTTTTTTTTTTTTTTTGAGACAGGGTCTCACTCTGTTGCCCAGGCTGGAGTGAAGTGGCGCAATCAGGGCTCACTGCAGCCTCGACTTCCTGGGCTCAAGTGATCCTCCCACCTCAGCTTCCCGAGTAGTTGGGACCACAGGCATGCGACACCACACCTGGCTAATTTTTGTTGAGATAGGGTTTCGCCATGTTGCCCAGGCTGGTCTCGAACTCCTGAGCTCAAGCAATCCACCCCGCCTCAGCCTCCCAAAATGCTGGGATTACAGGTGTGAGCCACCATGCCTGGCCAGGAAATAATCTTTACCCTAATATTCTATGTTCATTAAGGAAATGTATTTATTATCCAATGTGCATATAATGCAATATAAGATAATTTACCTTTTTATGACACCAATACATGTTTCAAATAGCAATGTTATACTTACATTGTCACATCCACCCTGATGATAAACCAGTCTGAAGAGTTTGAAGAGATTGAGATCTTTATAGCCCAAAACAGGTGGTTTGTTGATTGGAGTACCTTTTCAATGTAAGTAGGTAGAAATAAAATGTTTATTCAAATGAGAAATACTAATTTGAAAACAAAGCTGTCAACTTCTAATTTCCCAAATTTCATTAATTAGAGGCACATATTTAAAGAGCCTTAAACAATGTAAGACAACATAAGATATGCTCTCCATTATTTATATAGCCTTTGTGGGGAACTTCAGATTTTAGGTGTTATACTTCTAAAACTAATAAAGCCACCTCTTTAACTGTGAATGAATTGAGTAAAACTAAACACTACATGGTGTGGCCAACAATGTTGCTGGTTCAAGCTTGGGCGTAGGGCTGGGTGCAGCAGCTCACACCTGTAACCCCAGCACTTTGGGAGCCTAAGGCAGGAAGATCACTTGGGCTCAGGAGTTTGAGACCAGCCTGGGCAACATGGCAATATCCTGTCTCTACAAAAATTAAAAGGAAAACATTAGCTGAGTGTGGTGGTGTGCACCTGTGGTCCCAGGTACTCGGGAGCCTGAAGTGGGAGGATTGCTTGAGTCCAGGAAGTGGAGGCTGGAGGGAGCCATATTCATGCCACTGCACTCCAGCTTGAGTGACAGAGCAAGACTCTGTCTCAAAAAAAAAAAAAAAAAAAAAAAAAAAAGTTTAGGCATAAACAAACACAATAGAAAAGATAAGATTTACACCCTGGTTCCATTTTCACTGCTTTGACACAAATGTTAAGACTGTTAGCAGTAATCTGAAGGATGATTTCTGAAGGCCACACAGAATGTTTAGGACCAATTTATCTTAAGATTTTCCAGGACTAACAAATGCCAAGGAGTAGGATGGTTTATAATTGTTCTATTATTCTACCTATATTAGAAATCTCATCCTTTTCAGATAACTATTGGTCTCCTATTATGTTTAATTTGCTGAGAACAAGGATCAGGCTAGTTTATCTAGTTTATTTACCACAAATACAGCATTAGCAATTAGTGGATATGCAGATTAACATTATAACTGGTCACTTTCTAAAATATCAGAATATTCTTTAGTTTATAAGTGACAGGGAAAACTAAATTGTATTAAAATACTTTCTCACTTGTTTCTATGTAAAATAGGTATTAACAGTTTAATTCCAAATATTTTACTACTGTCAGGTGTAACTGATTCTAGGATTTATTTAAAATCCAAAACTAGACAGGCATGGTGGTTCACAGCTGTAATCTCAGCACTTTGGGAGGCAGAAGTAAGAGAATCACTTGAGGCCAGGAGTTTGAGACCAGCCTGGGCAATATGGCCAAACCTGTCTCTACAAAAAATAGAAAAATAAAAAATTAGCTGAGTATGGTGGCACATGCCTGTAGTCCCAGCTACTTGAGAGGCTGAGGCAGGAGGATCACTTGAGCCCAGGAGGTCAAGGCTGCAGTAAGCCAGGAGCAAATCACTGCACTCCAGCCTAGGCATCAAAGCAAGAACCTGTCTCAAAATAAATAAATAAATTATAAAATCCAAAACTGTTTATCTGCAATACTAACAAAAACAATGCATATACCTAGAATGTAAACATGTAAAATAAATGACTACTTTAAAATAATGAGCATGAAAATACCTCTGTCTTCCATAAACTTATAAAGCTGCTGGAGGAAGTTGTCCCTCTCTTCAGGATCAAGTTCTTCCTCAGGCTGTAAAGATAAAATATATAAATGTATGGCGCAGTGAACTGGAAAAGATACATGTCTTCTTTTACTTTTGTGAACCCAATGTAAAGTCATCAAATTTTAATAAAGCTGAAAAATCTGAATTTTCTCAATATCCTACAATGCCAGATTTTAAGTCATATTTATGAAGATATAAAATGTCTACCCTTCACTCTATTTACCAGTCTAACTCTATCTTTGAGTATCACTGTAAGGACTAAGATTAGCCAAGAGGAAAACATTCAGGAATAAAATGGGAGTGTTATGTTTTCACCTCACCTGTTATTTTTTTTTAAGCCCATTAAAAATACTATGTGGCCCACGCAAATATACTGGCAGATGAGCACAATCATGACACATGTTCATTATATCATATATTTATATCTAAAAGTAACTTTCATATAAATATGATAGGTTTTGTTATTGTCAGATGAATATAAACCAGGGATTGCAAAGTCACAGTGGCAAAGGATTTTTGTTTAGATGGCACAATGTTTTAAAGAAATCTGAATACATTTAAGTGAGTCATATACATTCTATTTTACCCCAGACCTCATCACCCCCTCATCTCACAATAACCTGGTTTTCTCTTTTGCCTTTCTAGTATGGCCCCTTTGGTTGACTTTGCAACACCTAAAAATAAGATAACGAAATAATTCCAGAAGTAATTCTTAGGGAAGGAAACAAGATACATAATTACTGATTTAGCTTCTTTAAAAATTCTTAAAGTTTAGCAATACTACAGAGAAACAAAACACTGATATGTTTCCTCCATATAAATGATCATAACTCAGAGTATTACTCTCCTCTGTTCTAAAAGAGCTCAGAATCTTTTTTTTTTTTTTAGATGGAGTTTTGCTCTTGCTGCCTAGGCTGGAGTGCAATGGGACGACCTCAGCTCACTGAAGCCTCTGCCTCCTGGGTTCAAGCAATTCTGCTGACTCAGCCTCCTGAGTAGCTGGGACTACAGCAGTGTGCCACTACACCTGGCTAGTTTTTTTGTATTTTTAATAGAGATGGGTCTCACCATTTTGGCCAAGCTAGTCTCGAACTCCTGACCTCAGGTGATCCGCCCACCCCAGTCTCACAAAGTGCTGGGATTACAGGCGTGAGCCACAGCACCCGGCCTGGATTTTTGTCTTTACAAAGCCATATTCAAAACAAAGGCAATGCTCAAGCAATAAATGTTGAGTCTTTGGTGTCCAGAGGGCAAGAGGCACTTTAAAATTGTGTTATCTAATAGCTGATAATATAGCCAGGATCAATAAGTATGTAGTTGATTAAAATATATAATAAAAAACCATGAGACAATCAAGAGAAAGGGAGTGAGATCTTTTATTACATTCTTTTTTCTTTTAGTACATTCATTCATAATGATTTATAACACTAAAATACTTCTACCAAATATGAAGAAATTTAAATCTAAGTTCTAACATGTGTCCAAAATCAGCAGTTTACAAAGTTAATAATCACTATAAAGTAGTTAGTAGGGGTGATTACTTAAAGCTCAAATTAAGAGACGGCAGTTTTTTCCCCATGTGAATTTAAAAATATTGCTTTTACAAAGTTAACTGCCAATGAATTAACTCAAGAAAAAAAGTAATTCAATAGCCCAAGAACCACTTCACGCATTAATTTTAAGAACTTCTAGTATGGGGAAAAAAAAATCAAAACCAAAATCCACTTATGCCAGACTGGCTCTATGCTTTGCCTGTGCCCTGTAATCATAATATTCTCTTTTTCAGACGAAAACTTCATTCCAGTATATATTTTTTTAAAGACAATCTTGCTGTCACCCAGGCTGGAGTGCAATGGCACAATCTCAGCTCACTGCAACCCTCTGCCTCCCGAGTTCAAGTGATTCTCCTTCCTCAGGCTCCTGAGTAGCTGGGATTACAGGCATGCACCACCACACCTGGCTAATTTTTGTATTTTTAGTAGAGACTGGGTTTCGCCACATTGGCCAGGCTGGTGTCAAACCCTTGACCTCAGGTGATCCACCCACCTTGGCCTCCCAAAGTGCTGGGATTACAGATGTGAGCCACTACACCCAGCCTCATTCCAGTATTTATGATGCTACAGAATTCAGGGATCCCTTCTGTATCCAATATATGTAAAAGCAATTCTTTAAAAAGGCAGTAATTTAAAATCAAAGTTGCTCCCCAATACAAGTAAACAAAATCAACTCATCAACTGAAAAATTAGGTTGTACCCAACATTTGATAAATTTTTAATGTTAAGAATACATTTTTATAGATAAAATTTGATTTATGTGTATTTTATTTAAAAGTTAGTGGGTAACCAAGAGTGCTTTAGGTTTCATGAGAAACTATGGCCAAAAAATTGTAGTTTTGGTACAGTTAAACAAGACATAAATGAATAAAGGATTCTACTTAGACATATGCCTTGAGGGGAAATTTATTTTCTACCAAGAATCAATAAAAGATGATGCTATAAACAAAGTTTTAAACTTATCTGATGTTTCTGTGAAACTTAAAATTGCTTCTCTTACAATAAGCCACTCCTCATAATTATTCTTGAAAATAGCCTTGCTGCTAGTCACCTTGCAGTAAAACTGCATACGCTAGAAAACGCTTCCAATGAGAAGAATGTGCCTTTATGACTTTGTATGGGGCTCTTAATTGCTATCACGGTTTGCTTTCTCTATCCATGGCATTTTCATAGCAATTTCCCTCCTGGTCAAGGCCTGGGACTGTTGCATCTTTCAAGGGTTTTGGAGTGCGAGAGGGTTATAAGAATGGGAGGTAGAGGTCCACTAGACCATGCTGAGGAGACTTCTTCCCTTCATTTAGTAATTTACATTTATACATAAGAATAACTATGTACCCAGTAAAATGCCAGAGATCCAAGAGTCACATTCATGATCATAATTTCAAGAAATTTCCAATTTATTTAGTATTAGTATATACTGCCTAGTATTATAAGTAGTTGTATATCTATCTACACTACTAGATTGTGAATTTTCTGACTTTAGGCACATGTCTTCAGATTAAGCTCAAACATCTACTGATGGTTACCATGAATCAGAGATTGTTCAAAAGCACTGTGGATTAAAATGAGAACACATGGTTCCTTTCTATTTTTGCTGCTCTGAGTTTGGCAGGAGGTGTAGAAAGGTAAAAGAAGCCAATATAACACGATGTGATAAGTGTTGTAAAATACATAAAAGAATACAGGAGGAGCAAGTGAGGAAATGAATGGTTCTCCTTGAGATGAACTGGCAGTGGTAGTATTAGGCAGCTTCAAAATATAAATAGTAGACAGCCCTGGTGCTAGAGCAAACAGCATAAGCATGCGACTGACAAAGGCAGGCTGGGATTAGGAAAAGACTCTATAATAGTATGCTAAAGAATCAAAACTTGATACTGTGGTTAGATGTGAAATTTGAGACAGGGAAAGATAATTAGATCAGATTTGTATATTTAAAATTTCTCAGCCAAGAATGAGTTTGATGGATTGGAAGGGAAAAGGAAGCCATTATAACAGTCCACAAGGAAGAGAATGCATGCCCGAATTAGTCTTGCCAGCTGGGATGGAAAGTTCACCTCTTCGCATGAAAGGAAGAGGGAGAGAGAGAGAGAGAGAGAGAGAGAGAGAGAGAGAGAGAGAGAGAGAGAGAGACAGACAGACAGACAGACAGACAGACAGACTGATGGAGGGATGGGGAGAGGGAGAGAGAAGGGAAGAGGGAAGAAGAGAGAACCACTGTGCCTGGCTTACTCATAACTTTACCACTAATGACTGGCATTTAGTTTAGACACTCATGTGAATGAAAATGGTATCTGTGCAAATGAATTGTGTAGAGTTTTCTTGTTTCACATTCATTGAGTATGAGAGCTAAGATTTATGATAATATAAATGCAAGAGTCAGGGAAAGAGAGGAAATAAGAATAGTTGAGGATGTTCTAAGACACAGTTGGGGCGGGCGTGGTGGCTCACGCCTGTAATCCCAGCACTTTAGAAGGCCAAGGCAGGCAGATTACCTGAGGTCAGGAGTTCGAGACCAGCCTGGCAAACATGGTGAAGTCCCGTCTCTACTAAAAATACAAAATTAGGCCGGGTGCAATAGCTCATGCCTGTAATCCCAGCACTGTGGGAGGCCGAGATGGGCAGATTGCCTGAGCTCAGGAGTTCAAGACCAGCCTGGGCAATACGGTAAAACCCCGTCTCTACTAAAATACAAAAAATTAGCCAGGTGTGACCGCATGCACCTGTAATCCCAGCTACTCAGGAGGCTGAGACAGGAGAATCACTTGAACCAAGGAGGCGGAGGTTGTAGTGAGCCGAGATTGTGCCACTGCACTCCAGCCTGGGCGACAGAGCAAGACGCCGTCTCAAAAAAAAAAACAAAAAACAAAACAAAATTAGCTGGGCATGCTGGCGTGCAGCACCCGTAATCCCAGCTAAGACTGCGCCACTGCACTCCAGCCTGGGCAAAATGAGCGAGACTCCGTCTCAAAAAAAAAGAAGAAAAAAAAATGACACAGGTGGTTATGGCCCATGACTTGCTGGCATTCACCTTGTCCCTTGTCCAAATATATTAATCAGAAAATGAATGATTATGCATTGGAAATGGCACAAATTCTAGTAAACAGACTTCTTATCATTTTAGTGGGATGGGAAACTGATATGGTTTGGCTCTGTGTCCCCACCCAAATCTCATGTTGAATTGCAATCCCAAATACTGGGGGAGGGAACTGGTGGGAGGTGATTGGATCATGGGGGCAGATTTCTCCCTTGCTGTTCTCATGATGGTGCGGTCTCATGAGATCTGGTCGTTTGAAAGTGTAGAGCACTTCCCCCTTTGCGCTCTCTCGCGCTCGCTCGCTCTCTCTCTCTCTCTCTCCTGTTGCCACATGAAGATGTGCTTGCTTCCCCTTCACCTTTTCTCCTCATTATAAATTTCCTGAGGCCTCCCCAGCCGTGCCTCCTGTACAGCCTGTGGAACTGTGAGTCAATTAAACCTCTTTCTTTATAAAATACCCAGTCTAATGTAGTTCTTTATGACAACGTGAGAACAGAGTAATACAGAGACAAATGCAATTCGAAAAATAAGATCATATCTTATTTTTGTAGGAGCTATTAACTTTCTTAGCTAGAAACTCTACTTTCCAATACACATTAGGAAGGTGGACAGTGTCCAAATTGTCAAAATATGTCAGTAAAAGATGATGAACTTTACCCAAAGCTCCTCAGACCCATGTAACCTGTACACAGTTCTAACTGGTGGCTTGGGATAGTTTCCTAGCGTATAACATATTGGAGCCACAAAAATTGACATTTTTAAAGTGAGGAAAGGTATAACTAAACTTGATCTTTGTGGTTTCCCTGTACTGTGTTTTGTATGTAACAGTACATATTATTGATGGGTATTCTCAGGTTTCAAGAACCCCTATGGGAATCCCTTAGAATTTTTGGTCAGGCGCAGTGGCTCCTGCCTGTAATCCCAGCACTTTGGGAGGGCCAGGCAGGAGGATCACTTGACCCTAGGGGTTTTAGACCAGGCTGGGCAACAGAGCAAAACCTTGTCTCTATAAAAAAAAATAATAATAATAATAAATTAGCTGGGTATGGTGGTGCGTGCCTTTAATCCTAGCCCCGCTACTCAGGAGGTTAAGGTGGGAGGATGGCATATGCCTGGGAGGTTGAGGCTGCAGTGAGCTATAATCACCACTTACTCCAGATGTCTTCCCTCTGGTGTTTTCCCTTTGAATTCATTATCCATAAACATCTTTATAAAACATAGGTGGTTCCTGCTGGTAACCCTTTATTGGCTTTCAGCACCTTCAGGACGAGGTCTGGGTTTTTCATCACAGGCCTTTAGAAGTCTGCCCCATCATGATTTGACCCGTGCCCACCTCTTTGTTCCTACAAATACCTGTTGAATTTTTAAAATCTCAGCTGTTGTCACTTATTTTCTGAGTTTTTAAAACTTTCATTTTATCTTTCCTATTATACTTAATACTAACAAAGGGAATGGGCAACACAAAGGCAATATTCAATGTAATATCAACAGCAGCTTCTGAACAATATCTAAGTGGCAGCAGGGGAGATGTAAGAAGTCCCATATCGTGGAAGGGAGAATAAAGAAGTGTAAGTGGAACAAAATACAAACAAGGAGCACTGAAAATCAAGAACTTTTACAACAAGTGACAGAAAACTATCCCAAGATGACTTAAGCAAAAAATAATTTATTTTATAAACTCACAAAATTATGCAAGAAATTGAGATTGCCTACAGAGTACACAGCCTGAGAAAACAGATACTATAAAGGGAAGTTAGATATCTTATCCCTTAGTTCCCCCCGCCAAGGTGAACTTTCTAGAACCTTATAACAAATTTCCCACCACCTTGTTTCAAAGAGTAATTTGCTACAACAATTACATAACCCATATTCATTCATTTAATGAAGGTTTAATATCAGCTAAGCAAGCTCTGTGTTGATAGCTGTTAGCTACACATACTGGTAGGAAAAGGAAAAAACAAAAACCCTGAAATCCCCTGCTTTCACAGATCTTACAATCTAGAGGAGGAGAGAACATTTTCTTAAAAGCCTGTAAAAAATTCTGAAACCTCTCTAAACCTTGGTTTTCTTAATTTTTTATATATATATATATATATATACACACACAAAGATATATATATACACACACACAAATATATATATAAAGAGAAGGTTCTAGGAGATTTATTGTTAAGGTTCTAGAAAGTTCACTTTGGGGCTGGGCGCAGTGGCTCACGCCTATAATCCCAGCACTTTGGGAGGCCAAGGTGGGCAGATCGCTTGAGGCCAGGAGTTCGAGACCAGCCTGGCCAACATGGTGAAACCTTTTCCCTACTAAAAGTACAAAAATTAGCTGGGCATGGTGGCGCATGCCTGTAATTCCAGCTACTGGGAAGGGTGAGGCATGAAAACCATCTGAACTTGGGAGGCGGAGATTGCAGTGAGTGGAAATCATACTCCAGTCTGAGTGACGGAGTGAAACTGTCTCAAAAAAAAAAAGAAAAAGGAAAAAAAGAAAAAGAAAGTCCACTTTGGGAGGAACTATGAGATAAGGTATCTAACTCCCCTTCATAATCTCTCTTTTCTCAGGCAATGCACTCTGAGGTGATTCCATATGTATATATTTATTTATATACATATTTACATAGACTGTTGCAAGGACTAACCAAACAGTCTTACTTTAAAAACCACCAAGTCTCCATAAATAAACTGAGAACATTATTTAGCGTGGTCATCTTTACTTGTTTGTATCTCCTACAAAAGGTAAACATTTTAATAGTGGTATTATGAAAGGTACATCTTGATGTATGTTCCGGTACAACAGATATATTTTGTTGTCACAACACCTTAGTGAAACAGCAAATAAAGACGAATTTAAAAAGAAAGCTTAAAATTTTAAACTTTCAGTTAAACTTCAGGTTTAACTTTAGGTTTAACTTAAAGTGAAAAGCAAACAAAACAAATAGTAAGTCTGGTAACTCAGGTGAGCCATAGGTCAAAATGACTACGTAGGTTATCAATAAGACTCACCCCAAGTGGAATTCTGAAGAACTGTCCAGAAAGTTATCATATGTAAAAACTAACAATTGACAATATATAGATTAGAAGAAAGAAAACTGGGAAAAAATTCACAATCTTTAAAGACTTACGTCACTTAGTGTAAGGGCTAAGAGCCAAGACAGTATGTGATTTACAAGAATGCAATAATTAAATCTTGAGTAAATATTAAATAATGTATATTATACTGCATTTAGAAAAAGGTGGTATTATGCAATATGCTTTAGAAACATTTTAATCCAAAAGAATAAAAACCACAACCTCTTTTGTTCCCTAAAATTATTTTATTACTAAAAGAATCACATATATATATCTTCAGTTAGAACAACAAAAAAAAAACTACTGTAGATCCAGTACAGAGAATAGACTGGAGGAGGGCAAGCATGGATGTTGAAAGAACAATTAAATTGTTATTGTTATTGCATTAGTCTAGGGGTAAAAGAGAACAGTAGCTTGGAGTAAGATTGGCAGAAAGAAGAAAAGAAACCAAAGGAAGTGGGCAAATTTGAGAGCTATTCGAGTGGGTAGAAGAGAAGGGACTGGGTATCTGATCGGACAGGGGGTTAAGAATAATCAAGGTGACTTCTGTGTATCTGCCTTGGACAGCTGAGCGGATGCTGCTTCTATTAAAATGAATTAAGGACAGCCAGGGAAAGGACAGGTTTAGGGGAAAAAGATGATGAATGCAGTCTTGCACATACTGAGTCTGAATATGTACAAGTTAAGATGAAATCCTCGGCCGGGCGCAGTGGCTCACGCCTGTAATCCCAGCACTTTGGGAGGCCGAGATGGGCGGATCACCTGAGGTCGGGAGTTCGAGACCAGCCTGACTAACATGGAGAAACCCTATCTCTACTAGCAATACAAAATTAGCCAGGCATGGAGGTGCATGCCATAATCTCAGCTACTCAGGAGGCTGAGGCAGGAGAATTGCTTGAATCCAGGAGGCAGAAGTTGCAGTGAGCTGAGATCATGCCATTGCACTCCAGCCTAGCTAACAAGAGCAAAACTCTGTCTCCAAAAAACAAACAAACAAAAAAAAAGATGAAATCTTCATTGGCAGTTTGTTATAAATGTCTTGAGCTAAGAGGAGACATCTCTGATGTACATATAGATATCGAGTCATTATATCATTTTAGATAGGAAGTAGGCCAAAAAACTGTGATGTCATGGATACCAAGCATTCTAAGAAGTTAGGTATGTCAGAGGTACTGACTACTACTCAGTAGTCAAGTAAGATCAAGATAAAAATGTGTTTGGTTTAGTACAAAACTTTGTTGGAGTCACCGCTAACCTTAGTAAAGTTGTTTTAGTTGTGGGAAAGCAAGATACACTATAGTGAATTAAGAGTAAAGGAGAGGTTATGAACAGTGTATGTAACTCTAAGTGATCTGGCCATGAGTGGATGAAGAAGAAATGTAGTTACCTGGAGAGGAAAGCACAGAGGTTGTCTGAAGACTTGTCGAGGAAATATGGAGGGGTTGTCAGAAGGCTGGGAGAGATGTAAGCATGTTTTAAAAAGCTGATGAGAAGGATACAACTGAAAGGAGTAAGTTAAAGATGCAAGAAAGAAAAGAGAGAGTCAATAGTCTCTCTTTTCCTGAAAGGAGGAAGGGAATGAGATCCAGAGCATAACCTGAGAGACTCATCTTATAGAGGAAGACAAAACACTATCAATTGTGCCTCAAGCGAAAGAGAGCAGGCAAACAGGTTTACAGCATGCTCACATCTGAAGCTCCCAATTTCTTTATAAAATTGTGTGGAGTGGATATAGGATTATCGGTTTAATGGAGGAAATAATGATTTGCTTACAGAAATTGGGAATTGACCAATAGCGCTGAAGGCCCAGTGAAATTTGGTAATCATAAAATTTAGAGTGGTACTATTCTTCCCTATTGTACACCTACAGAATATTTCAGGGCTCACATAAGAGATGATATATTCATAGTAAGGCACTTATAATTTCAGAGAACAGTTTTAACAACAGCTGCCTAAAATAAATGATTACATGATTCTTGTATTTTATCAGTTAACTGAGCCTAGTAATTTTTCCCCATTTGAAAAGGTACACATTTTAATCATCAAGATGTCATTTAAATGCTATCAAATCCAAGATTTTTAGTACAAGTCAACTATCTCATATGACCACAACTAAAAAATGAATTGATATAAAAGTGTTTTTTTAAATACATAAAAACATAGCTATATGTAGCTATATTTGTGTGTACAAATGTGGAATCCTTATTAATCTGATTAGATGATCCTAATTGGGCTAGACTCTTTCTTATACTATTACCATGAAGCAAGACTCTGCTAAATACATAGGGGCATTTTTGTTTGTTTAATGGGCTAAACTTTAAGATTTTAGCAAGTCAGTTGTTATATGATTGCAAGCTAAAGTATCAATTATTCATGGAAGGTTGGCTTTTTAGGATCTGCTTAGAAATACAAAATGTTCACATTACATTTAAAATATTCTTTAAATTCTACCAATTTAGCATGGTTTTCTTAAGTTATCAAGGATTTACTGTAAGTTTATACCTAAAGTAATCTTGAACGACCACCAACAAATGCCTTTACCATCTACAAAAAGGCATAAATATGCACAAATAACACGATTTAAACATCAAAAATAATATTTATGTTTCCATGAATAAACAAACACAAGTACTTATGATTTTTTACAATAGTGGAATATAATCTTAGGCATTAATATGTCAGTGGTCCCTAAACAATTCCCAATATTAGAGAAATGGCAGTAGTTATTTAAAAATTCACTGAATTCAAATTTTCATTACTAAATAGGAAATTTTTAAAAGCGCCCAACCTATAAGCCTACTTATTATAAGCCAAAATGATTTAAAAAGCTAAGACTGGTCACATTCCCCTTAATGCTCAGTTTCCTAAACAACAATCCATTTTTTTTTTACCCTTAGAAAACTCTCCTATATTTATCCAAAGTAAATATAAATCAGGAATAAATGAATAATTGAGACGATTACTTATGTTTACATGAACTTTTTGATCAATTTTAAAGGTGAAAAATCCAGTAATATCTTTTCTAATACAAAATTTTCTTAACAAAAACATTTAAGTAATAACCATAAAAATATCCCCCAGGGAATTTTTCAATATAATTATTGAGTTCAAGTTTAAAGTAATCAATATACATAAAACCTACTTTCTGTCAGATCCTCAATCTTTTCCCACATAGTAACAGCATGAGATCTATATCTTGTACTCAAATACTGAACTACCAATATTTAGGAATTCAAATTAATATTAAGGGGAAAAGGTGCTCTTTCTGTAACGTCATAGAATCTCAAATCTCATTAAGGCTACTTAGGATACCCAAAGCATCAAATATAAAAACAATGTTCACTGCCCATTAACAATGCAGAAGTATCTAACACTTGTATGATTCTACTGCATAAAATTTGCTTGCTATACTAAAAACACCAAATGACAGACTAGAGTATTGTTACAGTGGTTTAGAGAATCTTACAAAAGATCTTTTTGATTATTGTAATGCAACATTGAATCTTCATGAAAAGCATAGCATCATTACATTTTGGGAAGACTCTGATCTGTAACGTAATACAACAGCATGGCCTCACCTACATGGTAAAGGCCCATAATGACTAAGCCAGGTAGGCCATGGCTTATCAGATTTTTATTCATTTTATACCATAGTCATTCCCCTCCTCTTTATTGTATACAGTGCTTTTCAGTTTATCAGTATATTACACTTTTAAAAAATAACTGTTCAAGACAAGCTACAATGATTCAGCAACTAAATCTTAAACCCAGGAGCAAGAAATGCAGCTGATATTTTTCTAAAGCAACAAAATTTCACTCAAGAAAATCTTCCTGTATAGTCAAAGAATTAGTTCAATAATTCAATAAAACATATGCTATGAAATTGACCATCTGAAAAATAAATAATCATATGAATCAGTGCCTAAATTCTGTAATTTTGCTGTTATTTTTCAGTAGATGAAAAGCATCCTGATCCACTTAATTTTAACAGGCTCATAATTTACATGACACATTTTAAGAAGATACTATCCTTATAAGCTTTCTTACCTTTAAAAATTTATTTACTATTACCTGCAAACAATAGGTAACAGAGCTTTGCCTCTGCTCTTCGTTCTTTTATACTAATGTATACTCACAGCTTGAATAAAACATTACAATATTTATGAAATGGATCATTGTAATAAGACCACTACTTACAATTTACTATTTTATAGTCTCCCTCTGCAACTTTCTACAAAGCTCTTTTTACCCTCTTTGTTTAAAATTTCAGGGTTTTTAGAGGGTGGGGGGGGGGGTAGGGAAAATGCATTCTGGAAGGGATAGCAATTAAAAGTATTAGCAAAAATAAAGAGGCTAATCTTTCTTCAATATTGGACAGTATAAGATCCTAACTAATGTTAATTTAAAAAACAAAAGCTAAATCACAGATTTGCAACAGTTCACACCATGAAAATGTGGCCTAATTACCCTGAAAATATATAATCTATAAATAAATACAGATAAAATACAAAATTCACATTTAATATTCTGACTTTAAATCCTGAATTTTGCCAAACTATCTCATTATCATTTTCATTTCAAAATCTATCTTGTTTCAGAAAAATAGCCTTCATCCATTGATATTCTAAAAATAGACTCCTACTGTCTTTTTTACAAGAAAGAATATTTCTTGGTTCTGAGTCCTTCCATATCAGCTACATCATCAATACCTAAAATTCTTATTTAATCCCGTCTTTGGCAATCAAAATGGTAACTAAACATACAAAAAAAAATCTTACCTATATGCTGCATTTTCTTTCAAATGCAAAGTGGTTAGATTCCCCTTCTACTTAATCAGTACAGGGTCTGGACATTTTTCAGTCTGACTTGCAAATATTTGCTTTCCCTCTTAGGGCATAGCATCCGCAGGGTTATACAGCACTACTTACATTCTCTTCCACATAAAAATCAGACATTACATGAAAGGAAAAGAAAGACAGCCCATTTCAAAGCATCTGGCAAACCTCCATTGGCAACCTGCCAAGCCTCTGCTAAACCTTCCTGTCTTTCCGAGCATGCTCACTTAAAACCAACAGCATGTTACTATGGCAACTCTGTAGGCAGCCTGTAAGTATGAACCGCCATTCTGATTTCAGAGTGTAAAAAAACCAAATACTGCAGGGGAAGTAAAAGGAAAGAAATAGCGTATGCCCTTCATCACTTACGAGTATACTCATTTCATTTCATAAATTCGTATTTGTGTATTTAAAACAGAAGCATCCCACATTTTTCCAGGCAAATATTTTTCATGCTCAAATAGGTCCCCCTTTTCAGTAAATTCATTGTCTTTGTCTTGCCCCTAAGCCCTTTTACCCCGTAACAACCAAAAATACACTAGACAGTTTACCCCATTTGATACAACACTGCAGAATAGACAACAGTATTCATATAAGCAATCATGCAGTATTCCATGGATGATTTCCTACAATTATACGCACATTATAAATGACATGGCAATATTACTAAGAAAACCATTACCACTTAGAACACACAATCTAAATCTTTTCTATGATTTACCAAATTGCCAAATGAAATTGTCTTTGGGGTTTGGATAGGATTTTTTTTTTTTCCCTTATTATCCTTGAAATATTGTGAAATGTCTGAAAGAGGTTTTAAAGTTGAGACAGGCCAGACCTGGGTGCAAATCCCTATCCTTCCCATTTTAGTTGTGCCACCTTGGGAAAGTTACTTAACTTTTTTGAACCTCCCTTTCCTTACCTTTAAAGTAGGATAACAACAGTTACTTTATACGGTGGTAGTTTAAATGAGTTAACACATATAAAATACCTAAAACTTTTTTTTTTTCCCTTCTGGGTTGTTTTGGAAAACACCCCGAAAAAACCAGTGTGCACTTGTTGATTAACTAACCTGAAAAGTATTTTCTTGTAACCTCTTACTAAAAATTAGTTCTGATTTACACACTATGCTATGAGCCAAAAACCTTCCTCAACACCCAAATCAAGCAATGCTAGAAATGGAAACAAATAATACAGAATCTAAACAGAGGGAAAAATATATGAAGGTATTATCTTCACTAGAGAATATTAAGATGTTTTTATTTGTTACAAACATGAAATTACACCTACCACCTCTTCTTCTGTCTTTTTGACCTCCTTTTCCTTTTCTTCATCATTTTCTTCAGCTGGGCCATCTTCATCATCACTACTGGATGACTCAAGGATTTCACTTATATCCATTTTCCAATTATCAGGAACAACTCTAGTTTTTAAGAAGATGCTTGCTTTCTGAAGCCCTAAGAGTGAAAATGTACTTCAGCAGTTGCTTGGAATTAGCAGCATAGAACAAAAGAAAAGGCATGGCATTCAGAATCAGAAGATCTGAATTCAAATTCAGCTGTCATTTATAAAATGATACAGTAAGCTTGAACATATTTCATAAGTTACAATGTTATATAAAATTTGTTATTACTTTACAGAATACTGTGAGACATCTTAATGGTAAAATATGAAAAATTAAACTTATCTAATAATCACACATCAAATATATCTAGACATTAAAAAAAAAATCAAGTAAGATTGGTTATCAACTCTAAACACTTAAAATGGTGGCACCAGAGAGTATCAGTCTTGCTTTATTTGCTATTTTCCATATAGAGCCACAACATAAAATAACAGGGTAATTCATCCTTATTTTACCTGGTTTACTGGAGAGCTCAGATTCCGGTAGATTGAGAATGTCTACTTGCTTAATGTCCTTTCTTGCTATAGAGTAACTAATTATCAAGAAGAAGGGGAGGAAAATAACTTATTCAATACAAATTATTACTTAAATAGTACATGTTGACATACAGAAAAATAAAAACCTGAAAATCAAAATATTGCCTATAAAATGTTTTTAACTTACTCCTTAATAAAAGGTAAGAAGAGGTAATACAGGCAAAGCTAGTTATCTTAATTCTGAAGTTTTATATATCAAAGTACATTGAGGGCCTCACATTCACAATATTTCAATCTATACATTCCTCCTACAGATAGTACGGGGTAATTTATATCAGCATGTTTTCAACACTTGTAGACAACAATGTCTACTTTAATATTTGTGAAATTTATTTTTCATTTTAGTAAAAAAGCACATTTACTAGATAGTAATATTGAAATATTTTTACCACTATAAGATATATTATAGTATTAAATTTTTCACAGAGAACTATAACTCAGAAAAACTTTTTTAATTTCACTTTTTTGATCACAAAGCAGAGATGAGGTTAGGAAAAAGTTTTTATAAGTCTGGATTTCATTTTTTTTGAGACAGAGTCTCACTCTGTCGCCAGGCTGGAGTGCAGTGGTGCGATCTCAGCTCACTGCAACCTCTGCCTCCCAGGTTCAAGTGATTCCCTTGCCTCAGCCTCCCAAGTAGCTAGGACTACAGGCATGCCACCATACCCGGCTAATTTTTGATATTTTAGTAGAGACGGGGTTTCACCATGTTGGCCAGGATGGTCTCGATCTCCTGAGCTCATGATCTGCCCGCCTTGGCTGGGCGTCAGCAACCGCGCCCGGCCCAAAAGTCTGGATTTTAATCATGAAAAAAGTCAAAATAATTGCCCTTGTAATGTAGATTAAAAAAATAAGCTTCAGGCCGGGCAAAGTGGCTCACGCTTGTAATCCCAGCACTATGGGAGGCCGAGACAGGCAGATCACAAGGTCAGGAGATCGAGACCATCCTGGTTAACAGGGTGAAACCCCATCTCTACTGAAAATACAAAAAATTAGCCAGGCGTGGTGGCGGGCGACTGTAGTCCCAGCAACTCCGGAGACAGAGGCATGAGAATGGCATGAAACCAGGAGGCGGAGCTTGCAGTGAGCCAAGATCGCGCCACTGCACTCCAGCCTGGGCAACAGAGCGAGACTCTGTCTCAAAAAAAAATAAAAAAAATAAAAAATAAAAATAAGCTTCGGAGTTAATAATAAATGTCACATACTACACATGATGAAAATATAGAATTTTACAATTAAGGAAAAAAATAAATACCATGCTTTGCTAAAAAAAAACTTAATATTGTTCTCACATAATGTTGTTCACAGATTTTATACAAAATGTGTTAGTGAAAAATACCCTACATTACAAAAAGTCAAAATGTATTAGGTAACAACTTCTCAGTTCATGAATGATTAGACTATGAAAAATAAAGTTTTGGTGGGGGAGCGCTCTATCATTGTAATTCCATATTTTTTCCTCCCATGTAACATCATTAAATAATTCATTACTCACAATTTAGAATCAATAAATGATCGAACTAAACACTGATCCTTTTTCACTGTGATGTCATCATTACAGCTGGGAGATATTACCTGAAATATAAAATAAGAACAGATTGATTCCTATTTCCTGTGCTCAGAAAAAGCATATTTTTCAAAAGAACAATTCTGGATCCCCTAACTTCTCAGATAGATCATCTTTTACAAAAAACAGCTTCATTATAAATAGCCCCTATTATTAAGGAATTACATACAAAAAAAGATACCCTTATATATTTTGTTTAGCATATTGGTTGTCTAGAAATTTATTTTATCCATAGTCATTAGATTATAAAATGAATAATTAATGAAATACAGGGCCAGGTCTAGTGACTGATGCATGTAATCCCAGCACTTTGGGAGGTCAAGGTGGACAGATAGCTTGAGCTCAGGAGTTCAAGACCAGCCTGGGTGGCATAGTGAGACACTGTCTCTACCAAAAATACCAAAAATTAGCCTGGTGTGGTGGTGTGTGCCTATAGTCCCAGCTACTCAAAAAGCTGGGATGGTAACATCAGTTCATCCCAGGAGATGGAGGCTGCAGTAAGCCAAGATCACGACACTGCACTCCAGCCTGGGCGACGGAGTGAGACCCCATTTCAAAAAGAAAAGAAATATAAATTAAAATGTGACCAGCACTTTAAAAATATCAGGATTTATTCTAAGCTAAATTATTGTCAAAAACTAAATTGTATAATCTGTGATGAAAATTTGGCATATAATTTTTTAAAATATACTTGAATAAGAATTTTTTGAAATCTGGTCATAAAAAAAAAATCTATGTTACCTTTTTTAACCAAGATATGTACAATCGTTAGTAATTAAAACAAGTTAAAACATGAACAAAGAACTTTTTAATTTCTTAACTTCTGAAAATAGTATCTTAGCAGTATCATTGGTAAATAATCTCTGCATCCTTTATAGAACTTCATATTTTTAAAAAATTGCTTAAATGTATCTGTTCATGCTCTCCCTAACACTAGCCTCTCTCTGCTACATTCCAGCACCATTCACAGACCTTTGTGCACTGATGGAAATGTTCTGTATCTGTACTGCCCTATACAGTGGCAGTGAGTCACATGGTGCTAAACACTTGAAATGTGGCTGGTGCAACTGAGAGACTGAGTTTTTAATTCTATTTTATTTTAATTAAGTTACATTTAAACTTAAATGGCCACACATGGTTCATGGTTATCATACTGAACAGTGTATATCCAGATAATTGAATATTCTTGGCAGTCACATCAGCTGTCTTAACACCAGATGGAAGTATTTTTTGTTTGTTTGCTAGGTGCTGGTAATTATTAGACTAATAATATAGCCGTGCCAACCCTCAAGGAGCTAACAGTGTACTAGAGGGGCAAACAGAAAAAGATACACAAAAAGAACACAATGGAGGATAAGTACAGTGATACCACTAGCACATAATAATATGAAAACATTGAGGAGGGAGATTTTGCCTAACCTGGGCAAGGAAAAGGTGTGGCAGGAAAAGCTTAAAGTAAATTTTAAAGGATGAATAGGCATAATCCAAGGTCTAATTACCTCACCTATGAACTATTTAATGGCCTTCAAATAGATTCCTGCCACCTCCAGTCTTTCTAGTAACATGCCATTCTTCATTCACATTCCTAAACATGTAGCTCAAATAACATCACTCTTCTGGAAAATTCTCTGCAGAATTATGCCCAAATTCTTTAGGCGAACTTTTAAAGACCCTTCCGCCCTAGAATCAAATTATGTTCACAGGTATATTTTCTATTATTCTCCGACTCACATTTAATATTTAGCCAAAATGGATTCCCAGAGCAAACAGTTCCGTGAACAAACCCATTCCTTTTTTTTTGAGACGGAGTCTTGCTCTGTTGCCCAGGCTGGAGTGCAGTGGCACGATCTCGGCTCACTGCAAGCTCCGTCTTCCGGGTTCACATCATTCTCCTGCCTTGGCCTCCCGAGTAGCTGGGACTACAGGCGCCCGCCACCATGCCCGGCTAATTTTTTGTGTTTTTAGTAGAGACAGGGTTTCACCGTGTTAGCCAGAATGGTCTCGATCTCCTGACCTTGTGATCTGCCCACCTTGGCCTCCCAAAGTGCTGGGATTACAGGCATGCTATTTTTTTTAACCTATTTTTTTGTTTCCTCTAGTGAAGCTTTGCCTACTATCTTTAAATCCTTCAAAGCTCAGCTCAAAAGCACCTGCTTTGTGAAGGCTTTCTGTATTTTCCTCAAATAAATGTAATCTCTCAGGCCAGGGAGTCCTAATATTGAACATATTATTCAATATTGAACATTTTATTCAATATTGAACATTTTATTTATTTCAATATTGAATATTTATTCAATATTGAACATATTATTCAATATTGAACATTTTATATTACTGTTACTTGGATTATTCTGTACATTATACATAAAATCACCAAATGTAAGAAAAGTGTCCTACTCATTTTTTATTTGCAATATCCCCTGGTAAATGATAAATCTGAATAAATAAAAGAATTTATTAAAAAAAAAAAAAACTCTTGGCAAACCTAAAATCTGAATATTCTGCATCCAAATTCCAAATTACTTATTTTTCTATACAACTGAAAGGTTCAAGGGACTTTCAGACTTTCCTCATATAAATTAAATCTATTATCTATGAACTGAGTAATATATTTACACGCACACAGAAAGCTAAAAATATACTTTCAGCTCTTTACAGGATTATAATCTAATTTGAGATACATTTTGTGCCACAATTATTATTAGAGATAAGTGATACCAAAATTCAAAGGGGCATACTTATGTTAAGAGTATTTAGGGCCAGGCGCAGTGGCTCACACCTGTTGATTCCAGCACCTCGGAAGGCCAAGGTCATCGTTTGAGCCCAGGAGTTCGAGACCAGCCTGGACAACATGGTGAAACCACGTCTCCACAAAAAAATACAAAAATTAGCCAGGTGTGCTGACGTACACCTGTGGTCCCAAGCTACTCAGCAGGCTGAGGTGGGAGGATCACCTGAGCCCAGGGAGGTGAAGGCTGCAGTGAGCTGTGATCACATCACTGCACTCCAGTCTGGGCGACAAAGACCCTCTCTCAAAAACAAAACAAAAGAAGAGTATTTAAGAGAGACTCTGCAAAGAAGGTAGGACTTGAGTTGAACTTTAAGAGATATTTAAGAGGGGATGAGGAAGTGGAGGAAGAAGTAAAGGAGTAGGAAGAGAAGAAAAGACATTAATTTCCAATTATTTTTTACTCCTCTCTGAAATAATTCTCTTGTGTATCTCTTCTTCTTACTCCTTCTCTGTGTAAGCAAAAATTAGCTTTCTCTACCAACCCACCTAAAAGTTGTCATTTCCAAAATCTTCCTTCAAATGTAGGTGAATCCCTCCTTTCATCCTTTCTTACTCCACTCTGTACCAAATTTTTTTTATTTACTATACAATCTTTAATAACTATGTAATCTCTTACATGTCTACAGTAAGCTTCTTGAAGGCAATACATTTAAGCCTCTTCTAAAGAACTTTGAACAAAGCTGAACTCACTGCAGATCCTCAGTAAATGCTAATTAATTTAAGGCAGGGATAAAGGCTTAGAGGAGTGATGTATCCTACATATGGGGCAGTTAAACAACTTGAGTATAGTTTACACTAAAAATAGGAAATAAACTGAGAGCCAGGGATGGCCTCAAACATCCATTTAAAAAAATGCAAAACTGATCAACTAGGCAGACTCACTGAAGGTTTTCTATTTCTGAGAATGGGACGATCATGACTAAATTTATATTGTAAAAAGATTTCTCAGCCAGGCATACTGGCTCATACCTGTAATCCCAGCCCCTTGGGAGGCCAAAGTGAGAAGACTGCTTGAGCCCAGGAGTTTGAGACTGGCCTGGGAAACATCGGGAGGCTACATCTCTACAAAAAATAAAAAATAGCCAGGTGTGGAGGCGCATGCCTGTAGTTGTAGCTGCTTGGGAGGCTGAAACAGGAGGAATGCCTGAGCCCAAGAGGCTGAAGCTGCAGTGAGCTGTGCTCACATCACTGCACTCCAGCATTGGCAGCAGAGTGAGACCCTGTCTCAACAGAAAGAAAAAAATATTTCTCTATAAAAGTTAGTGCTGGAAAATTAGTCTGAATTAATAGAAAAGAAAGAATTCAAGGGAACCCATGGTAATGGGAATAGAGTAAAAAGCCATTGGACATATTATGAGGGAAGAAATACAAAAGAGCTCAATAAAAGGCTATATAGAATTAAAAAAAGAATAACCAAAGAAGACAGTGAAGTATTCTGGACCTGACTATGATTATTCAATTAAAAAAATCTCCAATAAAGTCCAAATTTGTTTAATATTTTCAAAATATTTTAAATGCTTTTTAAAAATCCATTTTAAACAAATATTTAGATGGCTGATTAACTTTGCAAAGAAACTTTACCTACCAAAGCAGGGTACCATTCAGTCCTCTCAGTTGCAGACACCACACTTACAACTTTTCCTAGTAATTCATCATTGAGACGGCGCTTGTCTTCATCTTCCTCTTCACTACTTTCTTCTTCCTTTTCATCTTCGGTACTAAAAGTTAGAATAACTTGATCATTATCCTAACACAAATAATTATTTGATACAGAGTACTGTGAATTTAATATAGTCAATTCAATTCCTAATGGATTACCCTGAAGTAGTAGCCTCTTCATTCTTATTATAATTGAAGACATGGGTCCTTCCTTAGCCTCACAAAAGTATGTAGTCCTGAGCTGTCTATGGTAACTCTGAGTCCACTTCACTAGATCAGTGAGTGCTTAGGCTTAGGCTCTCATGCCAACACCAGCTGGGACAGAAAAACCTAATTACAACACCATTAAATACTTATTATGCCAAATACTTTTTTTTTTTAAGATTGCCTTTCTATTTTTATGCCAGATAACATAACTTTAATTTTCTAACTGGCTACGAAAATATCTGGCTATGAAAACACCCATAAGGGTTTACTTAAGGTAACTTATCTGGGTAACTAAAGTTTACCCTTAAGTGTCAACAAATTTTAAGCATACATATTTATATATATGTGTGTGTATATATGTGTATATATATGTACATACGTGTGTGTGTGTGTATATTTGGAAATGGAGTCTCGCTTTGTCACCCAGGCTGGAGTGCAGTGTTACTATCTCAGCTTACTGCAACCTCTGCCTCCCGGGGTTCAAGCGATTCTCCTGCCTCAGCCTCCCGAGTAGCTGGGATTATAGGCATGTGCCACCACACCTAGCTAATTTTTGTATTTTTAGAAGAGACAGGGTTTCACCATGTTGGCCAGGCTGGTCTTGAACTCCTGACCTCATGATCCACCTACCTCGGCCTCTCAAAGTGCTGGAACTACAGGTGTGAGGCACCGTGCCCAGCCAAGCCTACACTTTTAAAATAAAAATAACTATGTATTCCCCATTTGAGCTCCTAATGAATGTATATTGAATTTGACATCTTCTTGAAGACATCCCGCAATATATTGATAATGTTGGAGTTTACTAAAGTACACAGAGCTATTAACTCTTATTAATTCTTAAATGGCTCAAAACCACTTAGTTCATTATATTTTTATGGTTTTAGTCCTTCTTTTCTTCTCATAGACTTCTCAGCTGTGAGACTCCACAGTTTTCTTTATTGACTGCATCTGCTAATTTTTCCTATATTTCCTTTTGACACATCTTCCAATCGGCTGCACTCTGAGAAGCCTGATAACTCAACTTGTTAAAATTATAAAATAAGTATAAGGGAGTTTTCAGTAGAAGTCTATGGAGGTAGTTCATAAATAAAATACTGGGTATTGAATTATTAAATATATATCATGTCCTGAGTACTTATTACACACTGATAAATTTATATACATTATCGGCTGGGCGCAGTGGTTCATGCCTGTAATCCCAGCACTTTGGGAGGCCAAAGCAGGTGGATCCCTTGGTCAGGAGTTGGAGACCAGCCTGGCGAATATGATAAAACCCCATCTCTACTAAAATACAAAAATTAGCCAGGTGTGGTATCACACACCTGTAGTCCTGGCTACTCGGGAGGCTGAGGCACGAGAATCACTTGAACCTGGGAGGCAGAGGTTGCAATGAGCTGAGATCACATCACTACGCTCCAGTCTGGGTGACAAAGTGAGACTCTGGCTCAAAAAAACAAAAAACAAAAACAACAACAACAAAAAAGAAAATTGTATACATTATATAATACAAAAACCAGCAAGCCATTACCATTCCCATTTTCCTCAGCTATAAATTGAGAATATCTTGCAGGTTTTGTGAAGATTTGAGTTATTATACATAAATGCAGTTAACTATAAAGAGGTTAAGTAATTTTCCCGAAGTGATATATCTAGTATATGGCTGAGTTGGGATTTCCATTTAGGGTCCTCAGAGGTCTTTTATTACTTTCTGGTTTGCAGCTTAGGTGTTATTTGACTTTGCCTTTAAAAATACTCATTATATACTCCCCAGGAGCAGTGAGTACATATCTAATACTGGGTTCTTGGTTTCTAAATCTTATTTCCCACTAAAATAAATGAGGGACCCTTGTAGAAATGGCCAATTCCAGGGTTGGCGCAGGAAAAAATTAACATGAGCCTAGGATACCTTGTCATGCCAGAAGGTGAAAAAGTGCTCAAGAAATGGTGAGGCCTTATCAAAAGAACACAGAAGCCATCCTGGAAAGGCTCCCTTGGCTAAATCTGGAACAACCTGAATTATAACCCATTAAGTAAAATTAGAATCCATAGCATTAGGAAAAGAATTTCATTATAGCTAAATGGTAACTAAAAAATGTAGCAAGAATGAAAAATTAGAAAAATCAGCATTTTGCTATCATAATAGTACTAACTGATTCAGGCAAGAATTATTAGTAGATAAAACTTGAAAATGGAAGTCTGACAGAGAATAGAATATTTAAGTAGTCTCAAAGTATCTCCACGTAGATTTACAAATTACAAAGGGGAAAAATGGTAACTATAGTAATTCTGAAGTTGAGAAATTTGGCAGACACCACACTAACCAGGTGATCAAAGGTAGTATCACCAGGTATGGGACAAACTGATAATACTTCTTGCTGGGCTTTCCTTCAGGACACAACATCACTTATGGAGTATAATGTATAACCTGAATCTAACAATGAGAAAACAATCTGACAAACGTATATAAGGGAAAAGATTACAAGACTATTGTCATGTATTCTTCAAAAATGTCAATGTCATGGGGAAAACAAAGGCTGCACAATTTTTTCAGATTAAAGGAGACTCAAGAACCATATAAACTAAATGCAATGCATGATCTTGAATTGGATCCTGGAATCAGGGGAACTGGGGGATGCTATAAAGGCTTTTATTGGAATAACTGGCAAAGTTTGAAATATTAACCATATGATAGTAGTCCATCAATGTTAAATTTTCTAAATTTGGTATTCATACTTTGGTTACGTAAAAGCATCTCCTTGTTCTTAAATATTTAATGATAAAGGATCATGATGCTTGCCACTTCCTCTCAAATAGTTCAGCAAAATAAAATTATTATTACAAAATATAAAAATAATTAGTATAGGCTGGGAGTGGCCCAACACTTTGGGAGGCTGCGATGGGTGGATCACGAGGTCAAGAGATCAAAATCATCCTGGCCAACAGGTGAAACCCTGGCTCTACTAAAAATACAAAAATTAGCTGGGCGTGGTGGCACGCACCTGTAGTTCCAGCTACTCGGAAGGTTGAGGCAGGAGAATCACTTGAACCCGGGAGGCAGAGGATGCAATAAGCTGAGACTGCACCACTGCACTCCAGCCTGGCGACAGAGTGAGACTCCATCTCAAAAAAAAAAAAAGAAAAGAAAAAAATTTGTATATATAGAGAGAAGGAATCATAAAGCAAATGTGTGAAAAATGTTAAGAACTAGTAAATCTAGATAAAGCGTACATAGACATTAGGCCAGGCGCAGTGGCTCACACCTATAATCCCAGCCAGCACTTTGGGAGGCCAAGGAGGGCGAATCACTTGAGGTCAGGAGTTTGAAACCCATTTGGCCGACATAGTGAAATCCCGTCTCTACTGAAAATACAAAAACTAGCCAGGCGTGGTGGCGCATCTGTAATCCCAACTACTCAGGAGACTGAGGCAGGAGAATCACTTGAACCTGGGAGGCAAAGGCTGCAGTGAGCCAAGATCGTGCCACTGCACTCCAGCCTTGGTGGCACAGTGAAACTCCATCTCACAAAAAAAAAAAAAAAAAAAAAAAGGAAAAAAAAAAGTATATAGACATTCACACAGACATTCATGTATTATTCTTGCAATCTTTAAGTTTGAAATGTTTTTGAAGTAAAAAATAAAAAACATATACTCACTTAAAATAGAAAAATCATCATATCAGTTAAAAATTTTGGGCCGGGTGCAGTGGCTCAGGCTGGGCGTGGTGGCTCATGCCTGTAATCCCAGCACTTTGGGAGGCTGAAGCAGGTGGATGACGAGGTCAGGAGTTCGAGACCAGCCTGGCCAGTACGGTGAAACCCTGTCTCTACTAAAAATACAAAAAAAAAAAAAAAAAAAAAAGTGGCTGGGTGTGGTGGCATGTGCCTGTAGTCCCAGCTGCTCAGGAGGCTGAGGCAGGAGACTTGCTTGAACTCGGGAGGCAGAGGTTGCAGTTAGCCAAGGCCGCAGTGAGCCGAGATTGCACCACCGCACTCCAGCCTGGGCGACAGAGCGAGACTCCATCTCAAAAAACAAAATCCAAAACAAAACAAAAAAAACTTTGGCAAAGTAACTTAAAAATAATCTTTTTAAAATAAGAGTTGTTATCATTCCTGGCAAATAATGGGAATAATCAAGAACAAGGTCCACTCAGCATAAAATGTCTAACATAAGGATACAATATGCTATGGAAAGCTTACCCAAATGAATTTAGCCATCCTAAGAAAATCACTTGTTTAATGTTCTAATTATTGTAATTAAAATGATACCATATACGAAAAAACTCACACAGGAAGAGAAGACCTCCTTCCCCTGTTTGTCTTCTTTGCAATTACTGGAGTTCCAAAATGCTCTGGATTTGTTAATGGAAGCTGGTCAAGTGTCTGTATAAGAAACAGATTAATTAAATCACGTTTTACCTCTAGATCAGTACCTGTAGTTCAATCCAAATAGTCCATCCATGTCACCCTACCTCACTCTCTGCAAAATGTCTCTCTCCTTTCAGACAAAGCGAGGTACGTCTCAATGTTCGCTCGTCACCATCATCAAACACTATAATAAGCACAAGATATCAGAGAATTTATGCACACTAATGAAATAAAAACTTAAAAGCACAGAATGCTATTATTGCTATTAATTAGAGCTTAATATTTGTAAGAACCATTATTTTAGTCATTTTTCAAAACCTTTACAATGAGCATACCATGCCATATTTTTCATTCTATAGATAACAAAAACACAGGTTAAATGGCTGCCCACAACTGCTTAAGTATCTCCATCGGCTTTTTTGATAGAACTATCACTACAGAACCACCTTCTTAACTCATTAGCAACCTAGTCAAAGCATAAATATTAAATTAACTGCAATTCTAGGAGAATGAACAAAAACCTGATTTTTTAAAAAGTATGGATTTTTCCACAAAAGTTTAATATTAGAGTACCCCTAACTTCCAGAAACTGACTCCTGGTATTGCTACTGAATTATTTTACTGCTTCTATTTATTTGCATGATAACCTACTACACATGTACTGGCTGCCAAATTCTAAAGTCATAAGATACAAGTTCTTTCTTTTGTTAGAAAAGGATATAAGTAGTTTGTTTAAAAAAATAAAAAAAAAAAAGATAGGATTTTGCTATTTTACCCAGGTTGGTCTCAAACTCCTGGCCTCAAATGATCCTCCCGCCTAGGCCTAGGAAAGTGCTCAGATTACAGGCATCTGCCACTGTACCCAGCTGAGTAGTTTAGCAATAAAGGTTGAAATAAGGAAACAGAAAGATAAAGTTTTCAGTGCAGGCATGGTGGCTCACCATGGGACCTGTGGTCCCAGCTACTGGAGAGGACATGGTGGAACTATTGCTTGAGCAGGGAGAAACCAAGGCTCAACCACGGTTAGTGAGCCATGATTATGCCACTGGGTGACAGCAAAACCAGATTCTGTCTCAAAAAAAATAAAAACATACAAATATAAAAGGTTTTTTTAAAAAGAAACTTTAGACCAGGTGCGGTGGCTCACGCCTGTAATCCCAGCACTTTGGGAGGCTGAGGTGGGCAGATCACCATGTCAGGACATGGAGACCATCCTGGCTAAGATGGTGAAACCCCGTCTCTACTAAAAATACAAAAAATTAGCCTGGTGTGGTGGCGGGCGCCTGTAGGCCCAGCTACTCGGGAGGCTGAGGCAGGAGAATGGCGTGAACTCAGGAGGCAGAGCTTGCAATGAGCCGAGATTGCGCCACTGCACTCCAGCCTGGGCGACAGAGCAAGACTCTGTCGAAAGAAAGAAAGACAGAAAGACAAGAAAGAAAGACAGAAAGAAAGACAGAAAGACAGAAAGACAGAAAGACAGAAAGACAGAAAGAAAGAAAGAAAGAAAGAAAGAAAGAAAGAAAGAAAGAAAGAAACTTAAAAAAAAAATCATAATTACATAGAAGCTTTCTCAAATATTTTACTTTTACTACCTTTTTTTTTTTTGAGCCAGAGTCTCACTGTGTCGCCCAGGCGCGAGTGCAACGATGTGATCTCAGCTCACTGCAAGCTCCGCCTTCCGAGATCACGCCATTCTCCTGCCTCAGACTCCTGAGTAGCTGGGACTACAGGCGCCAGGCACCACGCCCGGCTAACATTTTTGTGTTTTTAGTAGAGACCGGGTTTCACCGTGTTGGCCAGGATGGTCTTGATCTCCCGATCTTGTGATCCACCCGCCTCAGCCTCCCAAAGTGCTGGGATTAGAGGCATGAGCTACCGCGCCAGGCCTTTACTACATATTTTAAAAAACCACACTACTTGGCCGGGCATGGTGCCTCACGCCTGTAATCTCAGCACTTTAGGAGGCGGAGGCGGGCGGACCCCCTGAGGTCGGGAGTTGGAGACCTGCCTGACCAACATGGAGAAACCCTGTCTCTATTAAAAATTCAAAATTTGCCGGGTGTAGTGGCACGCGTCTGTAATCTCAGCTACTCCGGAGGCTGAGGCAGGAGAATCGCTTGAACCCGGCAGGCAGCGGTTGCGGTGAGCCTAGATCGCACCATTGCACTCCAGCCTGGAGAACAAGAGCAAAACTTCGTCTAAAAAACAAACACAAAACAATCGTACTACTTGACTATGTTTAAATATTTCAAGGAAATGGGATAAGGAATTTTATAATTTATCCCTAATAGTCTCCTAATCACTAACAATATATTATTTTGATAATTGTATAGGTTTAACTTTTGTGACTGTATTCTGATTTTAGCATCCAACATTTATAAAGTTAAGAATATGCTCTCAGAAGGTAACTCATTGCCCCAGGTTATGAAGAAATAAGATATAATCTTTACTTCAAATACTTAACATCCATATTCATTCAAGAAGAAAGCATATATATGTACCCAAAAACAATTATTAAGATTTAGTACTAAATTTCGCAATTCTAGATACTTTTCCATTCTAACAAAATAAGTTAGTGCTAATAAAAAGAAATTCTACATTACATTCATTTGGTATCTTAGAATCTTTTCGTTGGTTACCTATGAAATTACAATCCTGAATTACTTTCTTTTTTTTTTTTTGAGACGGAGTCTCGCTCTGTAGCCCAGGCTGGAGTGCAGTGGCCGGATCTCAGCTCACTGCAAGCTCCGCCTCCCGGGTTCACGCCATTCTCCGGCCTCAGCCTCCCGAGTAGCTGGGACTACAGGCGCTGCCACCTCGCCCGGCTATTTTTTGTATTTCTTAGTAGAGACGGGGTTTCACCGTGTTAGCCAGGATGGTCTCGATCTCCTGACCTCGTGATCCGCCCATCTCGGCCTCCCAAAGTGCTGGGATTACAGGCTTGAGCCACCGCGCCCGGCCCTGAATTACTTTCTTAAAAGGTTGTTTTATTAGCAAACACTTTGCCTTCAAATCCTACAATTACCTTTAATGAATACGTTTTTTAAAAGAAAATTATATAAAAGCTTTCAACATGTTAAATACTTATCTACTTCAATCAGTTCTCCCTCTTAGACTACAGATACCTACACTTAGATTCTCTTACATGCAGGAGACAATGTGAAAAAAATTAAAAACTCCTGAAGCACATACTCAAAGAACCACGATTCTAAAAAAGCAGCTGTGCTATACACAATGATCCAGAAATTAATGACTAGCTGCAGGCACAATGACAAGTTAAAACACAACATCCTCCAATGATTACATCACTGATCTGCTCTTGAGTAATAGGGTGCCAAATATTTGATATAAAAATTATGATTCATATAGTGTCAAGTCTAACAAATTAACCACTGTTCTCTTAAAATTTTTAAATCATGAAATTATCACAAACCCAACTTAATTCTTGTTAGTATTAGTATCTGTAAGTATAAGATTTCAAAAAGAATAAAACCTGAAAGATTTTCAACTTTTGTAATGCCTACAATACCAAAGATGAAGATACCAGACCCACACACATTTCAATGGAGGTATGAAGAAGGAAAATGTGAATGTAAGACCAACACTCCAAATTTATATAACAAAATATTTTCCATAGCGTTTTATCATTAATCAATGGCAGCCCTAAACCAAAATGTTCTGATGAAAAATTTGAACAATTTCAGCATTTCTTTTTTTTTTTTTTGAGACGGAGTCTAGCTCTGTTGCCCAGGCTGGAGTGCAGTGGCCGGATCTCAGCTCACTGCAAGCCCCGCCTCCCGGGTTCACGCCATTCTCCTGCCTCAGCCTCCCGAGTAGCTGGGAGTACAGGCGCCCGCCACCTCGCCTGGCTAATTTTTTTTGTATTTTAGTAGAGACGGGGTTTCACCATGTTAGCCAGGATGGTCTCGATCTCCTGACCTCGTGATCCGCCCGTCTCGGCCTCCCAAAGTGCTGGGATTACAGGCTTGAGCCACCGCGCCCGGCCAATTTCAGCATTTCAAACAAAATTTTTCAGCAATTTCTGTATTTCAACAATTTAAAATTTTCAGTAATCACTTTGAAATAAAATCAGATTTTTGGAAGGAAAAATTCATTTCACTTAAATACACCTTATCATGGATAGAAATATTTTTTTAAAAAAATTAAAAAAGGGATTTCTCAAAAGGGGATTATGATACAAACAACTATTTTACAGTTTTACATAGGAACCCTCCCAACTTTAAGTGAACAAAAAGAAATAGTGTAAGATTTATTTATTTATTTAGAGACAGAGTCTCACTCTGTTGCCCAGGCTGGAGTGTAGTGGCGTGATCTTGGCTCACCGTAACCTCCACCTCCCAAGTTCAAGTGATTCTCGTGCCTCAGCCTCCCAAGTAGCTTGGATTACAGGTGCACATCACCAGGCCCGGCTAACTTCTGGATTTTTAGTAAAGACAGGGTTTCACCATGTTGACCGAGGTCTTGAACTCCTGGCCTCAAGTGTTCCGCCCACCTTGGCCTTCCAAAGTGCTGGGATTACAGGTATGAGCCACTGCACCCAGACTAAGATTTTTTTAATTCACAAAATTATACAAATATATGTTTTTGAGTACTTTATAAATTTGTTAAATAATGTAATTTTTCAAGATTTTCTGAAACACAAACAGAAAACTCAACAATAGGGGGGTGTGATGGCTCACACTTGTAATTCTGGTGCTTTGGGAGGTCAAGGCAGGAGAATCCCTTGAGTCCAGGAGTTGGAGACCAGCCTGGCTAACACAGTGAGACTCCGTCTTTACAAAAAAAAAATTAAAAATTAGCTGGGTGTGGTGGCATGTGTGTGCAGTTCTAACTACTCGAGTGGCTGAGATCACTTGATTCCAAGAGTTCAGGAATGCAGGGAGCTATGATTGCCACTGCAGTCCAGCCTGGGCAACAAAGGGAGACCCTGTTTCTATATTCCTATATTTTTTATAAAACAAACATTATGAACTTATTAATCATGACATCCCTGATTATCAAAACCATGAAGAAGCTCTATCTAAAATAAACTTCCTCTCTTAACTTGCATGTTAGAATTATCATCTAAAAGAACACAACATTTGTAGGCACTGAAGAGTATCATTTTTCTAAGAGTGAAATAATTAATGTTGTATATAGCAAGTCTAGCTTATTTTTAGTTGTCTTCTACAGCATGCTAAGATGAAAAAAAGTCAGACTACAAGGATTTAATAATTCTATGAAATGTCTTATATTTGCCAAAAATGGCTTTTGAATAGATTGTTCATTGAGTCTAGCAGAACACACATATAACCAAAAGTGGTATCTCTGTTATTATGTTAGGTATTTTGACAGTTAATTTTAGATGTGAACTTGACTGAATTAAGAATACCTAGAGAAGTGGTAAAGCAATTACTTCTGGGTGTGCCAGAGGAAACTGGCACGTGTGTCAGTGAACCAAGTGGGAAGATTCACTCTCGATGTGGGCAAGTACCATCCAACTGGCCGGGGGCCCAGACAGAACAAAAAATGAGAGAAAGGGATTTCCTCTCTCCTGGAGCTGGGATACTCTTCTCCTCCTGCCCTTGGACATCAGAACTCCAAGCTCTTTGGCTTTGGGACTCTGCACCTTACACCAGCATTTCCTCAGATTCTCAAGGCTTTGGCCTGGGATTGAGAATTATATCCTCAGCTTCCCTGGTTCTCCAGCTTACAGACAGCCTGTCATGGTCATTCTCAGCCTTCATAATATCATGAGCAAATTTCTCTAACACTGGGGTATGCGACCCCCAGGCCACAAACCCATACCAGACCATGGCCTGTTGGTAACCGGACCGCACAGCAGGTGAGTGGTACGCAAGCAAGCATTACCACCTGAGCTCCACCTCCTGTCAGATCAGCAGCAGCATTAGAATCTCATAGGAATGCAAACCCTTGTGAACTGCACCAACAAGGGATCTACCAATAGGTTGTGCATTCCTTATGAGACGCTAATGCCTGATGATCTAAAGTGGAAGAGTTTCATCCTGAAACCATCCCCCAGCACGCCCATCCATGGAAAAACTGTCTTTCACGAAACCGGTCCCTGGTGCTAAAAAGGTTGGGACTTCTAAGAAATCCCCTCTCATATCAATCTATCTATCTATCATCTATCTATATCTTACTGGCTCTCTAGAGAATCCTAATAGGGATTAAAATATTAAAATCTATTAAGAGGAAAATGACAAAGCTGAGAATTTCACGGTAACACCAACCATACTAAACACAATAGACAAAATAATGCCAATGCAAACACACACACAAATCCTAACCCTAATCAGCTAGAATTCAAATGAAAGGATCTGATCAACTACTAAATACAAAAGACTCATTTCCCTGTTATCACAGCACTGATACTGAAAGATAGTAAAATAATAACAGTAAATTAATTTTATCTAAAATATAATTGGCTATCACTTATTAAGCTTTTACCATGTCCTAATCCTCACAACAGCCTCTGCAAAGTAGGAACCACTATCCTCCTTTTATAGATAAAGAAACTGAGAATCAGAAAGTTAACTGATGAGCTACATTTTAGTTAAGGGGGTATCAAAAGACATAATAGGCATGAAACAGAAGTATAAAATGAAGTCAGAGAAGGAAGTAATGAATTCTGTCTTTGGAAAATTAAGTATCATTATTGTTATATCAGGGTACAGCAGTTATGATTAACAAAATTATAGAATTCTTCACATAATGGAGTAAATTACTTGAACCCTAGAGGTGGAGGTTGCAGTGAGCCAAGATCATGCCACTGCACTCCAGCCTGGGGGACAGAGCAAGACTCTCATCTAAAAATAAATAAATAAAAATAATGGGCAAAGGACCTGAATAGACATTTCTCAAAAGCAGATATACCAATGGCCCAGAGGTATGTGAAGAAGTGTTCAACATCAGTAATAATCATCAGGGAAATGCAAATACAAACTACAAAGAGATTTCACCTCACACCTGCTAGAATGGCTATTATCAAGAAGATAAAAGGTTACAGGCAATGGCAAGGATATGGAGAAAAGGGAATCCTTGCCCACCATTGGTGGGAAAGTAAATTAGTATAGCCATCATGGAAAATAGCATAGAAGTTCCTCAAAAAACTAAAAATAGAACTACCAAATGATCCAGCAATTCCACTCCTGGGTATATAACCGAAGAATGAAACTAGTATGTCAGAGATGTATCTGTACTCCCATGTTTATTGCAGCACTATTCACAATAGCCAAGATATTGGATCAATTTAAGTCTCTATGAGCAGATGAATGTATAAAGAAAATGTGATATAACATATATACATAATGAAATACTATTCAGCTTTTAAAAAGAAGGAAATCGTGACATTTGTAACAACATGGTTGAACCTGGGGGACATTATGCCAAGTGAAATAAGCCAGGCACAGGAGGACAAATACCATATGATCTCACTTAAAAAGTCAAACTCTTATTAGAGAGTAGAATGTTGGTTATCAGGGGTGGGGGCAGCTTGGTTGGGGAGGTGGGGGTGAGGGATTGGGTAAACATTGGTTAAATGATACAAAATTTCAGTTAGAAGGAATAAGTTCAAGAGCTCCATTGTACAACATGGTGGTTTTAGCCAATAACAATGTATTGCGTACTTGAAAATTGCTAAGAGTATATTTTGAGTGTTCTTACCAGGCACAAAAAATAAGCCTGTGAAGTGATCCACCTGTTAATTAGCTTGCTTAGCCATTCCACAATGTATACATATTTCAAAACATGTTGCATAATATAAATACATATTATTGATATTAAATAATTTTTTTTTGAGATGGAGTCTTGCTCTGTCACCCAGGCTGGAGAGCAGTGGTGCCATCTCGGCTCACTGCAAGCTCCACCTCCCAGGTTCAAATGGTTCTCCTGCCTCAGTCTCCCAAGTAGCTGGGATTACAGGCATGAGCCACCATGCCCAGCTAATTCTAGTAGAGATGGAGTTTCACCATGTTGGCCATGCTGGTCTCAAACTCCTGACCTCAAGTGATCCACCTGTCTTGGCCTCCCAAAGTGCTGGGATTACAGGCGTTCAGTGAGCCACCACACCCAGCCCTTCGCCAATTTTCTAAATCGGGTTGTTTTCTTGCTATTGAGCTGTTTAAGTTCCTTATAAATTTTGGATATGAACCCCTTATCAAATACATAGTTTGCAAGTATTTTTTCAAATTCCGAAGGTTGTCTCTTCACTCTCTTCATTGTTTCTTTTGCTGCGTAGAAGCTATTTAGTTTGATGTAATCCCAGTTGTCTAATTTTGCTTTTGGGGTCATTAAAAAAAAAAAAAAAAGTCAATGCCCAGGCCAATGTCATAAAAAATTTTCCTCTACGTTTTCCTCTAGTGGTTTGACAATTTCAGGTCTTAAGTCTTTGATACACTTAGAGTTAGTTTTTGTATATGGGGTAAGATGAGGGTCTACTTCCATTCTTCTATATGAAGATATCCAATTTTCCCAACACTATTTATGAAGACACTGTCCTTTCCCCAGTATGTGCTCCCAGCACCCTAGTCAAAGATCAAATGACCATAAATAGGTGGATTTATTTCTGGGGTATCTATTCTGTTCCACTGGTCTATGTGTCTGTTTTTATTGCCAGTATCATGATGTTTTGATTACTATAGCTTTGTAGTATATTTGGAAATTAGGTGGTATGTCTCCAGTTTTGTTCTTCTTGATCAAGATTGCTTTAGCTTCAATAGTTCTGTTATTTATAGAATCATCTGTGATAACTACAGAAGTCCCTCAGCAGCTAAGGTAAAAAAAAAAAAAAAAAAAAAAACTCCAGGAATCTGTAAATTTAAGAAATTAACACTCAAATACATAATTACATTAAGAAAATATCATGAGAGAACTAAGTCTTAGGGAAGGCCATTTAAAAAAGGAATTAAAGCTTATCATAGGACTAAACACATTGTTCTTGCTTACTACTTTTTTTTTTTTTTTTTTTTTTTTGATACGGAGTCTCGTTCTGTCGCCCAGGCTGGAGTGCAGTGGCGCCATCTCAGCTCACTGCAAGCTCTGCCTCCCGGGTTTATGCCATTCTCCTGCCTCAGCCTCCCGAGTAGCTGGGACTACAGGCGCCCGCCACCACACCCGGCTATTTTTTTGAATTTTTTTAGTAGAGACGGGGTTTCACCGTGTTAGCCGGATGGTCTCGATCTCCTGACCTCGTGATCTGCCCGTCTCGGCCTCCCAAAGTGCTGGGATTACATGCTTGAGCCACCGCGCCTAGCCACCACTTTATTTCTTAACGAATAATCTAGTCAGAATAGCCACCTGGGTTTGAAAACATTTTGTGGTTGATTTTGATTATAACATTTGTCATAAGCAAGTCTGACTACATTAAAAACCTTATAAACCTGCAGGACATTCTACAAAATTTAATTAATTCACCAGTTGATTCTAAACCTCCTCTACTCAATATTAACTAGAACTTACACAAAATCTGATATAACCAATGTTCAAAACAATAACTACAAAGTACAAAATAATCTGAATCTTAAGCATTTCTTGTTACAAAAACATATTAATATAGATGATAGATTTTAGTGCTAAACTTGATAAATGATGTGTGTGTGTACATTTTCAAAGTTAATTACTAGAATTACTGAAATTTTTATCCTTTACCTTTTCCTTGTTTTTCAAGTATATGTTTTCATATTACAAAAAGGCAAAATATAGAGTACTTTCAAAATGTTTTACTGACAGTTGTATTCACCAGGAGTTAGTGGCAACATTTAACTGGACATATTAATTCCTCTTTTCTTTTTTTTTGAGACGGAGTCTCGCTCTGTCACCCAGGCTGGAGTGCAGTGGCCGGATCTCAGCTCACTGCAAGCTCCGCCTCCCGGGTTTACGCCATTCTCCTGCCTCAGCCTCCCGAGTAGCTGGGACTACAGGCGCCCACCACGTCACCCGGCTAGTTTTTTGTATTTTTTAGGAGAGACGGGGTTTCACCGTGTTAGCCAGGATGGTCTCGATTTCCTGACTTCGTGATCCACCCGTCTCAGCCTCCCAAAGTGCTGGGATTACAGGCTTAAGCCACCGCGCCCGGCCTCCTTTTTTCTTTAAACATAACTAGAGATTTGGGCTCTAACCAGCCCAAATCTCTCATAGAGCCCATTCATCTGCTCATATCTTGGCTCAATTTGACACCTTTTGAATGACTGAACAGGTAACACACTTCCATATATTACAGATTCCTTATCTTTAATGGCAAGGATAAGAACTATCAATGAATAAACTATGGTAGGAATGGTAAGAAGAGGAAATATTTCTATTGCTCAAAAACAAAAACAAAAAATCCCTTTGAGTTGGTGCTGTTTACTGTTCAACATTAAAGGGGAAGCCGGGAGCAGTGGTTCACACCTGTAATCCCAACACTTTGGGAGGCTAAGGCGGTAAGATTGCTTGAGCCCAGGAATTCGGGGCTGCGGGGAGCTATGATAGTGCTACTGAACAAAAGCAACAGAGCAACACCTGCCTCTAAAACAAACAAACACAAACAAACCAAAGAAATAAACCATCAGAGGGTAAGATATTACCAGATATTTTAAAAACTGAGTCATACTATATCCATAATCTCTTTCAAAATTGGTTAATCAAGTTTAACAGAAGGGAAATTGATACCCATATTATGTAAGAAGCAGTTGCTATCGCTGACTCTAATGATAACTTTAGATCACTAATGATCATAACTCCTATTTGATCCAAACCAGCAATGTGGTATCCTCTTGTTTTATTTTTAATAATCTGACATAATTTCTGGTATCTCATGAAACCAAAAAGGTAATGGAGGTCATAAACACTTTGAATAATTTTCTGATTATACCCACATAATACTTTGCTAGGAACTAGAAATCAAGAAAAATTCCAGAAAAGAGCAATTAAACCCAATAGGTAGTGGATACTCACTGAAAGAAAAATACAGGATGTTCATGAGCCAAGAGGTTTACATTTCATTTTACTGTTTTTTTAAATCAACTGATAACTTAGGTCATTATACTCTGATCATTCTTTATGTGATCCACTTCCTTCAATATCTAAATGTTCTTCATAGCAGTGCTATCTTGAGTTTTCTCAATGGAACAGTACCTTTCAAAATCTTTTTATGAATTTCCTTCATGCATGTAACTGCAAAAATCTTTAATATTTTGAATTTGTCTCCCAAATAAATCTGCTTTTCCCTGTTTTTATAAGTGTGAACTACCTGCATCAGAATCACTGACATGCTTACTAAAACATTCTTGTATTGCCAACCCCAGGCCTACTATTTAGAGAGGCTTGGCATCCTCAAATCCTCATTTTTCTAAGCAAGCACCAAGTGATTCTTATGTACACTAATGCTTGATACCTCAATTATATGCAATTAAGATTCTAAAGCTCTTTGAGAACAAGAATTATACAATTTCTTCTGTAATTATCCAACACAGAAAATCACCATAGAGAATGCTTAGTAGTGACTAGTTTTTAGAAACACTAAAATGCTACTCATGTAGAGGACAAAGGTTGCTATTCATAATTGAATAACTACTCTGGGATAAAGAAACCCAAAATGAGAAAACTTGAAAAGTAACCCTTCTGTAGAGCATATGCATTTTATCAGTAAAGCTTCATAAGTAACGTGACTACAACCTTTATAGTGAGTACAACATAATATGCAATATTAGTATTCGAATATCCATCATATATTTTCCAGTGATTCTACACACACCTGTAATTTTTATCAGGTCTTAGTTTAATACAGCAAAGGTATATTTACTTAATCTCTAAGAGTTAACATTAAGTTTAGTTTTTATTTGTTTTGAGATAGTTTTGCTCTTGTTGCCCAGGCTGGAGTACAATGGGATGATCTAGGCTTACTGCAACCTCTGCCTCCCAGATTCAAGCGATTCTCCCGCCTCAGCCTCATGAGTAGCTGGGATTACAGACGCCTGCCACCACACCCAGCTAATTTTTGTATTTTTAGTAGAGACAAGGTTTCGCCATGTTGGCCAGGCTGGTCTCGAACTTTTGACCTCAAGTGATCCACCCACCTCGCCCCCACAAAGTGCTGGGATTACAGGTGTGAGCCACCACATTCGGCCACTTAGTTTTTAAATATTTAACAAATATCAATAGCCACAACTAAGCTTCCTAAAAATATGTAGTTCAGAATAGCACCACTGTGAACCAACACTAAATTCTAGCAAGTACAGGAAGAATAAAAGAGGTTCGAAAAAAGTAGTTACACATAGCAAACTGGTACTACTAATAGAAGGCACAGGGTAAGACGGAGACATTTTTAACCAAAGCATAGTTCTTCACAACAATGAGCATCAACTGGAATGATTTTTACCCAAAGCAACAAATCAAGTAAACTAAAAGTAAACCTAAATGGTCATTTCTTTTATTTCTACAAGAAAACCACAAAATAATTATACCTCTTAAACGAAGAAATAAGTATAAAAACCAACAATGCTATAGATTGGATGTCATCCACAGGACTGTGTAGTTTGAAAGTACGGAGAGGAGATTTGAAAATGTTACCTAATGCTATTCTCATCAACATAATGACAGCAACTATTTAAGTACTACTTTTAGGTTTTAACTTACACGTATTATGACACTTGTTGCTTCTTACTATTAATACAATAAAGTTATCTAAAGCCAGTATAAGATTATGAATGGAATGTTAAGAATGCATTCATATTAGGAACATCTATATCTTTCTTGAAAGCTGCTTTTTATTTTTTTTTTGAGAACGAGTCTCACTCTGTCACCCGCGCTGGAGTGCAGTCGCACTATCTGGGCTGACTGCAACCTCTGCCTCCTAGGCTCAAGCGATTCTCATGCCTCGGCCTCCTGAGTAGCTGGGATTACAGGAATGCGCCATTACTACCCGGCTAATTTGTGTATTTTTAGTAGAGACGGGATTTCACCATGTTGGCCAGGCTGCTCTTGAACTTCTGACGTCAAGTGATCCACCTGCCTCAGCCTTCCAAAGTGCTAGGATTACAGGCATGAGCCACCGTATCCGACCTTGAAAGCTGTTAATATGAGCACCCACACTGTGTCAAAAATCAAAAACTAAGTTATAATCACCTATTCTTGAATCTACTGTGGTCAGGATTTTTTAAATCTGTAAATTGTCTGGCAACATCTACATTACCCTTATATAAAATATGTAGCAATACAATAAAGATCACAACTATGGAATTTTAATTGTAATTATAGAAAAAGTGATCACAATAATGTGATCTAACCTTCTTGAAGAGAAACATTAAAATAACCTAAAATAGAAGTACATTCTTGGATGAAATAGACTCAAGTGGCCAAGCTACTGTAAGAGATAATTATTTTTGTTACCTACAGGACATTCTTAGAATTTTAGCCAGCTATATCCAGTAAACTGATAGGAAATAATACATATTTCTCCACCAACACAATGGTCTATCCACAAAACACAGATACATGCAAAGTCCAAATCAAATCTATGTGTTAAATGTGTTAAATTACTTAATTACTTACCCACGGTATACCAACTAGCATCTGTCAACTTGCTGATAATAGCTTCCTGAAAAGATCCATCAGATGTCCTTGTTTCAACAATAGCTCCAACCTAAAACGTGAAATCCAAATTTCCTTACCAAATTTAAACAAATAAACCAAATCACTTCCACCAACTCTATTATCTAGGTAAGAAAAATAAATACCATCCTTATGATAATTCTATCTTACACTGTCTTAGATCTTTATCATTCATAGTACTTATCTATGTATTATGCAATTTGAGCCCCAAAACACTTTGACAAAATTTAGGTAGCTATCATTACCCCTACTTTACACATGGAAAATTGCAGTTCAGAAAGAGAAAATAATTTGCAGAGTCCAGCATGACAGCCCAGTCTCTTAAATCTTACTTTAGAGCTCTTCCACTATATCACACTGACTTCAAGAAAATTAAATAGAAGAACTGTAAAATTATAAGACCACCAAAATAGCATCAATTTTCTTTCACAGAAATATGAATATTGGATTCAGCATTTGTATTTAAGGAACCTTTTAGATAAAGGTTCACCTGGAGAGATAGGGACGGACCAGTTGACCTTCTTTCAGTTTCCAGACCTTTGTATATCAGATATTAACCAAAATGGTACTCTGATATAACAGATTTATTACATAAACAAATGGCCAGAAATGGCTGGAAAACATAATCTAGGTATTCATTAAATTGAATTAGGAAGTGAATATAGCTTGCTTGGTAAATTAGAACAACCGAAGATTGACGGTTATGATATTCAACTTAGAAGGCTAAACATCACCTCAGATACAGCAACAATTTGAAAAACAAAGCCAGGTATCCAGTTCAAGAATTCAAAACAGAAAGGTAGGTGAAAAACTTAACATGTTTATATATATTAAATTACCCTTCTAAAAGATGTTTAGTGTTCTAAAACTTAGAATACAGCCATTGCAATATCATAATTTATACTAATTATATTTAAACCCTTCATATGTATTGTTTTCTGATTAACATTCTCATAAATGTTAAGTCTATGTAGAAATGTAAATTCAGTAAATACGGTATAAATCTATGATTATTTTAGATTTTAAACTGTACAACATACATACTCTTAAAGGACCCTTTACTTGGTCATCTTGTACCAATTGCGTGGTATTGTCCTGTTTCAGGAGTACCTGAAAAACATTTTGCACAATAATTTGCATATTACTTTTAAAACAAATACATTTACAGTAACACTGTAACAATAATGTCTTTATGCTTTCTTAGCATGCTGTGGTGACCTCTGCTATAATACTTACTACATTCTCTTATTAACTGTGAGCTCCTTGAGGGCTGAGTCCTCCCTTCATTGCTATATCCTCAACAGTTAGCAAGTGTCAATGCATATTACCAGCACTCAATAACTGTTTACTGAATGAACTATATAATAATCTGTAGTGATTACTGTAAAAAAAAAAACTGCCTTTATTGCTTTTTATCAACAAGTCATAAAAGGTTCTGACTGTCACCAAGTACACAAAGAAAAAAAAAACAGTATCAAACTGTATTGCCTATATGAAAGGTAAACAAATTAAAACCACAACTCTGATCCTTTATAAAGTGAAGCTAAACAATAATCATAATATGCAATGATACAAACAAGTGCTCCCTTCTACTACACATCTAAATACACAGAGTAACCATCCATAATAGATGGCTGGTTACTATGGTCCAAATAAGATGGTCCAAATAAATTCAGAATCTAGGTAATGCATGATAAGACCTCCTAAAACAATCGTTGTATTAATTTTAAGTAAATAAGAACACACACACAATACTAATACCAAATTTGAATTGTTAAAGAATCCCAAATAAATATAGAGTAATCAAATCCTATATAGCTGACATGATAAAAACACTATATGAAACAAAAAGAAATGAATGTCAATTGACATCCTGTCCTAATAATACTTGAAGGTTCATCAAGAAAATTGATACATAAGTTTTATAATAATCATAGATACATCTATTTACCCTACAAATCACACTCCTCTAGTCAATGTTTCTCAAACTTTTTTTTTCCCCCCCAGACAGGGTCTCAACCTCCACTTCCCCAGCTCAAGCAATTCTCATGCCTTAGCCTCCCACGTAGCTGGGATTACAGGCATGTACCACCATGTCTGGCTAATTTTTTGCATTTTTACTAGAGACGGGGTTTCAACATTTTGGCCAGGTGGGTCTCAAACTTCTGGCCTCAAGTGATCTGCCCACTCTGACTTCCCAAAGTGCTGGGATTACAAGCATGACCCACCGTGCCCAGCCTGATTCTTAAACTTTTAACATGCATCAGAAATATTTAAAGAGCTTATTAAAATACAATTACTGGATCTTACCCCCAGAGTTTCTGATGAAGTAGATCTGGGGTGGGGAAAATTTGCATTTGGAACAAGTTCCCAAGTAAGGCTGATGCTACTGGTCTGGGGCCACACTTTAGGAATCACTGCTCTAGTTCATTGATTCATTCAACAAATTTTGAGTGTCCACTATGTATCAGGCACTACTCTATGTGTTGGGCATAGAACAAGTCAGACGTTTCCTCCTTTTATGGTGCTTAATTCTGGTAGGAAAACATCAGATATATAAGTGAATAAAGCAAACTGCAATATAGCATGATCCAATACCAATGACAATAATTTTACGACTGGCACAGTAAAAAAAATCTGGAAGACCACATCAAATCTCTTTGGAGTCATATCAAAAAGGACTTTCACAGTGTTCCACACCAGTATAGGATGACTAGTTAACAATGCTATATTACATGGTTTCAAATGGCTAAGAGGAGGATACTGAATATTCCCAACACAAATAAATGAAAAATGTTTCAGATGATGGATATGCAAATTATTTTGATTTAATCACCATATATGTATCAAAACATGACTATGTAGCCAATGAATATGTGAAATTATTAATCAACTTCAATAAAATTTTTTAAGACTTCATGAACTATATTATATGCCTCTATAATGTTAAAAATGTTTATAATAAGCATAGATTACTTTTGTATTTCATATAAAGTAATAAAGACTATTAAAAATATATTCATATAAGAAAATGACTGGCAGGAATCACCAAAAAAAGTTATTTCTGAGTAAAAGCATCTTTAAAAAAAATTTTTTTTTTAAGACAGGGTCTTGCCCTGTCATCTGGCCTGCAGTGCAGTGGCACAATCACAGTTCACTACAGTCTTGACCTTCCAGGCTCAAGCAATTCTCTCACCTCTGCCTCCAGAGTAGCTGGGACCACAGGTGCCTGTCACCACACTTGGCTAATTTTTTAATTTTTTTTTTCTGGACAGATCAGGTCTCACTATGTTGTCCAGGCTGGTCTTGAATTCCTTGGCTCAAGCAATCCCCCCACTCAGGCTCCCCAAGTGCTGGGACTGCAGGTGTGAGCCACCTTGCACAGTCAAAAATATATATATATTTTTTTAGTCAACCTCTCTCTGTCACCCAGGCTGGAGTGCAGTGGTGTGATTTCGGCTCACTGCAACCTCCACCTCCTGGGTTCAAGCGATTCTCCTGCCTCAGCCTCCCGAGTAGCTGGGACTACAGATGTGCACGCCAGGTTAATTTTTTTATATTTTGGAGATGGAGTCTCGCTCTGTTGCCCAGGCTGGAATGCAATGGCATAACCTTGGCTCACTGCAACCTCCGCCTCCCGGGTTCAAGCAATTCTCCTGTCTCAGCCTCCTGAGTAGCTGGGATTACAGGTGCCCGCCACCACACCCAGCTAATTTTTGTATTTTTCGTAGAGACGGGATTTCACCATGTTGGTCAGGCTGGTCTCAAACTCCTGACCTCAGGTGATCCACCCGCCTCAGTGTCCCAAAGTGCTGGGATTACAGGCATAAGCCACTATGCCCAGCCCCAAAATAAACTTTTTTAATGCTTTTTTACACTGTCTTGAAAACATAATTCCTGTTGTTATTTATATTGTCTTAAACACTGAAATTGTCTCTACCTGAACATTAAATGAGGGGAGAAAATAGATTACAGTCCAAGTATGCCACCACAAATAGTTAAGATCCAAATGACAGGAAATATCATGAGCATGGTATTTTGGTGGTAGCATTTTGGAATAATTTCTCCTTCTGAGTTCTTTATTTCTTGAATTTTGATGTGCTTTTTTCCTGTAAGTATAGTATATAAAGGGCATATAATGACTCAATAAAATGCTGATTTGCAGTCTCTCTCTCCTCAAATTTCTTCAATCTACAGCTAATAAAACTATTGCATAAAAACAAATATTACCTTAACTTTCACCAGCCTTTTCACAGTCTTAATTTTTGCCTCACAGAAGGCACCCCGGTACTTGGCACTGACATCAGTTCCCACTGTCAGGTAGGCAGGCTCATCCGCCGCCTGGTGAAAGGAACATAAACTGTGAATGTCATTACTATGCCTCCCTGCTCTAACTTCAAGTCTCATTAAAAGGTTGTGTTTGAAGCATGAAAAATAACAAAATGATTTGCTTATTAATATCATTGAAAATTTGAAAAATACCCGAAAGAAACACTTGATGAGCAACCTTTCATTTTATAGACTGATGTCCTGATACGATAAAATGTTTTAAAGTTGTAATTCAAAATTATCAGTGAGTAAATATAATGTTTTTTTTCCAGATACAAAATTTTTCAAAAATTCTATTTATATAAGCAGAAAAATAAAAAAATCAGAAAAAATATTTCATATTACACATATCATAAAACTAAGTTATTCATTTATAGCTTCCTGAAATTTTGCAAATTAATTAAAATAAATATTGCTACTAATATTAACACTAACAATATATAATTGTTTATTGACAAAGGTACGTAAAGGTAACATCTTTTCATAAGGAGAGTATCAATTTGGAAAATTCATTTGCTAAAAGCTGCATTTGAAAGGTTTTAAGTCTGAATTCAGCTGATGAATGCAGATATGAACCGATGGTTCAAGACCTGTAGACATACCTAGTTTACCACACTGATCTTCTTAGTATAAAAAAACAAGCGTTACTAAGAAACATCTACTTTCAGCAAATGGACATGACCAGAATGATACATAGAATGATGCAAGAAATTTCACTCTACCATTCATTTTAATCTTTACAGTAACAGGATGATTGCTATCTCAATCTGTCATTTTACCTTTTTTTTTTTCAGAAGTTAAAGTGTATCCATACAAGTTCAACTTAACATTGTTAAGTGCAAAGTTAACAGTGTACACTTTGGAGATACGTTTTTAAGTAGAAAATGATTTTTTGTTTTCTAATAAGTTTTCCCAAGTAATATTAAAGAATGTTAAATATGTCATTTACTTGGAGAAAATAGAAAACCATGAGAAAGTTTGGGAAAATGCTATATTTCAGAGCTTAATATACTGAAACAGTAAATAAGACAGGAATTGGCTACCTTTTAAGAACGTTTACAAAAAATACAAATTGAATAGGAATGCTTTTGGCAAATAAAAATCTGACCTGAAACATTCAATGGCCACAGCATTCAAGAATGCTATATGAGATCCTTTCCCTTTAACCATCCACATATTGATATTTGCAGTCATCCTCAGTAGAATATGTATCTTTTTAGAATAAGTATATGTTTTAAAATATTTACTGGAAAGATTTAACTGAAACTATTATTATAGTTCAACTTCAAATATTTTAGCCACATAAGTTCACTTTACACACAGAAGAAATGACACCTTCTTTACTTAATTACTTAATCCACGTACTCTTTCTTTTACAAAATCGCATTGGCACTGAGGAAGAAAAAAATTTTCGAAAAATCCCCCAAAGAACCAAAGCAGGACAAAAGCTTTACTTCTGCAAAGGTTGCTGCCAACACAGGAAGTGTTTAAAAATACTATCCGAATGGACAACAATTGAAAGGCTGCACCAGCCTTTCCAAAGTACTGCCACAGAGAGGGCCCAAACTCCGCATTTAGACACACAGATCATTTCTCACCCATTCAACACATCCTCCTATGCCGAAACTGCTGATCAGTAGGAACATCAATTTTGAGGAGCAAAACAAATGACATTCCACGGCACTAGCCTTACGACTGGCAGTGTCCAAGGCGCGAGGATCGGGGCAGCGTTGACTCCACTTACCTTCATTTTTGTTGGTGATCTGTGGGGTTCCAGCTCAGCGAGCTATCGTCGCAGTCGCTAGAACTACGGGGAGGGGGAAAGAGGCACAGACAGAATCAGTCAACTGCGGGGAGCGACCAAGGGAAAGAAAGTAAACAAACGCCAGCGGGGAGGGGCAGAATCCTCACCAGCCAAGGAACAAGACCCCTTCTGAGGGCAGCCAGGATGCAGGAGCGGAGGGGGCAACAAGAACCCCACGCGCGCCAAAGGGCAGCCCGTTCCGCCCCGGAGCTTGCCAGAGGCCCACCGCGCCCCCGCCTCGCTGGCCACTTTGACCCGGAATGCTGAACTCGGAGCCCCAGGACAGATAGCTCCGGAAAAGGGCAGGGCGCCGTTCGGGCTTCCCCAGGTCCCCCGCGGAGGCGACCGCCGGGCCTCCGCACCGCTGTCCCCTGGATACCCCGACTTCGGCCCGCGCCCCGCCTCCGCTGCTCGGCCCCCTCGGCCCGCCCCGGGCCCGCGGTGGCGGCAGCGGAGTGTCACGGCGCCATTGCTCTCCTTCCTTTGCTCTGCACCATGTCAGGAAGGAGAAGCGCTCCTTCACCCAAAGGGGCAGGGGCCGCGGCCTTCAGCCGGGAGCCGCCAGAGCCCCGGGAGACCCGCGCGGGGGAGGGGGCGGGGGACTGAGGGGAGGAGGAGGGGAGGTGGCCCGGACAGGGTGTGGGAGGGGAGGGGAGCCGCACCGCAGCAGCCGCTGCCTCCTCCCAGCGCCCGCCTCAACTTTTTGTACAGCCCAGAGACGTATCAGCTCGCAGCCCCTCGAGTCCTGCCACGGACTCCGCAGAGGTGGACGCGCCGCGGAGTTGGGGAACGGCTCCCCCAAGCAGCCCGCTCCTCACGGCGCGGAAGCAAACTTAGCGGCGCGGCCAGCCCCACAGCCATTTTCCCGGGAACCCGGGGAAGCGGACGAGGCGGCTGCAGCTGCGGCGGCGGTTCCTGCAGTTGCTGCCGCTGCTCCATGGCTGGCCCCTTCTCTTGCGCTCGCCGCGCCACTTGCCTAGCATCCCTCTCCCCACCTCCGAAGCTTCCAACTGCACCGGGACCCCGGGCAGCAGCAGCTGCTGCCACTGCCGCTTCATCCATTCAGTATCCCCCGATTCCCCTCTCCCCGCCTACCAACTGCGGGTGAAGTGCGCACTGTCAGCTCCAGAGTCCTCCTCCCCTCTGACCTCCGTGGGCCCCCGTCCGGGCAGCACCACTCCCAACCGCGGCTGCAGTTCCTGCGCCCGGTTCCCCACTCGCCCCGATTTACTGCCACAATCCACCGAATAACAAGCTGTTGAGCAGACTCGCTTCTACACGAACTCCTATTGGCTGTTCATGACGCCGAAGAGCTTCGGATAGGACCTCGCTACCTGCCGTCCTCATTGGATGTAGCTCTGAAACTTCATGGATTGGTGCGAAAAACAGCAGGTAGGACATCTTCCACTTATGATTGGCTTTTTCCGAAGACCAACGTTATTGGAGAGTTGGTTATTGAGTAAGCAAGTCTTGAGAAATGATTGGTAGAGACGACTCCGGATGTGCTTGACTGGGCACTGATTGGTGAATTGAGGGGTCAGGAAGAGCAGTTCGGCACGAGGATTGGCGGCGGAGTGTCCCATGGAAACGGAACCCAGAATTGCAGCCAGGGGCTTGCACGGGGGCGGGGCAGGGTCTTTCCAAGGCGCCTGCGCTAAACCAGGTTCTCGGCGCCATTTTGTCTCGGCAGCGGTCGCCGTAGCTCCATCGCATTTTATGTTTCTGGCAAGAAGGGAACGGAGTTTTCATCAGGTAGATTGGTTTTTGTGCGTCCGTCCTCCACCGTTTCCTCCAGGACAGCACCTAGTCTTGGCCGGAGGAGTCTCAGAGCTGTCAGAAAGGTCAGTTGGAGGCTATGGTTGTCCGATTGACTGGGGGGGATGGCGCAGCCCTAGCGGCACCGGCACCGGAAGTGAAGGGGCCGCAGGAAGCCATGGTAAAAGTTCTCCCTGCGGCGAGGTGGGGAGAAGGGGCGGGATGAATGGGGGCGAGGCTTCCTCTCCCGCCGAGAGAAAGAGGTGGAGGAGAGGCAAAAGTCTTTCTTGGCGGTGCTTTTTCGGGCTTTCGAGAATGTGAGAGATTTTCTGAATTCTGCCTCTGTCTGAGCAGTCTTTCCTGTCTTTGGAAGTGCATTTTGGATACTTGCCATATTCTCCACCTGATTGGCACAAACTATGGGAGTCTCCTTAGTTAAGACAGGTCAGAAGTGATTCTTGGAAACATTCTGCATGGGTAGAGGTTTCCGCGTGCTCCTCACGCGAAAAAGCTATGAGGAAACTGGAGAAAGCGCTGGCTTTTTGGATGCTGAGGAATTTACTTGCCAGCACAGACGGTGCTTCTGTGACCTTAGACAAGCGTCTGTGTCCCTCTGCGCGAGGCTTATGCTGCTTTTTGAAAGGAAAGATTGGTTGTGCAGGGACTGAAAACATCTTAAAAGGACGTCCCCGATAAGATAGACGTTGGTCTTGTTCTGTTAACATTTTGTATTCTGTTAAACGAAACATATTTTTAAATAGTGGAATTGGAGTATAAATTGGCTAGTTGTTTTATAGAATGGAGTAATTTTTTAAATGTGACATAGCGTCCGTAATCCACGTGGACTAAGATTTCTCAGTAAGAAAACAACTAAGCAGAATCAGTTTTTTATTCGTAACAGTGATTTTGCTCAAAAGTATTCATAAAAAAGTGAAAGGCATGTTGGCATTTCTAGTGAGTGACCTAGTCATACTGGATAGATCCCAATAGTTACCCTCAGTACCTCTGTTTTAAACCCTGCTGCTGTATTGGTGGGGCCCAAGACTAGAAAATGATTGTGTGACTTAACAGTGACTGGGTTTTTTGGCAGTCGTGCTGAAAAAAAACAGAACATCTCGGTGATTACTGAGGTGAGTCATAATGTCTAAAAATCCTTAGAATTGCGGGAGACCACCTGGAAAAACTTTATGTGGATTAGTAAAGGAATACTAGAATGGAAAAAAGGGTAGTTGAAAGATGTTTTGTTAGGTCAGATTCAAATGAGTCTGTAATTAGCTTCCTGGTGTAATATTTTAGAATGAAATCGCAAAATTAGGACATCCTTATGGACTTGTTTACCCATTTTCGTGGTTCTTATTTCTGGACTTTGAAGTACCTAATGTTTTTATCATAAAACATTATGCGTATTTTTGAGATTCCTCCCCGCCCCCGCCTATTTAAAAATTTCTTATATAGAAAAGATCTTGTAAATAGGAGTGTTTAGGAGTGAAGCAGGTTTTTTGGTTTTGTTTTGTTTTGTTTTTGAGACAGAGTCTCTCTGTCATCCAGGCTGGAGTGCAGTGGCGCAATCTCGTAGGAGTGAAGTTTTTTAAAAGAGCTTATAAAACAATGTATTACTGAACTTTTTAGAGGGTAAGAATCTATAATTCCACTATCAAAGTCTAAACTGTTATTATGGAATCCAAATAATGCATGGACATTTGGAAATTACTAAAAAGCCCAAAGAAGAATACAAAAATCTCTTCCCTCCACCAAAAGGTAGTTACAGTTTTTATTATAGTTAAATATTATACAAAAGGATTTGTCTTTTTTGTGTTGTTTTACAAAATATTCTAGTTTTGTTCATGTTCTTACCATTATTTTTCTTTATCGAAAACATTGGGAACATTGGAAATATTTTATCATAAAGCATCTTTTATGTCTTCGTAGTGTGTTGTGGGATAAATATACCGTAATTTATGTAACCTGTTTACCTGTATATAATGGCAGAAATATGTCAACGAATATCCTTGTACATGTTTTGCAAAATATTGTCTTAGAAAGTCATTGCAAAAGTAATCGTGGTTTTTGCATTATTGGAGTTTGCCATTTGATGTTGGACTACATTGTTAAATAAATGTGGTTATGTTATATATCATTTTAATGGGCATTTCTTACTTTGTTTTTTTGGTAATGACTTACTACTTGCTGTTCATTTTATTTTATTTTATTTTATTTTAGGGACAGTTGCGCTCTGTCACCAGGCTGGAGTCAGTGGCGCAGTCTCGGCTCACTGCAACCTCCTCCTCCCGGGTTCAAGCGATTCTCCTGCCTCAGCCTCCTGAGTAGTTGAGACTGCAGGCACGTGCCACCACACCGGCTGATTTTTTGTATTTTTAGTAGAGAAGGGGCTTCACCAGGTTAGCCACGATAGTGTCGATCTCTTGACCTCATGGTCTGCCCGCCTCAGCCTCCTAGAGTGCTGGGATTACAGGTGTGAGCCACGTGCCCAGCCTTCATGTTTATTTTAGATTATGAAAATGATGTTAGACAAAAAAAAAATTGGAGCAGTTTTCTTATTTGAGTTAAAAATGGGTTGTAAAACAACAAGAAACACCGTATCAGCAATGCATATGGCTCAGGAACTGTTAACGTACAGTGCAGTGGTGGTTCAAGGTTGGTTGGTTGGTTGGTTTGTTTTGAGATGGAGTCTTGCTCTTTCAGGCTGGAGTGCAGTGGCATGATCTTGGCTCGCTGCAACCTCCACCTCCTGGGTTCAAGCCGTTCTCCTGCCTCAGCCTCCCTAGTCGCTGGGATTACAAGTCCGCACCACCATGCCCAGCTAATTTTTGTGTTTTTAGTAGAGACGGGGTTTCACCATCTTGGCCAGGCTGGTCTCGAACCCCTGACCTCGTGATCCACCTGCCTTGGCCTTCCAAAGTGCTGGGATTACAGGCTTGAGCCACTGTGCCCGGCCGGTTCAAGAAAGTTTGCAAAGGGGAGGAGAGTCTTGAAAATTAGGAGCATAGTGACTGGTCGCCAGAAGTTAATAACTACCAGTTGAGAGCAATCAGCGAAGCTGATCCTCTTACAACTACTTGAGATGTTGCCATAAATAACTCAATGTGGACCATTCTACAGTCCTTCGGCATTTAAAGTAAATTGAAAAGTGAAAAAGCTGGATAAGTGGGTGCCTCATGAACTGACTGAAAAAAAAAATCATTGTTTTGAAGTGTCGTTTTCCCTTATATTACACAACAACAAACCATTTCTTGGTCGGATGTTGATGTGCGAGAAAAAGTGGATTTTATATGACAACCGGTGATGGCCAGCTCAGTGGATGGACTGAGAAGATGCTCCAAAGCCAGTCTTGCACCAAAAAAAGGTCATGGTCACTGTTCTGTGGTCTGCTGCTGGTCTGATCCACTATAGCATTCTGAATCCCGGGGAAACCATTACATCTGAGAAGTATGCTCAGCAAATCGATGAGATGCACCAAAAACTGCAATGCTTGCAGTCAGCATTGGTCAACAGAAAGAGGCCCAATTCTTCACAATGCCCTTCCGCATGTCGCACAACCAGTGCTTCAAAAGTTGAACAAATCGGACTGTGACATTTTGCCTCATCCACCATATTCACCTGATCTCTCTCCAACTACCACTTCTTCAAGCATTGCCACACCTTTTTGCAGGGAAAACACTTCCACACTAGCAGGATGCAGAAAATGCTTTCCAAGAGTTCATCAAATCCTAAAGCATGGAATTCTACACTACAGGAATAAACAAACTTAAAAGTGTGTTGGTTATAATGATTTCTATTTTGATTAATAAAGATGTGTTTGAGCCTATTTATAATGATTTAAAATTCATAGTCCGAAACCGCAGTTATTTTTGCCTGAACGTAAATGCTGAATTTTAGATGCTGAAATTTCTGGGCATCTAAATCTTCTTTCACATCCATGATTATTTTTGGAATAAACTCCCAGAGGTGGAAATACAAGGCTGAAGGCCTGGTGTGGTGGCTGAAGCCTGTAATCCCAGCACTTTGGGAGATTGAGGTGGGCAGATGGCTTGAGCCCAGGAGTTTGGGACAACATGGTGAAACCTCATCTCTACAGACAGTGCAAGAAACCAGCCAGCATGGTGGCATGCACCTGTGTTCACCGTTAACCGAGAGGCTGAGGTGGGATGATCACCTGAGTCCAAGAAATCAAGGCTCCAGTGAACCATGATTGTGCCACTGAACTCCAGCCTGGGCGACGGTGAGACTTCGTCTCAAATATGTATGTGTGTATATATGTGTGTGTTTGTATGTATGTATGTATTACATGTATATTTATATGAAGGGGTTATGTATTTAAGGCTAGGGATGCTTGTATAGTCCATCAGAAAGCTTTTCTTCTTACTGCACTTACATTTATTGTCCTTTTTGTTCCTGCCTCCCCTCCCTCTCCTCAAAATTTCTGGTTTTTCTTTAGCTTTATTTCTGAACATTTTATCTTGGATCTCTCTTTGTTCAAGTAGAAATAATTGGCTGGACGTGGTGGCTCATGCCTGTAATCCCAACATTTTGGGAGGCCGAGGCAGGCAGATCACCTGAGGTCAAGAGTTCAAGACCAGCCTGACCAACATGGAGAAACCCCGTCTCTACTAAAAATACAAAGTTAGCCGGACGTGGTGGTGCATGCCTGTAATCCCAGCTAATTGGGAGGCTGAGGCAGGAGAATCCCTTGAACCTGGGAGATGGAGGTTGCGGTTAGCTGAGATCGTGGTATTGTACTCCAGCCTGGGCAACAAGAGCAAAACTCGGTCTCAAAAAATAATAATAATCACAGTCCTTAAGTTACACATATCATAAAATATATGAGAATTTTTCTTGGACCCTAGGAGTGATTTTTTTTTTTTTACTTTAATTTTTTTTTCACTTTAGGTGAGCATTTGTACAGTGAAACATTTTGTTACACAGAAGTGATGTTTAGGAATACTAACAAATTATTTCCATGGTCTAGTTAGTTGAGTTTAACTACTTTCTGTTTCCCTGTAGTCTTCTCTAAAGTTTCCCCTTCTTGTGTGTATTCTTTCTCTCAGTGCTTTTGTAGCCGATAGGACCCTCTGTACTTGTGCCTCACCACACTTACTTTGCATTTGTTTGACTCTTCCCAAATTTGAAACTCTGTTTCCAGAAAGCAGCAACTGTTTTATTTAATCACTGTTATGTTCCCCCACCTAATAGGTGCTCTGTTATAGATATTTCTTCTAAATCTGTATGCACATTTGTATGCAAAATGTGAAATAAGCCAACTTAACATCTTTTGTTTTCTTGGGATTTTTTCTTCTTCTACTTCTTTTTGTTTGGTTTTGTTTTGTTTTTGAGACAGGATCTTCTTCTGTCACCCAGGCTGGAATGCAATGGCACGATCATAGCTCAGTACAGCCTCAAACTCATAGGTTCAAGGGATCCTCCTAGTTTGGCCTCCTGAGTAGCTGGAACTACAGGTGTGTGCCATCAGGCCCAGCTAAATTTTTTGTTTTTTCGGTAGAGATGGGGTTTTGTTAGTTGCCCAGACTTGTTTTTTCACCATAACAATAATTCTTTCTTGAAAATTAATGTATCATAGATGCTGTCTTAACCTTTAAATTTTAAAATATTCCAAATACTTAGCTTTAATACCAAATTGATTTGTAATTGTTAATAAAATGTAGACTTAGAGGACCATTAAGAATGTATCATGCTCGCTTTGGCAGCTCACCTCCTAAAATTGGAATCATACAGAGATTAGCATGGTCTCAGTGCAAGGATGACATAAGAAGCATTCCATCTAAAAATAAAAAAAGCGAAGAATGTATCAGAGTATTAGTTTCTTCAGACTTCTTTTTATTCTCCAATCCCTTTTTAAGTATTTTATAATATTTTAATGGTAACTATGGACGAATATTAGTAATTAGGAGACAATGTCTTGGGTATAAATGAATGAAATTATGATGTAATTGTATTTTTGTAACCTATTAGTTAAATGAGCCTAAACTAATAGGAGTCATAATTATCAACTTTTTAATGTTCGTGTGACATAAAGCTATATTTATATTTAAGAGTTTGAAGAGAATACATAATTAGCTCTCCAGTGTGGTATTTTAGACCGAAATCTCAAAGTTAGCACATCCTTATGGATTTGTCTGCCCATTCGTGTGGTTTCCAGTTTTAAGTTCTTGATAATTTTATCACAGAACCCCATGAACATGTGTGTAATTTTTTTTTTAACCAGTCTTACCAAGGAGAGTGTTTAGGAGGGAAGCAAATTTGTGTGTGTGGTTTTTTTTTAATCAACACTCTGTATTCTGAATGTCCGAGATATAACATACTCAAAATTTTAAAAAAGTCTTTTGTTTTTTAGAATAAGGCTGATTTTATGGGAAAATTAAGCAAGGTGTTCCTTGAAAAACCTGAATCTGCAATCTGTTTGTGGTAAGTAATTTTACTTAGCTCCTCTTAGGTAATCAAGACCGGTCATGTTGCTCGTGTGTGTGTGTGTGCGTGCGTATCTGTGTATCTTTTGAAAATGATAGCCGGGCACGGTGGGTAATGCCTGTAATCCCAGCACTTTGGGAGGCAGAGGCGGGGAGATCACCGAAGGTCAGGAATTTGAGACCACCCTGACCAACAAGGTGAAACCCCATCTATACTAAAAGTACAAAATCAGCTGGGCGTGGTAGCACATACCTGTAAACCCCAGCTACCTGGGAGGCTGAGGCAGGAGAATCACTTGAACTCGGGAGGTGGAGGTTGCAATGAGCTTAGATCGCGCCACTGTACTCCATCCTGGGCAACAAGAGTGAGACTCTGTCTCAAAAGAAAAAAGCGTAGAATTTGTTCAACTGTGCAGTTGTTTCTGTACATATATTGAGAAGTGGAAATGATTGCTGTGTTGAACGTAGCAGCTTTCCTAAAGATTTAGTTATTTTATGGAAAGTTACGTAATTTACTTCTTTGTAACCAAAGCAGAATTTGCGATTTTTATATTTTTTTTGCCCTGTTCAATTTTTATTTATTTTTTGAGACGGGGTCTCACTGTGTTGCCCAGGCTCGAGTGCAGTGGCATGATCTTGGCTCACCACAACCTCCGCCTCCTGGGTTCAAGCGATCCTCCTGCCTCAGCCTCCTGGATAGCTGGTACTACAGGTGCACACCACCATTGCCAGCTAATTTTTGTACTTTTGGTAGAGACTGGTTTCACCACATTGGCTAGGCTGCTCTCGAACTCCTGACCTTGTGATTCACCCACCTCGCCTCCCAAAGTGCTGGGATTACAGGGGTGAGCCACCACGCCCGGCACTCTGTTAGATTTATCTGCTGATTTTATGGCTACATGGAGTCATAGATAATGGTTCATATAATTCAAACTGGAATGACAGCGTATTTTAGGATTCGGATTCAAGCAGATATGCGTTAGATAATGGCTTTCCTACAAGGATCTGTGCTCCAGGGGCTTAAGATCAATAAAAGGGAGAATGTAATTACACATGTGGAAAGTTAATCTAAGTAGTTATTTCAAAAGATGTAAGCAATCTATATAACCTTATGTATAGATTTAAATGGCACTTGATAATAGATTTGTCAAAGTTCTGTATACAGTCAGATCCAGTGGTTCTTTTAAAACAGACAAATTGCTTTAGAAAGCAGAGCAGAAAGAAATTTATAATGGTTATTAAAGGCTTTTCAAGGGTAGTAAGATATAATATGTAAAAGTAGAAATAAAGAAGACATTCTATTTGGATGAAAGGTTGTGAGCAAGAATATAAGGAAATCTGTATTTGGGACAGAGGGTAAACCAGCTCAGAAAGTATGACTGGCTGAAGATTATGTAGGGAAAATTGTATGTGGCCAGCCTACCCATGTTTCTAGGGTTAGCTGCACATCAGAATCCAATGGGGTATTACAAGGTTCTAGAGGGTCTTGGAAGATTGGGTGTAAGCAGAAATTGACTATTATTTTTGTTTTGTCTTATTTCAAATTTTACAAATTATAATGGAACTAAACAAAATAAAATGCAGCCAGGCGTGGTGGCTCACACCTGTAATCACAGCACTTTGGAAGGCCAAGGTGGGCAGATTGCTTGAGGCCAGGAGTTCAAGACTAGCCTGGCCAACATGGTGAAACCTCATTTCTACTAAAACTACAAAATTCAGCCTGGTGTGGTGGCACGTGACTGTAATCCTAGCTACTCGGGCGGCTGAGGCAGGAGAACCTGGGAGGTGGAAGTTGCAGTGAGCCGAGATTGCACCACTACACTCCAGCCTGTGCAACAGAGTGAGACTGTCTCAAAAGAAAAAAGAAATCACTTTTAATGCCACTCTAAGAGATTTTTAAAATTTCCTTCCTGCTTGTCTATATGTATTTTCTTTAGTCTTAGTTTTTAGTTTTCTTTGTTCCTTTAACGTTATAACAAGCATTCAGTGTAATGGACAGCCTCTATAATGACTTTAATGTCTGAAAATATTCCATCAAGCTTTTTTATCCTTTTCATTTTTCTATTGCATGACTATGTAGGTTTTATAGTCCTTCAGTGTTGTGCTTCAGTTACCTTCTTCATGCATAGAGTATTTTCTCTTTTGGACTGTTCTTTTAGTACATTTAAAAAGTCATTGTATGGGCCGGGCGCGGTGGCTCAAGCCTGTAATCCCAGCACTTTGGGAGGCCGAGACGGGCAGATCACGAGGTCAGGAGATCGAGACCATCCTGGCTAAAACAGTGAAACCCCGTCTCTATTAAAATACAAAAAAAATTAGCCGGGCGAGGTGGCGGGCGCCTGTACTCCCAGCTACTCGGGAGGCTGAGGCAGGAGAATGGCGTGAACACGGGAGGCGGGGCTTGCAGTGAGCTGAGATCCAGCCACTGCACTCCAGCCTGGGCAACAGAACCAGACTCTGTCTCAAAAAAAAAAAAAAAAATTCATTGTATGAACATTTTTATGACTCTTGAAACATTGCTGTGTTGTTCAAGCTGGTTATAATAATTTACACTATCACCCTCCCTGTTGAGTTTAGCTAGTGACATTGAGTAATCTGTAATTGCCATTTTTACTAATTTAATATGTGCAAAATATATTGAGCTCTTTTTTTCTTTGTAGGGTTTTTGTTGTGAATTAGTGAAATGGGACCTTGTTCTGTGATTTTACTTACTGATTCTTTTACAGGTTGTCTATTCACAGTTCTAATTATGTATTAGAATCTAGATATTTTATTTCTTAATTGGTTGAGTTTATTATATAATAGTGGTAACTTGCACATATTTTTCCATGCAGATTTCCCTTTTAATTTTAGTTACTTTTGCTGAGAGTTTTTGAATAGACACAGAAAGGCATGGCATAAACAAAATACAGTGTTGGAAAATTATTTAGAAACACTGCCCAGTGTAACTGAAGAAATGACACAGGAATTGGAAGTGGGGAGACAAGATACTGTTGAAGTGGTATCAGCATGAGATCACACTAGAGTAGGGTCTGGAGAGAGAAAGGAATAGGTGAGCAAGGAATTGTTTTTGGGGAAGGAAAACTTGACAGCGTTTGATCTTTGATTATAGAGGTAAAAAAAGAAAACACAACACACTCAAGATTTAAGAAAGAGGGAACAGGCAGTACCATTCACTGATTTGGCAAGTCAAGAAAAGCCGCTGGTTGGTGAAGAAGATGAAATCTGTTTTAAACATGCTAGTTAGAGCTTGAAATGTCCAGTAAGCATTTATTCTTCGTTTTATCAAAATCTTTATGGGTTCCTCAATTGGGACAATGCATTAAACTGGACCTTACATTGTTTCTACATGGTGACTTTTAATTCCATTCTATTAGACTTAAGTGTAACTGATACTGCAGTTCAACTTGAATTAAGAAAAAATAGGCCGGGCGCGGTGGCTCAAGCCTGTAATCCCAGCACTTTGGGAGGCCCAGGCGGGCAGATCACGAGGTCAGGAGATCGAGACCATCCTGGCTAACACGGGGAAACCCCGTCTCTACTAAAAAATACAAAAAACCTAGCTGGGCGAGGTGGCGGGCACCTGTAGTCCCAGCTACTTGGGAGGCTGAGGCAGGAGAATGGCGTAAACCCAGGAGGCAGAGCTTGCAGTGAGCTGAGATCCGGCCACTGCACTCCAGCCTGGGCGACAGAGTGAGACTCTGTCTCAAAAAAAAAAAAAAAAAAGAAAAAATAAGTTCAGGAAAACCAGATGATTCTCAGATTAAGGAGAGATTTGTTTTTCATTATTGAAAAAATAGTTTTGTAAGAACATACATTTTTTTGCACCAAAATAAATTCATACTAACTTGTTATAACATGTCTGAACAGGATCTAGTTTGAGGCACTAAGAAGTTTAGGACATCAGTTTGCAAAGATCCCCTATCAGGGCAGAATCAATTCTGCTAAAATTGTAGCAAGCACAAACATCAAATTGATGGTGAAAGTTGTGATGTGGAAGAATGCTGAAATCACTGATATTTTACAAGTACTTTATGGGGACAATGCCTCCAAAGAAATCAGTAGCAGTTTACAAATGCATAACTAGTTTAAGACGAAGCAAAGTTTTAGATGAAGCCTACAGCAGCAGACCAATCACATCAGTTTGCAAGGGAAAAGTTAATCTTGTTTATGCTAACATCTCAATTGCTTTAGCTTACACAATTTTGATGGAAAAATTAAATTTGAGCAAAACTTTCCACTCAGTGGATGCCACAACTGTACACCCAGATCTGCTGAAGAGCAAAGCTTTCAGTGGAAATTTAAACAAGTGTGAATAAGACCCTAAAGGATTTCTTTGAAGAATTGTAACAAGAAATAGAACACGGCTTTACCATTACACCTCTGAAGACAAAGCACAGTCAAAGCAATGGCCACCAAGAGGTGGAAGTGGTCCAGTCAGAGCAAAAGCAGGCTGGTCAAGAGCAAGGGTCAAGGCAAAACAGGTTTTTGGAATGCTCAAATCATTTTGCTTGTTGACTTTCTGGAGGGCCAAAGAACAACAATATCTGCTTATGAGAGTGTTTTGTTGAAAAAATTAGCCAAAGCTTTAGCAGGAAAACACCTGAGAGAGCTTCACCAAAGTGTACTCTACCCCAACAATGCAGCCAAGGCCCTTTGTCAAACTAGGGCAGTTTTGCAAGAATTTTGATGGGAAATCGTGAGACATCTACGTTGCAGTCCTGATTTGGCTCCCTCTGACTTCTTTGATTCCTAATCTTAACAGTTTTTTTTTAAGGACACCCGTTTTTCTTCAGTTAGTGTAAAAAAGACTGCATTGACATAGCTAAATTCCCAGGACCCTCAGTTCTTTAGGAATGGACTGAATGACTGTTATTACTGCTTATAAAAGTGTCTTGATTTGATGGAGCTTATGTTGAGAAGTAAACTTCATGTTTTTTATCATTCTATTTTTCCACAAATTTTTTGAAGTCCCTTCATATATGTATGTTTTAAAAGGGCTCAAATATATAGAGTGAAATATGTTTTCCCCTCTTCCTGAGTGGACTAATTTTTGTGTATTCTGTTTTAGTTTATTTTTAAAATAATATCTAGAGGGAACAGATATGTTTATGGAACATGAATGTTTAGCCAAGATTCTTTATCTGAAATCCAGGTAAAGGTGTTAAGTGTCTTGTTTTTAGAAATCACTTTTGTTTCAACAAAATGTTCAGTATAAGAAATTACTTTTAATAATTACATGAAAACATGCAGTAGGTGGACTTTTGAGCTAACTCTGGAGAAAGAGCTGGATTTCACCAGTTAGCCTCCTGTGGATCTGCCACCACCATCACCCTCCCACCCCACCTCCACTGCCTTTTTTCCCAAGACTTTTTAAAAAATGTTTTATTGGCCGGGCACGGCACTTTGGGAGGCTGAGGCGGGCGGATCACGTGAGGTTGGGAGTTTGAGACCAGCCTGACCAACATGGAGAAACCCCATCTCTACTAAAAATACAAAATTAGCCTGGCGTGTTGGTGCATACCTGTGTGTAATCCCAGTTACTCTGGAGGCTGAGGCAGGAGAACTGCTTGAATCTGGGAGGCAGAGGTTGTGGTGAGCCGAGATCGTGCCATTGTACTCCAGCCTGGCCAACAAGAGCAAAACTCCATCTTAAAAAAAAAAAAAAAAAAAATGGCCGGACGTGATGTCTCACACCTGTAATCCTAGCACTTTGGGAGGCCGAGGTAGGCGGATCACCTGAGGTCAGGAGTTCAAGACCAGCCTGGCCAACATGGTGAAACCGCATCTCTACTAAAAGTACAAAACTTAGCGGGGTGTGGTGGTGGGCGGCTGTAATCCCAGCTACTTGGAAGGCTGAGGCAGCAGAATTGCTTGAACCCAGGAGGCGGAAGTTGTAGTGAGCCAAGATGGCAGCACTACATTCCAGCCTGGGCAACGGAGCAAGACTCTGTCTCAAAAAAAAAAAAAAAAGGTTTTATTTGCTGTTCTCTTTCCTGATTTTGTTTTAGGAAAAAGTCAGTCTTTTACATTATCAATTACATACCAATCACAATATTAAATATATATATATATATTTTGATTCCACTTTTTAGTCTGCTTTTATAAAACTTTTTTGGAGCTTTCCTTTTGGGATAGTATGTGAGCTTATGAAATTTGAGCTACTTTTTTATATTTATCAAGACAATCTTTGATTTGATTTAAATAGGTACTTAAAATTTTTTCCATTGTAGTGCTAGCTTTGAGTTACAAAGATACCTGTTTTCAGATTCAGGAACAAATTAGTATATTTAGAAACCTAACATTTGTGCATCAGTTTACAACATTCTGACTTTTTAATGAATGTGTGGTTATGTGTATGTTTTTATTGCTTCACTTTTTATCTCTTGCCTTTGACACCTTTTATTCTAATAAAAAATGTATTTGCTTAGAAGCATTCAGAGTGTCAGCAAAACAGCTGCAACTTTTTTTTTTTTGCAATTGCAGAGTGGTATTCAGTTAACAGAACAACAATTATTTTGTATAAGCCACATCAGAGACAACTGAAGATGAAAAAAACTACCATCCCTGTGTATAACTAATTTGTGCTGTGCACCAACAAGAACCTGCTTTCAATGTCCATGCCAATTTACAACCCTCATACTGTACTAGGCAAGTTTAGTGGCTACTGAAAATATCACCAGGACAGGGCTATGTAAAGACACATTTGGTAGTGTGTTAACGATACAAAAAAAGACACTATACAGTATTAAAAATTTTACACAGCCTTACATTTCAGAGTTTTTCTTTGAAAGGAGTGAGTTGTGTATGGGGAGGTAAATGCTTTATAGACAAAAAAAAAAAAAACTGCACTAAAACCAGCGTATTCATCATCATCCTCTTCATCTTCCCCCTCCTCATCTTGCTCTTCATTTTCCTCATCTTTCTCTTCTTTTTCTTGCTTTTTTCAGCCTTGGCATCTCCCTTTTTCTCTGCATCAGGTTTTCCTTTAGGTTAATATGCAGCAATATCCTTTCTGTATTTTTCCTTCAGCTTTGCAGCCTTCTTTTCATAAGGCCGTTTTGTCATCTGCAGCAGTGTTAGTCCACATAACTCCCAGTTTCTTCGCAACATCACCAATGGACAGGCCAGGATGTTCTCCTTTGATTTTTGAGCGATACTCAGAACAGAACAGGAAAAAGGCTGAAGGGAGGCCTTTTGGGTGCATTGGGATCCGTGAACTTCTTTTTTGTCTCCTGTTTAGGGGGAATATAGGTTTTCATTTCCCTTTCATAACGGACCTTGTCTGCCTTTGTCATATTTTCAAATTTTCTTTTCTCTTTAGCAGACATGGTCTTCCACCTCCCAGAGCGCTTGTTAGAAAACTCTTTGAGAAGTTTACTGAAGCATTTGGGTGGTGCTTCTTATGCTCCTCCCGACAAGTTTGCACAAAAAATGCTTATGACAACATTTTGTCTCTCGTCGTCTTAGGATATCCTTTATCCATGTTTAGTTGTTTTTCCTCAGCGAGGCACAGAGTCACCCATTGCCTGTTTGGCTTTCACCTGACACCTTTTATTTTTTTAAGGATTCTTAAGTCATTTAGGTTACTTGGTAGGATTTAGGTTTTTCCTGTGCCCCCATAAGAATGATAACTTTAAAAATTATGCCGGGTTAGCAAAGAAGATAATTCTAGCTTTAGAATGTGTAGGTATGGCCAGGATTTTTGTGAGGAGGGGTGATTTAGAGCAAATTTCTTAATCTCCTTGCCTCATCTGTAACATGGGGATAATAATAGATCTGACCTGACAAGGTTGGAATTAGTATTACACGGTAAACACACGTAAAGTGCTTAGAGTGGTGCCAAATATTTAGGAAGTACCTCATGGATATGAGGTGGTGATGGTAGCGTATGTAATACTCTTACATGCATATCATTCCAAGAGAGTTTTAAATGTATACATTTATTGCATTGATATACAGAAATTAAGGATCTAGACTCTCGTTGATTCTGAGACCCTCCTAAAGATCATATCCACCTCTCTCCAACCTTATTTTTCACTACTTCCCTTCAAGCATCATATGCAGCAGTCGCATTCAACTACCATGGTTCTCTTGTACAAGCCATGTTTTCTCATTTACTTTGGTTCATGTTGTTCTCACCAATTTGAATGTTATCCCATCTCCCTGTGTTCAAATGCTATCTTTTAAGTGAAGTTTTCTGATAGTTCCATAGGTAGAACTATGGTAATCATGTAGGTAATCATCATGTGAAGTTCATATGTTTCCTGTTACATGATGATTTACCACTTTCTGTATTGCACTTCAGCCTTTTGTTAACGTCTCTTTTACTGTGTTATGTAATCTTTACAGGCAGAAAACTGTACCTTTTTCTTCTTTGTAGGTTTAGAACCTAACATAGGCCTTGGGATTTAGTAGGCATTCATTTGTGTAATGAAAATTAATAAAAGGTATCAAAAGCTAAAAGGTCATATTTAATGGACAAATGCATGCCAGTAAAAATGTGTTTTGTCAGTGTTTGTACGTTCAGGAATGTCCTGGCCAGTCACTCAAAATGAAATCTTTTTTAAAAAAAAGATTGTATCTGTAAATAACCACCAGAGAATTGTTTTTCTGCTTCTTGTTACCTCATTTTTCACAGATCTTCCTAATAATTATCAGTGGTACAAATCTGGGAAAAGTTCATCCAGGGCTGAGGATTCGTCATGTGCCAGTAGTGGGATAGATAAGCCACGTGGTTCAATAAATTGTTGAACCCATAATCTCACCCTCCAAATACTTTTTTTTTTTTTTAATCACAATACCATAATGCCTTTAGGTGTGAAACTAGGTATAGCCTGAGAATAGGAACTGGATGAGATATTTCATGAGGACACTTGATCTTTGCTGTGATATTGCTAAGGGTGTGGCATCATGATTTGGAAGAAATGAGAATGGCAGGAATTGGGGAGATAAGTTAAAATATCAGGCTCGTAGTAGGCATTCATAGAGTTAAAGCAGTAGTTGTGTGTGCTTAGCTCCAAAATTCTCAGAATTTTTACAGTAATTCAACAGGACATTGGATTGAATAAGCACTCTAATACTGAAACACTGGATTTGAAAACCGGATGTTATGTGTTCTAATCATAAGCCTTTTACTCTTTAGCTGTGACCTGGGATACATCACTGCTTTTGCTTTTAGAGAGTGAGGGTCATTGGGCTAGGTATTTACAGCTCTTAGTATTTTAGGGTTGCAATCTAGTACCGTATTTTTAAAACAAGAATTCTGAGCTTCTAATATCTACCTGTTCCCTGCAAGGTTAACTTTTTTAATAAACCCTGAGAATCAGAAGTCTTAGACATTTACTTGATAATTTTAGCATTTGAGGAATTGGCTAACGTTCCTAGAATCAAATTCCGACAGAAACTTTAATGGCCCCTCTGTCTCACTGTTTTATTTAACAAGAGTTCTGATTGCTTTCATTGGTTGGTTAAAACAGATTATTTCAAGTAATAGCCACACTGATTAATTTCATTATGGTGACATTTCATTAATGTCATTATAGTGACATTTCAGTTTTATATATGTGTTTATGCTGCCCACACACAAAAGTACTACAGTGTGATTCAGTATTTTCTTCTGTAGTTCATTTGTATAAAAAATTAGATGTGGGACCGGGCGCGGTTGCTCATGCCTGTAATCTCAGTACTTTGGGAGGCTGAGGCGCGCAGATCACGAGGTCAGGAGATTGAGACCATCCTGGTCAACACGGTGAAACCCCGTATCTTTACTAAAAAATACAAAAAATTAGCCAGGCATGGTGGCGGGTGCCTGTAGTCCCAGCTACTTGGGAGGCTGAGGCAGGAGAATGGCGTGAACCCAGGAGGCAGAGCTTGCGGTGAGCCAAGATCGTGCCACTGCACTCCACCCTGGGTGACAGAGTGAGACTCCGTCTCAAAAAAAAAAAAAAAATATGTGATGCTGAGCTCAGTGGCTCACGCCTGTAATCCCAGCATTTGGGGAGGCCAAGATGGGTGAATCACAAGGTCAGAAGTTAGAGACCAGCCTGGCCAATATGGTGAAACCCCGTCTCTACTAAAAATACAAAAATTAGCCGGGTGTGGTGGCGCACATCTGTAGTCCCAGCCACTTGGGAAGCTGAGGCAGAAGAATCGCTTGAACCCAGGATGTGGAGGTTGCAGTGAGCCAAGATCACACCACTGCACTCCAGCCTGGGTACAGAGCAAGACGCCATCTCAAAAAAAAAAAATCTGATGTGATCCACAGAAGTGGTTTCATGACTTACTGTGGGTCTCAACCTGCTTTGGACGGGATGAGGAATCAACTAGATAAAGTTTTAAATTTGTTTGGTACTTTAACACTTTAACATTTGCTAGGCACTTAGATATACTACTACACTTATGTATGATAGCTTAAAAGTTAGATACAAATTAATCATTATCTGAAAAATTCCTAACAGCAGTGGGTTGAGTGGGAAAAAAGGCATGGAGGATGAATTCATGGTTTTTTTTTTTGTTTTTTTTGTTTTCCTTTTTGTTGGCTTTTGTTAAGTTTAATATATTATTGAGTCTGCCAGTTCAAACAGCCCACTTAGGGATCTTAAGGATTTGTATTTATTTACATTTAGGGTTACCTCAAATCCTGTGGCAAGCAAAAAAATAAAAATAAATCCCCAATTATTTCCCTCAAATCAAACCAGAATTGTTACTGTTTCTCAAAAAAATCTTAGTTCCTTAGTCTATATATGCATTCATAAAGCTCCTTCCAGTGTTTGTATAATTTTGGTGGCCTAGATCTTGGTCAGATGGGACAGGGAGGGGGATTTTTGTATGAAGGAATATAACAAAAAAAAAAAAGGCACCAATTTCTTGTTTCTTATTTCTCTGTGTATCAGGTGATACTGCTTTTAAGGCCTTAGAATTGCCAAGGTCTTGGTAACCCAAGGCAAACTTGCTGTTTTCCTCTCAAATTTGAAGTTCTGCATTTTGTTAGTCATCAAGAACTAGTCTGTTACCAGCAAATACTTAAGCCACAAAACTTGCTTCTCTGTGCTGCTGTGTACTTCCTGTTTTGTCAGATTTCCATTTAGGGAAAAGAATGGATTTTATGCTAGCCTAGCTTCTTCTGAAATTCAGCTTGGAAGCTGTCCAGATATCTGGGTCGGGTGGTGGGGGAGAATGGCATGTCTTGTCTACATATGATGTCATTTGTCAGAAAGATTCATTTGGCTGCTTATCATGAAAGAGGGTTGCCAGGAAGGAAGAGAAACTTTTTGCTGTCAGAACTGTTTAGTGTATGACTTGCCTACTTTGTGGCTTGCCTTTAGGCTTTCCATGTCAAATGTGTTTGAGGTTATGAATGAATTATTATATTGCCTATGAAGGAAGGATCTATGTTCATTTCTAGTAGACTTTTATTCCAGAAATATGTAAGAACTGCATTTAGCCACATTTGCTTCACTTACAGAAGAGACAGGTCAAAGGTTAGGTGGTAATTAGAACTGGGCTACATTGTAAATGTTGAATATCTTTTGGGGGAAAGTTGCAGTAAAACCATTTTAAGAATCTTTTGCAGCTAAAATAGTAAATATAACATCTAATTATAAATGATGAATTTTCTGTCAGTTTTTATCCTATGAAATGAAATTCCAATTAGTTGTTAATAGAATGTGTAAATAGCATATGCTTTCAGTGTAATCCTGAATCCTATTAATATTGCTGGTAACGAAATACTGTTTTGCAATGGTGGAACCAAAGCTCTTCTATAAAATTCTCTTTGACCAAATTGTCCTGGTCTGCATTAAGTCAGAGCTAATTTTCTCTTTTTTGACCTGTCGGTAAAATATGAAAGATGCTTTTCAATCCCTGACCATTAGTGAACAGTTACAGAATTTCTTCCTTATTGGTACCCTGGCTCTTTGTTCACTCACATGTTGGAAATGTTCTCCTAACATCTGTACCTTGTCTTTTTTGTGAGCTGATGTTGAATTGTAAAATATTTGGAACCATCCCTGTAAATTTTCTGCCAGGTTCTTCCCTCCCCTTCTCCCCAACCCCCCGCTCTTTTTTTTATCTAGGGATATGTATGCTGCTATTTCCGAGACATACAGTTCTTACACAATCATGAAAAAAACTTTTCCTAAATAGCCATCATCCCCTACTGCTTCATCCCCCATTTTGCTTTCTAAGTGTCATCTCTTTTTTTTTTTTTTTTTTTTTTTTTTTTTGAGATGGAGTCTTGCTCTGTTGCCCAGGCTGGAATGTAGTGGCGCAATCTCGGCTCACTGCAACCTCTGCCTCCCAGGTTCAAGTGATTCTCCTGCCTCAGCCTCCCGAGTAGTTGGGATTTCAGGTGCCTGCCACCACGCCCGGGTAATTTTTGTATTTTTAGTAGAGATGGAATTTCAACGTTGGCCAGGCTGGTCTCGAACTCCTCACCTCAGGTGACCAACCCACCTTGGTCTTCCAAAGTGCTGGGATTACAGGCGTGAGCCATTGCACCCAGCCCTAAGTGTCATCTCTTTACAAGTAACCTTTTCTGTTACCCTGTTCTCCTTTTAGTAACCTGTTTCCAAATCAGTGATTCTCAAATTTTAGAGTGTTAATAAGAATTACATCAGGTACTTATTCAAAGTACATATTCCTGGGTCCCTCTTCATACCTAGTGAATTCAAATCTGTAGCATTCTGACTTAGGTGATCTTTGAACCACACTTTGAGAAAGTTGTCTGTTGCATGCATTCCCACTATCATGTAAATTCTGTCCTTCATATTTTTACATAGTCTACTTTGTTTTAATTACTGGCATCTCAGAAGTATTTTGCTCCTAATTATTGATATGCTTTGTTTTTCTCCTGAATTCACTCATTGGAGGGGTCTTCCACTAGGTGTCCAGGAAATGTTATTCCCTTCCATATTTGTCAGAATTTATGTCCTCTCCTTCCCAAAGCACATGTTTGTAGTTCAGTTATAGACATACAAGTATATGTGTATACACATCTTTTTTATTTTTTTTGAGACAGGATCTCACTGTGTCACCCAGGCTGGAGTGCAGTGGCACCACCTTGGCTCACTGCAAGTTCTGCCTCCCGAGTTCAAACAATTCGGCTGCTTCAGCCTCCCAAGTAGCTGGGACTACAGGCACAGGCCACCATGCCTGGCTAATTTGTGTATTTTTAGCAGAGAAGGGGTTTCACTGTGTTGGCCAGTCTGGTCTCAAACTGCTGAAGGCAAGTGATCCTTCGGCCTCCCAAAGTGTTAGGATTACAGGCGGGAGTCACTGTGCCCGGCCTGTATACACGTTTAATAGACCTTGCCAGTGATTTTTAGTATCTGCTTTTCTCACTAGGGAAAGAACTATATCTTAACTTCTTAAATTTTAATCTTCCTTGGTGATGTGATACATTGTAGGCATCCAAATGTTTGCTTAAATTTTTACTGCTATCACTTGGCTGCTGCTGACACTCAAACCAGTCAAACCTAAATATCATATATTACTATCTTTATGTCTGTAATTTTCCTTACCATTTCCTTTTCTCTAAATTAACAGAATTTTTTTGGTGCTATCTTAAGAATAATTCCCTTATATTACATTAATCTTGAATCCCATTGGCTTTTCCTGAAAAAAAAAATTAACTCCCATTTCCACATGGATCTTACAGCCTTTGGCTTTTCCTGAAAAATATTAACTCCCATTTCCACATGGATCTTACAGTTCAACTCTTTATTTACAAGAATTTTTCTCAAAACTTTGTGATTCCATGTAGTAGAAATCAAATATAAGTCCAAATGATACACTTCAAAGACAAACCCAAGATACATGAGTAAGGAATCCTGCTCATCAGCTATCTTTATATGTTAACCACATTATACTAGTATTTATTTCAAAGAGATGTATGGACTGGAAGGATACACTTTAATAGAGTACCCCTTGAAGGGGTTGAGTGGTCAAAGAAGGAATATTACTTTTATTTGTAATGTTTTAATATTTATATGAGGGACACTAAATATATAGGTACACATGAACATACCACATAACTTAAGTACATACATTGCAAAAACAATGGAGGCTGGCAGTGACTCACACCTGTAATCGCAACACTTTGGGAGGCCAGGGTGGGAGGATCACTTGTCAGGAGCTTGAGATCAGCCTGGACAATATAGGGAGAGCCTGTTTCTTCAGAAATTTAAAAAATTAGCCAGGCATGCTGGTACATGCCTGTGATTCCTGCTACTCGGGAGGCTGAGGTGAGAGGATAGCTTAAGCATGGAAGGTTGAGACTGCAGTGAGCTTTGATCCTGCCATTGTACTCCAGCCTGGCAACAGAGTGAGACCCTGTATCCAAAAAAAAGAGAAACCGTGGAAGCAAGCAAAAAAAAAAGAAAATCCTAAAATAGTTACTCCGGTTTCTGGGAATATGGATGACTTTCTTCTTTGCCCTTTTTGTTATTTTATTTTTTGTTGTTGTTGTTCAGATGGAGTCTTACTGTGTTGCCCAGGCTGGAGTTCAGTGGCACGATCTTGCCTCTCTGCAACCTCCACCTCTTGGATTCAAGCAGTTCTCCTGTCTCAGTAGAGACGGGGTTTCACCTTGTTGGTCATGCTGGTCTCTAACTCTTGACCTTGTAATCTACCTGCCTCAGCCTCCCAAAGTGCTGGCATGACAGGCTTGAGCCACCACACCTGGCCTTGTTATCTTTTTTTTTTTTTACTTTATAGAGGCAAGGTCTTGCTTGCTATGGTGTCCAGGCTGGAGTGTAGTGGCTATTCACAGGCACTTACACAGCACACTGCAGCACTGCTCAAGCAATCCTCCCACCTCAGCGTCATGAGTAGCTGGGACCACAGTTGGACACCATCACACGGGTCTTTTGGTTTTTTTTTCTTTACTTTTTTTTTTGTTGGTGATGTTTTAGTTTAAGCAGCAACATGTGAAAAGGTATCTTTTTAAAATTCACCTTAATTCAAAGGAGGGTAAGATATAATTTAGTGGTTTTATAAGGAAACAACTTCTCAGAATATTTTGTAAACTAAAGGGCAAGAATTGCGTTTTCTATTTCCTGTGTCCTTTAACAGTTCTAATAAGCAATTAATGTTTATTATGATTGAGGTATGCCAGGTGCAGTGGTTCATGCCTATAATCCCAGCACTTTGGGAGGCCAAGGTGGGTGGATCACCTGAGGTCAGGAGTTCGAAACCAGCCTGTCCCAACATGGTGAAACCCCGTCTCTACTAAAAATACAAAATTAGTCAAGTGTGGCGGTGCATGCCTGCAATCCCAGCTGCTTTGGAGGCTGAGGCAGGAGATTGCTTGAACCCGGGAGGTAGAGGTTGCAGTGAACTGAGATCGCGCCATTGCACTCCAGCCTGGGCAGTAACAGTGAAACTCGGTCTCAAAAAAAAAAAACCGGCACAGTGGCTCACACCTGTAATCCCAGCACTTCGGGAGGTTGAGGCGGGCAGATCACAAGGTCAGAGTTTGAGACTAGCCTAGCTAACATGATGAAACCCCGTCTCTCGTAAAAATTCAAAAATTAGCACTTGTAATCCCAGCTACTCGGGAGACTGAGGCAGGAAAATCGCTTGAACCCAGGAGGCCGAAGTTGCAGTGAGCCAAGATTGTGCCACTGCACTCCAGCCTGGGCAACAAGAGCGAAATTCTGTCTTGGGGGAAAAAATACTGAGGTCTGTTTTTTGGATTAAAATGGAATGCTTTCCTCAAGAATGTAAAATTAGGTATTGTTACAAGTTTAAAGAATAGGTTTAGCCAATGTGATTATTGCAGTGTAATAAAAAGGATCCCAGGTGGCACACATGCTAGTGTGGTGTGCAGATGCTCAACTGAAGTGAAGGATAATGTGCGTTTCAACATTTTCTATATACTAGGCAGTTTTTCTTAAGTCTTGGTTTATTGTGATATAATACAGTGAAATTTACTCTGTGTACGTATGATTCTATTAATATTAACAAATTTAAACAGTCTTATAGCTAAATACAATCAAGATAGAGAACATTTCCATCACTACAGGAAGTTGTTTTGTGCTAATTTAACTTCTACCCATGCTCATCCCCCCACTCCCACCCTGAGAACCACTGCTCTGTTTTTCTGATCATATAGTTTGACCTTTTCAAAAATGTCATACAATTGGAATCATATAGTATGCGTGAATCACGTAGCCAAAGTTTTCATTTCACTTTGGTAAACACCTAGGAATAGGAGTGCTGGGTTATATGCTAAGTGTTAAACTTCCTAAGAAGCTGCCAAACTGTTTTCCAGAGCATCTGTACCATTTTCCTGTCCCACCAGCAATAAGGCATTCATTAGTCTACATACTCACCAATGCTAGTGTAGTCAGAAGGTATAGTTTTAATTGTTCACATTCTAACAGATGTAGAGTGGTATCTCGTCATGATTTTAATTTGCATTTTCCTAATGAGTATCTTTTCTCATGTATTTGTCATTCATGTATCTTCTTTAGTAAATTGTCTTACTGTTTTGCCCATTTTTAAAAGTTGAGTTTTCATATTGTTCAATTTTGAGAGTTCTTCGTATATTCTGGACACAAGTCCTTTGTCAGACATGTGATTTGCAAATATTTTCCCCCAGAGTTTTTCCGGTCTTGTCAGTCCCTTAATAGTGTTTTTAGGAAGGAGAGCAGCTGCTTTTAATTTTGATGAAGTTTGTCAATTGTTTTTCTTTTATGGATCGTGCTTTTGGTGTAGTATCTGAAACTCTTTCTTAAACCAGTCACGTCTTCTGTTTTCTTTGAAGCGTTATAGGTTGAGGTACATTTTGGTCTATGATCACTTTTGAGCTACTTTTTATATATAGATAAGATATGGTTTGAGGTTGTGTTTGGGATTTTTTTTCTTCCTGCATATGAATGTTCAGTTGTTCCAGCACCGTTTGTTGAAAAAACACTATCCTTTCTCTATTAATTTACCGTTTTACTTTTGTCAGTTGATTGTATTTGTCGGTCTATTTTTAAACTCCATTCTATGTCTACATCATGAACTTTATAGTGAGTCTTGAAATTAGGTAGTGTGGGTCTTCTCTCTTGTTCTTTTCAAAATTGTTTTGGCTCTTCTAATTCCTTTTCCCACACAAATTTTAGAAACAGCTTATTGATTTCTGCCACTTTCCCCAAAAAAGCCTCTTGGGAATTTGACTAAGTTTATATCTAATCTAATAAATGATTTTGGAGAGAAGTGATATCTTAGCAATACAGTCTTTTCTGATAACACTTTTAGTTCTTTTTCTCATTTAATAATTTTCCAACATTAAAATCTTGGACAAATTTAGATTTATATCTGAATAATTCCAGTTTTGTTGCCATTTCAAATGGTACATAATCCTTATTTTATAGATGAGAAAATTAAGTAACTTCCCCAAGTCACACAATTATTAAATGACAAAGCCAGATTGAAATCTATGAGCTTATAAACTAATGTCTTGTTTTGAACTACAGTACTAGTTTTCTTAAATTGTTGTAAACTGGGGTAGAGAGGAAGCCCTAACGTCTTTTAAGAAAAATCCTGCTACTGTAATTCACAAAAGAATTGGTCCTTCCCACATTTATGTATTTTCAATGTTTTAGTTTTCCAGATCTGTTCAGATGATAAACCATGCTTTTTTTCTTCCTCTTGGAGACAGAATCTTGCTCTGTCACCTAAGCTGGAGTGTAGTGGTGTCATAGCTCACTACAGCCCTGAACTCCTGGGCTCAAGTGACCCTCCCGCCTCAGCCTCTTAAGTAGCTGGGACTACAGGCGCATGCCCACACCTGACTGACTTTTTTATTTTTTGTAGAGAAGGTCTCTCACTATGTTGCTTAGGCTGATCTTGAACTCCTGGGTTCAAGCGATCTTCCTGCTTCAGCTTCCCAATCTCACCTGTGTTGAGATTACAGGTGTGAGCCACCACACCCAGCCTCCATGCTCATCTTAATCTACAAGCCTTAGGTTGACACATTTCTGAATCAGTGTTTTTTAAACAGTATACCTTATCCAGCAATTAATCAGTATGATTTCAGTATGTGTACCTTTAGCATGTGAATAGTTTTTGTGCTCACCAGTTGAAATACAAGGACAGGATTTTTTTTTTTTTTAAACAACTCTCAGTCTTGTGGCGGGGGTAGTGGTATATACTTTATTATAGTTAAGCCATAATAGATACCTGTGGTCAGTGGTAACAAAAAAAAAAAAAAAAAAAAAGCTATACTTGGTTGGGGTTACAATAGCTGCATTTCATGTTTTGAAGTTCCTTTGGTAGCTGGATATTTTTACAAAATGAGAATATTTGTAATCTTAATTTGCTGCTTCTCCTATGAAATGAAGAATATTCTAATGCTGAAATCTGTTAAACATTGATAACCTACAAGTTGATTTTCTTATTTTTTAGGTCTCTTTATGAATAAAGAAATAAAAGCAAATAGAATCTTATCAGATAAGTGCTTTTATAAGTCTAAATATATTTTATTCTTTGCAATCTCTAAAGCAAAACTTTTAAACTTTTTTTTTTTTTTTTTTTTTTAGGTACCAGCATCAAGATGATTTATGGTAATAAGGTGCTCAGTCTTTGCTTAAAATAAATTTTACATTTATCAAAGTAAAATGTACCAGCTTTTTATTTATTAATCCTGTTTAGTGTGTATGAAAATCACTTGGTGACTGGGCATGGTGGCTCATGCCTGTAATCCCAGCACTTTGGGAGGCTGAGGTGGACAGATAACAAGGTCAGGAATTTGACACCAGCCTGGCTAATACAGTGAAACCCCATTAGCTGGGCGTGGTGGCAGGTGCCTGTAGTCCCAGCTACTTGGGAGGCTGAGGCAAGAGAATCTCTTCAACCCGTGAGGCAGAGGTTGCAGTGAGTTGAGATCACGTCACTGTACTTCAGCCTGAGTGACAGAGCGAGACGCCATCTCAGAAAAAGAAAATCACATCACTTGATTTTCTTTCTTTCCTAAGAGTTGAAGAGCTAGGTATGTCTGCTTACATTATGGCATCTATAGATGTCAACCCCCCCATTGGTTCTTTAAAACCAGTGTCTTTTAAAGAGGGTTTTAACTATGCTGGTGTGAATTCTAAGGATAGATTGAAAGAATAAAGATTCATGTGCCATTCATACTTTGGAACTTTGGGAAAGTATAGGAATGACCATAGATTGGCTTAGGGATAGTCAGTTTATCCGTCTGTAAATGGATCCAATTTAGTGTTGTTCCTGTATTTTTCTAAAACCGACCCTTGTGTCATTCATAATTAAATAGGAGTTGTGGCCAGGCCCGGTGGCTCACGCCTGTTATTTCAGCATTTTAGGAGGCTGAGGTGGGCAGACTGCTCAAGTCCAGGAGTTCAAGACCAGCCTGGGCAACATAGTGAGATGCCATCTCCACAAAAAATTTTTAAGTTAGCCAAGCATGATAATGCTTGCCTGTGGTCTGTGGTTCCAGCTACTCGGGAGGCTGAGGTGAGAGGATTGCTTGAGCCATATGCTCTAATATATTTTAAAATACGTATTTTTAAATATATTTTGAGTGGTAATATATAGCAGATAATGTTACATAAAAGAAGCCATGATAATGACATATGACATTACTGGTTTTGAGTTGTTTGTGTAGTAGTTAGCTATTAATATTCAGGTATAATGATTTGCTATTTAAACTACACAAATGCTCAAAGTCCAGTGATACCCTGCACGCAAATTTCACTGGCTAGATTACCTTCTTAGGAAAGCATAACACTTGAATGGAGTGACACTGGCATGAGTCCACTAGAGGGTGTGTATACGTGGCCTGAGTTCAAATTGTTTGTTCCTGCTGTGAGTACTGATTTTCAGCTTCAAGTTATTCTTCTTGGCCACAGTGCTGTTTATTCCACTTAGTAACAGTTCTGTTTACAGAGCACTTTCACATAAATTCTGATTTTTAACATTAAAGCTGTCTGATGGTATTTTTTTTTTTTTTTTTTTTTTTTGAGACGGAGTCTCGCTCTGTCGCCCAGGCTGGAGTGCACTGGCCGGATCTCGGCTCACTGCAAGCTCCGCCTCCTGGGTTCACACCATTCTCCTGCCTCAGCCTCCCGAGTAGCTGAGACTACAGGCGCCCGACACCTCGCCCGGCTAGTTTTTTTGTATTTTTTAGTAGAGACGGGGTTTCACCGTGTTAGCCAGAATGGTCTCGATCTCCTGACCTCGTGATCTGCCCGTCTCGGCCTCCCAAAGTGCTGGGATTACAGGCTTGAGCCACCGCGCCCGGCCGGTATTTTTGTTTTAATCTTTGGAGATCAAGAAATTTTTTTAGTGACAGAATAGGGACTTTATTGATCCTTAAATCCACCCCTCACCACAATGAAGGAAAAAAGCAAAAACATTCTTGGCTCATGCATTGAACGATCTTTCTTGAGAAGGGTCAGTTTTTGAAAAATGATCCAAAACTGAAACATCTTTCATCTTTATCACACCTAAAGATTAAAACCAGTTATTTCACTAAATATGAAAGTGGGAAACCGTATCAATTATTTGTCCACTAAGTTGGTAAGCCCAGGAGAATATGATCTGTAAATTCTAGTTGAGTGATGAAGATGGGGCTTTGAATTAATTTACAGTCTTGGAATTAATTCTGCAGCGTTTTAACCAAAGAATTTTTCAGTAGTCATAAATCTATATTTTAAAATTGAGTAAATGTCCCCATTTACCTCCACCAATTTTGTAAAGCAGATATTAACCAAACTTCAATAGTTATAAGACAAAAATTTAATGAAAATTGGACAGTATGTATAATCCAGGGCTAAATAGTTACATTGGACTGGAGTAGAAATTTAAAATACAATAGATGCTGGAGTAAATGTTACATATTATCATCATCTGATTCATCTTCTTCCTTCAGAGATTCCTGTTAAGAGAAAATAGGTGTTTAAAAATGATTTTTAAAATTGTTATATCCCATACCTGTGGGCAAGTTAAGCTACAACCACTTGAGTTAAGTGGTTAAATTCCTTTACTTGTAACTGAATGAACAGTTCTAGAATAAGATACCCACGCAACGCCGGGCGCTGTGGCTCAAGCCTGTAATCCCAGCACTTGGGGAGGCGGAGATGGGCGGATCTTGAGGTCAGGAGATCGAGACCATCCTGGCTAACAGTGAAACCCCGTCTCTACTAAAAATACAAAAAAACTAGCCGGGCGAGGTGGCGGACGCCTGTAGTCCCAGCTACTGGGGAGGCTGAGGCAGGAGAATGGTGTAAACCCGGGAGGCGGAGCTTGCAGTGAGCTGAGATCCGGCCACTGCACTCCAGCCTGGGTGACAGAGTGAGACTCTGTCTCAAAAAATAAAAAAAGACTAAAGGTGATTTTTGAGACTCTGTCTCAAAAAAAAAAGATACCTGCACAAAGATAATTAAGCAAATGTTGCTCTAACATGCAATGACTGTATCTTTGATAGAATGTATACTTAAGAGGCCAGGTGCAGTGGCTCAAGCCTGTAATCCCAGCACTTTTGGGGCCGAAGTAGGCAGATCACCTGAGGTCAAGTTTGAAACTAGCCTGGTGAAAACCCGTCTCTGTATTATTGGTGAAACCAAAAATGCAAAAATTAGCCAGGTGTGGCAGCGTGCTCCTGTAATCCCAGCTACTGGGGAGGCTGAGGCAGGATTGCTTGAACCCTGGAGGCAGAGGTTGCAGAGCAGAGATGGTGCCACTGCACTCCAGCCTGGGTGACAGAGCGAGACTCTGTCTCAAAAAAAAAAAAAAAAAGAACATATACTTAAAAGTCCTAAAAAAACTCTTTGCACTCTAAACCCCCCACAATTTTTTTGGAACCAAGGCAACTGTACCCACTAGAGATAACCTAGAAAATTTCTATTCTTAGTTCAACTGAACTATTAGTGATATTTAATAGAAGCCACCCAAGTTGATTTATATTATTCAACACAATTTTGGTTAGAGGAGTTTTTTTGTTTTGTTTGTTTTTAAATTAGGGATGGGGTCTTGCTGTGCTGCTCAGGCTGGTCTTGAACTCCTGGGCTAAGTGATTCCCCACACTGTACCTGGCCAAGAGAAGTTTTTGTGCTGTGGCTTACCTTAGCATATTTTTCTGCTTCTTCCCTTATATCTTTTGGAACAATTTCATGTCTTCCATTAGTTACTGTAAATGAAGCCACATATGTAAATGAATTTTAAATTGAGTACTGTATTGTAACTTGCAGTATACCACAGGATCTACCCAATCCACAGATCTGCCTCACCTAGGGTTGCAAAGTTGTACTATGAGTAATACTCAAATATTTTAGTGTGCTGCTTCCACATGAGATTATATGTGCCTACACATTAAGTTCTTATGGAAATGAAAGTAAATTATGCTATGATTTATAAATCCTGAGCATTAATTTATAGCATAGTATCTTTAAAACCATGAAATGGATGTTTCAAAAAATAACCTGTTCACAGCTTAAGTCAATTATTAAGCAGAACTTTCCCTTCATTTAGACAACCTAGTAAATTTGTTTTAGCTTTCATTATTTTAGAAAGGACTCTCAGTTGTAAATTAGCTGTGGTACAGATAATTCCTAAGGCAAATAAATGTACAAAAATAACTTACATTCACCAACCCAGCTGAGTTCTAGTTCAAAAGCTTTATCCTTAACTTCATCATGTACTATGTAAATTCTAGAACAGAAAAGGGAAAGGTAAGATTTTGGTAACCTCCAAACATTGTAGTAGTTCACAGACCCATAGTCAGTACAAATTAGAATGTCCATCCATAATAAAATTATAAAATTACACAGACACATTCTACATAGCATTTAACATTAGAGAAGACAAATTACACAGGGACTGAAATGAAACATTTGCTCTCCCAACAAATAATCAATATATCTAATCAACCCAAGTTCAGTTTATTTTTGCCCATTGCTTTAGAGATATAACTTGGGTGGGTGCAGTGAGTGGCTCACACCTGTAATCCCAACACTTTGGGAGACCAAGGCTGATGGATCACTTGAGGTCAGGAGTTTGAGACTAGCCTGGCCAACATGGTGAAACCCTGTCTCTACTAAAAATACAAGAATTAGCTGGGTGTGGTGGTGGGTGCCTGTAATCCTAGCTACTCAGGAGGCTAAGGCAAGAGAATTACTTGAACCCAGGAGGCAGAGGTTGCAGTGAGCCAAGATCACACTACTGCACTCCAGCCTCGGCTACGGAGAGAGACTCCGTCTCAAAAAACAAAAGATATAACTATAAAAAATACCTCATAAAGAAAATGGATTCACTAGGAAGAAGTGTCATTAACTGTGCCCTCTTAGGAAATTTATTTTTTGTCCCATTAATTTTAATATTTTTAAAGCCAACTAATTGGCTGGGAACAGTGGCTCGTGCCTGTAATCCTAGCACTTTGGGAGGCAGAGGTGGGCGGATCATGAGGTCAGGAGATTGAGACTCTGTTTCAAATAAATAAGTAAAACCAACTAATTTGTTTGCAATTATTATGGTCTCTTCAACCTACAGCTTCTTGGCAGTAGTCTTTTTAAGCTCCTTGTCCATTTTATAATGGCTTATATGCCACAAAACCTGGCCTTCACATTGTAGTACTTTACAAATTACAGCAAAGAAGGAGGCACTGCCATGCAACATATTAAAGTAACATAAAAAGTATCAAGAGGCCAGGTGCAGTGGCTCACATCTATAATCCCAGCACTTTGGGAGGCCAAGGCGGGTGGATCACAAGGTCAGGAGTTCAAGACCAGCCTGGCCAAGATGGTAAAGCCCGTCTCTACTAAAAATACAAAAATTAGCCAGGCGTGGTGGTGGGTGCCTGTAATCCCAGCTACTTCAGAGGCAGATGCAGGAGAATTGCTTGAACATGGAAGGTGGAGCTTGCAGTGAGCCAAGATTGTGCCACTGCCCTCCAGACTGGGCAACAGAGCAAGGCTCCATCTCAAAAAAAAAAAAAAAAAAAAAAAATCAAGAAATTAAGTACAGTAGCAGAGTATAGCTTTTATCTAATACTTTCCACTGAGTTACACACCTTACTTTTTGGAGGGTCTTCTAAAACCTTGCTATAATACGAGAGGATCTCAATTTTTTAGAACTAAGTAAAAGATAACATGCTGCTCCATTTTCTTAAATGAAGAAGGGATGGCTTTCCTAACATGGAACACTTAATAGATGACTACCATTATACCTAAATATAAAAGATGGCAAGAACTGACTTCCAGAAGCACTTCAAAGGATTGGTTCAGTGAAGGAAACAGAGTATATCATGATAAAATACTACACAATTCAAGGAAGATAAATGACTTCCTTTCTTAGCAGTTCTGCTGTATGTTGGTTCCTAATGTTGCCATTAGAATGGCTTCTGCCTGCTTCACAACTGAAACTGGAAGGGCGGAGGGGAGGAGGAAGCAGAAGGGGTAAAGGCAGTAGCAGTAATGATGGACCAGTTTATAAGAGACTGAGTGTCATGTAAATGGTATGTTTATTATACAATAGAGCCCATTGGAATTTTTTTTCTTCCTTGTATTGTTAGATGTAAAACCTGAGACACTACCGTACAGAGAGCTGATTGACTAGACCTTGTTCATGTAGTTCTAATGTGGAATAGTTAGAGGTGTTATGAATTATCTGAATATAACTTTTGAATCTAAAAAGCTGGCTATACAACGTGTTTTGTTGGCATCTTTGTAATACCAAATGTCTACACTCTTTTATCTAGAAGAATAAAAAAATTTTTGAAACATCACTACCCAGGTTAATTGACTTTTTTATTGCTTACTGTCTAAATACCTGTTACATATTAATAGTATTCTAGTTTACATACCTGTCATCAACTATTCAGGGTTTCTTAAGCTAGTTTTTGAAATGTTTTGTAATACTGCTCTTACCTTGTTATAGGAACTTTTATAATAAACCTGAAAAAGTGAAACACATCTTTCCCAAATAAACAGATTATGTAAATGAGCCAGCTTCGTGGATCATGTATGGAAATTAGTTGTAAACCTGTAAAGTTTGTAAGCATTCTTAGAGGCAATCTAAGATTATTATTATTAGTACTTAAGAGATTTGAGAAGTTGGGAGCTAACAAATTAAGGCCCTAATGGTACATTATATGTCCTTAACCTGTAACAGGAGTTTGTCAAAAGCTATTTTTCCCATCCTATTCATTACTACTAAAAAATGTGGCTTGAAAACATTTTCCTCCTTCATGAGGCTTCTTAGAATGTTAAATTTACCTTCTAAAACACACTAAGTTATTTTACAGGAAAACAGCCTCTTAGGATTAATGTAATATATATATGCAAAGGTCAAGTGAAATATTTTTGTGGATGGTAAGAAAAATTTCAACTTACATTTTTGCAACTTCTTTAACAATATCACGGCAGGTCATTTCTTTCATCTACAGAAAATAAAATGTATATTCATCAGAAGAACATTTTCCACTTGTGTAATTATTTTCACTTTTATACTCAGATATAAAACCAAGGAAAATAACCTGAAGTCTGAAAAAGACCAGAATCGAAGTTTCCTGATTCATATTTTAATGTTTTGAAATTTATACGCCAGGCCAGGCGCAGTGGCTCACGCCTGTAATCCCAGCACTTTGGGAGGCCAAGGCAGCCAGATTGCCTGAGGTCAGAAGTTCAAGACCAGCCTGACCAACATGGTGAAACCCTGCCTCTACAAAATAGCCAGGCATGGAAGTGGTGCGCCCCTGTAATCCCAGCTACTCAGGAGGCTGAGACATAAGAATCTCTTGAACCCAGGAGGCAGAAGTTGTAGCGAGCCGAGATTACGCCACTGTACTCTAGTCTGGGCGACAGAGAGACTCCGTCTCAAAAAAAAAAAAAAAAAAAAAAAGTTTATACACCAAAAAAGATATTCCGAGATATCCTATAGTTACCACTAACTTTGTGATAAAATTATAAAAATCCACAGCCACCTATAAATCTGAAGTCTGACCTGAAGTTTGAACGACTGGAGAAGACATCTGATTCTCTTTATAGCCAATTTAGGCTAATAAAATGCAAACAAATCATTAATGTCTACTATATGCAAGATACAGAAAGATGAAGGAAGGAGTAACAAATCATCCTTTGTGGAACTATTCAAAGCAAAAATGCAAAATACCAGGGAAAGCTTTGAAGAACCAAGATTTGAGCAGGTTCTTAGAATATAGATTGGATTGGATTGGATTTCAAGAGAGATGAACATATAAAGCAGAAGTGGGAAGCCAAAAGCTTTTTTCCAAATTAGAATTAAGCATTCTTTCATTGAACACTTGGAAATCAAGGTAGAAAAGTACCCCTAGGGCCTAGCTGAGGAGTCTGTATGTCGTTAGGTTTTGATAGTAACCAGTGCAAGATTTTATTATCAGACACAGGTTTCTGAATAGACAGGCATTTCTGAACAGACATGACAGGATCAAAACAATGTTTGCGCAAACTGCCCTTCATCTATTGTGGATACATTGAGGGATGATGGAATATAGTGAAAGATAACAGGTGCTCATACAGCAGTCTAGACTTTAGGTGATTGAACTACTATATATTTAAGCTAGATTATCTTTTTTTCTTTTTCAATTTTGAAATCTGGATGCTCAAGCTATGCCTGCACAACCACATGAGGAAGAAGGAACAATGACAACAACAAAACACTAAATTTAAATTTAAGAATACTAATCTTAGGAAATAGATAAACCATTATTTGGGTACAACTAAAGGCAAGTGGCATAGACTCTTAAAGAAATATTTTGGGGAAGAAAAAGACTAAAAGATCTAAGGAAGCAAATGTGAACCTCGACAGTTTGAAACAGTTAAAAAGGCAGTGTAGAAATTGCTCAGGCAGTTTGATTATGGACTATTAGATGATACTTGGGTCTGATAATGGTGTAAAGAGAATAAAGTATTTAGAGATGCAATATGCCTGCAGCTTTTTTCAAATAGTTTATAGGGGAGGGGGATGTGTAAGTGGTTAACTGAAGTCTAACTAGATGAGTTTGTTGTAAGCTTATGATGTTTACAGTTCTTCATGTTAAATTGAGGGTGATCACAGGAAGGGAAAGAATACTGATCTTTAAATTTTTGCCCTTATTGGTTAAGTTCTGTATTTAGTGAATTAACTGCATCCTACAAAGTCAAACTTGAAAAGCACATTTTAAATGGCAAATATATTTTTACATATGTTTGTAAAGTTTTTATTTTTTGGTAAACCATCAGAAGAGAACAATGATACAGAGCAGGGGTCAGCAGATGGATTCTGTAAAGCATCAACTTGTGAATATTTTCAGGTTTATTAGCTGTATGGCTCTGGTTTCTGTTCCCTGTTCCAAATGTTATAGTCTACTGTTGTATTTTCTGTAAGTAGCCATGACTGAATGTAGCTGTGTTCCAATAAAACTTACACAAAAGCAGGCAGTGGGCCATAATTTGTAACACCTGATTCACAGCATAATTTTGTCACAAACTGTAAGTGTTCCTCAATTAAAGTGATTTTTTTTCTTGATTTTTGTCTGGGACTTACTGTTTTTCCCATTCCTTACTAGGATTTAACTACAGAAAGATAGTAACTGCTCTAAATATTCTAATTTCCTTTATTTTTTTGAGATAAGGTGTCGCTCTGTCGCCATGGCTGGAGTGCAGTGACGTGATCACAGCTCGCTGTAGCCCCCAACTCCTGGGGCTCAAACAGTCCTCCTGCTTCAGCCTCCCAAGTAGCTAGGACTACAGGTACATACCACCTCACCTCGCTAACATTCTGTTTTAGGAGATAGGGTCTCACTCTTTTGCCTAGCCTGGTCTTGGAACTCCTGGGCTCAAGCAATCCTCCCAACTTGGCCTACCAAACTGGTAGGGTATTACAGGGGTAATCCCCCTCAACTAGTATAAATATTCTAATTTTCAAATTTCCATATAATAGTATGGAGAGATGAAAACAATAGGAAAAGAGTAGAAGATAGGAACCTAGCATCAGACTAGTAAGTGTGCAATGGAAAAGAACGTAGGTCTAAGACTCATAAGGTCTGGATACTGTTCAGAACCAGCTGATTCTGTGGTCCTATGCAGTTTAATCTGCAGTTGAGCTTGGGCTAAATGACCTCTAAGATCCTTTTGTCAACTTTACTAAAATACGAAACAGATTAGGCTTTATAGATGGTTCTAGAACTCAGCATTGTATAAATGCCAAGCGCGAATAAATATTTTCTAGAAGCTGGTCTTAAATAAGTTGAATGAGTAGTTGAGAAAGATTCTAGTACAGCATTAACATTTAAATGTATGTGAAATTTTATCTCACTTCAGTTTACCAAAACACTGATAAATTGTACGTCTGCTTTTTAGGCAAGTTTCTGACAGGTCATCAATAATACTGAAACAGTATCCATGAAGTCTTTAAGTTGATCAATGTATGGCTAAAAGGAAAACCAAGCTTTTAAGAAAACTTTTTCACACTAATAGCTGTATGTTGTGAAAAAATAAGTGGGTAGTTGTAAGAGTATAGGCTAAAATTTATGCCTTATGTGGCTAGAAGCAAAGTTAAGAGAACCAGTGGAGCACAGCCAGACATAAAAGCTGTGTTCCAAAGAAAGAAAGAATATAGGAAAAATAGAACTTTTTATTAACTCAAAATTTTAAAATTTTCAAACTAGAGCTCACATAGATTCATAAATAGGTTTCAAGGATTTTGTGAAATCTCATCAAAAGCTGCGTTTTTCTAGATTGAGGCTTTATAGCAGTTATTAAAAATCATAAAGGGATGTATAACACAACTCTGTAGATATGTTATCAGCTTTCACATTCAGTGACTTAGCAGCCTCATAAAGCTCTACTCTAAACATCAAACCACACTATATCCTTAAACCAAGCTTCTCCAGCCACAGGGCGCAGAGCCAAACACAAATTCAAACTTTAACACGTTACGAGATTTTTTTTTTTAAGCTCATCAGCTAGCATCACTGTTGGTGTATTTTATGTGTGGCCCAGGGAAGCCAAATGATTGGACATCCCTGCCTTAGACTGAAATGTCTGTGGCGATAAAATTTCACTGCATTAGGATGACAATGTAGTAAAAATTCAAGCATTAATTATTACCTGAAGCTTCTCTATTTCCGTCTTTGCAGCTTGCCTGGCTTTGCCAATGGCACAGCCCCAATAACCCTATTTAGAAAAAATATATATATAATCACTGAATTAGTATGCTATCATATATAATTAATGACTACTAATGTTTCTATTTATAACCTAGTGAAAGGATGTTAAAAGACTTTTAAAAGCAAGTATGGAAAAGTATAGTCAAACACATTCTGATGAATGCCAAAGGGCTCAAAAATATTAAAATACCAAACAATTCTAAAACTACCTCTATTTTTAATAGAGGTATATCCAAAAATATTTAAATTGCGTAATCATATACACTTTGAGACATTTTGGGGAACATGAATGGGAAAGATTTTAGCACTATGAAAATGAAAAATGAAATTATATATTCCTGAGACACAGAAATAAAGTTAATTCCTATGAGTTCAGTATTCTAAACCCCAATGTTTTTATTTTGTAAATTTTTTTAAAGAAAAGGATGCACAGCCAGGCGCAGCGGCTCATGCCTGTAATCCCAGCACTATGGAAGGCCGAGGTAGGTGGATCACCTCAGGTCAGGAGTTGGAGACCAGCCTGGCCAACATACTGAAACCCCGTCTCTACTAAAAATACAAAAAAATTAGCTGGCTGTGGTGGCAGGTGCCTGTAATCCCAGCTACTAGGGAGGCTGAGGCAGGAGAATCACTTGAATCTGGGAGCCGGAGGTTGCAGTGAGCAGACACCACGCCACTGCACTCCAGCCTGGGCAACAGAGTGAGACTCCATCTCAAGAAAACAGTTAAGAAGCGGTAATAATAGGCTGGGTGCGGTGGCTCACACTTGTAATCCCAGCACTTTGGGGAGCCGAGGCATGTGGATCACTTGAGGCCAGGAGTTCCAGACCAGCCTGGGCAACATGGTGAAACTCTGTCTCTACTTTTAAAAATACAAAAACTAGCCAGGTGTGGTGATACAGGCCTGTAATCCCAGCTACTTGAGAGAAGCTGAGGCACGAGAATCCCTTAAATCCGGGAGGCAGAGGTTACAGTGAGCCAAGATTATACCACTGCAGTCCAGCCTGGGTGACAGAGCAAGACTATCTCCAAAAAATAATAATAATAATTTAGGGAAAGCTCTTAGAAATCACATTTAAACCTTCTCTTTAAAAGGGAAGGTAGGGCAAGGTGGCTAACGCCTGTGATGCCAGCACTTTGGGAGGCCAAGGTGGGCGAATTACTTGAGATCCAGAGTTCAAGACCAGCCTGGCTAATGTGGTGAAACGTCGTCTCTACTAAAAATACAAAAATTAGCCGGGTGTGGTGGTGCATGCTTCTAATCCCAGCCTACTCGGGAGGCTGAGGCAGAATTGCTTTAACTGGGGAGGCAGAGGTTTGGCGCCACTGCACTCCAGTCTGGGCGACAGAGCGCAACGTTGTCTCAAACAAAATTAGGTCCAGTGCGGTGGCTCACGCCTGTAATCCTAGCACTTTGGGAGACTGGAGTGGGCAGACCACTTGAGGTCAGGAGTTGGAGACCAGCTGGCCAACATGGCAAAACCCCATCTCTACTAAAAATACAAAAATTAGCCAGGCGTGGTGGCATATGCCTGTAATCCCAGCTAATTGGGAGGCTGAGACAGGAGAATCACTTGAACCTAGGAGGCAAAGGAGGTTGCAGTGAACCAAGATCGAGCCACTGCACTCCAGCCTGGGAGACAGAGACTCCATCTTAAAAATAAATAAAATAAAAGGGATGACATGGCTGGACATGGACGCTCATGCCTGTAATCCCACCACTTTGGGAGTCCAAGGCAGGAGGATTGCTTAAGGCCAGGAGTTTGAGACCAGCCCTGGGAACGTGGAAAGACCTTGTCTCTACAGACACCAAAAAAATACAAAAATTAGCCAGGCATGGTGGCATGGGCCTGTAGTCCCAGTTACTTGGGAGGCTTAGGTAGGAGGATTGCCTGAGCCCCGAAGTTAAGAGGCTGAAGTGAGCTATGATTGTGTCACTGCACTCCAGCCTGGGCAAGAGTGAGGAAAAAAAAAAAAGAAGAAATTAAATACAGTTTTAAGACAGTGTTTATAGTAAAAAAGGAAAATCACATATTCAAAATACTATATGCACTGTATAGCTTCTATAAATAACATACTGAAAACAACAAATCTTTCCTCTGCCTCGTATCGGTTATTAATGATAAACAAGAAAACATGGTTGGGCACGGTGGCTCACACCTGTAATACTCCCACTTTGGGAGACCCAGGTGGATAGATCTCTTGAGGCCTGGAGTTCAACACCAGTCTGGCCAAAGTGGCAAAGGCCTGTCTCTACTAAAAATACAAAAAAATTAGCCAGGTGGTGCACACCTGTAATCCCAGCTACCCGGGAGGCTGAGGCAAAAGAATCATTTGAACCTGGGAGGCAGAGGTTGCAGTGAGCCGCTGTGCTCACGCAACTGTTGTTAGATCAACATCAGATCCAACGTGAGCCATTGGATCACACCAGTGTGCTCCGGCCTGGGTCACAGAGTGAGATCCTGTTCCACCAAAAAGGAAAAAAAAAAATGCTGTTGGACAAGAGGTTGTTGTAAAAAAAAAAAAAAAAAAAAAAAAAAAATTCCTTGAATGAGTTTTTTTAAAATTTCATATAATCTTATAATGAGACTTAAATGCTAATGAAATACCATTAAACTAAAATAGAATTTCAAATGATTCAAAAGTACTCACGTATGAAACACCTGATGGGTCAATCATGTAGAGTTGCGCACCGTCATTCACACTGTAAGACCCTAACATGAAACTGCATAAAAGTATACAAACAGCTTAAACCACAGCAATAACATAAAAGTATTTTTGAAAAAATGATTAAAATGCAATTATATTTTGTTTCTGAGATAAATTACTAATATACATATAACTCACAGTACTTTCATACAGTGGTTTCAAATAATTAAAACTAGTACATACTTGAGATTATTCAAAATTCATGTAGCTTTTTTTGTTTGTTTAATATTAATCTTTCTGATTAAGGTCTCCTAGAAAGTCTAGCAGTACAGGGAAAGGAGTAATGATAAGATAGATGAAAATCAAAACTAACGAGAGGGCCCAAAAAATAAGGCATAAACACAAAAAGGTCAAGGGAACAAAATTCCTGGCAGAGAGTATACTGAATCCATGTAAAATCCTTTCTACCCTTCATTCTATTTCCCAATATCCTGCCAGTCATTTCTCTGCAATAATCAGAATTGGTTCAGTGTATTTTTCTATGCTCAACAAATTAGGCTATTAGCTGATTGTATGAAATACTGATTTTCTGAAATTGCAACATACAGTGGGCACTGTTTCCATGAGTTCTGCATCTATGGATTCAACAAACCACAGATAGAAAACTTTCAAAAAACATTGCTTCTGTACTGAACAACTGTGATTTTCTTGTCATTATTCCCTAAACGATATAGTATAACAGCTATTTACACTGTATTAGGTATTGCAAGTAATTAGAGATGACTTAACATATACAGGAGGATATGCACAGGTTATATGCAAATACTTAACCATTTTATATGAGGGACTTCAGCAACCTTGGATTCTGGTATTCATGGGAGGTCCTAAAACCAATCCCCCACAAAAACCAAGGGACGACTATATTTGCCTTAGAGTAGAAAAGAAACCAGCATCATCTTACACATCATCTCATATGCGGAATATTTTTAACTATTCAATTCCCATCCCTACCGTCATTTCCATCCATCTTCTACCCTGATATGAGACTTATCCTTCAGAATATATAGCTCATTGTCACTATTTTAAAGCCTTTCAACATTTTCTTTGCTGAAAATCAGCATGGAACACAGACTTTTACATGACTGGACCCCTTCCTACATCTTCAATATCATCTCTAAACCTCATACTCTACACACCAAGCATACTTAACTATCTCTGGCCCAAATATTTTCATACCAGTTCCTGTGCTTGCAACTACCAAGTCTCCTTACAGCTCACACTCTTTTCCTTGCCTCCTGTCCAGAAACATTCTGTTCCCTAATTGTTGTCCCTTTATCATATCACCTCTAAGATTTTATCAGTGTGACTTCACACCTGTGTCTCCACATCTATGACTAACTTAGTGCCCAATAGATGTTTACTGAAAAAGTTCTCTCTGGCCCGGCGCGGTGGCTCAGGCCTGTTACCCCAACACTTTGGGAGGTCAAGGTAGGCGGATCACTTGAGGTCAGGAGTTCAAGACCAGTCTGGCCAACATGGCAAAACCCCATCTCTACTAAAAATAAAAAAATTAGCCAGGCGTGGTGGAAGGCGCTTGTAATCCCTGCTACTCAGGAGGCTGAGGCAGGAGAATGGCTTGAACCCGGGAAGCAGAGGTTGCAGTGACCCGAGATCGTGCCACTGCACTCCAGCCTGGGCGACGAGCGAGACTCCATCTCAAAAAAAAACAAAAAAAAGTTATGGGCAAAAAAAAGTTATCTCTACTATTTTTACTTCCTTGAAAAGAGTAGAGAAGTTTGATGAACTCAGAGCTCAGTTGAAAGGTATTCTACATAGTCTGAAAGCAAAGTGTTTCATAATGTAATTTAAGTGAGAGGCTTAAGAATGACTAATGTCAGCCTGGGCAGCATGGTGAGACCCCGTCTCTACCAAAAAAAAAAAAAAAAAAAAAAATTAATTAGCCAGGCATCGTAGCCCATGCCTGTGGTCCCAGCTACTCGGGATGCTGAGGTAGGAGCATCGCTTGAACCAGGAGGTGAAAGCTGCGGTCAGCCATGATGGCACCACTGCACTCCAGCTCAGGTGACAGAGCAATTGTCTCAAAAAGTAAAACAAAACATAAAACACTAATGTAACATTACCAATAGAATAAAACTCAAGTTTTCTTTAATATCTGTCTTAGTAATTAAATATGACTGATGATAAACAACTCAAAGGTAGGACTACAGCTGAGCACTCAGATGTTAGTATATGCACTATTTTGACCAAACATGTTTGACTTTTTTTTTTTAAAGTCATAAGCCAAACATGTCTTTTCATTTTAGAAAAATCTAGTCATAAGTCCTCTCTGTGAAGCCAAATTTGAATATTTATACCTATTGCAGGTCTTTATGCAGCTGAATCCCCACTTCACCCCAAAATAAAGTATCAGCACTTCACTTTAACAGAAAGAAAAACTGTGCTTAATGGGAATTGTGAGATGTAATTTTGTATGGACTAATTACTGACTGCCAAAAATAATCTCCATTTAATAGCATATTACCTACAGGCTTAAAGTATATCAGATGGAAATTAATGAGAAAACTGAAGTATAATTGGCTGCTTAATGTTAACACAGCATATATTTAAAATTACCTAAGAATATCAGGGACTAATACCAGAGAGTTTATTATAATCAGATTAAAGTCATTGTTATCAGTTCCTTGTTTTATAATCACTTCAGATCTATATAGTCCTTTTCACTATTCAAACTTTTCTTTTTTTTTTTTTTTGTAGAGGCAGAGTCTCTATTGCCCCAGCTAGAGTACAGTGGTATGATCACAACTCACTCACTCTACCATTGAACTCCTGGGCTCAAATGATCCTCCCAAGCAGCTCCTAAGTAGCTATGACTACAGGCATGTGATACGGCACCTGGCTAAATTTTAAATTTTTTTGTAGAGATAGGTTCTCACTACGTTGGCCAGGCTGGTCTCATACTCCTGGGCGCGAGGGATCCTCCCACCTCAGCCTCCCAAAGTACTGGGATTACAGGCGTGAGCCATGGCACCCAGCCTCAAGTAGTTTCTATGTACACTGTTTTATTTAATAATTGCCCTAATACTTCTCGATAAGAATTCCTATTTTTAAGTATGTAAAAGGCTAAGATTCTGGGGAACATAATAATTATCTATAGTACAGATCTGCCTTTTGAATAATTCACAAAATTTCATACCTGCAGCCAAAAGGTCTAACAGCACTGTAGAGTGTATATGCATGCACATACATGGCCACTCTGTCTGCAAGATGCTATGAAGGGAAGCAGAAGAGCTTATTAATAAACTTCTATTACTGTCCAAAAGGTTTCTCAACATGTTATCAACTTACTTTTAGTGGAATGTTGTAGCCAAAGTTAGATCTAAAGTTGGAAGCTTCTTCTCTTGCTATGTCTGCTAAAGAACGAGCATCTGCCAACAAACCTGCTACTGCCTGAAAAAAAAGCACCAATTTACTAGAGGAACACATTCCTATCACAAATCAAAGTCTGCAATTATTAAAGATTTACTAAATTTTTTTAACAAGTATTACCATTCAAAATAAACTTCTTTGGTTTAAAGGCTCTCTACAAGGCATTTTGATGCTTGAGTATGAAATTATAATTTAGAAATTTACTAAGTATAACTTCATTGCTTTGTCCAATGCTCATATTCAGGACTATTTCCTTTTTTTTTTTTTTTTCTGTGACAGAGTCTCGCTCTGTTGCCTGGGCTGGAGTGCAGTGGCCTGATCTCCACTCACTGCAAGCTCCGCCTCCCTAGTTCGCGCCATTCTCCTGCCTCAGCTTCCCTAGTAGCTGGGACTACAGGCGCCCGCCACCACGCCGGCTAATTTTTTTGTATTTTTAATAGAGACAAGGTTTCACCATGTTAGCCAGGATGGTCTTGATCTCCTGACCTGGTGATCCACCCACCTCGGCCTCCCAAAGTGCTTGGATTACAGGCGTGAGCCACCATGCCTAGCCAATATTCAGGACTACTTCTATCATAAATCCTCTTCCCCTGATTTACTACCTCATTATAAAGAAAAAAAACCATGGGTCTTGGTCAGATTTCATCTTTTTTTTTTTTTTTTTTGAGACAGAGTCTCACTGTGTCACCTAGGCTGGAGCGCAATGGCGCCATCTGGGCTGACTGCAACCTCTGCCTCCCAGGTTCAAGGGATTCTCCTGCCTCAGCTTCCCCAGCAGCTGGAATTGGCTAATTTTTGTATTTTTAGTAGAGACAGAGTTTGGTTTTGCCATGTTAGCCAGGCTGGTCTTGAACTGCTGACTTCAGGTGATCAGCTTGCCTCAGCCTCCCAAAATGTTGTGATTACAGGTGTGAGCCACTGTGCCTGCCCCAATTTTGATCTTTTCTCTAAAGTTATTACAGGTTGAGGATATCTAATCCAAAAATCTGAAATTTAAAACATTTCAGAATCTGAAACAAACAAACAAACAAAAAACAGAACTGCAGTTACTACGTATGTGCCGAGAAGCCCTCAGGCACTGCAGTGAAATCACATGTTAGTGTGGCATATTTTTCTTTTTTCTTTTTTTTTTGAGACAGAGTTTTGCTCTTGTTGCCCAGGCTGGAGTGCAGTGGCGCAATCTCAGCTCACCACAACCTTGGTCTCCTGGGTTGAAGCTATTCTCCTGCCTCAGCCTCCCGAGTACCTGGGACTACAGGTGCGTGCCACCATAGCCCGGCAAATTTTTGTATTTGTAATAGAGACGGGGTTTCTCCATGTTAGTCAGGCTAGTCTTGAATTTCCGACCTCAGGTGATCCGCCTTGCCTTGGCCTCCTAAAGTGCTGGGATTACAGGTGTGAGCCACTGCGCCCAGCCTAGTGTGGCATATTTTAAGTTTGGAGAAAAATGTCCAAGTAGTTCAGTTTGAACATTAGATCATTTTACTACATTCCTTTCAATGCCTTCACATCTTTCAGAAGCTAGTCTGTTAGTGGTTGCTATGAAAAAAAGTAAGTAATGTGCAAAAATCAGTGTGAAACAGGAAATGACAGGGGCTGCATCCCAAGTTGGGAAGTTGTGCAGTGTACATACTAGAAATTTTGGTTGCTTAAAATGAAATAAAACATTTTAATTTTTAAATAAAAATAGTTTTCACTATATGTTTATTTTTTTAAAAAATGGCTACTAAGTTTTTAGGATGTAAACACTAAGTTCTTTGGACCTAAATACTTAAAAACGAAACCATTAGGTATTTTTAACCTAGAGAAGCCATGAGAAAAACTACTGGGACACTTACGGTACCATAAACCAACCAAATTTGAAACCCTCTAGCCTAGGACAGTTACAGAATTTAAAAGTGGTATCAAAATCTTTAAAAGCCTTTTTTTCCTATGCTACCCAGTAATAGTAATAATAATTACTAAGAGATACTGAGCACTCATTACATGTTAAACATTTTACATAATAATTTTTAACCTCACAACAACTGTATGTGCCAAGTACTATTATCACCCTTGTTTTGCAGACAAGAAAATGGGTGTTTAGAATAACTTCTCCAAGGTAACCCATGCCAGTAAGTTATACCACTTAAAGAATCTTCTATTGCTTTAGAGAAAGCTTACTATAAAGTCACATAATTCTCAAATCACTTGAAGATGACAACTGTGGAAGGAGGGAGGATATTAAGCCTTAATTTTCTCCAACCCTCCTCAATGTCTAATGTTGGCCGGACACACTGGCTCATGCCTGTAATCTCAGCAACTCAGGAAGCTAAGGCAGGAGGATTGCTTGAGCCCAGGAGTTCAAGACCAGCCTGAGCAACACAGCAAGATCATATCTCTTAAAACAAACAAAAAGTTATCCAGGTGTGGTAGCACACTTGTAGTCACAGCTACTTGGGAGGCTGAGGCAGGAGAATCACTTGAGCCCAGGAGCACAAGGCTGCGGTGAGCTATGATCATGTCACTGCACTCAAGCCTGGGCAACAGAGCAAGGCCTGCGTGTGTGTGTATATATTTATGCATAATTTTTTTCAAAACATAAACTTTTTCTATTACATAAAAATATACAAGATCACCTCCTACTAGCTAGGTTACAATCTAGCACATTTCATCAAAACATATCAGTTTCACTGGCAATAATAAATCTGTTCAGCATGATTCTTAGCAAACTAACAGAAGAACAGAAAACCAAAAACCACATGTTCTCTCTTATAAGTGGAAGCTAAATGATGAGAATTCATAGATACAAAGACAGGAACAACAGACATTGGGGCCTACTTGAGGGTGCAGGGTGGGAGGAGGAAGAGGATCAGAAAAAATAACTACTGGGTCCTAGGCTTAGTACCCGGATAACGAAAAAAATATGTACAACAACACAAAAAATCAAAAGAAAACGTATATATACACAATGGAATACTGTTCATCCTTTAAAAAGAATAAAATGCTAGGCTGGGTGCGGTGGCTCAGGCCTATAATCCCAGCACTTTGGGAGGCAGAGGCGGGTAGATCACTTGAGGTCAGGAGTCCGAGACCAGCCTGACCAATATGGTGAAACCCCATCTCTACTGAAAATACAAAAATTAGCTAGGTGTGGCAGCGTATGTCTGTAATCCCAGCTACTGGCGAGGCTGAGGCAGGAGAATTGCTTGAATCCAGGAGGCGGAGGTTGCACTGGGCTGAGATTGCACCATTGCACTCCTTCCTGGACGACAGAGACTCCACCTCAAAAAATAAATTAAAATATGGCCGGGCGCAGTGGTTCAAGCCTGTAATCCTAGCACTTTGGGAGGCCAAGACGGGCGGATCACAAGGTCAGGAGATCGAGACCATCCTGGCTAACATGGTGAAACCCCGTCTCTACTAAAAAATACAAGAAACTACCCGTCAAGGTGGCGGGCGCCTGTAGTCCCAGCTACTCGGGAGGCTGAGGCAGGAGAATGGCGTAAATCCGGGAGGCGGACCTTGCAGTGAGCTGAGATCCGGCCACTGCAGTCCAGCCTGGGCGACAGAGCGAGACTCCATCTCAAATAAATAAATAAATAATAAAATCCTGTCATTTGCAGCAAAATAAAATCTGTTCAGGAGAAAAATATTGAGATAAAATAATCTTTGAAGAAGAAAAATTAGCTTTATGGTTTACTGGTTATACTTTACCAGTACCTTTTGTGTTTGTGTGTAACATTAAATCTCACTTAGATATAAGAAAGCTATCACCTGAACGATGTGGGTCATATAAGGTGTCTTTTCATTTAGAAAGGGCTCTGGAGTAACACGCAGACCCACGTTTGAATCCCAGCTTTTCTTTACTAACTGTGCATCTAGTTTTTCACCTGTGAAAATGGCATGAGGCCGGGCGCAGTGGCTCACGCCTGTAATCCCAGCACTTTGGGAGGCTGAGGCAGGCGGATGATCACTTGAGGTCAGGAGTTCAAGACCAGCCTGGCCAACATGGTGAAACCCCATCTCTACTAAAAACATAAAAATTAGCTGGGCATGGTAGCAGGCACCCATAGTCCCAGCTACCTGGGAGGCTGAGGTAGGAAAATTGCTTGAACCCAGGATGCAGAGAGTGCAGTGAGCTGAGATGGCAACCACGGCAATCCAGCCTGGGTGACAGAGCGAGACTCTGTCTCAAGCCAAAAAGAAAAGAAACAAAATGACATTGATATAACCTTCACTGGATTGTCAAAATTAAACAAGGTAATTTATGTAAAGAGCTCCCAGCATAGAACCTAATATACAAATATTCTCCTTTCTTCCTTTCCTTTTCAGGTGGCCGGATTAGAATCATTTCATTCTTTTTTTTTTTTTTCCCCCGGTATTGGTTCTTACAAGCCAAGTCTGCCATCTATGTAGGGTAACTGTGGTATATACCAGTAGTGTATTTATGGCTCGGCTTGCAATTTAGTCCCTCACAACTTAGATACCAACTGCATGAATAACTTATTTCAGTGATGCCCTATGAAACTATTATGGATGTGTTCACTTTTCCTTTTCATTAAACATCCTTTCCTGATGTTCCACCTTATATAAAGGTGTTTGCTATCTGATGGCATCTTTACTGTGACAGTGATCCCCACAAGAGATACAGAAAGCTAAAGATTCTTCACCTCTCAAGCATATGCCTTCATCAGTGATGTGTGTTGCCAAGATCTCATTTCTACACATACTCCCCACCCCTCTCCCTCTCCTGCTCTTCTTTCAGCAACTTGGATTTTCCCCCATCACTAATAAGGTTATGAGAATACTGCCTTTCTACTTGACAGTGAACTGGACCAATGCAGTAACTCGCTCTGATTACTTTTGTGACTGCACAGTGATCTGTTCCAATCAGTTACTTCAAAAGAAATTGGACAAGACAAAAAGGAACATTTTAAAACATTACCTTACCATTCCAACATGCCGATCAACATTAAAAAGTCGTTTGTTGGAACCTTCTTCATAAAGTTTAGAAAGGACTAATTTTTCTACCCCAAAGACAACACCATCTTTGCATCTGATTCCAATAGCTGTACTGAAACAAGGAGAAGAAAATCAGTTTTTTAACTGAAAATAAACTTCATAAACTTACAAAAAAACAAAACAAAATAAGTAACATTTAAAGGCATGCCAAATACCTTAAAACATTTGAAAACCAGGAAGAGAAAACACACTAAAGTGTAATAAATACATTAAATCCATATAAATATCATGTGACCCTCCCTCCAGAATCTAGTACATCATTTGACTAAAAATATATTAATATATAAGTATAAAAATGCTAATGAAACACAATATGGTGCAGTGTCTGACTTATGATAATTATGTTATAAACAAATGACATAAATTCATGTCCACTAAAAATGGTACATAACAGACATATAAAAGACAGGTTAGATACAAACTTAAAAGTTAACAGTGACTGTTCTGGGTAGAAGGATTATGATTTATTCTTCCTTTTGCTCATCTCTTTCTTCCAATTTTCCCATAATAAACATATTGCTTCTAATAAGTATATAAGAGAATAAAATATATGTTCTGCTACAACTGTTTAAAATAAAAAGATCTTAAAATAACCTCTTAAAGCCAGGCATGGTGTAATCTCGGCACTTTGGGATGCCGAGGCAGGAGGATCTCGTAAGCCCAGGAGTCCAAGACCAGCCTGGGAAACGTGGCGAAACCTGGCTTAGCCAGGCATGGTGGTACACGCCTGTAGTCCCAGCTTCCTGGGAGGCTGAGGTGAGAGATTGCTTGAGCCCAGTTAGGTGGAGGCTGCAGTGAGCCAAGATTGCACCACTGCACCCCAGTCTGTGCAACAGGGTGAGACCCTGTCTCACACACACACACACACACACACACAACCTCTTAAGTAAAATGTGGAGAAATTACATGTTGCCATTTCAAGATGAAAATGTGTTACACTTTATTGTTCTGTTCCTTTTTGATAAAGGTAGTTCTGATTGGAAACAATACAGACAAAATAAGCAATGCTTGATTGTACAGTTTTCTGGTAAAATTATCTCAACTTTCTCTTCTTTTTTTTATTTTAAAGAAATGGAGTCTTGCCATACTGCCCAGGCTTGACTTGAAGTCTGGAGCTCAAGTGATCCTCTCACCTTAGTCTCAGTAGCTGGGACTACCAGCACAACTTCTCTATTTTGGGTAACAGCATCACCAAACTCGACATCCTCCAGGTTGAGCTTCTATTTACTATTAATTTTTTTTCTTCAAAATTTCCTTCATGTCCACTTCTTTACAATAATTATACCAGCATTGGGATCCTTATAATTTCAGGCCTACATTACTACAGCATCTTTTCTACTTCTCTAATCCATTTTATCTAAGACCAGCCTAATTGCTAGCTTTGTTTCATTTTGCCAGTCATAATCTAAAAAGGGATCCACAACCTAAAAAGCAGGGGAATTGTGTCATTCACAGGTCTCTTAAAATCTGATGAAACTATGGCATTTCTTCCCAGAAAAATGAACAGATGCACACAACAAATTTTCTAAGAATTTCTGACACTCCTTCCCCAACACTTTAGGTGTCTTCCATAGCTCCCCTTGCAAGTTTAAACTCCTAAGAGTCTGACAGAGCCCCCTGAGCATATTCAATTTCCTGTTATAAATTCTGTACTCTAGTGAAGTTACCTCACTGTCAACCTTCAAACACCTCATGTTCATTTTTTATTCCATGTCTTTGAGGTTATCCTGGATGCTAGAATACATTTCCTCTTCACCACTGCTAATTTAAATGAATTTCCCCAAAAGGTTTGCAAACTTACTTGAACTCAAGCTCTACAGGTCAGAATGTAACCTCAGGACTTTGGAAGGCCCAAGTGAGAGGATTGCCTGAGGCCAAGAGTTCAAGACCCATCTGGCCAACATTTTGAAACTCTGTCACTTTTTTTTTTTGGAGATGGAGTCTCGCTCTGTCTCCCCAGCTGGAGTGCAGTGGCGCGATGTTGGCTCACTGCAACCTCCACCTCCCGGGTTCAAGTGATTCTCCTGTCTCAACCTCTCAAGTAGCTGGGATTACAGGAACACACCGCCACACCCAGCTAATTTTTTGTATTTTCAGTAGAAACGGGGTTTCACCGTGTTGCCCAGGCTGGTCTCGAACTCCTGAGCTCAGGCAATCCACCTGCCTCAGCCTCCCAAAGTGCTAGGATTACAGGCGTGGCTCACGCTCAGCAGGAAGCCTGTCTTAATTATCTCAACTCAACATCTTCCTCAATGTTTAAAACATTCTTGAAAATCTGGAAATCTCTGAGATCCACTCAGGCAGTCTTCAAGGTCAATAATTTTCAAAAGAATTCAAAGACTTCGGCTGGGTGCAGTGGCTCACACCTATAATACCAGCACTTTGGGAGGCCTAGGCAGGCGGATCACTTGAGCTCAGGAGTTTGAGACCAGCCTGGGCCACACAGTGAAACCCTGTCTCTACAAAAAATTAGCCAGGCATGGTGGCACATGCTTGCAGTCCTAACTACCTTGCAGGGCTGAGGCAGGAGAATAGCTCGAGACCAGAAGGTCGAGTCTGCAGTGAGCTGTAATCACACCACTGCATTGCAGCCTGGGTGACAAAGCAAGATCCTATGTTCTGCCCCTAAAAAAAGTTTTTTTTAAAAAAAAGGAATAACAGGCCAGGCACAGTGACTCACACCTGTAATCCCATCACTTTGGGAGGCCAAGGCAGGAGGATTACTTGAGCCCAAAAGTTCAAGACCAGCTGAGGCAACACAGTGAGACCATGTCTCTTTTTTAAAATGAATAATTTTTTTTTTAATAAGAAACTATCATTTGTTCAGTTTTGGTGTATCAAAGACAGGTTACATAGATCGTTAAAAAGAAGAACTTTTAGGCTGGGCACGGTGGCTGATGCCTATAATCCCAGCACTTCAGGAGGCCGAGGCAGGTGGGTCACCTGAGGTTGGGAGTTCGAGACCAGCCTGACCAACATGGAGAAACCCTGTCTCTACTAAAAATACAAAATTAGCTGGGTGTGGCGGTGCATGCCTGTAATCCCAGCTACTCGGGAGGCTGAAGCAGGAGAACTGCTTGAACCCAGGAGGCGGAGGTTGCAGTGAGCCAAGATCGCGCCGTTATACTCCAGCCTGGGCAACAAGAGCGAAACTATGTCTCATTATAAAAAGAAAAAGAAGAAAAAGCACTTTCCTCACTTTTTCTCTTTCTGAGACAGTCTCTGTTGCTTAAGCTAGAGTGCAGTGGTGCAATCTCGCCTCACTGCAACATCCACCTGCCAGGTTCAAGCGATTCTCCTGCCTCAGCCTCCCAAGTAGCTGAAACTACAGGCGTGTGCCATCATGCCCGGCTAATTTTTGTATTTTTTTATTTTTTAGTAGAGACAGGGTTTTACCATGTTGGCCAGGCTGGTCTTGAACTCCTGACCTCAGGTGATCTGCCCCGCTCAGCCTCCCAAAGTGCTGGGATTACAGAAGTGAGCCACCACGCCTGGCTGCGTTTTTTCTTCATTCAGGAAAAAAACACATTCGTTTTTAAGGTTTCAACTTTTAAAAATATTTCATCTTTGCATAAAACTGACTTTTTAAAAATCATATTTAGGCTGGTCGTGGTGGCTCACACCTGTAATCCCAGCTCTTTGTAATCATGAGAAATATAGGACTGGGGCTACTCTTTGGGAGTGCAAGACAAGTGGATCACTTGAGACCAGGAGTTTGAGACCAGCCTGGCCAACGTGGCGAAACCCCGTCTCTACTAAAAATGCAAAAATTATCTGGGAATGGTGGCACATGCCTGTAATCCCAGCTACTGGGGAGGCTGAGGCAAGAGAATCACTTGAACTCAGGAGGCAGAGGTTGCAGTGAGCCAAGATCATACCACTGCACTCTAGCCTAGGTGACAGAGTGAGACTCAAGTCTCAAAAGAGAAACAGACATAGAAAAAATCTTTGCTGAATCGAACATGTGACTAATTGCAAAAGACATTTAAAACACAAGATGTATGAGACATAAAAAATAACAAGGTCACAAATCTAATGGCCAAGGAAGCCTATGATACAAATCAAGAATTTGAAAATGGAAAACAAAAAGATGATAATGAATGTGATTTTATATACTCTGCAACATGGATAATCTAAGTGGATAATCCTGGAATCAACGAGAAATACAGGACTGGGGTTCATGGAAAACATCTGGCCTAGAAAGAGATCTAGAAATGAATAGAGATTTGGGGACATATACTAATTTGTACCAAAGTAACATAACAAAGCCTAATCACCAAAATATAAAATAAAAGGAGACATGTAATACCTGGTTAAATTTTCTTACCTACTATTCTCCACAGCCTTCATAGCATATTCAACTTGAAAAACTCTTCCGTCAGGAGAGAATGTAGAGGCTGACAGGTCATACTTAAGGAGAAAAGGCAACAGTAAGCTTGTATCTTTGGCAGTAATGACCATACAGTTTCTTCCCCTCTAAATGGCTTAAGCATCAGGAACATGTTATATCCCAACAAAGACCTTGCTTTCAAGAGAGGAAAGGGAAATTTGTCAGAGCAGCAACAGTAGCTAAGGTAAAGCTATATACCTTAGATTTCAGCTATTGAAGAGTAATGGATACAAGTCCCAGGTGAAGTCAGAACACTTTTCACACAGACTACAAAACTCATTTTTGAAAAAGATTAATATGGGGCAGTAGAACCACCACTGGAGTTCGAACATTTAAATTTGTAACCATAACTCTGCAATTAACAAACTAAAAGACTTCAAACAAATCATTTGGCATTCACCAAGCACTTAATGAGTATCTATTATGTTAGTCCACTACATGGAATACAAAGGTGATCACTCATTCATTAAGTCCTTCAATTTCAAATCAGACATGAATCTAGGTGCTAGAGATACAGCAGTAAATCAGAAAAGGCACTAAGATGAAAATAAAAGAGTAAAGCAATGGAAGGAACTACTACAGACTACATCATCAGGGAAGGCCTTCTGGGGCAGTAATATTTAGGCTGAGTCAAACCTAAATGACAAGAAGCTAGCCATTTAAGATATGAAGGAAAAGCCTTCTTGGCATTTGGCACAAAGATCTTAGGGTAGAAATAAGGCTAGCACAGTCAAGAAACAGAAGTAAGGTCACTGTGTCCCGAGCACTGTAAGCAGCAGAAAGAAGAGTAGACTGTGTTAGTGAGGTAGCTGTGGGTCAAATTATGTTGGGTCTTCCAGGCTGCAATAAGGACTTTGTATTTTATTCTAAATGCAACGAGGAATTTAAGCAGGGGGAGTGGTATGATCTACATTTTAAAAAACATCATTCTGGCTTTATGTGGAAAATGAATTCTAGAGAGAACAACAGAAGCAAAGATGAGGTGTTCCAAAGATCGTGGTACTAGCTTAGACAAGAGAAGAGGTAGAAGGGAATACTTTTTCAGAGTATAGTAAAAAAATAAAAATAATAAAAATAAACTTGCGAGGCCGGGCATGATGGCTCATTCCTGTAATCCCAGCACTTTGGCAGGTCGAGGCAGGCTGATCACGAGGTCAAAAGATCGAGCCCATCCTGGCAAACATGGTGAAACCTCGTCTCTACTAAAAATACAAAAATTAGCTGGGCGTGGTGGTGTGCACCTGTAGTCCCAGCTACTCGGAAGGCTGAGACAGGAGAATTGCTTGAACTGGGAAGCGGAGGTTGCAGTGAGCCAAGATCGTGCCACTGCACTCCAGCCTGGCGACAGAGCAAGACTCCATCTCAAAAAATAAAAAAAAAACTTGCTAAAGCGTTGGTTCTGGAAGTAAAAAAAGGAATTAAAGATGAATCACAGATGTTTTCATATGACCATTCACTGAGCTGAAGACTGTAGTAGATGCAAAATGGCAAGGTAAGGAGAAAACCCAGAGCTCTACTTTGACATGCAGTACAAAATAAACAATCAAGTGGACAGACGTGTCAAGCAGACAAACAATTATTCATATCTGGAGTTCTTGGGAGAAATGAACACAGAAGATAAGCCTTCAACAGTGGTACTTTCTGAGTCTGTTTCCTGATCTGTTTTTTTTTTTTTTTTTTTTTGATTCGGAGTCTCGCTCTGTCGCCCAGGCTGGAGTGCAGTGGCCGGATCTCAGCTCACTGCAAGCTCCGCCTCCCGGGTTCACGCCATTCTCCTGCCTCAGCCTCCCGAGTAGCTGGGACTACAGGCGCCCACCACCTCGCCCGGCTAGTTTTTTGTATTTTTTTAGTAGAGACGGGGTTTCACCGTGTTAGCCAGGATGGTCTCGATCTCCTGACCTCGTGATCCACCCGTCTCGGCCTCCCAAAGTGCTGGGATTACAGGCTTGAGCCACCGCGCCCGGCCTCCTGATCTGTTAAACCCAGATCATTAACCCTACCATTGTTACTAAAATATCCCACATGGTTATATTATCAAGTATTCTTTAAAAGGTTTGTAGAATGAAATACTATTAATTGAAGGTAATAATATAATTGCAAAGTCAGTTTGCTACAAGATTTATTATTGAGCATTTACTTATCTAAGAAAAGTATGGCAGAACTTTAGCATTCATAACCGAATGGATTAAACCATTCCAGACATAAATTGCCTATTATCAAATTTAGAACACCAGTACTTGAACTTAAGGCTGAGCATGAGAATCTTGTTAAGTAGAAATTGAGGAACTGAGAAACTCATTATTCAGTAACTCTAGTGCAAATAACCAATAAATCTTGTAGAAACTGTATTTTCTATATAGAGTACATAAAAGGAGTAAACTGCACATATACATACGTTTAACAAAGGAAAACCAAACAAGTTAACAAGTCCCACTGCAAAATCCTCAACAGTCTATCAAAAGTCTGAAGCTGTTAAGTTCCTAAGTAACCACTTAAACGTTTACGGGATAAATGCCTACAAGTGCTGTTAGGTACTTTGTATAGGAAAAACAAGGACAAAGGAAAAACTGAAGGATTCATCAGATTTAGTTATTCAGATCATTTTTATTAGTTCTGTTCCGACAGGGTTTCCAGTGACTCTTAAACTGAGCGGTCGATGATCTGCACACTTAAAGACAGAGAAGGCCCGTGAATCAGCAGCAACCTGGGAACTGCAAACGCAGTCCACAGAAAGCACGATCTCCGGACCGTGGAATCTCAAATCTCACTGCCTCGGTGGTTCTCAAGAGAACACACTATTTCAAGCCCCACGAGTTTCCACTTTCGGTTTCCCTAAGTGGCTGAAGAAAGTGACTCAGCAATCCAAAGCTGCTCCAAACCTCACCGCGGCGACGCCAAGCCGGCTACACCTGGGCTGAAAAGCTTCAGGAGTCATGGTCACCTGAGACGCAGGCCTAGCATATAGGGGATAAAGACGACCGGTCTCCAAACAGCTGCAAGTGGCCCACCCAGCCGAAGGCGGTCTTAGAGCACCCCAGGTCCGCGAAACCCTTGTGGTCTGTCCCAGTTCCCTTCAACCCCAAGCCTTAGGTTAAACTATCACACCCAGAGACAGCAAACTCACCCCGGTGCCGATGGAGCTCATCGTGCTAAACCCAACGGGACGCGTAAGGATTCCAGGCCTAGAGCGCTGCCCCTACACCACAGGATGCCGCAAACTAGTAACAGACCCGCTCATTGGCTGCATCGCCAACCAATAACCTTTTTCTCTGTGGCTCGTTCCGCGGCTCCGGCCCCCAGGACCAGGAGTATTGTGGGAAAGAAGCGGGACGCTAGAGGCTGGCGGCGCGCATGTTCAGAAGCAATAGAGGCGGGGTTGGGGAAAGCAAAGGCTCCGCCTTTAGTTCACGTACTTTGAGTTTTTGGCGTCGTTTAATCTGAGAAGCTGCTCTATTCCTTTCCTAGGAATTATTATTTATCTTTTTATATTATTATTCCCTCCTCGTCACTGTATTCTGTCTTTAAGCAAAAGGGAGAGATGCTCGTATACTCACAAAGAATAGAAAAAGCAGTAGGGGCGAAGTAACCTGTCTTCCTCCGCGTCCCCATCCTGACCTAGAATCTTGATGGCATCCACCTCACCTTCTTATGCCAGGCTCTCGGGAAGTTTCGCTTCAAGGGTATCGTCTTTGAATTCAGCTTGGAATTTTACACAAGTATTAGTACTCTTTCTATGAGTATAACGCTTTTTGGTAGAGTTAAAGATATGTCTGATTAAAGATATTTATTGAGCGCTAATGTATTCCACGTGTTGAAGAAAAAGCTGTAAACAGAACATACCACCGTTTCTAATGGAATTTACATTCAGTAGGAAGAAATAGATAACGATAAATAAGCAAAATAGTAAGAAGGAAGAGTGCTTTAATAGAGAATGGAGATACTAACTTTAGGCAGTGTGCTCAGGGAATGACTTTCTAAGTGAGTGATATTTAAAATAGGATAACAAAAGAGTGGTTGAGGGAACAGTAAAAAACTTGGCTTGCGCTAGGAACTGTCACGTCAGAGTGACCCCTCATTAAGTGGGGAAGAGTGACAGGAAGAGAACAAGTGCACATGACAGCAAATCTTGAAGTGGTTTGAATTTTAATCCGATTGTAAATAGGGCATCAGCCTTTTTTTACTCCTAAATATTAATACGTCAGTGTGTATTTCCCCCCCAACACAGGAACATTATTTTACATAGACACAGTATTATTGTGAAAATTAGAAAACTAGCAATACTGTGATCTATCAACTTTCTTTTTTTTGGGGGGTAATTTTCCCTATAAAGTCCTTCATAGCTAAAGAAAATCCAAGATCACACCTTGCATTCAGTTGTCTGCTTTAGTCTGGAAAATAGCTGCTTAGTATTTCTTCAGGTTTTTTTGTTTGTTTGTTTTTGAGACGGAGTTTCGCTCTGTCGCCCAGGCTGGAGTGCAGTGGCGCGATCTCCCGCTCACTGCAAGCTCCGCCTCCCGGGTTCACGCCATTCTCCTCCCTCGGCTTCCCGAGTAGCTGGGACTACAGGCGCCCGCCACCACGCCCAGTTAATTTTTTGTATTTTTTAGTAGAGACGGGGTTTCACCGTGTTAGCCAGGATGGTCTCGATCTGCTGACCTTGTGACCCGCCCGCCTCGGCCTCCCAAAGTGCTGGGATTACAGGCGTGAGCCACTGCGCCCAGCAGTATTTCTTCAGTTATCATGACATGAAGATTTTCGAAGAATACAAACCATTTATTTTGTAGAATATTCCTTAATTTAGGTTTCATTTTTTTGTTGTTATTTGATTCAAGTGATGCATTTGTGGCAGGAATACTACAGAAATGACCTTGTATTCATTCATGTCAGAGCATTGTATTAGGGACATGATGTTAGTTGTTTTATTGCTGATAATGTTAACTTTGATCACTGGCTGAAGATTTATCCCTGATGTTTCTACTTTTACCTTTGTAATTAGTATCTTGTGAGGAAATACTTTGAGAATATGTACACGTCCTGTTTACGCCTCAACATTTCACTCATTAATTCTAATATCTGATGATTCTTGTTTGAATTTATTATTACAATGGTTGCCAAATGGTGATTTTCTAATTCCGTCATTCCTTTCACATTTATTACTGGTTTTCTACTGTGAGGTTATCAGGAGTTTTTAAAGCAGGAGAATTATATGATTTGATTTAAATCATTAAATGAGCTCTTATTTCTGTGTGAAGAATGATAGCTAAGGGAAAGAAGAGAAACAGGGATACTAGTTGGAAAGTTATTGCACTTTTGTGAGCTAGCAGTAATGGAGAGTGATTTGGACTAAAGTGGTGGCAGTGGAGGTGGAAATGTGTGGATGGATTTCAGATGTGTAGGGTGCTATGGTTTGAATGTCCTCTTCAAAACACGTGTCGAAATTTAATTGCCAATGTAATAGTATTGCCATGTGGGGCCTGTAAGAGGTGATTAGATAATGAGGGCACTGTGGATGAATGTCATTTCTAGAATGGGTTAGTTATCTTGGGAGTGGGTTCCTAATACAAGGATGAATTTCACTGGATTTCAGCTCTCTGTCTCACATATTCGCTTGCTCTTCTGATCCTCTGTCGTGGGATAATACAGCACAAGGCCCTTGCCAGGTATCAGTGCCATACTCTTGAACTTCTAAAACCGTGAGCCAAATAAACTTTTCTTGTTTGTTATTACCTAGTCTGTGGTATTCTGTTATAGCAGCAGAATATGGGCTAAGACATAGGGTTTGCAGAATTGGATATAGAAAGTAAGGGGAAAAAAGGAATTTCAATTGCTTTTTCCTGCGAATGAAGCATTACAATTGATGTTTTTATTTTTGAACAAATTGATAGATAAAAGGACTTGAATTACTTGGAAGACTGGCCACTTAATTTACCTAACCCTCGTTAAAACATTCCAGTTGTAATTCTTTTTTTTTTTTTTTTTTTTTTTTTTTTGAGACTGAATCTTGCTCTGTCACCCAGGCTGGAGTGCAGTGGCATGATCTCTGCTCACTGCAACCTCTGACCCCCCGGGGTTCAAGCGATTCTTCTGCTTCAACAGCCCGCGTAGATGGGATTACAGGTGTGCACCACCATGCCCCGCTAATTTTTGTATTTTTAGTAGAGACTGGGTTTCACCATGTTGGCCAGACTGAGCGCACACTCCTGACCTCAGGTGATTCGCCCTCCTTGGCCTTCCAAAATTCTGGGATTACAAGCCTGAGCCACTGCACCTGGCCTCTAATTGCAATTCTTTCCTGGGGAGTTCCGATTTAGACCACGATAGTTCAAGAAAGGGGTGAAGAAAGCTAAAGGTTAATAGTTGCAGAAGGGTTGGCCTTGGAGGTAAACCATAAGTACTCAAAACTTGTTTAGGTATCCAGTTAATCTTTTAATTAACATCATTACCTGTGTGTGATAAACACTATTTGAGCACCTAGTGCACTCAATATTTATTAATAATTAAGAATTTGGGGGCTCTTTCGGCCAGGCGCGGTGGCTCATGCCTGTAATCCCAGCACTTTGGGAGGCCAAGGCAGGCGGGTCACCTGATGTCAGGAGTACGAGACCAGCCTGACCAACATGGTGAAACGCTGTCTCTACTGAAAATACAAAAATTAGCTGGGCGTGGTAGTGCATGCCTGTAGTCCCAGCTACTCCGCAGGCTGAGGCTGAGGCAGAAGAATTGCTTGAACCTGGGAGGCGGAGGTTGCCGTGAGCTGAGATCGAGCCCAGCCAGATTCCTTCTCAAAAAAAGAAAAAAGAAAAAAAGGCCAGGCGTAGTGGCCCATGTCTGTAATCCCAGCCCACTGGGAGGCCTAGGCGGGTGGATCGCCTGAGATCAGGAGTTCAAGACCAGCCTGGCCAACACGGTGAATCCCGGTCCCTACAAAAATTAGCCGGGCATGACGGCGGGTTCCTGTAATCCCAGTTACTTGGGAGGCTGAGGCAGGATAATCGCTTGAACCTGGGAGGCGGAGGTTGTAGTGAGCCGAGATCAAACCACTGCACTCCAGCCTGGGCGACAGAGCAAGGCAACTCTAAATGTATACTATTTTATGACGTATCTTATTATTTTTAAATTGAATACCTCAGGAAATGTGATGCCCAATGTATCTAGCTTCCAAATACTGTGCTTTGGGGATACTATCGTAAGAATTATTTGTTATTTTCAGGTTTACAAATTGGTCTTTAACTTGCACTGCTAAGCAGTAGTATAACCACACCCCTCTCCATTATCACAGAAATTAGAAGAATTTTTTTTTTTTTGAGATGGAGTCCCGCACTGTCGCCTCAGCCTCCCGAGTAGCTGGGATTACAGGTGTCGGCCACCACTCCCGGCTAATTTTTTGTATTTTTAGTAGAGACGGGAGCGGGGGCTAGGCTGGTCTTGAACTCCTGACCTCGTGATCTGCCTGCCTCCGCCTCCCAAAGTGCTGGGATTATAGGCGTCCCGCGCCCGGCCAGAATTTCTTATCTAGAAAGGTTCACCATCATTTCAGAATATATATATTTCCATATGACATTATTCCAGTATCTCCTATGGTAATTTGATTAAAATCGGGTTTCTGACCCTTTGCCTCTTAGAGTTCACATTCTTTACCATTAGATTTAGAGACTGTAATTCTTTCCTCCCAGCTTCTGTCATTTGAGGAGAATAATAGCACCCTCCAAACGTCCTGTCGCTCATTGCCAGACAATTACTCGAAAGAGAATTTATGTTAATTGACTCGAAGCCTCCTTTTCTGAATTTAACTCTCCTTCATCAGACCATACTAAAGAAAATAGCTAATCCCCGCGGCTGTTCAGGGAAACTAACCTCTCAGAGATTGGACTTTGTTTCTTAAATGCGGAGCCCAAACATGTAGGAATCCGGTATGCCATTTGATGGAAGTTGGATGGCCTTGATATGTATTTATGTAAACAAAACATACTGGTTGGTAAATATTTTTAAACACTTTGTTTAAAAGATTCAATGACTCTGTAATGATAAAGACTCGCATGTTTTCAATGATCTTTGGATACATATACAAACATTCTTAAATCTAAGTACAATTAAATATTTAGAACACTCTTAAAAAATAATTCTGAAGTGCCGATCTAACAGTACGTTACACATTTGTTTACAAAAGAAACTACGGGGAGGAGCAAACCATGTAGTTAAAATACTCCTCAAGAGGTAGAAATGTAAAGCACCGTGACAGGCGCCCGGCTAGCTCAGTCGGTAGAGCATGGGACTCTTAATCCCAGGGTCGTGGGTTCGAGCCCCACGTTGGGCGCGGCTCGAAATTTTTCTTCTGAAACTTAAATGGTTTCTCTAAAGTACCTGAACTACAGAGTTCTTAAGCCGAATTAGTTTAAACACTTTCAGTATTAACCAGATTCTCCAGTAAAAAGTTCTCCTTTTGTAAACGAAACAGGTCACAAACTGTGCTTGTGCAATTGAAATCACATGTCCCCTCCCCGTGTTCTCTTTAAAACACACAGGAAACCAAATGCCCACTGTTGAAGACTAGTTTTTTGTGTTACTATGCATACTTGCATAGTTGGTGGTAGAGGGCAGTTTTAATTGTTATCTTAACAAACTTATGAGCGCCACATTTTGGCTGCTTTTCTAAAATTTAAGAGACCGGATGTAAAAACATTTGGAGGCACCTGAGGACTCGGAAGAAAAAGAACCAATTTATCCTTCTCTGTTTCTCTCTCTCTGTGTCCTTCTTTTTCCTCCACTCAATATGGAGTCTATCCCTGAAGAAATATATAGTGAAAAATAGTTCTTTTTGTAGTGAGATTTATACCACCAGTGCATACATCAAGTTTTCTTCCATTCTTCTTGGGGATGGATACTAGGAAATTAAGATTCTAGTAAAGGCTCTTTGAAGACGTACAAAACAACTGAGATGTGAAAATTTGGATAGGCAATTGGATATGCGAGGGAGGAAAGGTTTCCGCCTTCTCCCTTTTGCACTGAGAACTGTGAAGTCATCAGAACGTCCTCGCCCACTCGAACCACCACAGCCAGACACATTCCAGGATCTCACCCACCAGAACACGGAGGTGAACGGTTTATGCTCCTTCATACCTGAAGCCAATCCTACCTAAAGCACTGGATCCTGTACCCTCCACGTGTCATCCCCCAGCTCGCCACTAAAGGATCAATTTTTCTCCTTTCTTGATTTTTCCGTTCAACACACAAACATGCTGTTATTTATCTTAAAAACTTCGACCTAGTTTCCTCACAGGCTGCCATTCTATTTCTCTGTTCCCCTTTGTAGCAAAAGCCCATCCCCTTTTGCCTAAGCTCAAGTTTCCCCTCCCTCCCACCTCTTAACCCTGACAATGCCCTTCAGCCATAGACCAAAAAATAAACTAAAATAAAACAGAAAACCCCCACACCTGTTGTCAAATACGTTTAATTTATTACTCATGGCAATAAGGGAGAAGTGTGGGGTGATTCAGTAAGATGGTGATTATAGGATCTTGGCTTTTGTTGGGTAATTTGGGGGAGGGTCTAAGTAAGTAGGGGCTTGTTCTGAATTGTGTGCTCTCAGAAAACCAGGGCAATTCTAGGATCTGAAATCTAAAAGGATGGCAGACTAAAGGAGGGATAAAGGTGAAACAAAGTAACAGTCACTCCTTTAGCAAGAGGGATGTTTGGTGTTTTGAGTTGCACAGTGACCAACTTGTCTGAAGGGTATGTTATGTGAAAAACAGAAGAAAAGCATAGTTTGCTGAAAGCATCATATCAATCTGTAATAGCATTGAGGCTTACCTGTGTTAGATTAGTTCCCAGATGTCAGGCACTACTTCTTGCTCTTCTCAACCCGCTCTAGTCATGACTTCCTGCCCCTCCCGCCACACCCCACTAGTCTACTAAACTGTACATGAAAAGGTCATCATTCATCTCCACAAAATCAAATTAACTGCAAGGCCTAATTTACTTGGACTATCAGAAATCTATTACAAATTTGATCACTCCATGCTGGATCCACATCTCCCCTTTGGCTTCCAGGACACTAATGCTCTTGTTTTCTCCCCTATCTCACCAGCTACTTCCTTTCTCTCCTGTCTCTTCACTTGGGAGTGCTCAGGGATGGGTGAGTCCTTGTTCCTCTTCTCTATCCACACTCATGCACTTGGTGATCTTACAGTTTTAAATACCAGATAGTTGCTGATGATTCACAACTTTTTTTTTTTTTTGAGACGGAGTCTCACTCTGTCGCCCAGGCTGGAGTGCAATGGAGTGCAGTGGCATGATCTCGGCTCACTGCAACTGCCGCCTCCCGGGTTCAAGCAATTCTCCTGTCTCAACCACCCGAATAGCTGGGACTACAGGCATCCCCCACCACACCTGGCTAATTTTTATATTTTTAGTAGAGATAGGATTTCACCATATTGGTCAGACTGGTCTCAAACTCCTGACCTCGGGTAATCTGCCCGCCTCAGCCTCCCAAAGTGCTGGGATTACAGGCATGAGCCACCGTGCCCGGCTGATTCAAAACTTTTAAGAGAGCCCAGATCTCTCCCTTAAATGTCAAACGTCTATATCCATTTGGATGTGTGGTAGATAACTCATACTAAACGTGTACAAAAACTCTTGATCTTTGCCCCAAAACTTGTTTCTCATGTAATTTTTCTTTTTTTCCCCACTAACGGCAACACCATCCTTCTAGATGCATGAACAATACTGGAAACATTATTGATTCCTATCTCTCCAACCCCATTGTGAAAGTGTCTTTCAATATTCCCCTGCCATACTGACTGTGAGCTTGGCCATGTGACTAACTTTGGCTAATAGGACAACAGAAAGCATGATGCAAACAGTGTCTTGAGGAGAACTCACACAATGGGGTTTGGATCCAAGCTGCCAAGTAATAAATCAGTATCCTGAGACCACCATGCTGAGGGAGCCTAAGCCAGCCACGTGGAGAGAAGCATGTGGAAGACAGAGAAGGCATGGAGTGAGCACTGACACTGAGACTTGTAAACAAGACTGTCCTAGACCTTCCACCCCAGCACACCAATTAAATACAGCCAGGTGTCTATCTCCAGCTCATACTACATGGAACAGAACTGCTCACCTGAGTCTTGCCTGAATTCTGACCCACCCCACCATAAGCAAATAGGATTCATATTGTTTTAAGCCATTAACTTTTAGAAGTTTGTCACATAGCAATAGGTAACTGAAACATCCACGTAAGATCTCTCAAGAAATCCTGTTGGTCTACCTTCCATGTATCCAGAATCCAGCAGTTCTCATCTTTACAGCTAGCACCCTGGCTTAGAAAACATCATCTCACTGAGATTACTGCAATGGTTTCTTAACTGATTTTCCTGCTTCAATTTGTCTCTTTAAACTCTATTCTTGACACAACATCCAGAATAATCCGGTTTAAACAAGCCAGATCTTGTCAATTTTCCACTCAAAACACTCCAAGGATATGCTGTTTGACTCAGTAAGATGTATCCTTATAAGATATACTCCCACTCCCCCATCTACTATTGCTTCTCTTCTTGCTCACTCTACACGAGCCAAATTGGCCTCCTTATCAATCCTGGAATATGTTAGGCATGCCTTTCCTTAGGTTTTTTTGTTTGTTTTTTGAGACAAGGTCTCACTCTGTCACCCAGGCTGGGGTGCAGCAGTGTGATCTTGGCTCACTGCAGCCTCCACCTCCCGGGTTCAAGCAATTCTCCTGCCTCAGCCTCAGGAGTAGCTGGGATTACAGGCATGCATGACCATACCTGGCTAATTTTTGTATTTGTGGTAGACATGGGGTTTCACCATGTTGGCCAGGCTGGTCTCGAACTCCTGACCTCAAGTGATCCACCCGCCTCAGCCTCCCAAAATGCTGGGATTACAGGGATGGGCCACCACAACTGGCTTCCTCTTCTTACAAAGACACCAGTCTTACTGGATCAGGGCATCACCCTAATGATCACGTCTTAATTTGACTACATCTGCAACTCTTTCCAAATAAGGTCACGTTCACAAGGTACAGGGGTTGGGACTTCAACCTATCTTTTTGAGGGGCATAATTCAAACCATAACAGAAGGCTACATTCCTTAACTTCAGCCACTAGTTGTCTGCTACTTTATAGCCAGTTTTAAAGCTATATTTCAGTCACAGATCCTGTTTTTGATATCATTCAATGATGAAAACTTCTCATAAATAATCTAAATTCAACAAAAGATGAAGTCAATATAAATGTAAAGTTCATGTTTACTGAAAAAAGAGATAATGTTAATAAAATAGTAAATCCATCCAATTGGCAATTAATAGTATATCTATTCCTGGCAATCCTCCTGGGAGGGTTCAAAGTTAAGAAATAGACAAGCCTCGTTCTAATGGAGCTTATATTCCAGAAAAGAAGATAAAACCTCTGTTGAAATGATGACAAGGTAAAAGTTAGAAGTGCCCCAATTATGGGTACTGTGCTTAGGGAAAGAGTGCTATGGAACAGTGGTAGGACTAGAGGAGACAGGTATCCCAAAAGAATGAAGCCAGCAAAATTGCAACAAGAGGTAGTTCATTAAAAACAAATGAAAAAATAAAATAAAAAGTTAAATGATTGAGTACATATTTCAAAGAACCTCTGCCCTGAGAAGATATAAAGCACAAACACAAAGATTAATGGCATTGTGAATACATTTTTACAAAGCAGTTGTAACCTTATATAAAAATGAAGTATCTTTTTTCTTAGAAATGTAGAATTGCTCATAAAAAAAATGGTGAAGTTAAAAAGTGAACATTTCCACACTTTGCTTAACAAATGCTTGACCATGTTACCAAACATTCTCAGTCCAAAGATCAAATATATTTCTGGAAAAACAACATTATTATAATATGGACACCCAAGCACCAAAATAAATAATTTTTTTAAATGGACCCATGTTAGTATTTGAAATAACTAGTAATTGTTAACACTATTTATGCTTTAAATGGAGTAACTGCTGGAAATAAAATTAATGAGCCCAGAACAGGTTATGTGAACTGTGGAGAAATACTCTTCTTTTTGAAAAACAAGCCACATAGGCTGGGTATGCTGGCTCACGCCTGTAATCCCAGCACTTTGGGAGGCGGAGGTGGGTGGATCACGAGGTCAGGATATCGAGACCATCCTGGCTAACACGGTGAAACTCTGTCTCTACTAAATACACAAAAAATTAGCTGGGCATGGTGGCGGGCGCCTGTAATCCGGTGCCTGTAATCCAGATACTCAGAAGGCTGAGGCAGGAGAATGGCATGAACCTGGGAGGCGGAGCTTGCAGTGAGCAGAGCGCCACTGCACTCTAGCCTGGGCAACAGAGGGAGACTCTGTCTCAAAAAAAAAAAAAAAAAGCCACATAACAAACTTCCAAAATCAAACTGCTTTACTATACTTTATTGATATTAACACAACAGATTTCAGTAAGCACCAGCTACCATGTTACCAGTACACAAGAGAAACAAAGTCAAAAGAATTATATATTAATGCAAAGAGTAAACACAGAACGCTTTCACTTCCACTATACTCCTCTGTAACAAAACATCCTACATACTTTGTACAATTTGCTTATAATTGGTTAAATATTTAATATGAAGCAAGGTTGATTTTTTAATCAAACTTCTATTTCTCAGTGGAAAACGCTCTCTTCATCAGAGGTGGTTGAGTTTTCGCAACATCAAACATCATTTCCAAAGGTGGGTTATTGAGAGAACACCAATCAGGTATACGGCCCGTCTGATTATAATATTCCTTTGAAACAGAACGGCTCCCAAGTATATCTTGTAATGCTCCAAAAATAGCCCCTGTGTGACAAAAATATTTTTTATAGCTAAGATGAAAACTTTTACTAGAAAACTTTATGTACATATACATCTACTTCACTATATGACAAAAGTGGATTGGTAAAATTCAGCAATGCATTGCCACAATCTTCAAAGTAATTCCAGTCAAGCTATTCTTTATTTTATATTTTGAATAACAGAGTAAGCCATAACTCCGTGTTAAAGTAATTGAAATGGCCTTTAGCAGGTTAAGAGTGAACATGATAACAAGTATTATTGCATTTAAAAGCAAGTTAGATAGAGTGAAGTGGAAGGTATTTTCAACTTTGTGTAAATACAATCAACAAGATTCTGAGTTTTCTCTCTCACAACTAAGGTTACATATCAATAAATAAAATGGTACTGCAAAACCCAATAAACATCATCATAATGTCCTAACATTCTATACTGAAGACCTTATTAAGACCCACAAGGCAGTCTTTTAAAAACAATTCCATTACTAAATCAATTTGTCCTAGATCAAAACTACATTTATACCAAATCCTATTTTACAAGAAATTATATAACATTCATTTTAAAATGTCACACTACTTTGTTTTTCTCTCTGAATGTACAATCCTGATACCTTCTAGCTCTGCATCATAAAACATATATCAGAACGTATATAAATGTACATATTCATTATTGTTTTTCCCTTCAAAGTAGTTACAGCTGACCTTTGAACAATGCAGGGATTAGGGGTGTGCACCCACAAGCACCTGAAAAACTCCATGTATAATTTTTGCCTCCCCCAAAACTTAACTACCAATAGTCTACTGTTGACTGAGAAGTCTTACCAATAACATGAATAGTCAATTAACACATAAACAGACCAGTATCTACATATGTATTTTTTATACATTCATGACATATCTTTTTCTTAATTTTTTTGATATTTCTAGGCTACGTGGTTTGTCTGTTTTTTCCAATTGCTGCAAATCTTCAAAAATTTTTCCAACATTATTTCCTAAAAACAGCATATCAATGGACCCACATAATTCGAACCCATGTTGTTCAAGGGTCAACTGTACTTATTAGGTTATTTCCTTATTTCGGTGAAACCATCATTACTTAAAACATTTAATGAACTCAGCCACAAATACAGTTATAAAATAAAGAGACCAATTTTCATATGTGGCTCACTAAATTTGCAAGACATTAAAATAAACATTTTAAGAAATGGTAAGCCGGGCACGGTGGCTCACACATGTAATCCCAGCACTTTGGGAGGCCGAGGCGGGCGGATCACCTGAGGTCACGAGTTTGAGACCAGCCTGACCAACATGGAGAAACCCTGTCTCTACTAAAGATACAAAAAAATTAGCCGGGCGTAGTGGCGGGTGCCTATAATCCCAGCTACTAGGGAGGTGGAGGCAGGAGGATCGCTTGAGGCTGGGAGGCGGACGTTGCAGTGAGCTGAGATCGCATTATTGCACTCCAGCCGGACGGGCAACAAGGATGAAACTCTGTCTCAAAAAAAAAAAAAAAAGGTAGCATCCATCACTGGAATAAATTCATAGCTTTCACTATTTTGAGGGATGACTTTAACTAAATGAGGAAGTTAATATCACAGTGCAAATGCCAAGAGAATTAGATATAAAATTCTGACAATTAATATAATTTAAGAAAAAGTCAGCTGGGCGTGGTGGCTCATGCCTATAATCCCAGCACTTTGGGAGGCCGAGGTGGGTGGATCACGAGGTCAAGAGATCAAGACCCTCCTGGCCAACATGGTGAAACCCCATCTCTACCAAAAATACAAAAAGTAGCTGGGCATGGTGGTGCGCGCCTGTAGTCCTAGACACGCGGGAGGCTGAGGCAGGAGAATTGCTTGAACCTGGGAGGCAGAGCTTGCAGTGAGCCCAGATCGCACCACTGCACTCCAACCTGGTGACAGAGTGAGACTCCATCTCAAAAAAAAAAATAAAGAAAGAAAGAAAAAGTCAATGTTAGTTGTATTTATCAAGTGGGCAATTCTGAACCCTGAATGATTTATTCTAATATATCCATTAATAGTGTCATTCAGAGACCAAATACTATATAATCACTATATTTTAAAAGTGAAATTCTTACCTCCCAACCAGGCCACACAATTAGCTTTTGCAGGTGGAGTATGAATTCGAAATGTCTTAGTGCCAAGGGCTTTTTTATATTTTGGTTTTTCTACCAAATACCTTATTTCTGCAAGCAATCTGTGGAGAAATCCTGGCAACATAGAAGTGCCCCCTATGACTACCAAATTCTCTGCTAGTTGCTTCCTGGTGTCTATTGGACACTGTTATTAAAAAGAAAGAAAAAAAGAAGGACTTATTCTGAACTGTACAAATAATGCTTGACTGAACTTAAGAAAATATACATATTATATATACTATGATTATACATATTATTATTATAATACTACAGATTAAACAGGTGATCATTTGTATCACAAAAAGGGCCACGGCAAGGTTTCTTTCATGTAGCAAAGCAAGTATAACCACCATAAAAATACTGCCAAATATATACACAAACTTAAAAGATTTTAAAATATTTTAAAGTCTAATAGCATAGCATTTTACATTCCATAGGGTATACGGCAGTAATATGTGAGTGTTCTCACTGTCAGGGTAGCAATGATTAAGTAGGGCAAAGAGCATGAGAAGAAATAACTTCTCTTTTTTGGGGTAAGGGAAGTATGTGGAAATTTCGTTTTTCCAAGGTGTATTCAAGTGCCAGTTGTTAAGTGGGAAGATAATACTCCTAGAAAAATTATGGTTCTACATCAGTTCTCTTTAAGAGTTAGCAATGATAAGGTCCTTCAATGAATGGAGCCCTAGAGGCAAACATATCTTCCAAGGCAATGGTATTTCATGCGAAGCCCTATAATTACATAGTCATTAAAAAAAAGAGACATATTATTACCATATGTCCTGTGGAATTTAAAATTGAATACTATACAACCCTGAATTGGAAGGAACCATAAACCACACTAGGTACTAAATAAAAATCTGGTCCTGACTCTTAAAAGAATGCACGTCGCTGGGCACGGTGGCTCATGCCTGTAATCCAAGCCCTTTGGGAGGCTGAGACAGGTGGATCACCTGAGGTCAGGAGTTCAAGACCAGCCTGACCAAAATGGAGAAACTCCATCTCTACCCAAAAACACTAAATTAGCCGGCATGGTGGCACATGCCTGTAATCCCAGCTACTTGGGAGGCTGAGGCAAGAGAATCGCTTGAACCCAGGAGGTGGAGGTTGCAGTGAGCCGAGATCACACCATTGCAGTCCAGCTTGGGCAACAAGAGCAAAACTCTGTCAAAAAAAAAAAAAAAAAAAAAAGGCAGGTACAGTGGCTCACGCCTGTAATCCCAGCACTTTGGGAGGCAGAGGTGGGTGGATCACAAGGTCAGGAGTTCGAGACCAGCCTGGCCAACATGGTGAAACCCTGTATCTACTAAAAATGCAAAAATTAGCCAGGCATGGTGGTGGGCGCCTGTAATCCCAGTTACTTGGGAGGCTGAGGCAGAAGAATCACTTGAACCCAGGAGGCGGAAGTTGCAGTGGGCCAAGATCACGCCATTGCACTCCAGCCTGGGTGACAGAGCGAGACTATCTCTAAATAAATAAATAAATAAATAAGCACATGTCCATGGCACTCATTATCCTGGGGTTTGGAATGCTGTAGATGCCATTTCTCAGTGCCAAAGTAAAACTCACGAACTATAACATTTTAAAATAAAAGTTTAAAAAGTTTTAAAAGAGGACCGTATTCTGTAAAAATTAATAAAATTCAATAAGCAGATTAGTTGTTGACACATATTAAAAAATAATATGTGACAAGGATTGCTAGTTGCCTAAAATAACATTTAAAATTTTTATTTAAAGGACTGTGATAATAAAGGGAATTTTTTTGACAAGATAAAATACCTGTATAAGGGAATCCAATATTAAAGTGGCAACTGATTTCTCTTCATTATCTTGTTCAAAAAGAATTTCCACAACTGAATCTCTAATGGGATTTGAAAAAGAGAGCTTTCTGTTGGTGTCACATATTATTACACAGAATATACCATGATTTCCATTTACATAGTATTTTTAAGTACCAATACTACATTAACAAAGAATAATTATTAAAATACAAGTTGTTCTCATTTGTAAATGGAAAGGATAACAATGCCTGCCTCAGGGGTTGAGGTGAAGATGCAATAAGTTAATAGAACAGGGTCTGCCTAAATTATTAGCTGTTACTATTATTATGTATACATTTACATTTATTTTGTGTCCAATTATAACTCCCCAAACCTAAGAAAAGAAAAGAAATAGTATTCTATAATAATAAGATTCAACAAGCAGATTAGCTGGTGATACAAGAGATTTATAAGCAACCACCCCCCCCCATTTCTTTTTTAAAATAATACAAGGATCACCAGTTGCTTAGTAAAATATCCATTTTCCAATTTATTCTCAAATTAAAATAACTATTACTTTTTGGTAGCATGAGGAAGATCTTTGTGGTGATGAAAGAGTTCTATATGTTTAAAAAAATTATATATATTATATTTAAGGTATACAACATATTTTGATATATATATACACACACACAGAGTGAAGTAATTACTACATTCAAGCAAACTAACCTATCCATCACCTTCCGTAAGTAGTAAGAGCACCCAAAATCTATTCTTAGCAAAATTTCAGTATAGAATACAGTGTTACTAACTAAAGTCCTCATGCTGTACATTAGATCTCTAGGCTTATTCATCACTCACAACTACAAGTTTGTGTCCTTTGACCCTCTCCTCATTTCCTTCCCCTCTCAACTCCTAACAACCACTGTTTTACTCTCTGTTTCTAGATGTTTCACTTTTTTTTAGATTCCACATATACAAGTGAGATCAAGCAGTAATTTTCTTTCTGTCTGGCAATAGTTCTGTATCTCCATTGTTGTAGTGACTGTAGAAATCTACATATGATAAAATAACACAGAACTAACATATACTTTATGCCAATGCCAATTTACTAGTTTTGATATCATATTATAGTTATATAAGATGTTTAACCATTGGGAGAAACTGAAAGGGTATATGGAACCTCTCTGTATTATCTTTTACTACTGCCTGTTAATCTGTAGGATTTGAAAATAAGATAAAACTCAATTTTTAAGCTGGATATATTGTGCCTCCAACCCATCCCACTAGTTAAAACACTGTATTTACCAGCCTCTGGCCAGATGCAATGGCTCATGCCTATAATCCCAGCATTTCAGGAGGCTGAGGCAGTGCAGGGGAATGGCTTGAGGCCAGGAGTTCAAGACCAGCCTAAGAACTGGTCTCAGCATAGTGAGACCTCATCTCTTAAAAAAAAAAAAACAGTCTTTCTTGCAACTAGATGTAGTTAAATACCAGACAAGGAGATGGAGGCAGAAGTAATATGTCGGACTTTTTTTTTCCCTTTTGAGACAAAGAGTCTTGCTCTGTGCAATGGTGTGATCTCGCATCAGCCTCCCAGATTCAAGTGATTCTCATGTCTCAGCCTCCCAAGTAGCTGGGATTACAGGTCTGTGCCACCACGCCCAGCTAATTTTTTGTATATTTTCAGTAGAGGTGGGGTTTCACCATGTTGGCCAGGTTGGTCTCGAACTCCTGGCCTCAAGCGACCTGCCTGCCTCAGCCTCCCCAAAGTGTTGGGATTATCGGCATGAGCCACCGCACCCAGCCTATGTTGGACTTTTAATTAAGAGTTAAGCACTTTCTTCTTTCCCTTCTTAGGACTACTTGCTTGAAACAAAAACATGGTAGCTACAACTCCAGCAGCCATCCTGGACCTCAAGGACAAGGGCTACATCCTGAAGATGATAGATGGAAAGATGTTTGGGTCTCTGAGACGATAATATCATCCCTGGATGATCTACCTCTGAACTTCTTTTCTTTTAATTTCACATTTTTTGAGATAGGGTCTTGCCCTGTTGCCCAAGCTGGAGTGTAATGGCACAATCTCGGCTCACCGCAACCTCTGCATCCCAGGTTCAAGCAATCCAACAGCACTGGCATCCCAAGGTGCTGGGATTACAGGTGTGAGCCACTGTGCTCAGCCTTGAACTTCTTTTAAATGAGAGATAAACTTCTAACTTGTTGAAGACACTATTTTCAGGTTTGTATAACTGTGGCCAAACCAAATCCTAACCAATACAATACAAAATTAACTATGCACATACAGGTATAAACTCTATTTTTTATAAAATCGGGATATTATGCATAACTATTTTAAAGCGTTTAAAAATTCTTTTCAAAACAAAATCCTCTTCATGAGACTCAATCTACTAGCTAATTCTTTCCACTTCACCACTAAAGTATACTAACTGAGGCCTACAGTATGCTGAACGGGCATAGCTGGTCAGGCCCTTGCCACTATGCCTGCAGACTTCTTCCACCAGTTAAGCTGCATGCTTACAAAGATCCACTCTTCTATTTCCAAATCTTTTGTCAGCTGATTTGATATTAAAATTATATAACTTAACAATTATTACTTAACCAATGAAATATTAAGGTAGAAAACAAGTTGTTCTTTCCATGAATGTGAAAGCTTTGGAACGACAAGTTAGTTTTTAAAAATATTTGTAACATAGGTGAGACAACTGTAAAAGTCTAGAAGAAAATAACTAGATGGATTCTGTAAATAGTAGAGATGGGGTTTCACCATGTTGGCCAGGCTGGTGTCAAACTCCTGACTTTAAGTGATCCGCCCGCCTTGGCCTACCAAAATGCTGGAATTACAGGCATGAGCCACCACGCCCAGCCAACTAGATGGATTCTGTACCAAGACTGATTCCTAGTAACTTTAAGCTCTTACTGTACTTATAAAAAGAACAAAAAAGCAGGAAATCATAAATTATGATTTACTGGTTATTATAATTTTAAGTCAGAACTCTATAAGTAGACTTAGCCTCAAAGAATAGGTCTTGGAAAAACATAAATACACACAAAATTTAAGTTAAAATAAAATGTTTAGTATATGATTTTTTATAATGGTCCTTTACTTTAAATAACCCTTCTTTTGCTTTACCAACCAACTACTGGTCAGTATTGTGTCTAATTAGAAGGTTTCAATGGAACTATACCTTTTGGCAGAAACAACATGTTAGGCTGGGCACAGTGGCTCACACCTGTAATCCCAGCATTTTAGGAGGCCAAGGCAGGCGGATCACCTGAGGTCAGGAGTTCGAGACCAGCTTGACTAACATGGAGAAACCTCGTCTCTACTAAAAATACAAAAATTAGCTGGGTGTGGTATGCATGCCTGTAATCCCAGCTACTCAGGAGGCTGAGGCAGAAGAATTGCTTGAACCCGGGAGGCAGAGGTTGTGGTGAGCTAAGATTGCACCATTGCACTCCAGCCTGGGCAACAAGAGTGAAACTCCACCTCAAAACAAAACAAAAAAAAAACCACACACACACACACACACACAAACAAAACACAAAAAACACGTTAGTAAACATAAATTAATTGAGTTTGGAATGTGAGACATACTGGCTTCCTTCATTTGCAATGCATTTTCCTATTTTTTTGGAACCAACAATTCCATGTTGATTGAATTTCCTTTTTTTCTTTAAGAAAATAGAGATGGGGAGCTGGGGGCGGTGGCTCATGCCTGTAATCCCAACACTTTGGGAGGGCAAGGCGGGAGGACTGCTTGAGTGAAGTTCGAAACCAACTGGGCAACAGAGCGAGACTCCATCTCTACAAAAAAAATTTTTTTTTTTGAGACGGAGTCTCGCTCTGTTGCCGAGTCTGGAGTGCAGTGGCTGGATCCTGGGGTCTTACTCTGTTGCCCAGGCTGAAGTACAGTGGTACAATCACAGATCACTGTAACCTCAAACTCCTGGGCTCAAGTGATCCTCCCACCTCAGCTTCCTAAAGAGCTAGGACTATAGGTGTGTACCACCATGCCTGGCTAATTAAAAAACATTTCTTTTTTTTTTTTTTGTAGAGACAGGGTCTCAAACTATGCTGCCCAGGCTGGTCTTGAATTTTTGGGCTCAAGATATTCTCCCACCTCCGCCTCCCAAAGTGCTGAGGTTACAAGTGTGAACTACCAGCCAGGCACGGTGGCTCACGCCTATAATCCCAGCACTTTGGGAGGCGGAGGCGGGTGGATCACCTGAGGTCAGGAGTTTGAGACCAGCCCGGCCAACACGGTGAAACTCATCTCTGCTAAAAATACAAAAATTAGCCGGTCATGGTGGTGGGTGCCTATAAGCCTACATACTCAGGAAGTTGAGGCAGGAGAATCACTTGCACCCAGAAGGAGGCTGAAGTGAGCCGAGATCGTGCCATTGCACTCCAGCCTGGGCGAAAAGAGCAAAAACTCTGTCTCAAGGAAAAAAAAAAAAAAACCAAGTGTGAACTACCACGCCTGGTCTCTGTATTTCTTTAAATAGTTATCTTCTTCTTTAGACTGAGATCCAATAACAATCAGGAGAATATTTTAAAAAGTAATTTAATAAACATAACTTAAATAAGAGATTAAAATGATATAAAAATAGCTAGCAAAAAGTACTACATTCTTACTCTTTTGCTACCCTGTCCTACCGTCTTTAACTTCCATGTATTTATGTTCATTCTTTTAATACTTCAAGCTCTACATTAACTCAAAGCCTAATAGGATGTTCAATATGTTACATAATAATAATTTTCTGTGAATCTTCTGACCTTATATTTTACAAGGAAACTTTTACAATATAAATTTTATAAAGTTGCGTTATAAACAAATGTTATATTGTTACTAATATGATTATGTAAGTCCTTAACAACAACTTATATTGGATCATCAGACAGAATAGTCAAATCAATAAATGGCGAATTACCAAGTCCTAAAGACTGAGTATATCTGGAAAAATGCATTCTTTCTAACAAAAAGTTTTAAAGCAGGAGTCAGCAAATACGGCCTGAGAATGAAATCCAGCCACCACCTGTTTTTGCAAATAAAGTTTTACTGGAACACAGTCATGCTCACTCATTTAAATATTATCTATGGCTAATTTTGTGTTCCAACTATAGAGTTGAGTAGTTGCAACAGAGATCATATTGGCCCATAAAGCTTGAGTTATTTATTTTATTTTATTTTATTTTTGAGATGGAGTTTCGTTCTTGTTGCCCAGGCTGGAGTGCAATGGTGCGATCTTGGCTCACCGCAACCTCGGCCTCCCGAGTTCAAGCAATTCTCCTGCCTCAGACTCCTGAGTAGCTGGGATTACAGGCATGTGCTACCATGGCCAGCTAATTTTGTATTTTCAGTAGAGACTAGGTTTCTTCTTGTTGGTCGGGTTGGTCTCGAACTCCCGACCTCAGGTGATCCGCCCACCTTAGCCTCCCAAAGTTCTGGGATTCCAGGCAGGAGCCACTGTGCCCAGCCAAGCCTGAGCTATTTACTATCTGGTCCTTTACTGAAATATTTTGCTAACCCCTATTTTAAAGTGTCATACTTCCTGCCCCACTTCAAAGAATGGCTAGTTTCATGAATTGAACTAATTCTCAATTACCTTCATAAATAGAAGATAATATATTTTTTTTAATTTTTAAAAATTTAAAAAGCTGAATAGGCGGGGCACGGTGGCTCATGCCTGTAATCCCAGCACTGTTGGAGGCCAAGGTAGGCGGATCACCTGAGGTCAGGAGTTTGAGACCAACCTGGCCAACATGGTGAAACCCTGTGTATATTAAAAAATACAAAAATTAGCCAGGCGTGGTGGCAGGCACCTGTAATTCCAGCCAGTTGGGAGGCTGAGGCAGAATCGCTTGGACCCAGGAGATGAAAGTTACAGTGAGCCAAGATAGTGCCACTGCACTCCAGCCTGGACAACAGAGCAAGGTCTTGTCTCAAAAGAAAAAAAAAGCTGAATAAAATAAATCATGAATAATGAGGCTTAACAATAAACACTTAACTGTTAAAATGGCAATAGTGAAATAAAGGCTCATACAAATATTTTTAAAAGCCAAAAGTTTATTTTCATTTACTACTTTGCTCATTAAAATTAAGATCTAACCTGATTGATCCAAGGATGTGTAAAATCTTCTCTCCATCTAACGGATAGTCAACATTTGGGGGTGGGGAGGGACGCTGAAATATAAATATCATAAACGTAAGTCCACACATGTTGTAACCTTTGCAAAAAGATGCTTTTTTTTTTTTTTAAACTTACCTCGTTATTCCCATCAATATTAAATTTTGCTGCTTGGATTTTTAGTCCTCGCTTCAGATCACTTACAAAGCAAGTACGCACTTAAAGGAAGAAAAGGAGACCTTGTTATGGCTAGTTGATTACAACTGAACAGAGTGAACCTACACCCCAGTTAAAACAATTCTATTCAAGTGAACATGCTAATCATCTATTCCTTTGGATTTTATAAACCCTATTTCCATCTTTAGTTAGCTAACAGTAATTTGTTCATTAAAAAACCTGTTTTGGCTGGGTGCAGTGGCGCAGACCTGTAATCCCAGCACTTTGGGAGGCCTGAGGTCAGGAATTCGAGACCAGCTTGCCCAACAGGGCGAAACCCCGTCTCTACTAAAAATGCAAAAAATTAGCCGGGTGTGGTGGTGGGTGCCTGTAATCCCAGCTGCTTGAGAGGCGGAGGCAGGAGAATTGCTTGAACCCGGGAGGCAGAGGTTGCAGTGAGCTGAGATCGTGCCACTGCACTCCAGCCTGGGCAACAAAAGTGAAACTCTGTCTCAAAGAAAAAAACCAAAATAGAACAAAACAAAACAAAAAAACAACCTTTTTCATTGACTAAGGTGTCATAAGACATGTTGTACATTCATCTTGTATAAAAGCTCATTTTAAAAAAATCATCTTTAAAGAAACTGTTGTTTGACATCTCTTATATAAGGAGAACCACAACAAAAGTTAATTTTACCATCATAAAAAAGTAGCTATTCTAACTGAATAGTATATTTCTTTAAACCAGATTTTCTTTCTCCCTCTCTCTGATTCTTTTTAAGGGATCTTGTTGTGAAAAGATGTTACCAAAAAGAAATTGGAAAAAAAAAGAAATAAAATTAATAAATATCTTGATTGGTCAGAACACAATGCCAATTTTTTTTTTTTTTGACAGAGTCTCACTCTATTGCACAGACTGGAGTGCAGTGGCGCGATCTCGGCACACTGCAACCTCCACCGCCCAGATTCATGCGATTCTCATACCTCAGGCACCCAAGTAGCTGGGATTACAGGTGCACGCCACCATGCCCACCTAATTTTTGTATTTTTAGTAGAGACAGCATTTCGCCATGTTGGTCAGGTTGGTCTCGAACTCCTGACCTCAAGTGATCCACCTGCCTTGGCCTCCAAAAGTGATGGGATTACAGGCACGGGCCACTGTGCCTGGCTGGTACAATGCCAATTTTTGCTCTTAGTTGCAATGTAACACTCCTTAGTTTTGGGCTTTTTGTAATGATTGTTCCTCGTTAGCACACCCCAACACTACCGCTTTCTTTCTACTATATCACTTCACTTTTTGCATGTCGAAAACTTTTTCTTTTAAAAATTCTATTGCAAAGTATTTTTTATAATGAGCTGCTTAAAATTATTTCAAGGTAGTTAGGGAATACTTTTTTTAAAGTAGAGATAAAATTGATGTTAAATGCAAGAAATTCGACAACTTGGTTGTATTACTCGTAAAGCATGTTAGCCATATATATTATGAAAAGAATTATGCATAATATATATGATATAATGCATATTGATATGATATATATATTATACACAATTCTTTTCATAATACATTATGTAGTGAATTTCATTCACTAATTCAAACCACATGTGTTGAGAATCCACAATATGCTACTATGCTAGATAGTGAGCCAGGCGCTAAAGCTACTTGTATGTTTTATATTTTATTCAAGTTCTCGTGACTATCTAAGCAAAGTAAATACCTAGCCTTGAGATCTTTTATTTGTTTTTGAGATGGAGTCAAGATTCCCTTGCCCAGGTTGGAGTGTAGTGGTGCAATCTTAGCTCACTGCAACCTCTGCCTCTGGGATTCAAGTGATCCTCCCACCCCAGCCTCCCAAGTAGCTGAGACTACAAGTGGGTACCACCATGCCTGGCTAATTTTTTGTAGTTTTACTTTTATTTTTTTGAGATAGAGTTTCACTCTGTCATCCACACTGGAGTCCAATGGCATGATCTCGGCTCACTGCAACCTCTGCCTCGCAATTCAAGATCACACAATACAATGAATATGTGTATGCTGCATGTTAGTTTTTGTTTTTGTTTTCTTTTGAGACAGTCTTGCTCTGTCACCCAGGCTGGAATGCAGTGGTCTGAACTTAGCTTACTGCAGCCTCCACCAGGAGATCCCAGGTTCAAGTGATCCTCCACCTCAGCCCCTCTAAATAGTTGGGACTAGAGGTCTGTACCACCACACCTGGCTAATTTTTGTATTTTTTGTAGAGACAGGGTTTCATCACGTTGTCCAGGCTGGTCTTGAACTCCTGGGCTTAAGTGATTCACCTGCCTTGGCCTCCCAAAGTGCTGGGATTACAGGGGCCAGCCACTACACCCAGCCTGCATATTTGTTTTTAACAGAAAGGGTTTCTACTGTACATACCTTCAGCAACATGCTTTCTTCCTTTACATTATGGACCTTCTTCCAAACCAATACTCTAGGTCTTCTTTTAACAGCTACATGACATTCCTTATAATGAAGTTACCGAACTTCATGCAATAACCCTTTTTAGATGGGATGCACACTTTGAATTTTAATAAATATGCCAGATTGCTTTCCAAAAAGGTTAGTTTGCAATCCTTACTACTAATAATAAACATTCATTTTCCTACCATCTCACTAATACCAGATGTCTTTCAAATTTTTGCCAATCTGATGTCTCCCTGACTAATGGTAGAGTTAAACATCTTTTCACAGGTTGGAGGCCATATGAAAAGAAAACACTCCACATCGTCAACAATTATTATATCATGGAGGATAGAAATGGAAGAGAGGAAAGGAAACCATTTTACCTGAGATATTTCTGTATTATTTGAACTACTGTAATAAGCAGTACAAATGATTAATATTTTATAACAAATTGAAAAGAATTTAGGTAATTAAAACACATAAAAGATATTAAGTAATATAATGGAAAGCAAGATATATTTTGTAGCTGTAGCTCTAACCCTACCTACTTGTGTGACACTGAACAAATAACTTAACATTTCAGAGCCCCAACTGTATTCGATTATCTCCGGCTCTCATTTAACTCTGAAATCCATTACTGTCTAGCTATTAAGCATCCTAAATTATTAACATTAATGACATGCCAAGTATTGAAGAAGATTATATTTTAAATGTATTTTATTTCAGTGAACAAAAATACCAGAAAACCCAATTTGAACATTATCATAGAAATTCACTCTAGCAAAGTAGAAGCAATCTCACTTAGGTGAATCCAATGTACCGTGTAGTACTTTGGTCACAATTTCAGAATGTTTTAGAAAAATGTATGAAGAAAACTAGAGTAAAAAACATTATACTAATCAAACCAGTAGCTTTCTTAAGCAATTTAACTGTTCTTTCACACTGCAAAATACTAGGTTCCCTGGTAACCCTGTATACTCTATACAATTGAGAAGCTGCTTCAGTAACACATCATCACTATGCCACAGCTTCCCGAAGTGTGAAAAAAAATTGGAATTTGTACTTAAAAGAGTATCCCATAGTCTATATATTAAATACTTTTGGCCGGGCGCGGTGGCTCAAGCCTATAATCCCAGCACTTTGGGAGGCCGAGACGGGCGGATCACAAGGTCAGGAGATCGAGACCATCCTGGCTAACATGGTGAAACCCCGTCTCTACTAAAAATACAAAAAACTAGCTGGGCGAGGTGGCGGGCGCCTGTAGTCCCAGCTACTCCGGAGGCTGAGGCAGGAGAATGGCGTAAACCCGGGAGGCGGAGCTTGCAGTGAGCTGAGACCCGGCCACTGCACTCCAGCCTGGGCGACAGAGCGAGACTCCGTCTCAAAAAAAAAAAAATAAAAATAAAAAAAAAAATAAATAAATACTTTTAGGACATTATATTATGAATATATTTTCTATCTGTCTAACTGTTTAGAAGCATACGCCCTACAAACTAACACTTAAGGATGAAAGGGACAAAAATGAGAACTTACTTTACCTTTAATGTCCTCTAAGACACCTTCTGGAACTGAACCTAAAAAAAATATTTCATTTAGAATTATAAAACCTTAGTAATAATTAAAAACAGTCTATTACATTCCCTTCACATTTCTATTTTTCAGTTTAGAAAAAATTTTAAAAATACAACTACTATAATTTTCTCAAAAAGTCTAACAGAAAAATTTAATTTTGTTTTAGGGAAGAAATACCATCATTCAAAGGCAAGACAAACCATGGAAATCGAAGCAAAAAATTGAAGTTTCAAGTTTATCTTTCCAGTGATAATAAATAGTTGTAACATGCTAACATATTTTTTAAAAGTACCACACACATGGCGGGCGCCTGTAGTCCCAGCTACTCGGGAGGCTGAGGCAGGAGAATGGCGTGAACCCAGCAGGCAGAGCTTGCAGTGAGCCGAGATCACGCCACTGCGCTCCAGCCTGGGCAAAGAGCAAGACTCTTTTTTTAAAAAAAAACGTACCACACACAGTCTTTTAATCTTTTCCTTCAAGGTAAAGGTGACATTTTAAAAATGAGTGAGAAAGTACCTATTCATTCTTTTTTGAATTAGGTTCTATATACTAAATGAAAGAGGCTCATTCAAAGTTCAACTAAGGATACCAAGTATATCTATCTACATGCAATACAGGGAGCCTTTGGAAAGTGAATATTTGGATATGTTACCATTGTTATAAAATTTTGTTGCCAAAAATCTGTCTCAGAAACAAAATTTTCTAACCTAAAGTCTTCGAAACTAAGAATTTTTAACCTTGGGGCCAGGCGCGGTGGCTTACACCTGTAATCCCAGCACTTTGGGAGGCCAAGGTGGGTGGATCACCTGAGGTCGGGAGTTCAAGATCAGCCTGACCAACATGCAGAAACCTCGTCTCTACAAAAAAATACAAAAAGCTGGGTGTGGTGGTGCTTGCCTGTAATCCCAGCTACTCAGGAGGATGAGGCAGGAGAACTGCTTGAACTCGGGAGGAGTGTGGGGTAAGCTGAGATCATGCCATTGCACTCCAGCCTGGGCAAAAAGAGCAAAACTTCGACTCAAAAAAAAAAAAAAAAGAATTTTTAACCCATTGTAAAAAAAATGTAAAAATATTTTCATTGATTTATAAGAATAAATTATTGATATCAGAGAAGATAGACATCTACAGCTGAAAATAAATCATTATTTAATAAGCATAATTATGGCCTTCTTCCACCTGGATCTACATTTGTTGTCAGCTATAACTTTCAGTTCTGAGAGCCATTAAAATTAAGTATTAAAATCAGGTAAACTTAGAAACCACACCATTAAAATGTTAAGCCATAATTTAAAAAAAAAAAAAAGCACATTTAATGTTTAGTTATATGGCAAAAGATTTTTACCTTTAGTAAGTATAACTTTAGAATTATTTGTTATTTTACCTTTATTATCTCATCCTTTCCAAAGGCTTACTTTTGTGTTTCATAATATAGTAACAATAGTACATACATGGTTTATAAATAAACAGACATATTCTAGATAATATGTTCAAAGTTTTATTTTACCTGTGGGGCCAGTACATGATAAAAAATTTTTGAAGATTTCCTATCTTTGAGTGTTAAAATTTATCAAGAGGATAAAGATATGCCAGAAGATTTAATCCTGGTTATAAATAGATGAGAGAAATGTAACTTGACTGTAAGAACCTGCAATTTAAAAATAAGTGCTAAAACCTAGAGCATTCCACAACTTCAATGCTCTCTCTTGGAACATGTATATAAATTTTAACATGTGTCAAAGAAATCTGGTAATATGAGAAACTATTTTCTTTAGGCAAATGTAAGGCAGGCCTGGAAATAAAGAGTTTAATTTAGCTAAGAGTAGATGCTGCTTTGGTAAGGAGCTCCTTAATCATAAGGAGCAAATAATCATAAGGGGCAAATAATCATAACTATTTAAATTTTGCAAGTAAAGAATAGAAACAAGAGGCATTCCCTGGCTCTAGCTCTAAAAAATCACTTACATTTCAGTTAGGAAAATAAGAAACATAACATGTTGGTATATAATTCAAACTGTACATTTTTCCAATCAGTGTACTTAGTTTAGCCTTTTTGAGTTACTATGATATATTCAATTTTAAACTAAGTTCTAAACAGTAAATGAAAGAGGCTCATTCAAAATTCACTTAAGGATACTCAAGCATATCTCAGACTTACATGTAATCTTTGCTAAGAACCTGGAAAAGACACATTTTAAATTCATTTGCATTTTCTTTTTTATTTTTTTTTTTGAGATGGAGTCTCCCTCTGTTACCCAGGCTGGAGTGCAATGGCTCGATCTCGGCTCACTGCAACCTCCACCTCCCAGGTTCAAGCGATTCTCCTGCCTCAGCCTCCCGAGTAGTTGGGATTAGAGGCCCGTGCCACCATGCCAATTTTTTTTTTCTTTTTTAATGTAGAGACAGGGTTTCACCATGTTGGTCAGGGTGGTCTCGAACTCTTGACCTCAAGTGACCCACTCACCTTGGCCTCCCAAAGTGTTGGGATTACAGGCGTGAGCCACCGTCCCCAGCCGTATTTGCAGTGGGTGCTTTGGCAAATATTTATACGATTTGATTCCACAATTTTGTAGGACTGCATGGCTATCACAGACTCAGATTGTGAGCAGTATTAAAGGGAAAGGTTAGAATCAGTACAAGGTGGACTAGAAAAAGAATATCCAAGAATGTATCATTTATAATTTTATGGAAATATTACTGGGTTTAAAGACCTTTACAAAGAACATCTTGCGATGCTATACTGAATTTATTATCTTTGAAGACCTTTTATAAATTACCTGTCACCAAAATATACTAAGACATCACAAAGTTATCTGGAATTTGAAAGCTATAATTGGATCTACAGAATGAAAAATGCTATTAACTTAACTATCAATAAGGAACAACAGGAAAACATAGGTATGCCTAAGTGTCCCGAAAATCTGGCTTTCCAACATATATTCAATGCCCCAGCACTACACTAGGTGCTACAGATTGAAAAATAAACAAGACAGGGATCCTCAAAGTCTCCTGGGGGAAACAAGCAAGTTAACAGGCAAATGAGAATGTGTCATATGTGCTATAATAAATTACTGCTGAGGGCTTAACAGAGAGGAGCAATTTATTCTGCTTAGGGAAGATGAGGAAGGTTTCACCATTAAGGTGACATTCCAGCTGAGTCATGCAGAGGGATCAAAAACCCAACTAGGCAAAGAAAAACATCCCAGGGAAAGAAAAAGAATAAATGAAAGCACAGGGTTGTGCTAGGACTCACAGTGCCTCGACAACTGTAAGAAATTTACTGAAGATTTAATAAAGAACAAATGATAAAGTTTAGTGATCTAAGGGTAAGAGGTAGAACAAACTCAGATTTTGAAGAAACATTTATATCCAATAGATAATTTGGATTTTAACTTGTAGGAGCTTACAAAAATTCTCAAGCAGAACAGCAATGTAGTTATATTTATTTGGTGAAAAACTGGCAGGGCATGGTGGTTCAGGCCGTAATCCTAGCATTTTGTGGGGCGGGGGCTGGTGGATTGAGCTCAGGAGTTTGAGTCCAGCCTGGACGACATGGTGAAACCCCATTTCTACAAAATGTACCCCCCAAAAATTAGCTGGGAGTGGTGACTCGCGCCTGTAGTCCCAGCTACTCAGGAGGCTGAGATTGAAGAATGGCTTGAGCCCAGGAGGTGGAGACTGCAGTGAGCCAAGATCATGCCACTGCCCTCCAGTCTGGGCAACAGAGTGAGATCCTGTCGCAAAAGCATAAAAATATTTTGTGGATGATTGTATATTTAGAAAACCCCATTGTCTCAGCCCAAAATCTCCTTAAGCTGATAAGCAACTTCAGCAAAGTCTCAGGATACAAAATTAATGTGCAAAAATCACAAGCATTCTTATACACCAGTAACAGACAAACACAGAGCCAAATCATGAATGAACTTCCCTTCACAATTGCTTCAAAGAGAATAGAATACCTAGGAATCCAACTTACAAGGGATGTAAAGGACCTCTTCAAGGAGAACTACAAACCACTGCTCAGTGAAATAAAAGAGGACACAAACAAATGGAAGAACATACCATGCTCATGGATAGGAAGAATCAATATCGTGAAAATGGCCATACTGCCCAAGGTTATTTATAGATTCAATGCCATCCCCATCAAGCTACCAATGAGTTGCTTCACAGAATTGGAAAAAACTGCTTTAAAGTTCATATGGAACCAAAAAAGACCCCGTATTGCCAAGACAATCCTAAGTCAAAAGAACAAAGCTGGAGGCATCACGCTACCTGACTTCAAACTATACTACAAGGCTACAGTAACCAAAACAGCATGGTACTGGTACCAAAACAGAGATATAGACCAATGGAACAGAACAGAGTCCTCAGAAATAATACCACACATCTACAGCCATCTGATCTTTGACAAACCTGAGAGAAACAAGAAATGGGGAAAGGATTCCCTATTTAATAAGTGGTGCTGGGAAAATTGGCTAGCCATAAGTAGAAAGCTGAAACTGGATCCTTTCCTTACTCCTTATACGAAAATTAATTCAAGATGGATTAGAGACTTAAATGTTAGACCTAATACCATAAAAACCCTAGAAGAAAACCTAGGTAGTACCATTCAGGACATAGGCATGGGCAAAGACTTCATGTCTAAAACACCAAAAGCAACGGCGGCAAAAGCCAAAATTGACAAATGGGATCTCATTAAACTAAAGAGCTTCTGCACAGCAAAAGAAACTACCATCAGAGTGAACAGGCAACCTACAGAATGGGAGAAAATTTTTGCAATCTACTCATCTGACAAAGGGCTAATATCCAGAACCTACAAAGAACTCAAACAAATTTACAAGAAAAAAACAAACAACCCCATCAAAAAGTGGGCAAAGGATATGAACAGACATTTCTCAAAAGAAGACATTCATACAGCCAACAGACACAAAAAAAATGCTCATCATCACTGGCCATCAGAGAAATGCAAATCAAAACCACAATGAGATACCATCTCACACCAGTTAGAATGGCAATCATTAAAAAGTCAGGAAACAACAGGTGCTGGAGAGGATGTGGAGAAATAGGAACACTTTTACACTGTTGGTGGGATTGTAAACTAGTTCAACCATTATGGAAAACAGTATGGCGATTCCTCAAGGATCTAGAACTAGATGTACCATATGACCCAGCCATCCCATTACTGGGTATATACCCAAAGGATTATATAAATCATGCTGCTATAAAGACACATGGACACGTATGTTTATTGCGGCACTATTCACAATAGCAAAGACTTGGAATCAACCCAAATGTCCATCAGTGGCAGACTGGATTAAGAAAATGTGGCACATATACACCATGGAATACTATGCAGCCATAAAAAATGATGAGTTTGTGTCCTTTGTAGGGACATGGATGCAGCTGGAAACCATCATTCTTAGCAAACTATCACAAGAACAGAAAACCAAACACCACATGTTCTCACTTATAGGTGGGAACTGAACAATGAGATCACTTGGACTTGGGAAGGGGAACATCACACACCGGGACCTATCATGGGGAGGGGGGAGGGGGGAGGGATTGCATTGGGAGTTATACCTGATGTAAATGACGAGTTGATGGGTGCTGACGAGTTGATGGGTGCAGCACACCAACATGGCACAAGTATACATATGTAACAAACCTGCACGTTATGCTCATGTACCCTGGAACTTAAAAAAAAAAAAAAAAAAATTTTGTGGAAAGTTATTCCTGGCAACAGTGTGAAATAGACTGAATCCATCCAGAGAGTAGGCTTCTGTAATAATCTAAGCAAGAAATGAGGGCCTAGATTAAAACAATGTCTTTGCTCTCAGGTGTTCAATGGTGTGGAAGGTCAAAAAAAAAAGAAAAATGAGATCTGAGATTTCTGAAGAACTGAAAGGCTATAATAACTTAAAGTTTTGTAAAATGGGAGACAAGGAAGATGTTATTATCTTTATCTAATAATTGAAATGAATTTGAGGAAAGACATAATGTGTTCACTTTTGGAAATCTTAAGTTTGAAGTGCCTAAAGACATACACAGTCTCTAATAATCAGTTGGAAATATGAATATCAAGTTCAGAAGAAGGATCAGGCCCAGTGACACATTTGAGAATCAACAGCATGCAGATGTAGAAGTTGTGGGAGTAGGTAAGATCACATTTAAAAAGCCAGCAGAGAAAAAGAAGGAACAAACACTAGATCCCTAGTGGAATACCAGCAGAGAAAGCAAGAGCAGAGGAAGCCAGAGGAATATTTGGGGAAGTAATAGACAACTACTAAAAAAAAAGAATCCTGAAAGCCAAGGAGAAGAAAGCATTCAAGAGTACATGATGATCCACAGTGTCAAAAGTTCTGGACAGGATGACTAAAATCAAACTATTGAATTTGGTGATTAAAAGTTCAATGAGCTTATAGTTGAAGCAGTGCCATCAGAGAGGCATGGGGAGAAAAGAGAATAATCATGCAATGGAGCAAAGACTAAAATATAAGTTGAAGAAATAAAAATAGAGTGTAAATCACTCCTAAACCAATTAAAATGAATTTACCCATCACTGAGGGAAGGCTCTGTTCTTTAGCAGCACTTGTGTCAACAGTACATTGTTCCAATAGTTGAGTTTCCAACTCTCTGAAATTAAAAAAAAAAATGTTACTGGAATTAAAATATTGAAACTGATATCCTTTTCTTATTTCATACTTTTAACTACATAATAAATTATTATGCCTTTTTTTTTTTTTTGAGACAGAGTCTCACTCTGTCACCCAGGCTGGAGTTAAGTGGCGCAATCCTGGTTCACTGCAACCTCCACCTCCTAGGTTCAAGTGATTCTCCTGCCTCAGCTTCCCGAGTAGCTGGGATTACAGGTACCCGCCACCATGCCCAGCTAATTTTTGTATTTTTAGTAGAGATAGGGTTTTGCCACGTTGGCCAGGCTGGTCTCAAACTCCTGACCTCAGGTGATCCACCTGCCTCGGCCTCCCAGAGTGCTGGGATAATACAGGCGTGAGCCACCACACCCAGCCCAATTATTATGATTTAAATAAGAATGATCTTCTTGCTAGGCACGGTGGCTCACGCCTGTAATCCCAGCACTCTGGGAGGCCGAGGCGGGTGGATCACCTGAGATCAGGAGTTTGAGAACAGCCTGGCCAACATGGTGAAACCCTATCTCTACTAAAAATACAAAAATTAGCCAGGTGTGGTGGCGCGCGCCTGTAATCCCAGCTACTTGGGAGGCTGAGGCAGGAGAATTGCTTGAACCCAGGCAGCAGAGGTTGCAGTGAGCTGAGATCACGCCTCTGTACTCCAGCCTGGGTGACACAGCGAGACTCCATCTCAATAATAGTAATAATAATAAAGGTCTTCCCCAAGACATAAGTTTACCTATGTAATAAACCTGCACATGTACCTCTAAACTTAATAAAAGTTAAAAAAAAATAAAAAATAAAAAAATATACACAATGGAGCTATATTCAGCTATAAAAAGGAATGAGATCCAGTCATCTGCAACAACACTGATGGAACTGTAGATCATTGTTAAGTGAAATAAGCCATGCACAGAAAGACCAATATTATATGTTCTCACTTATTTGTGGGATCTAAACAGCAAAACAATGGAACTCATGGATATAGAGAGTAGAAGGATGGCTACCAGAGGCCAGGGAGGATAGTGGAGGGATAAATGGGAGGTGAGGTTAATTAATGGGTACAAAAAAATAGAAACAATAAGACCTACTATTTGATAGCACGACAGGGTGACTATAGACAATAACTTAACTGTACATTTTAAAATCATGCAAAGAGTGTAATTAGATTGTAACTCAAAGGATAAATGCTTGACGGGATGGATACCCCATTCTCCATGATGTGCTTATTTCCCATTGCATGCCTATATCAAAACATCCCATGTACCTCATAAATATATACACCTACTATGTACCCACAAAAATTAAAAATTAAAAAAACTGGTTTATTCTTTAAAAATCAATATACTTGAAGCTAATAGAGGGTGGAATAAATAAAATTCACTGTCCATTTATCACAAGCCCTCTATTGATCACTGATCAACAAACAGATTAGCAACTGTTTTTGTGACACAGGTGAAATGAATATGTTAAATTCCAAGAAACTTACTTGTGAAGAGCTTTTCCTCCTAGGGGTAGTGCTCCCCAACAATTTAGAACTGGGATTCCTTCATATATCTATAGGGTAGTCAAGGATACTACTATTTTAGGAGATAAAATGTGGTTTCCTTGATATTTTCCTCACCTTCTGCAGTATTGTTCTAAATATGCTTTAGTGACAAATTTTTATTTCTTATTTTTAACATAGTTATGGAAAAATCAAAGAGTAAGTTTTTTTTTCATATTCTTCATCAAAGAAAACAGAATAAAAATACGCATATGCACATGACCACGCACAATTCATTAGCTACGGCTGGGGCATCTGATAAAAGTAGCCACTAGGCCTATGTAGCTACTTAATATGTGAAATATGGCTAGTCTGAATTGAGATGTGCTCTAAGACTAAACTACATACCAAATTTAGAAGGTTTTAATACCAAAAAACCCCACTAAAATACCTCATTATAATTTTTGTATTGATGGAATACTGGAGTATTTTGAATATATTGGGTTAAATAAAATATACTATTAATTTCATGTTTTCTTGTGCCTTTTAAAATGTGGCTCTTAGAAAATTCTATTTACTTTTTTTTGAGACAGGGTCTCGCTCTGTAGCCCAGGCTGGAGTACAGTGGTGCGATCTCGGCTCAGTACAACCTCCACCTCCCAGGTTCAAGAGATTCTTGTGCCTCAGTCTCCCAAGTAGTTGGGATTACAGGCACGTGCCACCACAGCCGGCTAATTTTTGTATTTTTCGTAGAGATGGGGTTTTGACCAGTTGGCCAGGCTGGTCTCAAACTCTTGGCCTCAGGTGATCTGCCCACTTCAGCCTCCCAAGGTGCTAGTATTACATGTGTGAGCCATGGCGCCCAGCCTAGAACACTCTAAATTACATACATGGCTCACATTATATTTCTACAGGACAGAGCCGAGGGAAGTAAACAATATTTACTGTGTGTTTGCTAAGTATATTGGTAAGAGCATCAGCTTTGGAAACAGACATGGGTTTATATCCTGGCTACATGTTCATAAAAAGAGGAGTCAACTACCCATCCCAACTCTCAATATTATCATTTATATAATGAGAATACTACTTATGTTGCACGGTTAAGAATTAAACACAAAATACTTTATACTAAAAAACACTACTGCTTGATTAAATTCCTTAGAAGTTAATGATTCTTAATTTCCTTCCATGAATATTTTTTCTAATAAATATACATGTAGATCTCAAAATTGCAAGAGTCTTACATTCATGCACATCAACATCCTTTACAATAAAGCAATGTCCACTAGGACAATTCTAAGAGATGCTTATCTATACTCCGCTTAAATATTTATAATGGAAAGAAATGTACTAGTTTATATGGTCAGTAATTCCATTCTGGGATAGCCTGAATTATTAGTAAGTTCCGACCTATGGTCAATGACATAAAAACCACAGCACGTACTAAGAAAATTACTTGTGCCAAATCCTATGTATACTAAACACTTTATATATATTACGTCACTTAACTAACACAACTCTTCTATGAGATGGAAATATTATAATCCCCAATTTACGGATAAAGAAACTGAGGCCCAAAGAGATTAAGCTACCTGACCAAGTAGTAAGAAGCAACTGGAGATTTGCACTTATTGTGTATTTGATTCTAAAACCCAAGCTTGTAAACACTAAGGCACACTGCCTTCATGATAGCCAACGGAGATTTAAAAAAAAAAAAAGAAAAGAAAAGAAAAATACATTTTTCTTTTTTGTTTTTTTTTTCAGGCGGAGTCTCACACTGTCGCCCAGGATGGAGTGCAGTAGCAATCTCGGCTCACTGCAAGCTCCACCTCCCGGGTTCATGTCATTCTCCTGTCTCAGCCTCCGGAGTAGCTGGGACTACAGGCGCCAGTGAGCTCTTCAGCTACTGAAATCTTTCTGGATTGAATGTTCTCATTTCAGTTTCTCGAATTACCCTTTGTATGATTTTTTTTCTTAAAACTTGACTATCCTAGTCAACTTGACACATCCTGATTTTTCTTTTAAAAACTGAACGTAATATTCACGAGGTATACTCCTGGAGTATATCCTGGGACCAAATGATAGTAACTTCTACAAAAAGTAAATTTAAGTCTTACAATCCTGTGAACTTTTTCCACATTGAAATTCATATTTGTACATAGTAACCCAAAATAGTTCAGTACAATACAAATCATTTGTAATTAGCCTAATTATTTTAGTTAAAGTAGAGTAAGAACTCCAAAGTTGGCTGGATGACAAAAAAGATATGGGTAACACCAGGCTTTCCCTATATCCACAATCTAGGACCATGGCAGAATTAATTCCAAGCGTCAGAAGAGCCATCAGATGACTTGGAGCAAGCAAGACAGATGGAACCTAGAAAATAATGAAATCAAAACAACAAAATCAGAATGAGTGTCATTATTTGAAGGTATTTGCCTTATATTCAAATATATTGAAAAAATTCACAGGAACATTATATTAACTTATATGGTGATACCTACTCCACCATCTTATGAGAGTAATTAAGAACTAGTTTGTTGATTTATATAAATTCACTCAATAACCAAAATACACTGTAATAAAAACAGCTCAACTGTTTCATTCCAAAATGACAATTAAGAGGCATTTTTCTTTATTCTTGTCCTCTTTTGGAAGGGAAAATTGAAAGGGATAAAAGAAGAGGTCTAGAGGTCGGGCGCAGAGGCTCATGCCTGTAATTTCAGCACTTTGGGAGGCTGACGCGGGTGGATCACCTGAGGTCATGAGTTTGAAACCAGCCTGACCAGTATGGTGAAATCTCATCTCTACTAAAAATACAAAAATGAGCTGGGTGTCATGGCATCTGCCTGTAATCTCAGCTACTAGGGAGACTGAGGCAGGAGAATTGCTTGAACCCAGGAGGCGGAGGTTGCAGTGAGCTGAGATCACACCATTGCACTTCAGCCTGGGCAATAAAGCAAGACTCTGTCTCAAAAAAAAACAAAAAAAAAAAAGAGAGAGAGAGAGAGAAAGAAGAGTTCTAGAAACATAAATTTAGAGGAAGATGCTAAATTAAAAAAATAGAGAGATGCCCTTACCATTAAGATGAAAATAGAGAAAAAAATTCTTTATTGTCTTTATTTGCAAAGTTTGTAATATAAACTACATATTTTTACTTTTTCTTTTTTATTTAAATTTTTATTTTTTTCTTAGAGACAAAGTCTTGCTCCATTGCCCAGGCTGAGTGCAGTGGTGCAATCACAGCTCACTGCAGCCTCGAACTCCTGGGCTCGAGCAATGCTCCCACCTTAGTCTCCTGAGTAGCTGGGACTATAGATGCATGCCACCACGTCTGGCTAACTGAACTATAATTGGCAGTTAAAGTTAAACCAAAGAACAAAATATACAAATAGTTGGCTCTGTGCGACATTTTTTTCGGTAAGAATTTGCCAGATCTGGTCACATCCCAAATACTAGATATTCAATCAAAATATGAGAGTCCATCATAATTGAATGGCAGACAAAATAATGGCTATATTTCCCTTATCTAAATAGATAAAGCAGGTATTCCAGTCATATAGAAGATAAGGATATTAACACAAACTCTATAAATACAGAGAATATTCCACTTTATTCAGATAACAGCTGACACAACTTCTTGTTTTGCTTTATGTTCTCCCTACTGCAAATGAAATTCCTGGACTCATGACATCAGTAAGTACTGGAGGCTATGCAACCTGATTCCCTGTACCTGCTTTACAAAAATACTACTTAGAAATATTAAGTGCCTTTACCTCATAAAGACATTGTGATTTTTGGTATTAGGTACGTTTTGAATTCAGTAGAATGTATGAAAATACATTTATATGTGCTTAATTTCTTATATACTTAACACATATAATCTTTCATTTTCCCTTGCTGATAAAACCTAAATTTCAAGGCAGAGATTAAAAAAAATTTGAATAATTAAGATCCTGGTCTATGAAATATACTAATCTTAAAACATATTCTTGGTCATAAAATAATCTCGACTCCTATAAAATCAAAGCTACAGGTAATACTACTAATATCATGAGGTAAGTCTCATCCCTGGCATTACCGACTTACTCAAAAGGAGACACTGAATATTCCATTTCAAAGGAATTTGAAGCCTAAAATGACAAAATTCAGAACAGTATAACTAAACAATGGAAGCTAGAAAGATCTGGAAGAAACACATCACAAAGTCCACAGCACAGAATATACCTTTTAATTCTGAAAAAAAGTCCCCAAATAGAAAAACCTATATTAAAATAAATAACAAACAGTAATAAAAAGAAATCTCCAATTATGTAAGTGTTGGATGAAATGCTAAAGCATGAAATAACCACACAAAGGAAGAAAATAAATGGCCAATTTGAAGAATCTTCTGTCATCTGGTTCCCCAACTACACTGTGTGACATATAAAATAAAAGAGACAAAATATGAGGGCTTTTATTAGTTTAAGTTTTGAGTACCTACCAACAAAAAAAAAAGGGAAGAAAGATTCCCTAAAAACTAGTAAGACTTTTACTGCTTCTCTTTTTATTTCAAAAGCAATTTACTTATTTGACATAAAGACAGGTACCTCAAAATATTTGAAAAGAACACGAGTGAGTGTCTCTCTGAAGTGAGAAGGACATAATACCGACTCGATAATCACAACTCGGCGGTCTCTGGGATTCACCAATAGATGCCTGAAAAGTGACAGTTTTGGCTTTAAAAATAAGTAAAAGTTTTTATTCATTTTGGTAAGTCATACAATTTGTTAAGAAGAGTGAAACTGTACTACCTTAGCTTAAGATACTTTATCACAAAAAGACATCTTCATTTTATGACCCCAGAAAGATAACATTTCTGACCTCTTACTACGTACCGTGCAATGTACTAGGAACTTCATTAACTTATCTCAGAAACCTAAAATTATAGCCTACTATGATTACTAACTTGAGCCATTACATAGATTTTTTTTTTTTTTTTGAGACAGGATCTGGCTCTGTTGCCCAAGTTGGAGTGAAGAGGTGCAATGTCACCTCACTGCAACCTCGGCCTCCTGGGTTCAAGCCATCCCCTGATCTCAGTCTCCCAAGTAGCTGGTACTATAGATGTGAGCCACAGCACCTGGTGATATTTTCTTTATTTTAGGTTACAGTAGTATATGCTCACAAAGCTCCAAATATTATGACATGTGAAACCTGCATAATACAAGAACCTTATATTCCTACTACCCAGAACTACCACTGATAGACGTTTATATATTTTTTTCATTCTTATGAATGTATGGGGGTATGTTTTAACAGAAATACTCATTCTATAGATGTGGTTCTTTAACTTGCTTATTTCACTTATCAATATATCCCACACACCACACACAGGAAGTAGTACCTTCCTGTTCTACTACATACAGATGCAGAACTCTTTTTTAATAGCTGCATGGTATTTCACTGTATGAATGTAGAATAATTTAATTATCAGTTCACTTCATTAATGAACATTTCATTTTTAATATTTCCTTAAGTCTGCCAGTTTTCTAGTCTTCAAATATATTTTTGAAAAGTTTGAAAATAAGCATGCAAAAATGGCAATAGAAGTCAATTTTTTTTGGGAGGGTGCCTCAGATGTAATACAACCAATTATCACTATGGCATTAGGAAAATCTATCTAATCATAAAAGTTAGAAAACAAAATGTCTCTTACCTGAAATATAGTATGTGGATGAATTCCTTTAGGTAGGAATATAATTCTTCTGTATTGATATTATACTGAACAACTCTGACAGGCTGTAAAAAATTAAAATGATTTATTAATTTATATTAATAAAATCATCTCAAATTAAGATTAAAATGTAATTATTTACTAATGAGTTTTCTGGGAATAAATTAAAAGCAATTTGTATTGAGATTACAAAAATTAAATATGCAATAATCTCTTAAATTAGGAATCCTTAAGAACTGGAATGTCTAAGATGGCAGAATGTTTTAGTCTGTGGTAATGGAAGTGTGTGTTCATAGGAAGTAAAGAGTTTTGCTCACATGCTATCACTCAGATAACATCTGAGTTATCATTTTGGCTTGACTGATAAAACTCAGCATTGAGGCCAGGTGTGGTAGCTCATGCCTGTAATCCCAGCACTTTGAGGGGCTGAGGTGGGTGAATCACTTGAGGTCAGGAGTTCGAGACCAAGTTGGCCAACATGGTGAAACACTGTCTCTACTTAAAATAAAAAAATTAGCCAGGCATGGTAGCGCATGCCTATAGTCCCAGCTACTCCGGAGACTGAGGCAGGAGAATCACCTGAAAACCCTGGAGGAGGCTGCCGTGAGCTGAGATGGCTCCACTGCACTCCAGCCTGGGCAACAGAACCAGATTCCGTCTCAAAAAACAAACAAACAAAATTCCCAGCACTTTGGAAGGCCGAGGCGGGTGGATCACCTGAAGCTAGGAGTTCAAGACCAGCCTGGCCAACATGGTGAAACCCTGTCTCTACTAAAAATACAAAAATTAGCCAGGCATGGTGGCATGCGCCTGTAGTCCCAGCTACTCCAGAGGCTGACGTGGGAGAATCGCTTGAACCCGGGAGGTAGAGGTTGCAGGGAGGCAGAGGTTGCAGTGAGCCAAGATCGTGCCACTGCACTCAAGCCTGGGTGACAGAGTGAGACTCTGTCTAAAAAAGAAAAAAAAAAAAAAATCAGCATCGCCACACTTAATTACTTGTAAAATGTCCCCCTTTCTGCTAGACTATAAGCTCCATGCACAAGAACTATTTCTGGCTTGCTTACAGCTCCACTCCAGGTACATAGTAGGTTGTTCATAAATACGTGTGATAAAAATGACAACAAACACCATTAACACAAAAGCAGCCTACACACGTATTACCAAGTCATGAGTGCTAAGTCAATGCTAATATATAACAATGGCTTCACTTATTATGATCCTCAGAAAGCTCTAAGTACTCTGATGCATCATTGGCAGACCTCTCTTCATTTACTCTTTCAAAAGAAGGACCATCAGTCTAACTTCTTGATTTTATGTGGCTTAAAGATTCCAAACCGTATACAGTCAAATATAAATAATTTTTTATTTATCTGTCTTTTTAAATGAAGATAAAAGCTTGGCCGGGTGTGGTAGCTCACGCTTGTAATCCCAGCATTTTGGGAGGTCAAGGCGGGAGGATCACCTGAGGTCAGGAGTTCGAGACCAGGCTGGCCAACATGACGAAATCCCGTCTCCACTAATAATACAAAAAAAAAATTGGCTGGGCATGGTGGCACATGCCTGTAATCCCAGCTACTTGGGAGGCTGAGACAGGAGAATTGCTTGAACCCGGGAGGAGGTGGTTGCAGTGAACACAGATCACGACACTGCACTCCGGCCTGGGTGATGGAGCGAGACTCCATCTCAAATAAAAAAAATATATATATATGTGTGTGTGTGTGTATATATACATATATGTGTGTATATATACATACATATATATATATAAATAAAAAAGCTCAAAGCACTAAGAAAAGTGGCAACAAGAATGTACAGGGTCTAATCCAGTCAGAAATCTATCTGGTAACACAGTAATGCCAATTGTGCAGTGCAGCGGTGTGATCTCAGCTCACTGCAACATCCACCTCCCAGGTTCAAGCGATTCTCCTGCCTCAGCCTCCCAAGTAGCTGGGATTACAGGTGCCTGCCACTACACCTGGCTAATTTTTGTATTTTTAGTAGAGATGGGGTTTCACCATGTTAGCCAGGCTAGGCTCAAACTCTTGGCCTCAAGTGATCTGGCTACCTCCACCTTCCAAAGTGCTGGAATTACAGGCGTGAGCCACCATACCCGGCTTCCAACACATTTTCGAACATCAAACCACCAATATCTACCATATTTCTGGCTCGTCCAAGGATTTGCAGAAAATTTTTAAATCGATGAAATGATTCCCTAATCAAGTATAATTAAAAAGATTTCTGGGCCAAGTGCGGTGGCTCACACCTGTAATCCCAGCACTTTGGGAGGCTGAGGCGGGCAGATCACGAAGTCGGGATATTGAGACCATCCTGGCTAACACACTGAAACCCCATCTCTACTAAAAAATACAAAATTTTAGCCGGGCATGGCGGCGGGAGACTGTAGTCCCAGCTACTCGGGAGGCTGAGGCAGGAGAATGGCATGAACCCGGGAGGCAGAGCTTGCAGTGAACCGAGATTGCACTACTGCACTCCAGCCTGGGCAAAGAGCGAGACTCCATCTCAAAAAAAAAAAATTTCTGATGTATGTCAATGCCAAATACAAACTGCTGATATAAACTGCTGGTCTTGTCTATTCTGCTATAACTTGTGTTTGTTTTTTTGTTTGTTTTTTGTTTTTGAGACGGAGTTTCGCTCTTGTTGCCCAGGCTAGAGTGCAATGGCCGATCTTGGTTCACCGCAACCTCCACCTCCCGGGTTCAAGCGATTCTCCTGCCTCAGCCTCCCGAGTAGCTGGGATTACAGGCATGTGCCACCACGCCCGGCTAATTTTGTATTTTTAGCAGAGACAGGGTTTCTCCATGTTGGTCAGGCTGGTCTCGAACTCCCGACCTCAGGTGATCCGCCCGCCTTGACCTCCCAAAGTGCTGGGATTACAGGCATGAGCCACTGCATCTGGTCAACATGTGTTTTTATAAAACCAAATATGCTTAAATGTGATTGCTAAAAAACGAAATAATGTCAGAATAATGTTATAGTTGTATTAGTTAATATTAGACAAGCTAAAATTAGAATTATAACCTTCATCAAGAAAAAGAAAGTTATCAACTCAGTTATCACATAGGTAGATAATGCTTCCAGATCTATTCATAAAAGAAGCTTAAATAACTCCCTACACCAGCAATTCTTGCCTCAAAGTGGATCCATAACTCTATTGGGTTGCATTTTCTCCTAGTCGCTACTTAATAACAGTCCCACTGGCTCAGAGCTTGCTATCATCTGCACTGAATCAGAACCCACTGGCTAACATTTTCAATCCATGACTTCATTTTATTTTCATTTGTTTATTTTTGAGACAGGGTTCTCACTCTGCCGCCCATGGTGGAGTGCGGTGGTGCAATCTTGACTCACTACAGCCTCAACCTCCTGGGCTCAAGTGATCCTCCCACGTCAGCCTCCCGAGTAGCTGGGGACTACAGGTGCACACCACCTCCAAAATTGTATTTTATTTTATTTTATTTTATTTTTTTGAGATGGAGTCTCGCTCTGTCACCCAGGCTGGAGTGCAGTGGCACAATCTCGGCTCACTGCAAGCTCTGCCTCCCAGGTTCACACCATTCTCCTGCCTCAGCCTCCTGAGTAGCTGGGATTACAGGCACCTGCCACCACGCCTGGCTAAATTTTTGGGCTTTTTTTTTTTTTTTTAGTAGAGATGGGGTTTCACCATGTTAGCCAGGATGGTCTCCATCTCCTGACCTCGTGATTGCCCACCTCGGCCTCCCAAAGTGCTGGGATTACAGGCGTGAGCCACTATGCCCGGGCCATGATTTTATTTTTAATATTCCCTAAGATAGCCTCCAGCCACACTCACCTGCCTGCCAATCCTATTCAAATTTTGTGGAGGCATCAATTATTGTTTTTGCTAGTACTCTGATTACAAAGTTACACAGGTTTTGTATGGTCTACCTCAATCTTATTTTTCCCATAAGCCTGTTTTGTTTTGCTTTTTAAAAATGTACCATTTTGCAGAACAAAGGTATTTTCTGGAATGCATATATAATGTTACCATGGTAACAGCTACGTCTCATTTTTTAACAAGTGAATTTTATAGCATGCAAAATCATTCCTTCTACTGGTTGTAATTTCTAATCTGCCATGAGATTAAATCTGTACTTAAATCTGTAATTTCTAGCTCTGGCAAGAAACTTTTTAAAAGTCTATTTTCAAAATTCTTTGGGTTTTGAAACTATAAATAAGGGAATACATATCTGATATGTTCTAAATAAGAATAAAATAATTCAGTGGTTATAAGACTTATAAAAGTATTTTACAGAGATTAAAATTTTTCTCTTGATATATGATTCCATTTACATAAAATGTACACAAAACACAAATCTATAGAAACAGAAGGTACACCCTAATGGGCTGAGGACAGCAATGAGGATTTAATTGTAAATGGGTATTAGGGATTTTACCGGGGTGATGAAAATATTCTAAAAGTGGACTGTGGTGGTAGTTGTACAACATGATATACTTATGGTGTGCAAAATTAGACCTTGATAAAGTTGATTTAAAAAGAAAAACTTTTCCTTAGAAATATAGCCATAAATTACATATTTAGTACTGTTTTTGTTCGTTTGTTTGTTTGAGACGGAATTTCGCTCTCGTCCCCCAGGCTGGAGTGCAATGGTGCGATCTCGGCTCACTGCAACTTCCACCTCCCGGGTTCAAGCGATTCTCCTGCCTCAGCCTCCCGAGCAGCTGGGATTACAGGCATGTGCCACCACGCCCGGCTAATTCTGTATTTTTAGTTGAGACAGGGTTTCACCATCTTGGCCAGGCTGGTCTCAAACTCCTGACCTCAGGTGATCCACCTGCCTCGGCCTCCCAAAGTGCTGGGATTACAGGCATGAGCCACTACGCCCGGCCTTTGGTACTGTTTTAATCAATCTTACTTGAAGTCATATTTTAAAATATTTTATAGTACCGTGTTTATTTTGCTAATTTGTTTTTTTTTTTAAATACCTTAGGCATCCCAGCTCTTTTTATCACACTAGGAATTATACATCTTGGACCAGTTTCTCCAGCAAATCCACACCTGCAAATAAATGGAAAATTGAAACAACTTATAGTATTCTTTTAAATATTTGTCACAGAAACCAATTTTCCCTGTATTCATTTCAAAACAATGGCCACAATAGCATTTGAAAATACCTCTGATGTATTTAAAGGGATTAAAAAAGATCACTCCACAAAATTAATAAGTTAATACTATTTATTAATGCTTGTGTATTAACAGAAAAAAATTCTATCAAATTAGTGATACTTAAAAAAACCAATGTAATATTTTAGGGCAGCATTTACTCTTTTTTTTTTTTGAGATGGAGCCTGGCTCTGTCACACAGGCTGGAGTGCAGTGGCAAAGATCTAGGCTCACTGCAAGCTCCGCCTCCCGGGTTCACGCCATTCTCCTGCCTCAGCCTCCCAAGTAGCTGGGACTATAGGCGCGCACCACAACGTCCGGCTAATTTTTTTTTTGTATTTTTAGTAGAGAAGAGGTTTCACCGTGTTAGCCAGGATGGTCTCGATCTCCTGACCTCGTGATCTGCCTGCCTCGGCCTCCCAAAGTGCTGGGATTACAGGCGTGAGCCACTGTGCCTGGCCAACTTTTTTCCTAGTTGTTAATTTTAGCAGGATTTTAGGCAAGACATATCTACAACTCTGAATCTGTACTACATTATATGACTTCATTCATATAATTCATCTCTATCACTCATAATTCCATCATTCTAATATTGTTAGCTCCCATATTGGTGTATTCACTTTCAGTCTTCTTATGATTATGCATACATATTTGACATAGTTATAGTCACACTTCATACATAATTAATTCATATGGTAAGCTTCTGCCCATATTAACGTAATCTTCACTGCTATCATTTTCACTTTTTTTTGGGGGGGGGGGGGCAAGGTCTCGCTCTGTCGCCCAGGCTGGAGTGCAGTGGCACAAACTCAGCTCACTGCAGCCTCCGCCTCCCAGGCTCAAGCGATCCTTCCCCCTTGGCCTTCCAAAGTGCTAGGATTTCAGGCACAACAATATGGCCGGTTAAACCTTGCATTTTTTGTAGAGCTGGGTTTCCTCATGTTGCCCAGGCTGGTCTCGAACTCCTGGGCTCAAGTGATCGGCCCGCCTCAGCTTTCCAAAGTGCTGGGATTACAGTATCATTTTTAAAACTGCATATTTCATTATTTTAAAAACGATGCTCTTGAGTATTTAGCTATTTCCAGTTTTGTTTCATGTTAGTAAAACAAAATTTTGCTAAAAATGTTGCTAAAAATGATCATCATACTAGTTTAGTCTTAACACCCTGTCTTCTTGTCCTGTCTAGTTTTTGGTACTGCTCTCCTCGTATTCCCAAATAATTATCTCCATCTCCTCCTATTCCCATCTCCATGTTTACTTGCATCAGTGCTCCTCAAACATCTCAGAATGCAAGCCATTAGACTTCAATTTCTTTTTTTTACTTCATATATTTATCTTATCATCCTCCTGCTGTATTATTCAAATATAGCTTTTTGCTTATTTCTTCCAAGTACGGCCAAAATAATTATCTTTGAATAGAAGCCTCAAATTATTTTGCTTTCAAAATAATTTTTATAAGAAAATATACATAAGGAAGGGTCTTGCATAAAACAATAAGAGAATGTCATTAACCAAGGACTATGTTTAATCCAATTCTGGAGTTCCTGAGGTCCAATTTTTAAATAGGCTCTTTTAAACACTTAGTGAATAAACAGTTATTAAATACCTACTATACGTCAGGAAGTGCCTAGAGATACAAAAAGATTTTTCAAATGTTTCATTTTCATAAACACATATATCATGTAATTGCCTGTTACTTCCCTCTCTGTTGAGCCCATCACAAAGACTCTTAATCTGGAGTCCCAGGACCACAATGACTGTCTGCCAATTCCCTGAAACTGTGTGTAAATATCTTAGGGTTTGTGCATTTGTGGTTTTCATCCAGCCATTAAAGAGAACTATGCCATCCGAAGGGTCGAGAAACTCCTCTCTAGTGTTTACACGCTGGTTTGTTTAAAACATGTCAAAGCTAACCTTAGAGTTTAGGGGAGCCAACAAAGGATTTCCAGAGTGTTATCTGTAGGGTTTCACCTCTTAATGTGCCCAGTCTCCCTAATTCTTGAGGAGCGATAGCCCTGTCTTAAACATCTTTGCATTTTCAGCACCAAAATAAGCTCCGTTCAATATTTTATGATGAAATTCGTCATAGAACATTTACATTCCGTTGGCTGCCTTCCTCATCTGATGAGCCCAGGGTAAGCGGGGTCTAGGTCACGGTTGTCACCCCCTACCCAGATGATTCCAAAGGGTTTGTTGGGTTTGGGGTGATGACAAGGGGCGGCGACGAGGGCAATTCAATCGAAGCTTCCTGGGCCTCTCTGGGAGTCAGACCCCGATCCTCGAATTCGCATTGCCCATGGAGGAAATAATAAGGGTTGTTATTTACAAGGGCGCTGGTTGAAGAAAAGGGAAGGCCCGGAGCTGCCCAGCAAGTCGGCGATGAGGACCCAGGCAGTGCCTGGGGCTCGGCCACCCGCCCTCCCCTCGGGTCGAACACAGCTGGCGTCACGGCCACTCACTTGGTAAAGGCCTCTCCCAGGTCGATCACGACCGCCGTCTTCTCTCCGCCGCTCCCTAGGCCCTCGTAGAGCGGCATGGTAGGAAGGAAGACTGAGAGAAGAGGGTCGCAGGCTCCGCCGCGAACAAGCTTCGGCGCTCGGGGGGCGGGGCCGGGGCTCCGGCGCTCGGGCGTCGGCGACGGCGGGGGCCACGAGCGGCGGCGGTGCGCCGGACCCGGGCTGTCCCAGGCTGTGCCTCACCCCGCGTTGGACCAAAACTCGCAGGTGCGGCCGTCTCCAGGACTAGGGGAAAAGAGGCGCTGGCAGGCGCGAATCCGAGTGCGGGTGTGCGGAGGCCGCGGCGATCAGGCGCGCCGGGCGCCCCGAGGGGGCGGAGCCAGCCTCCCTGTCATTCCCGCCCACCACGCCCCAAAGCCGCACCCACGCGCGGCTGTGAAGAGGTTCGGTCTCAGCTCACTGTGAAAAGGTCCCTGAGGACCTGGCGGTGCAGGGGTCCCCGAGAGACGACGCAAACCCGAAGCTCTGATTCACGCTCTTGGGGGCAAAAGATGCTGAGCCCCTATTCTGTGCTAGGCGTTTTGCCTAATATTTAATCTTCTCAAGAAATACCAAGAATATGTGTTTTCTTATCCGTGGGAACCGACGCTCAGAGAGATTAACTTTCCCGGCGTCCCACGGTAGAGCCAGGAGCAAACCCGCAGACTTCCTAATTGCAAAGCCTATGCTACTGATGCTTTAGAGAATAATACGTACAGACCATGCTTTAGTTAGTAGTCTTTCTGAAAGTTTTTATTTTACTCCAGAATTAAGCTAAAGTAGCATCGTGAATCTTGAATCTATCTATGGAGGAGCGGTCGGGATGGTTTAGTAGAAGGAGCATTGAAGCAAAGGCCTCTATTAGGTTGGTGCAAAAGTAATTGCTATTTTTGTCGTTACTTTTAACGTTTACATTACTGTTTACATCTTTGTCAGTTCACAGCTTTCTGTGAAAATATTTTTTTCTGCAAATATTAGCTCTAACTGTATCTATGCATAGGAGTGGAAAAGACTGTCAAAGGAGAGGCTCTACAATAAGAAAAGAGGTTCAAGGGTAAATCGGTGAGGAATAGCAACATTTAGCTGATGTACTGGGTTGAACGTCCCTCCAAAATTCTTGTCCACTGGGAACCTCAGAATGTGACCCTATTTGGAAATAGATTATTGGCAGATGCAATCAAGTTAAGATGAGGTTATACTGTATTAAGATGGTCCCAACTATCCGAGCGCAGTGGCTCACACCTGTAGTCCCAGCACTAAAGCAGGAGGATCCTTAAGCCCAAGAAGTCTAAGGCTGTAGTGAGTCAGGATTGTGCCGCTGCACTCCAGCCTGGGCAACAACAGAGTGAGAGCTTGTCTCTCTCAAAAAAAAAAAAAAAAAAAAAAAAGGCCCTACTCCAATGGTTGGTAACAAGAGTTAGTGGGGTAGTTGGGGATAAGCTATTTCCATAACGAAAACTAATGCCGTAACAATGCAGAAATTTGGAATGCGATATTAGTAAAATTCATGTTTAAGTCCAAATTACTGATCAGTGATCCTCCTTGAAAGCAAATTGCTGGAGTTAGGAGGATGAAGTTCGAGTTATGATGGGGAAGAAAACTGTAAGAAACGTGGGAAAAGATTAAATTTTTTGCTTAATAGGGTCAGAGTATTTGAATAGGACCCCTCACTTGGGTTCAGATTCTGTTTCTGCCACTTTCTGTCAAGTCCCTAATACCTCTGATCATCCACTTCCTTATCGGTAAACTGTTCTGCTGCTTCACAAGGTATTTGTAAGGATCAATTTGGAATTATGTTTCTGAAACTATTGAAATGATGAAGTGTTGTTATTACCCATTCTATGTTTTCCATGACAGCTCACCAGCTGTATTTGTTTCCTAGGGACTGCTGTAACAAAGTACCACAAATGGTGGTTTGAGGCAACAAAAATTTATTCTTTCACACTTCTGGAGGTGAGAAGTCAGAAATCAAGGTGTCAGCAAGAGCAAGGTCATGCCCTCTTTGAAGGCTCTTGAGGAGGATCCTTTCTTGTCTTTTTTTTTCCTTTTTTTTTTTGAGCTGGAGTCTCAGTCTGTTGCCCAGGTTCGATCTCAGCTCACTGCAGCGTCTGTCCCCCGGGTTCAAGTGATTCTCCTGCCTCAGCCTCTCGAGCAGCTGGGATTACAGGCGCCTGTCACCACACCCGGCTATTTTTATTTTTATTAATTTTTTTTATTTTTAGTAAAGATGGGGTTTCACCATGTTGGCCAGGCTGGTCTCAAACTCATAACCTCAGGTGATCCGCCTGCCTTGGCTTCTCAAAGTGCTGGGATTACACCGCGCCCAGCCCAGCCTTTTTTTTTTTTTTTTTTTTTTTTTGAGGCACAGTTTCGCTCTTGTGGCTCAGGCTGGAGTGCAATGGCGTGATCTCAGCTCACCACAACCTCAGCCTCCTGGGTTCAAGCGAGTCTCCTGCCTCAACCTCCCTAGTAGCTGGGATTGCAGGCATGTACCACCACGCCTCGGCCTCCCAAAGTGCTGGGATTACAGGTGTGAGCCACTGCACCCGGCCTTTTTTTTTTTTTTTTTTAACAGAATCTCTCTCTGTCATCCAGGCTGGCATGCAGTGGTGCAACCTTGGCTCACTGCACTCCAGACTGGGCTCAAGCTATTCTCCTGCCTCACCTTCCCAAGTAGCTGGGACTGCAGGCGTGTGCCACCTTGCCTGGCTAGTTTTTGTATTTTTTGTAGAGAGAGGTTTCACCATGTTGCCCAGGCTGGTTTTGAACTACTGAGCTCCGGTGATCCGCCAGCCTCAGCCTCCCAAAGTGCTGGGATAACAGGCGTGAGCCACCGTGCCGGACCTTCTTTCTTGCCTTTTCCTAGCTTCTGGTGGTTGCTGGCAATCCTTGATGTTCCTTTGTTTCTAGATACACAACTCCAATCTCTGCCTCTGTCATCACTTGGCCTTCTTCCCTGTGCCTCTGCAGTTTTCACATTATGTACTCCTCCCTGTGTCTTCACATGAGTTTCCTTCTGTGTTTGTCTCTGTGTCGATTTCCCTCCTTTTTTCTTGTTTTTCTTTTTTTTTTTTTTGTTCTGTATTCTGCTGAACAAATTTCTCTCTTCTTGTTTATTTTTATTTTATTATTATTTTTTGAGATGGAGTTTCACTCTTGTCGCCCAGGCTGGAGTGCAGTGGCACGATCTCAGCTCACTGCAACCTCCGCCACCTGGGTTCAAGCGATTCTCCTGCCTCAGCCTCCCAAGTAGATAGTGCCTGGAATTACAGGCACCTGCCACCATGCCTGGCTAAGTTTTTGTATTTTTACTAGAGACGGGGTTTTGCCATGTTGGCCAGGCTGGTCTAAACTCCTGACTTCAAGTGATCCACCCGCTTCAGCCTCCCGAAGTGCTGGCATTACAGGTATGAGCCTCTGCGCCCGGCCTCCCTCTTCTAAGGATATCAGTTACTGGCTTAGGGTCCATCTTAACCCAGTATGACTTCATCTTAACTTGATTACATCTGCAAAGGATCTAATTCCAAATATAGTCACATTCTAAGATTACTGGTGCACAAAAATTTTGGGGAGGACACTATTCAACCCAGTACACAAGCTAAATGTTGGTGTTCTCCATGGTTCTGCTCTTGAACCTCTTTTCTTATTGTACACCCTCTCCTTTGCCAATCTCTTCCACTCCCATAGACACAGCTAGAGATAGTATTTGTTGAGTTCTATTTGCTAGCTCTCCTTGCTATACATAATCCCATTTATTCCTCACAACAACTTTATGAGTTAAGTGTTACTGTTACTGGGAAGGGGTCTCAATCCAGACCCCAAGAGGGTTCTTACACCTCGCACAAGAAATAATTCAGGGCAAGTCCATAGAGTAAAATGAAAACAAATACATTAAGAAAGTAAAGGAATAAAAGAATGGCTACTCATAGGCAGAGCAGCAGCGTGGGCTGCTTAACTGCTTATACTTATCGTTACTACTTGATGATATACTAAACAAGGGGTGGATTATTCATGGATTTCAGGGAAAGGGTTGGACAATTCCTGGAACTGAGGGTTCCTCCCCCTTTTAGACTATATAGGGTAACTTCCCGATGTTGCCATGGCATTTGTAACTGTTGTGGCACTGGTGGGAATGTCTTTTCATGTGCCTTGACATTATATTCTTCATGTTTCTTTTGTTTGGGATTAAGTGAACTTGGACCTATGGTTTTATAGTTTTCATCAAATTTGGAATATTTTGACCTTTGTTTCTTCAAGTAATTTTTCTATATTGACTCTTCTCCTTTGGGTAGTCCAAGTACATATGTTATTAGGTGGTTTAAAGCTTTCTCATAGCTCACTGATTCTTTCTTCTTTTTCCTTTTTCTCACTTACGTTTTTTTCTCTGTGTTTCTTTTTGTATAGTTTCTACTGTTTTGTCTTCATGTCTATTAATCTTCTCTTTCGCAGCATTTAATCTGCTATTAATCCCATCCAATGTATTTTTCACCTCAAAATTGTATTTTTAACTTCTAGAAGTTCAATTTAGGTCTTTTTCTTTGTATTTATTTATTTATTTTTTTTTTCCAGACAGTTTTGCTCTGTCACCCAGGCTGGAGTATAGTGGTGTGATCTCCCCATTGCAACTTCTGCCTCCTGAGTCAAGTGATCCTTCCACCTCAGCCACCCAAGTAGCTGGGACTACAGGCACATACCACCATGCCCAGCTCTTTTTTTTTTTTTTTTTTTTTTTTTTTTTTGTGGAGAGACAGGATTTTGCCACGTTACCCAGGCTGCTCTTGAGCTTCTGGGCTCAAGCAATCCACCCATCTCAGCCTCCCAAATTGCCGGGATTACAGGTGTAATCTGCGCCCAGACATTCTTTGTATCTTCTATGTCTCTCCTTAAACATGCTTGTGTTTTTCTCTACCTTCTTGAATGTATGGACTATAAATATAATTATTTTAATGTTCTTGTCTACTAATTTTTTTTTTTTTTTTTTTGAGATGGAGTCTTTCTCTGTCTTCTAGGCTGGAGTGCAGTGGTACAATCTTGGCTTACTTCAACCTCCACCTGCCTGGTTCGAGCAATTCTCCAGCCTCAGCCTCCTGAGTATCTGGGATTACAGACGTGAACCACTATGGCTGGCTAATTTTTTTGTATTTTTAGTGTAGACAGGGTTCACCATTTTAGCCAGGCTGGTCTCAAACTCCTGACCTCAGGTGATCCACTCACCTTGGCCTCCCAAAGTGCTGGGATTACAGGTGTGAGCCACTGCACCTGGCTTGTCTGCGAGTTCTACCACCCGTGCCCTTTCTGGTTCTATTTCTATGTTTTCCCCTTGCTATGAGACATATTTTCCTTCTTTTCTGCATGACTGTTAAGTTTTGATTAGATGCCAGACAGTGTCAGTTTTACATTGTCAAGATGCTGATTTTTTTTTTTTATTTCTTAGAATATTCTCAAGCTTTGTTCTGGAATGCAGTCAAGTTACTCAAAAATAGTTTTATCCTTTTGGGGTTTGCTTTCGTAGATGGGACCAGAACAGCCTTTAGGCCAGAGCTAATTTTTCTCAACTAGTGAAATAAGACCCCTCTTTTAGTATCCTACCTAATGCCCGAGGTATTACAGGGTTTTCAACTGTGGTTGGTGGGAACACAAACACTTCCAAGCTGTATGTTAACTTCAGGGAATTAATCTGCCTTCACTTTTTTGGCGGTTTTTTTTCCCCCCAGCCTTGAGTAGTTTCCTTACATGCATGTAGCTAAAAATTCAAGGAGAACCCTGTGCAGATTGCCAAAGCTTTCTCTCTTTTTGTGCAGCTCTTTCCTCCTTCTACAGCTTTCTCCCATTGGTACTGTCCTCTGCGAATCCTACTGCTTTAGCCTTCCTGAATTTATGACTTTGTCCCTAGTGGGAGCAGTGTGGGTTCCCTCTCCCTGTGCTTCATCCTGGAACCTCCAGACAACAGGCTGAAGCAATCACAGGGGTTACCTTGCTTGTTTCCTTTCTGTCAGGGATCACTGTCTTGCACTGCCTATTGCTTCCTATCTGTAAAACATTGTTTCATATATATTATGTCCTGTTTTCTAGTTGTTTTAGGTAGGAGTCCCTGTTACTCTATCATGTCTTACAGGAGAAGTCCCTCCAGAAACTGATTTTAAAACCAGCATTTTGTATAAATAGTTGTGTCAGTTATCTATTGCTGCCTAACAAATTTTCCCAAAATTTAGTGGCTTAAAACAACCACCACTTATTTGCTCATGATTTTGTGTTGATAATTTGGCTGGGCCAAAACAGGTAGTTCTTACATTCCACATGGTGTCAGCTAGGCGCACTCATGTGTTTGCAGTCAGTTAACAGGTCAGCTGGGGACTGGCTGGTCCAAGAAGGCCTTAGTCACACGTCTGGCAGATGGTGGTGGCTTTCAGTGGAGCCCCTCTCTCTCTGTGACCTCCTACCCTCTTGAACATGAAAACAGTTTTATTTAATTGATAACAGAAGCATATCAACACCCTGAAAGCTGAAGTTGCTAGGTTGCTTAAGGCCTACCTTTGGAAGTCACACATCACTTCTGTCTCAGGCTATTAGTTAAAGGAAGTCACAAGCCCAGCTTAGGTTCTGGGGTGGGGAAATAGACTCCATTTAATTGTTGGAAAGGGGAGTGAATTCACACAGTGAAGAAGCACAAACACAAATAATTATAATTCTTTGTAGTAGATTGTCATAGTAACTAGTTAACAAAACATGTATTTAATGGCATCGTTTGTTTGAAACTATCTTCTGGATTAGAGGACAGTCTGTTATAAGGAAATAACTAGTTTATTTTGGCTTAAAAACCTTATTGTTGGGAGGATAACTCTTTAGACCTTTGCCATGAGCTATGAGGTGTCAGGATGTGGACTAGAGAAACTATTGGGCTATAAGTGTCTAGGAGATCAATGTTAATACCCTCCGTAGAGAAAAGAAAGAGGAAAGGGAAGAGAAAAAAGGAGAAGATAGAAAAAAATAGTAGTAGTTCACAAAGTATAGGAAAAAGAATTATCTTCTTCCATCTGTGAGGCAAAAAGGACTCTTTCCATTGCATGGAACAGAAACCTAACTCAAAACTGGCTTGCTTAACTGAAAATCCTGAAATAGAATGGGGCATCAGGCATGGCTGGATCCTGTGCTAACATTGCAATCAGAATAGTTGCATCTTTCTGTTTTCCTCTAGGTTGGCTTCATTCTCAGGCAGGCTTTCTCCTTGTGAGGGCAATGTGGCTCCCAGAAATTACAGATATATACCGACCAGTATAGCCATACCCAAGAGAGAAAGCTTCTCTTTTGAAAATTCCAGCACTTCTGGTGCTGACTGGCCCTGCCTCAGTCCATGTTCATACTTGAACCATGAGCAGGAAAATGAGATACTCTTATTAGCCAGGTCTTCTGCCCATTGCTGAGGTGGGCTCTGCCCTGTGAGAACTAAAGGACAAAAAGTGGGGGAAATGTGGTTTCTCAGCAGAAAACCAGGGTATTTTTCTTAGAAGCAATGGGGATAGATGATGGACAGGCTGAAACAATGGAAGCCCTAAGCTGCCTCTGTCCTTTTCTCTCATAGACAGCCTATTTTACTCCATTCCCACTGTACTGCCTAACCTAAATGAAGATAATAATGAGTCCTTGGAGCCCATGTTGATAAACTGCTCATTCTTAGTCACCAAAGCCCTCCTAAGAGCTAATGATCACTGCCTCCAAGAATACTCAGCTTCTTTAACTCAGAAACTGATGTTAGGTCCAGAGCGGCTGGGAAGGTGACCTAATCTTAGCTTTCTGAATGTGCTATAAAATCCCTCGAATGTTTGGTTGATGAAGAAGAGTTTTCATCAGCATCAGTGACTCAAGTAGTTGCATTTATAGTTAGAAGTTTATTTTATAACCAGAGTCACCTAGATCCCTCTCCTTCCATCTTTTCCTGTCCTAATGAGTTGCAAAATCCTGTAGATTCCAACTCTCTGCAATCAGAAATGTGTCACCAGCTGTTTAATTGGTCTCTGGCCTCTCCACAGTCCACTGTCTATACTGCAGGCAGAGTGAGCACTCTAAAATGCGAACATAGTCATGACACTCTTCACTTAAAATATTTCAATGACACTCTGCAGTTCTCAGATAAGGCAGCTGCTGTATCAGCCAACCAGTAGTTTCCCAAATGTATCCTGCTACTTCACACCTCCCATATTGTGCCTAGAGTGTCTTCTTTATCTAACTGCTTTCCTTCTTGTCTTTCCAAATTCTGTGAAAGTATCACCTCCTTTGAAAAGCCTTCTCTGACCTCTGGTCTGTTTTAATCTATTTTAGCTCTTCATCTGGCCTTTCACGGCACCCTATGCGTATTATAGCACATTTAAACACAAGATGCAGGAGAGCAGGGATCTTTTTCTGCTTAGTTTGCTGTTGTGTCCCCAGTGCCCAACACAGCACCTGCACATGGTAGGTTCTGGATAAATATTTGATAAATGACTAGCACCTATTACTGTAAAGTAGTCCTTTATTTACTGTGTCTTCACTGAGATTAGGAACTTTATAGGCCAACACCTAGAGAGGACTGAGTATGGACTAGGCACTTAGTAGTTTTTTTGAATAGATAACAGTAGCATGAAAATGTGATCAGCTGAACGGTTCTCAGCTCACCTTGAAGTCAATTTGCAAGGGATAGTAGGAAACTTTTTCAGAGTCTGAGCATGCAGCTATCCATCTATGTGACTGACCACAATAGTGGTTTTGAAGCTAACCTCTTAAAGAAAATTTCATGCCACATTTCATGAATGCTTATAACATATTGTAATAAAACTTCAAATAATGAGCTAGAGCCCACAACCAGTTGAAATTATGGTAGTGTGTCCTCTTCTAAGAAAGAGAAGTAATTCACCAGAGAAAAGTACCCGGAACTATGTTAAGGTCAGGACACAGTCAGGCTGATTTATTAGACTCTTCATTTCTGTAGAACCAGACAATGAAAATGTATTGCCAACTACAAGGTATGACAAAATCCTGAAACATCAATCACAGAATCAGTTACCCACACATATTTATACTTGTAAAGAGAGAGAAAATTGGCTAAAATATTTAATAAAGCTTTTTATAAACCATTCATGGAGCATAAAAGTATTTATTTGCTGACCTAGCATTCTATTTCACTAACATTCTACTATAAATGATTTTCATGCTGTGCCACCAATGGACGGACAAAATACCTCAGGCCAGCATCAGATGTGGAATTGACCCTAATGATTTAATTTTTTTATATTGTTGCTAAGATGAGAGAATGAGGCTTTTTTGTTTTTTCTAATCATTTTCTTCTGTTAGTCTCAACCAGATAAGTTTCATATTTTACAAATAAAAATGGTTAGGTTGATCTGATTTTTAAAAAATGATTCGAAGTAGAATGATTTGAGAATGTCAGTTACAGTTCTGTTACTCTAAGGTCTTGTTTACATTCAAGGCAATGATGGAAAGAACATTATTCCTTAGATATTTGACCCATGCATAGTAACATTATGGTCTTGTTGAGGCATCAGTAGGACATATTGTTAAAGAAAAATCTATTGATAGGGAACTTTTAATAAATTACACTTTTTTTGAGGTGGAGTCTGGCTATATTGCTCAGGTTGGAGTGCAGGTACGATCTCGGCTCACTGCAACCTCTGCCTCCTGGGTTCAAGTGATTCTCCTGCCTCAGCCTCCCAAGTAGCTGAGATTACAGGCGTGTGCCACCATGCTCAGCTAATTTTTGTATTTTTATTTTTGAGACAGAGTCTCACTCTCTTGCTCAGGCTGGAGTGTAGTGGTGTGATCTTGCCTCACTGCAAGCTCCGCCTCCCGGGTTCACGCCATTCTCCTGCCTCAACCTCCCGAGTAGCTAGGACTACAGGTGCCCACCACCATGCCCGGCTAATTTTTTGTATTTTTAGTAGAGATGGGGTTTCACCATGTTAGCCAGGATGGCCTCGATCTCCCAAAGTGCTGGGATTACAGGTGTGAGCCACCGCGTCCAGCCAATTTTTGTATTTTTAGTAGAGATGGGGTTTCACCATGTTGGACAGGCTGGTCTGGAACTCCTGACCTCAAGTGATCCGCCCGCCTCCGCCTCCTAAAGTGCTGGGATTACAGGCATGAGCCACCGCTCTTGGCCAAATTATACATATTTATTATAGAAAATTCCTATTTTGTTAACAAAGCAACGATTTCTTTCTTTCTTTTTCTTTCTCTTTCTTTCTTTCTTTCTTTCTTTCTTTCCTTCTTTCTTTCTTTCTTTCTTTCTTTCCTTCTTTCTTTCTTTCTTTTTCTTTCTTTCTTTCTTTCTTTCCCTCCCTCCCTCCTCTCCCTCCCTCCTCTCCCTCCCTCCTCTCTCTCTCTCTCTCTCTCTCTCTCTCTCTCTCTCTGAGACAGAGCCTCGCTCTGTTGCCCAGGCTGGAGTACAGTCTTGGCTCACTGCAACCTCTGCTTCCCGGATTCAAGAGCTTCTCATGCCTCAGCGACCTGAGTAGCTGGGATTACAGGTGTGTGTCACTGTTCCCAGCTAATTTTTGTATTTTTAGTAGAGAAACGGTTTTGTCCTGTTGGCCAGGCTGGTCTCAAACTCCTGGCCTCAAGTAGTCTGCCTGCCTCAGGCTCCTAAAGTGCTAGGATTACTGGTGCAAGCCACCATGCCCAGCCAGCAATGATTTCTTGTCTATTATGTGCAGGCAGAGTGCTAAGTCTGGTATCTCAGTTAATCCTTGCAAATCTTTATTAATCAACATATGAAAAATATCTCCTGCTCATAGAGGTTAAGTAACTTGTATGAGGTCATATTGCTAGTATGTGACAAAATTTGGACTTGCTCTTCCTATCACCCCACATTGCCTTTAGAAAAAAAAAAATGACAGCTAAATTATACATGTGTTCATCAGGCACTCCTAAAGGGAAAAAAAAAATCTGGAGCCAAACCATTTAAATAAATGTGACAAGATATATCTAAAATTAAACAGTGCATTGAAGGGTGTGATTTGTTCTGCTACAGAAAACGTATTCCCAGACAGTCTAGATTATGTCTCTGATCAATATGCTCAGTGAGGGAAGGATATTCCATTTTCTGAAAACGATCCCACACATTTCAGCTGCAAATAGTTAATTAGTCATTTCATAGCCAGAAAGAAGGGAGTAATCCTTTAGTGTCCATATGGCATACGTTTTCCAAGCTTATTTTTACATTCCCTTCAGTTCTCTCAATCCCAGCCTGAAAAGATTACTTAGATGATTTAGAGGTAAAGAAATGTCATCCTGTACACTCTATCAGGACATGCATTGAGCCCCTCTTCTCAAAGGCCTTATCAGACAGAGGTTGTTTTACCAATGGGGCTTATTTCTCCAAGAAATAAATTCAAGTAACAGAAGCACTGACTGGAAATTTTGTACTAAGGAAACACTGTTAAAATATTTTAGATGTGATAATGGCATTATGGTTATATTATTAGGAAAGAACTCTCTTTTAGAGTTGCATGATGAAATATTTATGGGAAAATGATATCATGCCTGAGATTTACTTCAAAATAATGTGGAGAGAGAGGTTAGTGAGTTTGTAGATGGGGCAGATGGGCCATAGGTTGATGGCTGTTGGCCTGGGTGATAGCTATTTGGGGGTTTATTACACTAGTATATATATGTTTGTGTATTTAAAAAATGTTTTAAAATGCACTCACATCTGGAAATATATAAATAAAAAAGAATATAACAAAAGAAAAAGTTAAAGCTTTTTTTAAAAAAAGAAAGAAAAAAGCATAATAAAAAAATCTAAAAGTTAAGATTAAAAACCAGAAAATATGCAACTAACAAGGCTGACTCACATGTTGGGATGTACATTCACTGTGTAATAATCCTCACCTTCAAGTACACTATTTAGGGTAGAAGAACAGTACTCAAAGTATGTTTTGAGAGGATTGTTTGTTGTCCATAGGCATCAGTGTGTATCAGCCAATATTTATATCAGGACAACATTTTCATTACTATTTTGGTGTAAGAAATTTTGATGTGATTTTTCTCATTGGGGTCGTCCAAGAAGAGCATACCTAAAAGAGCTCCATTTTCCCCATTATTTTCTGGGAGGTTTTGTTGTGATCATCGTTGTCATTGTTGTTCCTATTTTGTGGTACTGTTTTCTGTAGTGGCAACAATTGGGATTTTGTGAGGTATATATCCCATGGCATGTGGGGTTCTGCCACAGTCGTCTGTCATTTGGAAATATTTGAGAGGCACTGTTCTAATGATTGAGTCTAATCATAACGTCTATATTCTCACTAGTCATTAAAGATTGGTAAAGCCTAGTCACACGTCCTTACAGAAAATAATATGCCATATTGTCTAACGTTGTCAGCAGGCATCACGAGAGGGAAAGAGAAAACTGTCAGTCTGTGCCCTGTAATTCAGGGACAAGGGTGAAGGCAAAAGCAGAGTAGCATATGTTCAACTGAAAAGTGGATAAAGAAAGTGTAGTACAGCCATACAATGGAATATTATTCAGCAATTCCGCAACAAAAAGGAATGAACTGCTGAAATACCCTACAACATTGGATGAACGTCAAAATCATTATGTTAAATGAAAGACTCCAGATACAGAAGATAATATATGATTCAATTTATGGGAGCTGTCCACAAAAGGCAAATCTATACAGATAAAAAGTGGAGTTTCCTAGGGCCAGGAACGAGAATGGGCATTAATTCTAAATGGACATTAGGGATCTTAGTGGGGTGATAGGCATGTTCTAAAACTGGATTATGGTGATGGTTGCACAACTCTGTACATTTACTAAAAATCATTGAATTGTATGTTTAAAGTCAGTGAATTTTATTATATTTAAATTATATGTCAACAAAGTTTTTTATAAAAATCAAATCAGCTCTAAAGTATTATTTTTCACTTTTCTGTTGATATTTTTGAGTGTATGAGATGTGGCAGTGATCAAAGCTAGTGGAGTGGTATAGCCCAGAAAGAAGGTTTGCTTGTCACATCTTACAATGTTCCAAAGGCCTGACTTGGAATTTCAGTACCAAGAAGCTTTGTATAAAAAATTGTTGGCGTGGACTGGGCATGATGGCTCATTCCTGTAATCCCAGCAATTTGGGAGGCTGAGGCAGGTGGATGGCCTGAGGTCAGGAGTTCAAGACCAGACTGGCCAACGTGGTGAAACCCCGTCTCTACTAAAAATGCAAAAATTAGCCAGGTGTGGTGGCAGGTGCCTGTAATCCCAGCTACTTGGGAGGCTGAGGCAGGAGAATCGCTTGAACCTGGAAGATGGAGGTTGCAGTGAGACGAGATTGCGCCATTGCACTCCAGCCTAGGCGACAAGAGCGAGATTTCGTCTCAAAAAAAAAAAAAAAATTGTTGGTGTGGGGTGCATGTCTTTTAGAAGTGTTTGAAAGGCCTTCTCGTTATCCTAGGGGAAAGGCTTCTCTTCTTCAATTCAGAGTCAATCCCTGCACTCGGGCTCTGGGCCTCATCCCTCACACCTTCTCACTGGCCATGCTTCCTCAGTTATACCTGCCTCCTTCTGTTTCTCATCAGCATCTTTTTAAAAAAGAAAATCCTCCCTTAACCTTATCTTCCCCTCTAGATACCACCCTATCTCTTTTCTATTTGATCTTTGTGAAAGAGTTGTCTACATTCATTGCCTCATCTTTCTTTCTTCCCATCATTCCTTAACCTATTGCACTCTGGATTTTGCCACCTGACCAATATTGCTCTTGCAAACCACATCAGTTTCTTCTTTGTTTGCTGAATCCAATGGACATAGGTCAGTGTTTAGCCTACTTGATTTCTCTGTAAATTTTCAAACTGTTGACTGCTCTCTCCTTGAAACTTTCTCTTCCCTTAGCTTCTACAATACTACTCTTTTTTGGTTTATCGCATATATTATAGATATTTCTTTGGAGTTGTCTACTATTCTATCTCTTAATATGTTAATATACTGTTCTCTACCATTTTGTCTTGGGATCACTTCTTTTCTCACCTCCACACTTGCTACCTCAGTTAACTTATTCTCTTTCATGGCTTCATTTACCATCATATACTCATGCCCAACCCCACTCTCACACAGGCTGTAACTTCAGCTCAGATATGTTGCTTGAGCTTAAAACTTTATTATCCAACAAAACACAGACAAATTCTTTGCAGACATCCCACAACCACCTTAAACTCAACATGTCTAAAACTTAACTACTAATAATCCTTTGAAAGGTGTCCCCATAGCCTACTTTTTTTTTTTTTTTAATCACTATGAAAGATCTTTCAGGAGCCCAGTCTGGAAACCAGAAATAGTTTTCTCAACTCCTCCTTTCCTTTTACTTCCTATTTTCCATCAATCATGAAGTCCTGTGATTTTTCCTTCTAGTATATCTTGGGTCTATTATATTTTGTCTTAGTCTGTTCATGCTGCTGTACAAAATACCATAAACTAGGTATCTTATGTAAAACAGAAACTTATTTCTCATAGTTCTGGAGGCTTGGAAGTCCAAGATCAAGGTGTCTAGTGAAGGCCCACTCCCTAGTTCACTGAATTGTGCCTTCTCACTGCAACTTCACATGGTGGAAGGGGCAAGGCAGCTCTCTGGGGCTTTTTTTTTTTCTTTCTCAAAATTGGGGAACTAATCCTATTCATGAGAACTCTGCCTTCATGACCTAATCACCTCCCAAAAGGTACCACCTTTTAATACCATCACCTTGGGGGTTTGGATTTCAATGTATGAATTTCAGGGGACATAAACATTCAGATCATAGCCCTTTCTCTCCATCCTTACTACTACTACATTAGTTCAGGCCTTCATCATCTTTCTTTCCCACTGTTTCTTTAATTTTACTTGTATATGAACACAGCATGGTAGCCATACAAAGATTTTAGGTTCTTTGCACTGTCATTTGAGTCTTTATGATCAGTAAATCTGTGAGAGGGAGGTTTGGTGAATATTGTCTTTTTCCAGAGTTCAGGGGTCAGATAGCCTGTAGGATTTGGAGAGGGCATCAAAGATGACTTTATCAAAGTTATCCAAGTAGCAGTGCAGTTCCTGGCAGAAGTATAGCAGTTACTGATGTCAGTAATCAGCAGAAGTCTCTTAGGCACAAGAACAGAGAGATAGTATCACTTCATTTAGGGGCAAGAGTAAGATGCATCCCTAATGAGACCCAGCACCCTGTCACCTTAAAAGAGAGTATCACCTGGCAAGCATGAAGTGCTTGTTAATATTGTTCTCCCAGCAGCTTCATCTCACAGGAATTAAGCTATTTTGGTCAAGATGATGGCACCATTGACTTCCATGAAGCAGCTATAGACTGCCACATCTGGCTGGGTGTGGTGGCTCACGCCTGTAATCCCAGCACTTTGGGAGGCCGAGGTGGGCAGTCACGAGGTCAGTAGATGGAGACCATCCTGGCTAACACAGTGAAACCCCGTCTCTACTAATAATACAAAAAATCAGCCAGGCATGGTGGCGGGTGCCTGTAGTCCCAGCTACTCGGGTGGCTGAGGCAGGAGAATGGCATGAACCCAGGAGGCAGAGCTTGCAGTGAGCAGAGATAGCACTCTGCACTCCAGCCTGGGTGACAGAGCAAGACTGTGTCTCTAAATAAATAAATAAATAAAATAGACTGCCACATCAACCCAATGGCCACAAATGCCTTCAGCCTGGGTCATGTACTGCCCCAGTTTGTTTAAGGATGAACAAGATCTTCAGGGCCTTGAGTGATTGCCCTAGAAGAGGGGGAAGAAAAACCCCTCAGACTCCTCTATAAGCAGAAAGAGATCTCCTCCAAGGAAGTAATTTCCGTGGCCTTGGCCAGGTGGCCCAGCTTGTATACCAAGGACCACTCTTTGTCCTAGGCCTTGCTACCAAGGCCCTAGCGATCACTGACAAAGGATTCTATAAACTCCCTCAGTCCCTGACTCCATTGACTTTCCCAGGGCATCAGAGTTTAGTCAAAGAACCAGCTTCTTCATCTGCTATTTGGTATGTCCTCTACAAAGCAAAAGCCCTCACCATCTCCTTCCTGTGTTACTGCAACTACTTCCTCACTAATTTTCCTGCCTTTAAGTATCATACTATCCCTTCATATTTCTCACCTAGTTTTATTTCTTCACACTGCTGCCCAAGACATCTTTCTAAAACCCAACCCTCATCATGTCATCTTTCTGCTTAAAACCCATAATCATCAGGACAAATTCCAAATGAATTGCAGATTTCTCAGTATGACAAACAAAGTCCCTCATGACCTGACCCCTGCTCTTCTCTCCCTGGCCTTACCATTCCCCTCTTAGAAGTCTGCTAATACAGTACTGAACTATGAGTATTTCCCAAAATGTGTGTGTTTTTTCAGTTCACCCCTATGACTTAGCACACTGCTCCCTCTCCCTATCTGGAACGCCTTCATCCTTCAGGACCCAGTTCAGACATTCCCTTTGTTAGGAAGTCTTCCCTGGCCCTCCAATTTTTACTAGTGCTTCTCCTTTGGGTTCCCTTCACTTTCTGAACAAACCTTTTATTACTTTGTTTTGTAATTTTCCCCTTTTTTAATCCACCCTTCATCTTCAGAATATTTGAGTCTGAGGATGGTATTTTAACCTCTTGTTCTCAGAGCTGAACATATGAAGTATTCAATAAATTTTTAAAAAATGGATCAATGATGCACAGAACAATGAATGAATTAAGCATATAATGAATGAGTAAAACAGAGCCTGTAATTTTCCCCCTTGTTTATAATTTCCCCCTTTGTTTATAAAGAAGACCAGCCAACTAACCTTCAGAGTAGAGATCCGAACTTGTTGCCCTAAATTACCACTGCACAGTAAACTGCCTACAAAGGTCATTACACTGAGGTCTATCCTAGTAAACTGTGAGAGAGTAATTCCCTTGATCCTTTCTTTGTTCTGATTTTTAACATGACTTTTGTCAGCTGGTTTATAAAAAACAATTAGCATGGCCGGGCACATGCAGTGACTCATGTCTGTAATCCCGGCACCTTGGGAAGCTGAAACACGAGGAGTGATTGAGGCCAAGAGTTCCAGACCAGTCTGGGCAACATAGTGAGACCCTGTCTCTACAAAAACAAAGTAATTAGCATCTAGTTTCAAACCTCCTGGAGAGAGGTCAGGAGTTCAAGACCAGCCTGGCCAACACAGTGAAACTCCATCTCTACTAAAAATACAAAGATTAGCCGGGCATGGTGGTGGGCACCTGTAATCCCAGCTACTTGGGAGGCTGAGGCAGGAGAATCGCTTGAACCTGGGAGGCGGAGGTTGCAGTGAGCTGAGACCGCGCCATTGCACTCCAGCCTGGGTGACAGAGCAAGACTCCATCTCAAAAAAAAAAAAAGAACACCTTTTTTTGTAGAGATGGAGTCTCACTATATTTTGCCCAGGGTGGTCTCGAACGCCTTACGTGATCCTCTTGACTCAGCCACCCAAAGTGCTAGGATTACTGATGTGAGCACCGTGTCTGTCCTACAATGAACATTCTTAAAAAAAAAACAAAACATATATATACACACACATACACACACATATATACACACACACACACACATAATGTATACATACATATGTAGTCTTTGTGTACTTGTATGTACAAGCATATCTATAAGACACATTATAGTATGTATATATGCTATAGTATGTATATACAAATATATCTATAAGATAAATTTCTAAAAGTAGAATTGCTGAGTAAAGGAGATATATATATACACACACACACATATATACACACATTTATATATTTTTGTGTATATATATTAAATGCAGCCCTAAAGTTGTACCAGTTTACACTCCCACCAATAATAAATAAGAATGCCCATTCGCCTAACTTTCTCTAACCCAGGGTAACTTCATTCTTTTAAATCTTTACTCATTTGATAGATGGGAAATGATATCACATTATTATCTTAATATAACTTTCTGTAACGATGACTGGGGTTGAATATATTTTTATGTGGTTGTTTTATATTGCCCACTTATGTTCTTTGCCCATTTTTCTATTGAATTAAGTGTCTTCTTTTTAGTGGCAACACCAGAATTTCTAAATAGAAAGAGCTGAAGATAAGCAACCTTGTTGGAAAGGATAAGGCTAAGGACCTTGCCTTAAAATTGTGATTGTGCCATAGTTTACATAAGATTGAGAAAAGGTCTATTGTTTGTTGTTCTTATCAAAGTATGGATAACAGATAATGGAAATGGCCTCCTCATCCCCTCGTCCCACTTTGATTTTATGACTGATTTTATTTGATTTACAAGAGCCCTTTATTTATGAAATAAATCAGCTGCTTTGTGTCATGTTTGTTACAAATATTTTTCCTGCTTCTTCTTTCAACTCTATTTAAAGGAACTTTTACCCTTCAGAATTTTAATTTTTTTTTTCTTAAATGAGATGGGGTCTGCTATATTGCCCCAGGCTGGAGTGTAGTGACTATTCACGGGTGTAATCCCACTACTGATGAGCATGGGCATTTTGATCTCTTCTGTTTTTGACCTGGTTCACCCCTCCTTAGGCAACTTGGTGGGTCCCCACTCCCGGGAGGTGGCCATAGTGATGCCACACTCAGTGTGGACACCCCATTGGCATAGCGCACTACAGCCCAGAACTCCTGGTTTCAAGAGATCCTCCTACCTTAGCCTCCCGAGTGGCTGGGACTATAAGCTCATGCCACCATACCCAGCTAGAATTTCAATTTTGTATGAACTAATTGGTTATTCTTTGTATGGCTTCTGAAATAACTGTCATATTTAGAAAACACTTCTATAATGCAAGGCTATAAAACTACTTATTCATTATGTCCGGTACGTTCATGGTGTCATCTATTTATGTTTAAATTTCTGACTCACCTTGGCGATATTTTTAGCAAGAAAGAATACAGAAACCTAGTTTAAAAAAAAATGGTAACTTAGTTGTGGGATGTAGTTACAATTTTAAAAAATGTTACTCTAAAATTCTATCAAGATCTAATTATAGGCCAGGAGCTGTGGCTCACGTCTGTAATCCTTTGGGAGGCGGAGGCGGGTAGATCATTTGAGGTCAGGAGTTACAGACTAGCCTGGCCAACATGGTGAAACCCCCGTCTCTACTAAGAATACAAAAATTAGCCGGGCGGTAGTGGCAGCTGTCTGTAATCCCAGCTACTTAGGAGGCTGAGGCAGGAGAATCACTTAATCCTGGGAGGCAGAGATTGTGGTGAGCGGAGATTGCCACACTGGATTCTAGCCTTGGCGATAGAGAGAGACCCTGTCTCAAAAAAATAAAAAAAAAAAGTAATTAGAGAAAAATAAACAAATGAACCTCTTTGTTGTCATTACTCAGAATTTGTTTCTGTTGCTTCAAAATATTTCAATGAAGATATTCTTTTTCAATATTTATTCTGGTTCACAAATTAAATACTGTTAAAATAAAGTGACATCGGGGAGAACAAAATACAAAATGGCTACATACATGCAGTGTAGTTCAATATGAATTTGAATGTATTGCCACCAATACAAGACAACTTGAAAGCAAGTGCAATAGACCGAATGTTTACGTTCCCTCCAAAATTCATGTGTTGAAATATAACCCCCAAGGTGATGGTATTAGGAAGTGGGGCCTTTGGGAGGTGATTGGTATTACTGCTTGTATGTAAGGGGCCCGAGAGAGCTAGCTCACCCCTTCTGTCATGTGAGGACACAGTGAAAAGATGGCCATCTATAAAGCGGACCCTCACCAGACAGTGAATCTGTTGATGTCTTGATCTTGGATTTCTCAGTCTCCACAACTGTGAGAAATACACTTTTTTTTTTTTTTAGTATTTTACACGGGATGTAATTCAGAAAATTGGTCACATGTTTGTTGGAAGTCTTTAAAACATTTTAAAATGTATTTTTTATTTTTACAAATTTATAGAGTACATGTGAAAGTTTGTTACATATATATAACCTGTTGTTTATAAGTCACTATGGTATTTTGTCATGGCAGGCATAATGGACCAACACCGTAAGGTTCTACTTACTTTTTGTGTGTCATTCAGCAAACTTGCCCCAAAGAATCTATTATCTAACTGATAGAATGATATGGTATATTTAGGTGATCTCTTATTGCCTTTTTTTTTTTGAGACAGAGTCTCACTCTGTTGTCCAGGCTGGAGTGCAATGGTGTAGTTTTGGCTCACTGCAACCTCTGCCTCCTGGGTTCAAGCTATTCTCCTGCCTCAGCCTCCTGAGTAGCTGGGACTACAGGCACGTGCCACCACATCCGGGTAATTCTTGTATTTTTAGTAGAGATGGGGTTTCACTAAGTTGGCCAGGCTTGTCTTGACCTCCTGACCTCATGATGGGCCGGCCTTGGCCTCCCAAAGTGCTGGGATTACAGGCGTGAGCCATCACACCCAGCCTGCCCTCTTTTAAAAAATCAATAAAATAGTTATAGTTGTTAAAGTATAAGGTTCTTAAAAGCAGGGTAATTTTTTTTAAATGATGGGGTCTTGCTATGTTGCCCAGGCTGGCCTTGAACTCCTCGACTCAAGCAATCCTCCAGCTTCAGCCTCCTGAGTAGCTGCGACTGCAGGTGTGCACCACTGCATCCGGCTTGGGGATGTGTTTTATTCAACATAATAGTGGCACTAAATACTTTTTAAATAAATTTAAGCTATAGCATATATATCTTAAAAGATATATTTGTGATCATTAAAATTTGGAATTTGGAATTTTAAAAAATTGAAGTAATTTCAATCTGTGATTAAGATTTCTTCTATAGTTTTTTTTCCTTTTATTAAAGAAAAAAAAAACCTAGGTCATATTTATGTTCAGAGTTTATATAATAAGCCTATTTTAGTTCAAAAATATATAGAGTCAAAAGATAAGATTATACTTAGATACAAAAGGACCCAGCCAGAATAATGTTTCTCATTTATTGAATGGATCACAAGTAAGATAGATTAGTCAAGCCAGGAGCTAACAGACAAGGCTCTGCTTCTGCACCTGCATCCTTGAGGCAGAGGGACAAGGACAATGGTGTACAGAGGTGGTAGGAATGAGTTGGGAGACAACGGTATAAAACAGTATAAAAGGGATGAGCCCTGGCCACCTGAAGCTTCCGAGCTTGGCATTAGATCTTTCTCATCGGTTGATGCCTGACTTCACCTGAGTCTTCTGGCCCTCTCCCAAACTGGAAAGATGGCATGAATCCATGGCCTTTGTTTAGGATTCTTTATTAGTATCACTTCTGTTTTAAGTGAACCCTAGGGAAAGGGTTCATGTCAACTCTAGGGAAAGCATGACTTGGTGGTCTTCTATTCTGGGGCCAGGGCCAGGGTCAGGAGATTGAGTACTGGTTGATTGGTGTCATTTTAATATTTCTCTTTACATTCACATGCAGAATAATATTTCTCTTTACATTCACATACAGTCAGGAGATTGAGTACTGGTTGATTGGTGTCATTTTAATATTTCTCTTTACATTCACATGCAGAATAAATGGTACTTTCTCTCTCTCTCTCTCTCTCTCTCTCTCTCTCTCTCTCTCTCTCTCTCTGTCTCTCTCTCTCTCCCCCCGCCCCTTTCTTTTAAGTGCATGATTTCAATGAAAACTTAATTCAGTATGTCATGGTGATGGTCTAGGGAAACTACAACAGGCTGTAATTTTTTTATGTCAGCCCACAGACATCATCCTGAACAAAAACAACCTTAGCTTCAGCAAAGTGTAGGCAGTAATTAAGATGAAGATGTGGGCTTTTTGCTCAAATTAAGAGAGTTTCTTTGATTTGCCTTACTAATGAAGCACTGTGTGGTAACATTTTCAAGCTCTCGGTTTCTGAAAAAACCTTCTCAGGAACATAAAAAATCATTCTCAAAAAATGGCAACCATTATTTCTATAATGGCATATATTTGTTGATCTTTGTGTATGTTTATAAAATGTGTATTTTTTTACTTTACACATATCTTTTCTTACCACTCCATCCCTATTAAAACTCAATAGAAAGGAGTTTTTAAAATATCAATGATCACTTTCAGGTTTTTTCTTTTTAAAGTCTTTTCTAGTTTTATTTTTACAAAATTACAAAATTAATATGTGCTCTAGATAAAATATTCAGACAATACAGAAACATATAAAGTAAAATTTTAAATCCTCCTATCTCTCCCAGTTCTATTCCTTAGAAGTAGTCATCGGGAAACAGTTTGGTGTGCTTTCAGACAGTTTTCTATGGGCATAAAAACATTTTAAATTAAAAACATTAACTCTTTTCCAGAACTTTATGAGAGAAGAAACAGTGCTACTTCTCTCTCTCTTTTTTTTTTTTTTCAGATGGAGTTTTGCTCTTGTTACCCAGGCTGGAGTGCAATGGCACAATCTCGGCACATTGCAACCTCCGCCTCCTGTGTTTAAGTGATTCTCCTGCCTCAGCCTACCAAGTACCTGGGATTACAGGCAAGCACCACCATGCCCAGCTAACTTTGTATTTTTAGTACAGACAGAGTTTCTCTATGTTGGTCAGGCTGGTCTTGAACCCCCGAACTCAGGTGATCCATCCACCTTTGCCTCCCAAGTGTACTTTTTATTTTTGGTAATTTTTACTTTGAATTAATTCCAGACTTTTAAGAAAGTTGCAAGAATAGTACAAAAACTATACCCTTCGCTCAGATTCTCCAACTGTTAACATTTTACCACATTTATTTTATGATTATCTCTGTTTTTATATATATGTACTATTTTTTCTGAACCATTAAAAAGTTAGTTGTGTTTATGACACCCATTTACACTTCAGCTTATATTTCCTAAGGAGGACATCCTCTGTCATAACCTTAGTATAAGTATCAAAATCAGGGAATTAACACTGATATAGGGCCAGGTGTGGTGAGGTAAATCCCAGCAATTTTGGTGGTCGAGGTAGGCAGATCACTTGAGGTCAGGAGTTCAAAACCAGCCTACCTAATATGGTGAAACCCTGCCTCTACTAAAAATATAGAAATTAGCTGGGTGTGGTGGCACACGCCTGTAATCCCAGCTACTTGGGAGGCTGAGACATGAGAATCGCTTGAACCTGGTGGGTGGAGTTTGCAGTGAGCTGAGATTGCACTACTGCACTCTAGTATGGACAACAGAGGGAGACTCCATCTCAAAACAAAACAAAACAAAGAAATACATCAATACAGTACTATTATCTGCTCCACAGATTTTATTCTATTTTTAAAAGTGTCCCAACAGCATTACTTTTTAATTGTATCATTTATTGAAAAGAATGTGTCAACTGATATGTGCCCTAACCTTTTTTTTTTTTTTTTAACAAGTGTTCAAAGGAATAGGCTGGTTTACTAACCACAGACAATTTAGGCATTTCCACCTCCCTGTTATCTCCATGTTTCTCCCCACCTCCCATCCTCTATCTCACATACCGACATATACGGATACACACAGGCACACAGATACACTGATACAGACAGACACACACCAGACAAACATATATCCCTCAGTAGCCCTCTTTAGAATTTCTTGAACATGCCTTGTCTCACCTTTTATTCACATCCTCTTCCCAAAATGCCCTTCCTCTTATTTTCCTTTTTTGACTGGCAAAATCTCACTCCACTTTCAAAGCCTCCTATTTCACACATCTTCTAACTCAACCTCCCGCACGGGCACTTAGTTGTGCTTCCTTTGTGTTTTCTTGGCTTTCTCTACGAGGCTGCTTTATAACATTTCCTATTTTACCATCACTAGTTAGATTTCTATCCAATAGTTATATTATTAAAAACTTATGGAAAGCAGAGACTTTCCAGGATCTAGCCCAGGACTCAGAATGGAATGAATCATCAATAAATGCTGGTTTAATACTGAGTGGTCTATAAGTCTTATCTTCTCATGAGTAAATGCCAGCAAAATGAATAAAATACTGGTTGCCTTCTTGTAAGTTACATTTCTTTCTTTATTTTTCTTTTTTTAATGTAAAATGTGTTATACTGAAGCAATGGAAGAAAAACTCTATAGCTTAATAACCTACCTGAACCGAACATGACCAACACTGATGAAAGAAGCAAGACTTAAGTAAATGAAAAGACAGTCCGTGTTCATGGACTGGAAGACATAATATTGTTACAATGGCAATACTACCTAAAGCTATCTACAGATTCAGCACAATCCCTATCAAAATTCCAACATCTTTTTTTCACAGAAATGGAAAAGATGATCCTCAAATTTGTATGGAATTGCAAGGGTCCCTGAATAGCCAAAACAATCCTGAACACAAAGAATAAAGTTGGATTATTCACACTTCCTGATATCAAAAGTTACTACAAAGCTACAGAAATAAAACTAAACTGTGGTATTAGCATAAGGATAGACACACAGACCAATGGGACAGAATTGAGAGTCCATAAATAAACCCATACATCTATGGCCAATTGGGTTTTAAAAATTGTAATAACATGAACACAGAGAGTGGAATAATAGACATTAGAGACTTGGAAAGGTGGGAGGGTGGGAAAGGGTAAGAGATGAGGATTATCTAGTAGGTCCAATGTACACTATTCTGGTGATGGTTATGCTAAAAGCCTAGACTTCACTACTGCGCACTATCTCCATGTAAAAACACTGCACTTGTACCTACCCCCAAATGTATTTTTAAAAATTTTAAAAATTAAATTAAATTAACAGAAACAACTGTGGTAACATATACATAACATAAAATTTACCATGTTTTTTTTTCGAGATGGAGTCTCACTCTGTCACCCAGGCTGGAGTGCAGTGGCGTGATCTTGGCTTACTGCAACCTCTGCCTCCCAGGTTCAAGTGATTCTCCTGCCTCAGCCTCCTGAGTAGCTGGGACTACAGGCGCATGCCACCATGCCTGGCTAATTTTTTTTTTTGTATTTGGGGTTTCACCATATTGGCCAGGCTAGTCTCAAACTCCTGACATCATGATCTACCCGCCTTGGCCTCCCAAAGTGTTGGGATTACAGGCATGAGCCACTGCACCCAGCCAAAATTTACCATCTTTTGAAGTGTACAGTACAGTGACATCACATACACTTGCATTCTTCACCATCCATCTCCAGAACTTTTTTCATCTTGCAAATCTGAAAATCTGTACCTATTAAATAATAATATGGCCAATTGATTTTTGATAATGGTAACAAATCCACTCTATGGAAAAAGATAGCATCTTCAACAAATGGTTCTGAGTTTCCACATTCAAAACAATGAGTTTGGATCTCTATCTCTCATACCATATAGAAAATTAACTCCAAATCCATCAACAACTTAACCATAAGTACTAAAATTGTAAAGCTCTTAGAAGAAAACATGGGGCTAAATTTTTATGACTTTTGATTTGGCAATGTATTCTTTTTTTGAAATGGAGTTTCACTCTTGTTGCCCAGGCTGGAGTGCAGTGGCACAACCTCAGCTCACTGCAACCTCTGCCTATCAGGTTCAAGCAATTCTCTTACCTCAGCCTCCCGAATAGCTGGGATTACAGGTACCCACCACCATGCCTGGCTAATTTTGGTATTTTTAGTAGGGACAGGGTTTCACCATGTTGGCCAGGCTGGTCTCGAACTCCTGATCTCAGGTGATCCACCCATCTCGGCCTCCCAAAGTGCTGGGATTACAGGCGTGAGCCACCGCACTTGGCCTGGATTCTTAATATGAGTTTAAAAGCATAAGCAACAAAAGAATAAGTATGTAAATTGGACTTCATCAAAATTAAATTTTTTGTGCATCAAAGAACATTGTCAAGAAAGTGAAAAAACAACTTATAGAATAGGAAAAATACTTGCAAATTGTACATATGAAAAGGGTTTAATATCCAAAGTATATAAAAAAAACTTCTACAATTCAACAAAAAGACAAATAATTTTAAAACAAAATGGTTGTAAACAAACAACAAAAAGATAAACCATTTTTGTCCATCTTACAGTGGACAAAAGGCTTGAATAAACATTTCTCCAAAGAAGATAAACAAATGGCCAATAAGCACATGAAAAGATGTCAACATCATTAGTCAATGGAGACATACAAATTAAAACTACAAGTTATCACTTCACACCTACTATGATGACTTATCAAAAAATGGAAAATAACAAGTGTTGTTGAGGATATGGGGAAATTGAAATCTTTATATGTTAGCAATAAGAATGTGAAACAGTGCACCTGGTGTGGAAAACAGTCTGGCAGTTCCTCAACAAGTGAGACACAGAATTACCATATAAGCACACCTGGGTATATACTCAAAATAATGGAAAAGAGTTACTCAAAAATATACTTGTACACCAATGTTCAGAGCAGCATTCTTCACAATAGCCAAAAGGTGGAAACAATCCAAGGATCTATCAACAGAAGAATGGATAAACAAAATGTGGCATATACATACAACAGAATACTATTCCGCCATAAAAAGGAATGAAGTTCTAATACACGCTACAACATGGATCAACCTTGAAAAATATTATGCTATGTGAAACAAGCTAGACACAAAAGGACAAATATTGTATGATTCCACTTATACGAAATATCAAGCATAGGCAAATTTATAGAGGCAGAAAGTAGATTAGAGGTTGCCGGGGGCTGGAGGTATGGGAGAATGTGGAGTTATTGCTTAAAGGATATAGACTTTCTGTTATGAGTGATGAAAAAGAAAATACACAGTGGTGATAATTGTATAACATAATTAATGCCTCTGAATTTTACACTTGGGACTGATGAAAGTGGCATATTTTATATTGTATATGTTTTACCTCCCCACTTCCTCCTCAGAACCTACCTGAGCCTACCACAGAGTCTGAGACCCATATGGTTATTAGAGACTAGTTACTTTTCAGAGAGTGAAGGGAGAGACTCCCAATTAACACAGGTGCCAATACATAAAATCAGAGTCAAGGTGAGCAAGAGTATCCTTTTAAAGTTTAGAATCTTACACTCTGTCTTTCCAAATCTAGTTTATATCAAGACTCACCCAATCTAACTGCTTTGTCCCCATCCATAAAGATTCTGATTTGTTAAGTTTGAGGTGGGCTGGAACACTTATTTTTTTTTTTTTTATTTTTTTTTTTTGAGACGGAGTCTCACGCTGCTGCCCAGGCTGGAGTGCAGTGGCACGATCTCGGCTCACTGCAAGCTCCGCCTCCCAGGTTCCCGCCATTCTCCTGCCTCAGCCTCCTGAGTAGCTGGGACTACAGGCGCCCGCCACCGCGCCCGGCTAATTTTTTGTATTTTTAGTAGAGACGGGGTTTCACTGTGGTCTCGATCTCCTGACCTTGTGATCCGCCCGCCTCGGCCTCCCAAAGTGCTGGGATTACAGGCTTGAGCCACCGCGCCCGGCCGGAACACTTATTTTTAACACGTTCCCCAGGTGAGTGTGAAGCCAAAGGACAGAAGTATTCTTAAAGGTATTTGTTAATATACTCTGAAAACAGAGAGGAGAATGTCTTCTGGTGTCTGGAGGGCACCCGACTGTAAGATTCTGTGGAATATTTGCCCTTTCAATGCCAAGCTTAGATTCCTGCTTCTGGCTCCCAGCTGAGGGCTCCGGGCTGCCATCTGCATGCTTAGCCCTGCCCCAAGCTTGGGGACCAATCAGAGGGTCGGTCTTCTGCTGACTCAGCATCAGGTTGCAGTGACTCAGCACCATGTGGCAGCTGTTCCTCCTGATCTGATCTTGTCACCGGCTCTGACCTTGCTCTCATTTTCTATCCCAGTTATGATAATTGGGTCTTTGTTTTGTCGCCAAACCCCGTCCTTTTCTTGCCAGTTTTCTCAGGGGAGTCTGTCCCGAATCTTGGTCTTGGGAGGAAGGTTTTCCTGCCTTGGCTCAGTATTTTTTATTGAAAGTACTCACCTTCAAGATTTTGTAAGATCCACTGTAGTCCTGAATTCCTTCCCATTCCCATACCCTCCCCCGTTATACATAATTCCCGTTTAAATTCCCTTTCTTCTCTACTTAATCTCCAGGGGTTTGGCGCCTTCCCTGGGACTCCACTTCTGACTCCATTTACCTTCCCACTAACACTCCACCCTGCCAGTCTGTCCCAGTAAGCTGCAGGGTAGCTGTGGAGGCACCTGACCCCAGTCTAATACTTCACAATCTACTTTCTCTTGGATTCCCTGGTCGTGGGCTCTGCCTAGATGCCTGTTGGAAGATCCCATTACCCCCACTGTTTCCTGCTGCGCACTGTGGGGAAGACACAAAGAATGAATAGTTATGGGTGTCCTCGATGTTTTGGGTGCTATGGTAGGTGCTTCGCAAATGTTGTTTAATGTAGTAGATTATTTATTTATTTTCTTTTTGACAGAGTCTTGCTCTTGTCTCCCAGGCTGGAGTGCAATGGCATGACCTTGGCTCACTGCAACCTCCGCCTCCCGGGTTCAAGTGATTCTCCTGCCTTAGCCTCCCAAGTACCTGGGATTACAGGTGCCTGCCACCATGCCCAGCTAATTTTTGTATTTTTGGTAGAGACAAGGTTTTGCCATGTTGGCCAGGCTGGTCTTGAACTCCTGACCTTGTGATCTGACTGCCTTGGCCTCCCAAAGTGCTGGGGTTATAGGCGTGAGCCACCGCACCCGGCATAGATTATTTTTAACCTTTTATTTTGGAATAATGATATGACACACAGAGGTAACTTGCCCAAGGTAAATGCAGCTGGTAAACTGCAAGACTAGAGTGTTTATTGAACTGGCTCTGAAGTTTCTGTTTTTTGGCTTTAGCAAGCAGGTGTGGACTATCCTGTGGTGGTGGTGGAGGTGGGGGTGGTGCGACAGGTTCCAGTCTCTACCCTGTGCTTCTTCCATTCACTCTCCCATGCCAGGCAGTGCTGGAGGACACCAGGCACTTCTACTGCTTTGGTTGAGTATTTGCAATGTGTACCAGGGCTGCTGTGAAGTATATTTTCCCACGCACTTTTTGTTCTCATTTATTGTTAATTCCTTCCGTGGAGGAAAAGTTTAAAATATGTCTTTTAGGTTGCATATTTACAGCAACTAACCCCCTAATAACACTTTAAAATAATGAGGTATCTAAAAAGATGGGAGAGTATATAGTGATTAACTATGATATATAACTTTGGACCAATAATATTTTCTACACCTTTAGCAAATCAGGCCTGCTTTGATCTCACTGTCAATAGAAACCTACTTCTCGCCCACTCGATATAAATATAGAGCAAGAAAGGAGCTCCTAGAGTTGAGTTCCTCAGCTGTTCTATGTTTTGTAGATTAAAATAGGGAGACGATCAAAGTATGATTTCATGAATCACATGATTTATTGCCATAGAAAGATATATTTTTTCTTTTTCATAACGCTGAAAGAGAGGGAGAATAGCAAGAACAAATCTCACAGGGAATATATTAATACTCAATAGACAGATTGCATTAGCCACAGAATCAGTGAGTTCCAATTTCATTTAGAGTCCATTATTAAAGTCTAGTTACTCAGTTAGGATGGAAGCAGGCCTCTGTGGATGAAGAGTCCAATCACAGTTTGAGGCATACAATGGAACACTATTCAGTCATAAAAAGGAATGAAGTTCTAATACATGCTATAACATGGGTAAACTTTGAAAAACATTATGCTATGTGAAATAAGCTAGACACAAAAGGACAAAATCTTTCTTGTAGAAAGCTACAAGAAGTTCTTGGCAAAGATGGTTTGACCAACACAGCAGAGATCCTCAAAGACATGTATGATGGGCAAGGTCCCTCCAGGCTAGCAAGTGGTGCTGGTGTTGGCTGGAGATGCTTTGGAGAATAGCTTGAAAACTGACAGAGAGTAGCCCTGCCACAGCCTAAGCTCTCAATCTGTCTGTCAAAATCTTGGGTTTGTATATGTTTTGGAGTCCAGTAGTTGGAGGTCAATAACTCACATATACGGTCTGATAAAGTATGACATAGCATTCTCATGGGAAAGGGGATTAGACTCTATGTTATTCCCACAGCAAAACATGTAACTCCTACAACAACCTATGTAAGTATTTGGAATCATTGCAAAGCTCCATAACATCCTATTTAGTTGGGGTACTATCCCAGAGGGCAACTGGCTTGTTGCTAAAATGCCCATAGTATAGCTGAAATTTTGAATTTTTCTCTAGGGTAGGAGAATCCATAGGATTCTAATGATCCTGTTGACTTTTCATACTTTTCTGGCCCTACACAAATTTTTCCTGGATTGCTTTATGGGGAGGGCAAAATAGGATTTCCATCCCAGCAGAATTTAAAGAACAATCATGTGTGTAACTATTGCAAGGAAGCAAATTTCAGCCCCACATATAATTTAATCAATTTGTATTATTAAAATAAAAATTACTTGAATCACCCAAGAACTAAATTTTGGACTAATTTTTAAATTCTTTTTATCTCCCAAGTTCAGTCATTCACCATATTCAACTGTCTCTCTCCTCTCCCACTCACTTGCTCAAAAATTTTCCTAGGTCTTCCTCTTCTTGCCTTATAATTAAGGCCAAATGCCTTGGCTTAACATTCAAGGCAGCCACAATGTGGTCTCCACTTAACCTCTTCTGTCTTATTTCCCATAGCTCCCTTATACAAATTATGCTACCATAACATGCATGCCCCTACTCCTGTGCCTAGTTCATTCCATTCCTCCAACCTGAATACCCTACCCTTGTAAGTTTGAGTCCAACTTTTCCCTTCATGCTAGCTCAAGCCCCACTTTCTCTGTGAAAACTGTCCTGATTGCTTTAGCACACAGTTTTCTCTGCTTTCTCTCCTGCTCTTTTCTTGCCATAATTGATGCATGCGCCCTACTTAGCACAGTGATCCTGACACCTTGTAAGTGTTCAGCAGAGTGGGTAAGAAGATCAACTCTGGAGCCAGACTGCTCAAGTTGGTATTCCAGCTCTGTTGCTTGCTTGCTGTGTGCCATTAGACAACTTAGTTAACTTCTGTGAACCTCAATTTCCTCATCTATGAAATAGGAATAGTAATTACACCTTGCAGGGTTGTTGTTATATATATATATAAAATCTATAAATATATAAAATGTAATACATATTATATATGTGTATATACATACACACTGTATAGATGCATATACTTTGTATGTGTATATGTTTGTACACGTGAAGTTATTTATCCTTTTACACAGATGTTCTATGTTCTTCACCTAACGTTTGCTATTTGACAGTAGGTATTGGTTACTTATACAACTCATCCCAACCAACTCAGAAAAAGTTCAGGTTAAGGTACAAGGATAATTATGGAGGAATACATCACTGAGAAACATACCATCTTGCAAATGTAAGTTATGGGATAGCACAGATGAAGAAAAGTCCAGAAGGACAGAAAAGTCCAGAAGGCCAGCTCTGGACTGGAGGTGGAGAATGGGTGGAGGGGGTCAGCAATCCTCCTGGAGAAAAGGAATTTTCAAACTCTTCGATAGGAAAGATGAGAGGATTTGGCCAACTGATTTGGGCCCCATTTCATTTCCCTTTGGAAAGGGAGTGCCTGCTGCCGGCTTGGTGGGGGTGGGAGGTGATTCTAGACTGCTGGGGAAACTAGTGCAGAGCTCAGTGCATAGGAAGCAGGGCTGACTGGCTGCTCGTGATCGGCTTAAGGCTCAAAGAAGCAAAGAAGAGACTACATTTTCCCTTTGGGTTGCCCAGTCCTGCTCACCCGTCTTGGAAAGGAGACAAAATTTCCATCTGGTGCTGCAGACTGTGAACCCGAGTGGTGTACTCTTTGGGCAGAATCACTGAGGGTGCTGTGCTGTGCAGGTGGTGGGTGGTGGTGTTAGCGGTGCTAGTGGTGTGTGTGTGTGTGTGTGTGTGAGAGAGAGAGAGAGAGAGAGAGAGATGGTATTGATGGGGGTATTATATGACAAGCTGTGGGTATGTAGGGGGCATTTAGGCTGGGGGATGGTACAAGCTGAGAGGAATGTAGGCCAGAGGCATCCATGCTGGAGTGGGTGATACAGACTGGGAAATGACTCAAGCTACGGAGATATATCCTGGGGGAATTCAGGCTGGAGTGATACAGGCTGTGGGATATAGATTGAGGGGATACGGACTGGGGTGCACGGGCTGCGGAAGGTGTTGTATTAAGTTTCTGTGTTATATAACAAATTTTTATACACTTAGTGTCTTAAAACACACCGTTTATTAGTTCACAGTGCTGTAGGCCAGAAGTCCAGACACGGTGTGGCTGAGTTCTCCACTCAGTGTATCCCAAGGGGAGAATGAAAGTGTCGCTGGGCTGTGCTCCTTTCCAGGGCTCAGGAACCTCTTAAACTCACAAGGTTGTTGGAAGAATTCAACTCCTGTGGCTGTAGGAGTGAAGCATCTTGCTGGCTTTTGGCCACGGCATTCGGAACCACTAGAGGGCGCCCGCAGTTCCTTGTCATGTGGTTCTCTTCCCAGGTGCTCTCACGCTTTGAATCTCTGACTTCTCTGTTTATAACCTCTACATCCAGATTGAAAGGGTCCATTGATTATGTCAGCCCTACTAGATAATCTCCCTATTTTTATTTTTGAGACAGGATCTTGCTCTGTAGCCCAGGCTGGAGTGCAATGGTGTGATTGGGGCTCACTGCATCCTGGAACTCCTGGGCTCAGGTGACCCTCCCACCTCCGCTTCCCTAGTAGTTGGGACTACAGGCGCGCACCACGAGGCTTAGCCCTCTCCGTATCTTAAAATCAACTGATTTGGGACCTTAATTACATCTGCAACTTCACAGCTGCACTAGATTCATGTTTGACTAAATTACTGGGAAAGGAGTCATGTTTGACCAAATTACTGACTCATGTTTGACTGAATGGGAAAAGAGTAATTACTGAATTACTCTGATGTGAATTATGCATACCAGAGGCTAGGACTCTTTGGGACCATCTTAGAATTCTGCCTTTCAAGAGGAGATACAGGCTGGGGGATTCGGGAGTGATACAGGATGCCGTCTTGTGGGGGAATAGCTTGGGGAGGATACAGGAAGGTGGATAAAAGCTGAGATGGATACAGGTTAGGAAGTGGTACAAATTAAGAGAGGATACAGGCTGGGGCGTGATGCAGACTGAAGGGAGGATAAAAGTCAGGGGTACAGACTAAGGGAGGATACAGGCCAGGCAGAATACAGACTGTGGGAAGGTCTGAGGGACTGAGGGGCGATACACACTAAAAACAATACAAGCTGGAGTGGGATGCTGGAGGAGGCACCGTGGGCAGCTGGGTGCCTGACACGTGGCTAGTTGAATCTGAGTGCTAAGACAGAACAGGTGTGATGGGGGCATTCCACCCAGCCTCGGTAATCAGGGAGAGTTTCCTGAACAGGATGGCTAAGGTGAGTTTGTAACCATGTGTAAGTATCCTTAGCCAGACAAGGAAGATACAAATGTTCAATTCAGGTGAGGGAACATGAGCCCAGCCCAGGCACAGAGGTGTCAATGTAGATTACGATGCTTAGTTGGGAAGCTAAATCTTTGTCACCAAGGCTGGAGTGCAGTGGCATGATCTCAGCTCACTACAACCTCCGCCTCCTGGGTTCAAGCGACTCTCCTGCCTCAGCCTCTTGAGTAGCTGGGACAACAGGCATGCACCACTATGTCTGGCTAATTTTTGTAGTTTTTAGGAGAGACGGGGTTTCGCCATGTTGGCCAGGCTGGTCTCCAACTCCTGACCTCAGGTGATCCACCTGCCTTGTTCTCCCAAAGCGCTGGGATTACAGTGTGAGCCACTGTGCCTGGCCAGGAAGCTAAATCTTTGGTTAAACTCTTAAATGTGTTTCTCTCCCCCTTGAAACATAAAAGTGCCACTGAATAGAAGAGGAAGAGTCCTGGGTTACGCATCCAGAGATATGGGTTCCTGTGTATGCTTTGCCCTGATATTGGGCAATCTCTTGTAGGTTTAGTGTCTCATTTGATAAATAAGGAAATTGGAGCAGATGAGAAGCACACCTCCATAATTATTATGTTTTGAGATCCTTAAATGAGATAAATCTATTAAATATCTGTAATAGGTCAGACACTATTATAATTCCAACTTATTTTCAGCTATATAAGTCATGTAATTGGTTCTAGTTAACTGCAGTTTCATAAAATGCTAGATCATTTAAATAATAGTATAATTTCAGTAAATTTAAAAACATTTTCTGCCTATGTAAGAATGTTTCTGCTTGGGGAAAAATTTAGTGTTAATGGGAACCTGGTGGATGGACATAGTGCAAATTACTTAAATTTGACAGTTTTATTGATGAAACTTGGTGAAATTCCAAGAAAATGCCACAGAATTATGCCAAAATTACCATTCTAAAATCTATTCCCAGAAAATTGTTCTTTCCACAATAACCTGAAGTTTAAATATAGGGATACCGATAGGTCCATTTTTATTCCCAGAAAGTTCCTCGAGAAAGAAAAAAATCCATTAGCCATCAACTCAGGAAATACCTGCTTCTACAGCTGAAAATCAATACTTCATTACCTGGGTCTGCACTTTGATTCACATAATAGTATTCATTGAATATGTAATGGGTGTTAAAGACACTGTGTTTAGTCCATTACACCTTATTGCATTTAATTCTCCCAATAATCCTAGGATATCAAAACTATTATTATCCTATTTTGAAGCTAAATGCATGCTCCTGGTTCCTCTGCAATACTTTTGCTTAGATTGTTTGAACACTTGTTTGCTCTCTTATCCCAGAAAAGGCCAAGAACCTCCAGGTGGCCTCTACAGCAGTTCAAGTCATGTTCTTAAGAAATGGCTCAAATGCATAGCCAGATTCTACTACTAAGGAGAGCTGCAATGTAAAAAAGGTGCCACCTGTGGATTTTCTGGTCTGAAAATATGCTCCTTTTGGGAGACTGATTTTCCTATGCTTCCCCTCTAAATATATAACTGTTTTGCTTCAACCAGGGAAGCTATTGAAAATACTCAGCATGGCAAAAGCACTAGCCAATCAGAAGAGACCTCCAACTGTGCCAGGCTGTATTAGTCTGTTAGGGGTACCTAACAAAGTACCATGAACCAAGAGCCTTAAACAACGGAAATTAATATTCTCATAGTTGTGGAGTCTAGAAGCCCAAGATCAAGGTGTCAATGGGGTTGGTTTCATCTGAGGCCTCTCTTCGTGGCTTGTAGATGGCTACTTTCTGTGATTTCACATGATCTTCCATGTGTGTCTGTGTCCTTTTTACAAGGACACAAGGCATACGGGATTGAATTTTTAATTAATTACCTCTTTAAAAACCCTCTTGGCTGGGCTCAGTGGCTTACGCCTGCGATTCCAGCACTTTGGGAGGCCAGGGTGGGAGGATCACTTGAGCTCAGAAGTTCGAGACCAGCCTAGGCAACATAGCGAGACTTTGTCTCTGCCAAAAAAAAAAAAAAACAAATTAGCCAGGCATGGTGGCCCATGCCTGTAGTCCCAGGTACTCAGGAGGCTAGGCAGGGGAATCCCTTGAGCCCAGGAATTTTCCTTGAGCCCAGGAATTTGAGGTTACAGTGAGCTATGATGGCACCACTGCACTCTAGTCTGGGCAACAGAGCAAGACCCTGTCTCTAAAAATAAAAATAAAAATTTAGAAAAGACTCTCTTTCCAAATACAGTCACATTCTGAGGTACTGGGAGTTAGGGCTTCAACGTGTGAATTTTGGGGGAATACAACTCAGTCCATAACACAGGTGTTACTCCCATTTACTTCAGGATGGTGGGGAGGAGGCGGAGGAGTTGAGGCTGGGAAAGGGATGACATTGGGCAGGCTTGGAGCAACAACCTGGGATAATGGATAATTTCTTCCATATATTTATCATCTGCTTTAGATGTCCTTGATGTCTGCCACATTTCTTATTCTCAGGTAGAAGGAGAGGGAGAGGAAGTAAGATCAATTGCTTATGTTTGTGCCTTGGGCAAAAGAACGGGCCTGTAAAACTGCTTATGAATGAATAATGCATTGCACCACGTGAAATTTTGTTATAGTCCTCAAGGCTGCCTCAAACACAGCAGCATACTGGAATTAAAGGCTATGAAATTGAAAAGGATTGGGCCAAAGTGCTCAGGCTCACGTCTTTGAAACAAGGAACAATGTATACACTGGAGAAGACATTAAATTTTAAAAGCAGCAGTATGAAATCTAGAAAGTAGAAGTATGAGACGAGAAAAACAAAGAAATAGAATTTAAAGGAGAAATGGAGAGTAACAAGGGAAAAAAATCTTTTTTTTTTTTTTTTTTTTGATGAACCAAGCAGAATATGATCTGACTCTGACTGAGAAGTGCCCATCAATGTAAGATTGATTGCTAGGAACAATGTCATAAAATGAACATTAGCTGGTAATGGCAAGTGCCTTAAAACGCCTTTTGCAAAGAGAGAAACAGAAGGAAAACAAAACATATCACTATGCCTGAATACCACTTATAGAAGGCTCCTAAAAGCAAAAAGAGAAGGAAAAGAAAGAACATCACATGACCCTCCATTTATCTTTACTGGGAATCTTTTGGAGAAAAATTCATTTATTCTTTTGTGGTGATGCCTCACACTTTAGACCAGTCCAAAAGTAAATAATTTTCTCTGTATGAGACATGCTTTCAATCACCCTGATTCTGAAGGAAGTTTTTCCACCCCTTTGGCTATTTTTGTAAACAAGTTATGGAGGAATTGCTTTGGACTGATTCTGCAAAGTGAATCTTTTATGCCTACTTTATATTGCAGGTCTTGAGAAAAAAAAAAATAAAACAAAACATATTTCTGTAGCTACTTCAAAGGACTTAGGCCTCCATGAAATCTAGTTCTGGATTCATCTTGAAGCAGGTTTCTGTTTTTGTTTTTAATCTTACACTCAGGGTATTTCTTGTTCGTGCACAACTTCTCTTTGTTTTTTGTTTCTTTGTTTTGTTTTGTGTTTTGAGACAAGGTCTCACTCTGTTGCCCAGGCTGAAGTGCAGTGGCATGATCACGACTGACTGCAGCCTCAGTCTCCCAGGCTGTCTCTACAGCAAATCAAAGAATTAGCCAGGCGTGGTGGCTAGGCCATGTTGCTTAGGCTGGGTTCAAACTCCTGGGCTCAGGTGATCCACCCACTTTGGCCTTTCAAAGTGCTGGGATTACAGGTGTGAGCCACCACGTCAGGCCTGCAACTCTTCTTTAAATTAATGTGAACTTCACCAATAAAAAGGATCACAGACTTGTGGTTAGAAAGGGACTTGAAACATCAGTTGGCTCAGTTCTCTGGTTTCAGACAGGACACATGCACACATGGACTAATCCTTTCTTAAAGGATGTAAAAAAATAATTAAATCCTAAGTCTCAGAGGCACTTACGCTGGAATGTATCTTCCCAATTTGAATGAGATTGATGTATTTCATTCTGAAGCTAGCCAAATTTCCTTTGCATGTGAGTAGTATTCAGTTTCATGCTTCATAATTATAAAATGTTGAGCATTGTAGTGTTACATATTTATTTTGGCATAAGCTATGGCCATGATTGGTCAACAAATACTTTTTGAACAGCTGCTATGTCAAGGCACTTCTGTAGGTGTTGTGGGAGATGTGAGATTATTTAAAACACACTGTCTTAATTCAAAGAGCTTATAGTTTTCTTGGGGGAAAGACAGTTACACACATATGCACTAACTATATTAAGAATAGCTCTGCTTTGTGGTAGTATCATGGAAAAAGATGATGAAAATCCATACCCCCTTTAGATCACGAAAGAAGCCTATAAAGAAATTTTACATTGTGTGTTATTGGTAATGTTTTTAAGTATATACCTTTTCCTCTCAACTAAATTTAAGATTCCCAGGGAGTGTTGAGTTCAATTATTGATCTTTGCGTACTCCACATACCTCCCACAAAACAAAAACATTTGTCGATGATTGATTAACCACAGAGCTAAGCTCAATGCCAAAATACACACATAACCCACATTGCATGATGCAGTGCCCATGGCTTAATGACTGTGAAACATGAACTCATCTAGGGCTGTTTGGCCAGAAAAACTAACCAAAATTTATAGGAATAAAAAATTTAGCAGAAGGTTGAGTGTTACACTGAAGGAAAGTCCTTTTTTGTTTGTTTGTTTGTTTTTTGCACTGACATCCATACCATATTTAAACCTTGGTCAACCAGTATTCAAATTGTTGGTATTATTCTGATTATGAGCTACATTATAATGGAGAAAATCTCCATTGATAGTATCCTGTCCTTTGCTTTTGCTGTCAGCGTGCTCTTTGAATGTACTCTTGTGTGTCCTGAACTTGATGTTAATAACTGAATCACATTCTTTGGAAGTGGCATAAACAACATTTGTTAGAAGGTAGATAATAAACAATAATACAGTTCTTCTCAGTAAATATATTTGGTAGCTTTTCCACATCTACAACTATCCCCATAATGTCCTTATTGAGTGAACTAATGGTGTTTCATCAGAAACCCACAACCCAGTCAGACTTAAATTCATCCTCGTTTTAGAAGCCTACACAAAAGAGAATATATAATCTCTTTTGCTAATCTATTCCAGTGTCTAAGAACTTTCTGTGACAACAGTGCTACTTTGAGCCTGAACTTTGCTTCTCCTGGTAAATCCATTTTCTTTAATTCTACCCTTAATAGAGACAGAGAAGAGTAAATAATCTTTCTTTGCAACATAGGCAGTGATTATGTATACCATTATGTCAGGAATAAATATCTCAAACCCATGGTTTAAGATAAGGAGCCTCTGAGAGTCATTGATTTATTTATCATTGAACATTAAAAAATACAAAGATGGAGATAAGACTATTTTGTCTGACAAAGTAAAAGGCAATTCATATCTTTTTTAGAGTTATGGATGCCATTTTGAATACACAATAGTTACTTCTGATGGCCAATTCCTTTAGAATTAAAGGATATATTCCACAGAAGACATTAGACCTTTGATGTTCGAATCTCTTGAAAGGGATTTTTATAGACTGTCTCACAAGGACATATTCATGGCTGTAAAGTAAAGGACAAGATTTATTTTTTGTAAATGTTTTCAGCCTCTTTATCTAAAAAAGCTTTTTTAAAATGACTGTATTCTTTTTGTAATTTTGTTTCTTTCTGTGCCTGCTTAGTGGTCCGTTCCTCTCCTATCTTGCTTTTTCAAGGCAACAGACAAAATTCCATTTCTTAGAACTGAATAGAAAGTTCAGGGCCTAAATAAATCCAACACTTAATAAGAGAATATTGAAAAGCATAGATTTTAAAGAAGCAAATGTAAGGCATGTAATACTCTGCTTCTATAATTGTAATAACTTTCTTGGGGAGAGCAGAGAAGCAAGAAGATTTACCTGAGTGTTAGGTAATAAAGATAGGTAAATGTAGTGGACTTCTATATTAGCAGTTAAAAGCAACTATAGGCCAGGCGCAGTGGCTCACGCCTGTAATCCCAGCACTTTGGGAGGCCAAGGTGCGTGGATCACTTGGGGTCAGGAGTTTGAGACCAGCCTGGCCAAGTGAAACCCCGTCTCTACTGTAAATACAAAAATTAGCTTGGTGTGGTGGTGCACACCTGTAATCCCAGCTACTCGGAGGCTGAGGCAGGAGAATGGCTTGAACCCGGGAGGTGGAGGTTGCAGTGAGCCAAGGTAGTGCCACTGCACTCTAGCCTGGGCGACAGAGGGAGACTCTGTTAAAAAAACAAAACAAAACAAAACAAAACAAAAAAGCAACTACAATGTATAAAAGTCTGTTCCAAAGCCTTGTTTAAGGAAAATTGTTTTATTATGGGATTTATTCCTCCCACTTGTCTTCACAAAAAACTGCATACCAATGACATAATTTAGTAGGAGGTAAAAATCTAAGCCCACTGGCACTGCAGTAGTTCAAGACTGGTCATGCCAAGTGTTCTGAGAGTTTTGGATGCAATGAAAACATCTATCAGAATTAATGAAGCTGATTCTGTCTAACATGATTACCATTATCTACATCATCATCACCACAAAAATAAAATATTTATTGAATACCAAGAGGGAGTAGAGTATACTTAGCAATATTATTTTACACTAAAGTCCACCCCTGGGAATTAGAATTTCAACTTAAAAAATTAAAAGCAATCAGTCAGGCGTGATAGTGTGTGTCTGTAGTCCCAGCTGCTCCGCAGGCTGAGGCACAAGAATCGCTTGAATCCGGGAGGTAGTTGCAGTGAGCTGAGATCGGGCCACTGCACTTCAGCCTGGGCAACAGAGCGAGACTCTGTCTCAAAACTAACAACAAACAGAAAAAATTAAAAGCAACAAGAAAGTCCCCAATGGAGAATTAGAGTTAGGGAGCAGTTGGGCAGAGAACAGTGGGGGATGCTGAAAAGCTCATGTTCATAAACTTTTAGGAAGGCCAAAAGGAAAAGACCATTTATTGCAGGGAGAACTTAAATATCCAACTTGCAAATGACTCCTATTTTACATAGCAGCTCCTGTTCCTCGTCTTCCATGGCAGGACCTCTTTGTTGTGTATCTGGGGGCCAATAAGAACTACAAAATCCAAGGAAGGAATTTTATAAAAAGGGAGGAAAAATCACTGAAAAACAGGAATGGTTTTTGAGGAGATCTCAGGTAAACTCAACCTTCCAAGAAGTTTTTTCTCATGTGGCTCTTCCATTTCATTTTATTCGATGGCCTCAAATCCTTGTGGTTGGTACAATTTCAAATAAAAACAAGACAAAACAAACTGCAACAAAAAAAAACGCCCTCAGCAAACAGTGATGCAGAGTCTGGGGAGGACCTGCCACCTGGTCTTTAAGTATCCTTCTGAAGTGGCACTTACCTTGATAAAGTCAGCTCTGCTCAAGGCCTTGTTCTTAACTTTGCAAGACCAGAAACCCAATTTTTGTGGGCATGAATATATGTGTTAGGAACAGACTCAAACAATTCAGCTCACATAATACAGAATAACAATTTTATAGAGGTCAGGCAGACAGAAATATTCGTTTTAGCAGAGCCCCATGTGCCATATACATGGGACTTGGTACGTGGGAATCAAACTAACGACAGTTAATGATCATATTGAGAAGCATTTCTTCCCAACTGAGTGACAGCCTCACCAAGGACATCATAATGCTCACATCTGCATTGCCAAAGCTCTTCCCTCTGTGCGGTATTTGAATGGGTATTGTTCACTTCTGGCTCTTGGGGGTTGGTTATCCTGTTCTTTGCTACACTTGACCAGTTTCTCTCCGACACAAAGACTTTTTAGTAACCAGGACCAACTAATTGCCTAAAACTGAGAGGGCTACCAGATAAAATGCAGGATGCCCAGTTAAACTGGAATTTCAGATAAATCACGAATCATGTTTCAGTACTGTCTGTCCCATTCTTTCAATATTTGGGACATACTTTTGCTAAAACTTGTTTGTGGTTTATCTGAAATTCAAATTTAACTGGGAATCTCCTATTTTTATTTGCTAAATCTGGCAACTTTAAAATTGCCTTCCTAAGTTTCCTTGCCTATTACCTTGATTGGAGTTGTTTTTTTTGTTTTTTTTGAGATGGAGTTTCGCTCTTGTTGCCGAGGCTGGAGTGCAATGGCATGATCTCAGCTCACCGCAAACTGCCTCCCAGGTTCAAGTGATTCTCCTGCTTCAGCCCCCCGAGTAGCTGGGATTACAGGCATGTGCCACCATACCCGGCTAATTTTGTGTTTTTAGTAGAGACAGGGTTTCTCCATGTTGATCAGGCTGGTCTCAAACTCCTGACCTCAGGTGATCTGCCCACCTCAGCCTCCCAAAATGCTGAGATTACAGGCATGAGCCACCACGCCCGGCCTGATTGGAGTTTTTATTATTCCCAAGCTTTAAACCTCCCCCCACTGCCTGCCCCCCCCACCGCCCCACAGTTTCTTGCTCTACCTGTAAAAGGTTAATAACATTCATTGTATGTGGATTTAGTTATTTGACTTGCAGAGTACAACTTTCCTTAACGTACAATTTGTGTGTGTGTGTGTGTTGAGGGAAGAGAAGAGTAAATCTTATGACCACCGTCATGTATCAATAGCAGTGGTTGAGATAAATTGTATAAAGCAGAGTTGTTGAAAGCAGTACAAACCATTTTTGGAAGGATAAAGGACTAGTATAAATGATTTCCAGTAAGATCACTTTACTTTTAATGCACACCTGAAATAATTTATATTGAGGAAATGGGAGACAGGAATTTTACTATGAGAGAAGGGTAATTTTGAAGAATGGAAAATTTTGAGTCTAACTCAGGTCTGGAAGTAGAATTCTATACTTGGAACTTAGATTATCATGTGGCTACGAGTCTCTAAGAAAAGTAGGATGTTAGAAAGGGATACTGAAAAGGAGGCAGGAAGATGTCAAAGAAACTTTGAATGTCTCAAATTTGTGTGTAAATGTGAGAAGAACTGGAATTCCTTCCTCTTGCTGTCTCTCCTCTTCTGCCTGGCCATCTGCTCAGAACACCCAGAATTCAGGTTAGTTTTTTTTTTTTTTTTTTAAATACTATTATTTACCTGTATTTGGGTTGAGTAGACTTAATATTGTGGGCTAGCTGGTAGCCCCGCCATACTATATAACATTGTTTTTACAAGAAGATGTGGTCTGAGTTTCAAACAAGTGACTTAAAAATAAAATGCTGAAATACGACGTGGTCAGGCTGGGTGTGGCTCATCTACATGGCGGGTACAGAATCCAGATAGAAGACCTGGTCACAGTGCAATGTATTGCACTGAATATATACAAAAAGCAGATCTCAGGCCAGGTGTGGTTGCTCACGGCTATAATCCCAGCATTTTGGGAGGTCAAGGCAGGCAGATAACCTGAGTGCAGGAGTTCAATATCAGCCTGAACAACATGGCAAAACCTCGTCTCTACAAAAAATTAAAAAAAAAAATAGCTTGGTGTGGTGGTATACGCCTGTACTCCCAGCTACTCGGGAGGCTGAGGTGGGAGGATTGCTTAAGCCTGGGGAGGTTGAGGCTGCAATAAGCAGTGATTGGGCCACTCAATTCCAGCTTGGGTGACAGAGCATGACCCTGTCTAAAAACAAACCAACCAACCAACCTCATAGATTCAACTCAATCCAATCACATTCCGGAAGTACTCATGTATCCATAACAATGTTTCAGTCAACCACAAACTGCATATAAAATGATGGTCCCATAAGATTGTGATGGAGCCGGAAAGTTTCTATCACTTAGTGACATGGTAGCCATTGGAATATCCTAGTGCAATGCAACATAATGCATTACTCTCCTTTGTGTGGTGATGCTGGTGTAAACAAACCTACCACACTGCCGGCCATATAAAATTATAGCACATACAATAATGTACAGTATATACTTGATAATAACAAATGTCTATGTTACTCTGGCTTATATATTTACTGTACTATACTTTTATCATTAGAGTGTACTACTTCTACTTGTAAATAAAGATGTTAACTGTAAAACAGCATCAGGCAGGTCCTTCAGGAGGTATTGCAGAAGAAGGCCTTGTTATCATAGGAGATGACTGTTCTATGTGTGTTATGGTCCTCAAAGTTTCTTTGACATCTTCCTGCCTCCTTTTCAGTATCCCTTTCGAACATCCTACTCTTCTTAGAGACTCAGTAGCCACATGATAATCTAAGTTCCAAGTATAGAATTCTACTTCCAGACCTGAGTTAGTCATGGTGCTGAAGCAGGACAAGATGTGGAGGTGATAATGATCCTGACTCTTTACGGGCTCAGACTAAGGTGTGTGTTTCTGTTTTGGTTTTTAACCAAAAAGTTTAAAAAGTTAATTTTTTTTTTTTTTTTTTTGAGATGGAGTCTCGCCTTGTTGCCTAGGCTGGAGTGCAGTGGTACGATCTTGGCTCACTGCAACCTCTGCCTCGCAGGTTCAAGCAATCCTCCTGCCTTAGCCCCACTAATAGCTGGGATTACAAGCACGCACCACCATGTCTGGCTAATTTTTATATTTTTAGTAGAGACAGGGTTTTGCCAAACTGGCCAGGTTGGTCTCAAACTCCTGACCTCAGGTGATCCACCCGCCTTGGCCTCCCAAAGTGCTGGTATTACAGGCGTGAGCCACCATGCCCGGCCTTTTAAAATTTTGTTTTTTAAATAGAAAAAGACTTATAGAATAAGAAAATAAAGAAATGAAATATTTTTGAACAGCTGTACAATATGTTTGTGTTTTAAGCTGTGTTATTACAAAACAGTCAAAAGTTACCCAGCCATGGTGGCATGTGCCCATAGTCCCAACTACTGGGGAGGCTGAGGCAGGAGGATTACTTGAACTTAGGAAGTCCAGGCTGCAGTGAACTGTGACTGCACCACTGGACTCCAGTCTGGGTGACAGAGTGAGACCCTATCTCAAAAAAAAAAAAAAAAAAGAGTTAAAAGTTAAAAAAAATTAAGTTTAAGTTTATAAAGTAAAAATGGTAAGCTAATTTATTATTGAAGAAAAAAATGTTTTTGTCTACAGTACAGCCTAAGTGTACATTGTTTACACTACAGTAGTAGTGTAGTATACAGTTATATCCTACATTAACTACAGTAGTGTACAGTTATGTCAGTAGTGTACGATTATGTACATTACAGTAGTGTACAGTTATGTCCGAGGTCTTCACAGTCTCACTCATGAGTTGACTCACCCAGAGCAACTTCCAGTCCTATAAGCTCCATTTATGGTAAGTGCTCTACGCAGATGCACCATTTTTTATCTTTTATGCTGTATTTTTACCGTATTGTTTCAATGTTTAGATATAGAAATACCATTGTGTGGCCGGGCGCGGTGGCTCAAGCCTGTAATCCCAGCACTTTGGGAGGCCGAGACGGGCGGATCACGAGGTCAGGAGATCGAGACCATCCTGGCTAACACGGTGAAACCCCGTCTCTAATAAAAAATACAAAAAAAAAACTAGCCGGGCGAGGTGGCGGGTGCCTGTAGTCCCAGCTACTCGGGAGGCTGAGGCAGGAGAATGGCGTGAACCCGGGAGGCGGAGCTTGCAGTGAGCCGAGATCTGGCCATTGCACTCCAGCCTGGGTGACACAGCAAGACTCCGTCTCAAAAAAAAAAAAAAAAAAAAAAAAAAAAAAAAAAAAAAAAAGAAATACCATTGTGTTACAATTACCTACAGTACCGAGTATAGTAACATGCTGTACAGGCTTGTAGCCTAGGAGTAATAGGCTGTACCATATAGCCTTGGTACATAGTAGGCTATGTCATCTAGGTCTGTGTAAGTATACTATTATGCTTGCATAACAACAACATCCCCTAAGGATACATTTCTCAGAATGTATTCCCCTAATTAATCAATACATGATTATACATAGATAATAATTTCTAAAGGGAGGTAGAATGGGTAACAGTACATACCTGCTGGGCACCGTGGCTCACGTCTGTAATTCAAACACTTTGACAGGCCAAGGCAGGAGGATGGCTTGAGTCCAGGAGTTTGAAACCAGGCAGGGCAAGATAGGGAGACCCCCATCTCTACCAATAATAATAATAATAATAATAATAATAAATTAGCTAGTCATGGTGCCGCATGCCTGTGGTCCCAGCTACTTAGGAGGCCGAGGTGGGGAATCGCTTGAGGTCCCAGGAGGAGGTCGAGGCTGCAGTGAGCCATGATGGCGTCACAGCACTCCAGCCTGGGCGAGAGAAATCTTGTCTCAAAAACAAACAAACAAACAAACAGAAACCAGTACATACCTATGCATTGTGTTAGGTGTGGGGGTCAAAGGTGAACCAGCGCTTGCTCTGACTTCAAGGTGTTTATAATTAACTACAAAAGGGGACTAAGTTATTATGAAGAAGGGAGTTCATAAGCACAATAGCGGACGAATGTCAAGAGTGCTCTGCAAATGTAAAATGCTAGGGTTGGGGAGGTTGTTCCAGAATGGGCCTTTAGATTCCAACACCTCTTTCCACACCATTAGAAATAACAGAAAAAGAAAACAGTCCTTGAGAGGTTCAAGAATGGAGGACACAAATTCCCGGTGGCCACGCGAGCCGGATGACCTTGGACAAGTTACACAGCCCTTAGCCTTAACCTCCTACCCTGGAAAATGAGGACTACAATGTCTACTCTTCTATCGCGCAGATTAAGCAGGTAAAGTAATGGGCAAAGCATCTACTTTTGTGCAAGGGCTCAATCAACCTTACTTATGACTAGCACTAGTTTGCAACCTCTCCGAGAGGCGGAAAAGGGAAATTCTGTGTAGAGTTACTTTAAGGGTCCTACTTAAGGGCCCTGCCAAACCGTCCATAGTTTCCACAAGGAACACTCTGCAGTCTCAGATTTGCGCTCCTTGCCTGAACCAAAGACCAGCAAAATTGAGGTTTTTCTTGTGTAAACGGTGCCCTGGTCTTTTCTCTGTAGGTAGGGAAGCGGAGCTGCCGCAGAAGCTCCGGTTGTAAAGACGGGAAGCGGAGCACTGGATCTCTGAGGGGTCCCAGGTGCCCACACTCCAGCAGAAGCCACCCCCGCGGGGGAGCGGAGGCGGGGAAGTGGGCGCCGAGGGGCGTGGGGCAACGGCGTCGGCTGTCAGTGCCAGCAGAGCCGGGGCGGGCACACCTACTCACCGCCCAATCCCCGGCCGTAGCCGCGGCCTTATGAATAAGCAACAAAGCGAAGCGCCCTCCCCCTAGCGTCCCAGACAGCTAGGGAGTCGCCGCCGCCGCCGCCGCAAGGCCCGCCGCGGGGATGCCGAGCGCCCGCGCCGCCGCTGCGTCTGTCCTCCGCGCGCTGCTCGGCTGAAGGCGCACAGGTGAGGATGGGCCCGGTTCCGGCCACTTGGGCGGCCGCGGCTGCAGACGTGGCGCCGGGGCAGGGACGGAACCGGAGCCTCAGTGACGTGGGGTCGTCCCGGGAGCGTGCAGTCCCGGGAGCGTTGCAGCCTTGGGTGCGCCAGGCGTGCGCCCCGAGCCTCCTCCGGAGCGCGGTGCCCAGGTGCGGGGTGCGCGGGGGCAGCTCCGGGCGCGCTGGGCGCGGCTCGCAGGCCTCGGAGGACTCACGGCACTCCTTGCTCCAGCCCAGCCTCCTAGCTCCGCACCAGCGAGCCGGCCTTTGTGCTGGCGGAGCTTGCAGGGCTGGCTGCTTTTGTGTGGGCTTTTCTTTCTCCCTCCGCTCGCAATCCCGTAGCAGTGAGAGAGAAGTTCCCGAAAACAACGGTTTACTCCTTTCAAACCGTCGATCGCAGTGTCCCCAATGCCACTCAGAGCCCAACAATCGAGGAGCGAATCGGGGCTGCGGTCGCCACCGAAATGTGTCCTGCCACTTTGCAGAAAACAAACAGTTGAGTGTTTAGCGCAGAGATGTCGAGCCTCCTTGCTCAGCCGCTGACCCGTCCCCCAGGACGCGGCTGGAGGACGCTCCTTGGAAAGGTCACTTAATTAGAAAGAGGGCCTGCGGGTTAGACCTGGGGGAGGCGAGGCTCTGCTTGAGACTCCGGAATAGTTGGGAGGTGCTGCCGGAGGTGCCCAAATGTCTCATGTGCCTCGTGGTCACTGACAGAATCTGACCTGTGTAGATTCCAAACATGTAGAACCTTGGCTGGCGAGGAAGCAAGCAGGAGCGAACAAAACAGGACCCTTAAGAGTTTGGGTTCTCAAAGATGAGAAATCCTTGACATTCCCAGATGATCCCGAGGATCCGCCTAGCACTTGGCATCCAATTTCAGTGCAGAACTGATGTGGAAGAGAGGAGAGATGGCTGCTTTAAAGTGTCTGCCTTCTTTCTTTGCAAGTTTTAGTTTGCAACTTGAGGGGGAGTGTGGAGTGGTTTGCAAAACCATCCCTAGAGTTCTGAAGGATCTCTTCTCCAAAGAACAAAAATTCTTGAGTGGTCAGAATTCACATGCCTGCTCTTTCTTTTGGTTTATTTCCTTGGTGACAAGTGATGCTGTTGGGCTCCAAGGAGTCTCCTTTAAGCCAAGCATGTACAGTCATTGACTTTGGCACACATGCCAGTGGAACCCCACAGTAGCATCTATTGAAACACACAACCGGGTAAGGTTTCACAGTATCAGAACATTGCTTCTTTTACACACACAGATTTAAAGGTACTCTGACTTGCTGTTATAAATAAAGTGGTATTTTTTGTATTTGTCATAATAATGAACCAAGCACTTGTGCAGCAGACAGATTTGATATTGGTTGAGTTTATTCATAAAAATTCCCAAGGCTCACCAAGTATAAGGTAGCTACAGCAACGGAGCCAATTAGAGAGATGTGAATTTGTCTTTGTTTTCATGGGAGGTTTCTTACTATATATTCCGGAGTTTCCAGATCTTTACCATATTATAATTTGGCATTACAGAAATGGTTTGATGCTAAATATAAGTATAGAATCAAAATGAGGAAAATGGGTTTATCTGTTATGGAAAACGTCCACTCTCCAACTAAAGGTGTCCTTTGCCCTTTATTCTGTAGCTGTTTGTCTGAAAAGTTGTGTGTGGAATTGTATTTTTGTTAATTGAACTTATAAAAATTCTCACATAGGGAAGCTGTCTATTCAGAGGGAACCTGGTTTTAATTTTTGTAAAATGAAAACTCATTCCCTAATCAAGATGTGAGGTCAATCTTATTTTTCCATATTGTGTTTACTTGGTGATTATAAGAAAAGTATCTGAAGCTAGTTTCAGCTTCCCTTTAAATGTCAACTACTTAGAGATCTAGTCAAGCAAATGGCTACATTTGTGTACCACAAAAAACAAAAATGAAGTGTCCAGTTGGGTCACTGAAATAAACTGTCTTATGGATGGAGAAGAGCTTGTTGATCAAGATTGATCAGGATAAGATTCTGCAGACAGCAGAAGCCTCTCAGGTCACATTGTCTACGTGAAAACTGAAAGGGGAAGCTCCATGGAAATACCTTGGTGAAAAAAATGCTGCTCCATTTGTGGCTGATGTTATGGATGCTTCAGATTGCTCACATTTCTGTAGTTTGATGGGAATGCATGTCAGTAGCATGCTGGTATGTCTTATGTTGCATGATACTGTACTTTTTTTCAAATGGCTTTTATGTCTATTATCACTTGTGTGTGTTCTCCACCCTTCAAAAAAATATAACAAGCATTGTTATTTCTACTTTACAACAAGAAAACTGAGTTTCAGTGATTCGCCTAAGGTAGAACTGGAACTCGAAGAAACCTATTTTTAAATCTTCAAGTCCATCTCCTTTTACCAGGGATGAGATGATATGCTAGGGGTAATAAGCACGGATATCTTCATTTGTCTACATCACTAATTTGTAGAGACTAAAGCTTTTGGGCTCAGTATGTAGGACTTAGGTATGGTCTTCAGGGATGGTAAATTGCTTTGCTGGTATTTAGTTTCCAGAGTAGCTATTTTGACCCCAGCCTACTTACCCTCTTTACTGCCAGCTCTGGGGCTGCTTTCCTCCTGGGGGACCATGCTTTTCTTTGTGGTTACTTACTCCTTCTCCTTCCATTGTGATGGAACATGCTGCTGAAAGGATCGTCTGTTATTCAGCTATGTAATTTATGGTGAAGGATAGCTGCAGCCCAGATCCTGAAGCCAATATAACACACCAGTGATGATTGTCAGTAGCACAGTGAATCAGAAATGTGGTACCTTAATGCCATGTGCCACAGCTGGGTTAATAGGGTGAAAGTCTTTATAAGCTCAGCTTTAAATAAATACAGTAGTATTGGCAATAAGATAGTATTGGCAGTAAGAACCTTAAGGATTTAAAAAAAGAAAAAGTAAGACAATGATAAATTAGTCATTGAGGAAGGGTCATGAAAAGAATAAAATGGAAAGATTGTTAAGACACAAAGACACAAAATGGAAAGATTATTAAGACACAAGGATTATTAAGACACTTTCCCCCTCATCAGAGAGTCACTAATTGTATTTCAAAAGGTGAGATGGTATTTCAATCATGTTGACCTGAAGCTGTAAGACTTGTTACCTGTAACTGTTGGTCTGTTGTGTGTGTGTGTATATGAAATAAACTCTGAAACGTTAAAATATGGCAGCAATGAGAACATATAAGTTATTGTTAGAGTGTCACATTAAATAAGTAGCCAAAATTGGCTAGGTATTGAATAAAACATACAATTAGACACAGACCATGAAATGTCGTTTAAAAAATCTTACAGTACAAAATAAAGACTCTAAACATTCTTTTTCACATTCTTAAATGGTTATTTATATTCACATCATGCCAACAAATATTTATGGAATCTCTCCTCTTTGTGCCTACCCTTATTGCTAATTATGTGGCAAAAAAAGGAATGGTAAAGACTAGTGTTTGTGTGCAAAGAACACAATCTCATTTGAGGTGCTGAGACTTACATGACAATTCATGCTACAGGAGCTAGGAGAAGGGTAGGGAAAGAATGGGCCAGAATGGGATGTGACCTGGGAGGCCAGGGTTTGGATACCTGGGCAGGGAACCATGGGTCGTACAGTGTCATCCTCAAAACTTGGGAGCCTGAATGCTGAGCACGGTGGCTCATGCCTGTAATCCCAACACTTTGGGAGGCCAAGGTGGGTGGATCACGAAGCCAAGAGTTCGAGACCAGCCTGGCCAACAAGGTGAAACCCCATTTCTACTAAGAATACACAAATCAGTGGGGCATGGTGGTGGGTGCCTATAATCCTAGCTACTCGGGAGGCTGAGGCAGGAGAATTGCTTAAACCTGGGAAGTGGAGGTTTTTTTGAGCCAAGATCATGCCACTGCTCTCCAGCCTGGGCAACAGAGCAAGATTCCATCTCGAAAACAAAACAAAACACCAACTTAAGAGCCTGAGATGAGTATGGCACTTAAAAGTGCTATGTATGTGACTGATGATGGTGTTTATACTGGGCACCATGGTGTGGGGTTGCATTATTAGATATGGACCTTGGCAATTGTATATTTGGGGACATTATATGCTGTGTTTTGGGAAAGCAGAGAGTTGTGTGGCAAAGGTAGGGACCTTGAATTCTTGCAGAATCCAAAAGATCAAAAACAGACACTATTCCTTAGGCAAGTTACTTATCCTCTACTGGCCTGTTGTTTTCCTCATCTAAAAAGTGGGAATAACGACAGTATCTACCTTATTAGGTTGTTGTAAGGATTAAATAAGATAATTTCCATTGGGCACTTAGAATGCTTGGCACATAGCAGCTCCCAAGTGGTAGCTGTCTTTGATTGATTATTGCAATTTTTAGTCTTCAGAATAAACTGGCTGGGTGTGGTGGCTCACACCTATAATCCCAGCAATTTGGGAAACTGAGGCAGGCGAATCATGAGGTCAAGGGATTGAGACCATCCCGGCCAACATGGTGAAACCCCATCTCTACTAAAAACACAAAAATTAGCTGGGAGTGGTGGCGCGCACTTGTGGTCCCAGCTACTTGGGAGGCTGAGGCAGGAGAATCGCTTGAACCTGGGAAGCGGAGGTTGCTGTGAGCTGACATCTTGCCACTGCACTCCAGCCTGGTGACAGAGTGAGACTTTGTCTCAAAAAAAAATAAAATCTGGATTATATAAAATAGATTGGAGAGGAGAGAGCCTAGACAAGGTCATCGATTAAGAGGCATTTAAAATACTAACAATCCAATGAGGTGATCAGAAGTTACAATTCCAAAAGAGGTTATGAGAGGAGGATCCACAGCAGTTGTGAATCTAGAATGTAAAGGAGAGAAGAGTTCAAGGTGGCCACCAAAGTTCAGATGAAGATGGTTATGTTTGAAGTGTCATCAAAGTAACTTACACTTGACAATGAAAAGCCAAGATGAGGTAGCTTTCTTCACCTACCCCACAGTAGCTCTCTGTAGTTTTTGTGTGTATCATAAGAAAAGGAAAATATAAAGCAAACTGTCACCAGTTTATTGGCAAACTCTACAGTCCTCCTTTGTCTTGAGTACTCTTGGGGCGATGCTCATTGTGCCTTAATATTATATGTGAAACTCAGTTTACGCTGGAAATAGTAGCTTCATCACTGGTGAGAATGATTTAACATATTGGTTTCCCTTTTGTGTTTTCATTTTGGTAACGTACTGAAATAGCAGTATTCATTTTAGTTGGAAAAAATATTGACCCAGTGCTTACAAAATCTGATTAACCAGATGGCCAAGGCTGGTATTTTTTTATGTTGCCTTTCATTTGTCTTTGAAACTTGAATATGCCTAGACTTGACAGAGAAACAGATTCTGGACTGTAGCTATGTAAGATTGTCAAAGATAATGCCTGACAGAACAGCTTATCTTGCTCACTGGTGGCAGAAATGCGTAAATTGTTCAGAAGAATGCCAAGCTATTAGGATAGATACCTTGATAGCAAATGATCGACAAAGTGCTACTGACCTGCTCTGAAGGAGATGCTTTTCAAGCTATTCAAAGCTGATACCCAACATCAGTTGGTAATTTGGTTAGAGCTTATTTATCTGAATTAATTTGCATCGAGAGAGACAGGGAAAAGAAAGCAGCATCCAAATACACAGTGGGAGGGAAAAGTAAGAGGAATGTTCTTTTTGTTTGTTTGTTAAATATCCTTATGATTGAGCTAATTGAAGATAATTAAGACACAGAATTCTAATATGCAATGGAATCTCTCCTCCTTCCACTTCTTCCAGCAAAGTGGGCTATAGACATTCATCTGTTTGTTCAGCCAATATTTACTGAGCATTTCTTCTGTGTCAGGCACGTTGCCAGGAAGGGGATACAGTATTGAGGAAGAAGGAAAAGGCTTAAAATATGGTTGCAGATGGTTATTTAGGTTTAGAAATATTGTCGAATTGACAACAGTCTTCTCTTATTTATTTTGAGCATCATGTAACTCCCATTGTGGGACATCAGACTAATGGGAGTGACTACATGAACCTATACTGGGCTTTGAAAGATGGAGAAAATCCGGGAATTTGAAGGTCATCTATCGGTTTATCTGAGTTGCAGGCGTGTTCCCTGTTATTCTTCTTACAGGTTGTCTTTTTTCCTTTTAACGTACAAGCGTTGCTTTCAATAGTGGGGAGAGGGAACATATGGCCTCAATACACAGACATAGAGAAAGCTTGCATAAATACCTCTGAAAAGGGGGAAAAAGCAAAGGCTTGTGGTTCACCCCCACTCTTTCTGTTGTCACTGAATTTAGAAAGCAGGTGGCTGACAATCACAGAAGGAAAGTCTTTTGGAGCAATAGCAGAATTCCCTCCACACAAAAATCCTAAAACCCAAGATACAGGTGAAAATAAAACTTTGAAGGAAAATTATGTTTTGGAAAGGCAGTGGGGCTGTATTAAGTCTTTATTATCTATCCCTTCTTCCCTTGGTCTGATTTGTTTGTAAAATTTTTCTCTCAGTCCACACGACTCCATAACATACACATAACACATAAAGCATCTGCTCCATCATTTCAGCGCCTTTCCTACTTGATGGCAACATTATAGGAATATAGAAATATTTGTATTTTTATTTTATGTCATATAGGTGAGGTGTAAGAATAAAATCATGGATGAAGAAGGGATTTCAATGATTATTTTAATTCCTCATTTTGTCAAAGGAGAAACTGGGGCCACTTGCTCAGTATCATATAAGCAAGTTTTAACATCAATAAAGTTACGATTCAGGAATCATTTTTCTGATGCCAGCCCAAGGCCCTCTAAACTCTTATTACCATTCATGATGGCCTGGGGTTTTCAGATTTTTATTCAGAAGTATGGGGTCATGTGGGCCAAGGTTTTAGGCCACACGTTCAGTAAGATTTCACTGAATAGAAAAAGTGTTTGTTTAGGAAGGAGCAGCTACCTGAATGGATCAGAAATGAACCATAGCGTTCTATAGCTTTTATGACTCTTCAAGCACGTAGATAGAATTTAGTAGGTGAATTTGTCTGAACAGAAACCCAAAGGTGTAATTTCATTGACTGTCAATACTCTTGTTTCACAGCTATCATATATATATATATATATATATATATATATATATATATATTTTTTTTTTTTTTTTTTTTTGAGATGGAGTTTCCCTCTGTCACCCAGGCTGGAGTGCAGTGGCACGATCTTGGCTCACTGCAAGCTCCACCACCCAGGTTCATGCCGTTCTCCTGCCTCAGCCTCCTGAAGAGCTGGGACTATAGGCGCCCACCACCACTCCCGGCTAATTTTTTTGTATTTTTAGTGGAGACAGGGTTTCACCATGTGAGCCAGAATGTTCTCAATCTCCTGGCCTCATGATCCGCCCGCCTTGGCCTCCCAAAGTGCTGGGATTACAGGTGTGAGCCACTGCGCCAGGCCTCATATGTTTTTGTTGTTGTTGTTGTTGTTGTTGTCTGTTTGTTTTTGAGACGGGCTTTTCTCTGTCGCCCAGAATGGAGTGCAGTGGTGTGATCATGGCTCACTGCAGTCTTGACTTTTCAGGCTCAAGTGATTCTCCCACTTCAACCTCCGAGTAGCTGGATCTACTGGCATGTGCCTGGCTAATTTTGTAGAGATGAGATTTTTGCCCTGTTGCTCAGGTTGGTCTCAAACTCCTGGACTCAGATGATCCTCCTGCCTTGGCCTCCCAAAGCATTGGAACTACAGGTATAAGCCACCGCACCTGGCCCCTTCACTACGTTTTTGTTTTAAGGAAGGCAAATAGAGGCATCAAGCCAAATTCAGTGATCTGTTACCTGGCTATGAATTAGAGTACATCCTGGCTCATCTAAAGTACAGTGATAACTAATGTCCAGAATGTTGACATGCTGTGGCACATGCTGTTTCCTCTTTATCAAATATCTTTGCCATTTTCTCTTTTTAGAAAAGAACAATGCAGCCAGGTGTGGTGGCTCACGCCTGTAATCCCAGCACTGTGGGAGGCTGAGGTGGATGGATCGCTTGAGGTCAGGAGTTCGAGACTAGCCTGGCCAAATGGTGAAACCCTGTCTCTACTAAAAATACAAAAATTAGCTGGGTGTGATGGCGGGCACCTGTAATCCCAGCTACTTAGGAAGTTGAGGCAGGAGAATCACTTGAACCCAGAAGGTGGAGGGAGCAGTGAGCTGAGGTCATACCACCGCACTCTAACCTGGGTGACAGAGCAAGACTCTTGTCTCAAAAAAAAAAAAAAAAAAAGATGGGCACAGTGGCTCATGCCTGTAATCCTAGCACATTGGGAGATTGAGGCAGGTGGATCACTTGGGGTCAGAAGTTCGAGACCAGCCTGGCCAACATGGTGAAACCCCATCTCTATTAAAAATACAAAAATTAGCTGGGTATGGTAGTGGGCACCTGTAATCCCAGCTACTTGGGAGGCTGCAGCAGGAGAATCACTTGAACCTGGGTGACGGAGGTTGCAGTGAGCCGAGATGGCATCAGTGCACTCCAGCCTGGGCAACAGAGTGAGACCCCATCTCAAAAACAAACATACAAACAAACAAAAACAATGCTAGCTAACAGTATGTAATTTAATATTCAGATATGTTTGTTTCAAACCCCCATTTGCATATGGGGAAACTTAGCATCCCTCTCATTATCATTGCAGATTCTTTGGGGACTTAACGTTTCTTTTAGTCATCTCTGGCTTCCGTTTTCTTCTGCTAAATTTGTAATCCCTGATATGCTGTTTCTTTTCTGCACATGACACTATTATACTCATGATGCCATTCCATTCCTGTATTTCCCTGAAGCATCGTGGACTCAAGATTTCTGTGTAACAAATTACCCCATAGCTTAGTGGCTTGAAATAACAATAATTATTTGTTATTTTGTACCAGTTCTATGCATCACAAATTTGGAAGTAACTTAGCTGCGTGGTTCTGGCACAAAGTCTTTCAAGAAGGTGTAGTCAAGATGTCAGCCAGGGGTGCAGTCATCCGAAGGGCTGACTGGGGCTGCTGGACCAATTTCCAAGATGGTACACTCATATGGTGGTGGTAGTTGGCAGGAGGCCTTGGCTCTAAATCCATGGATTCCTTTTTTTCTCACGTAGAAAAAGTCAGTCTTCTTGTGCTGTGTGGTGGTGCGTGCCTGTGGTCCTACTTACTTAGGAGCTTGATGCAGGAGGATTGCTAGAGCCCAGGAGTTCAAGTCCAGCCTGGGGAAAGAAAAAAAGAGAAGGAAGGGAAGGGGAGGGGAGCTCACACCTGTAATTTTAGCACTGTGGGAGGCTGAGGCAGTTGGATCGCTTGAGGTCAGGAGTTTAAGACTAGTCTGGCCAACATGGTGAAACCCCATCTCTAATAAAAATACAAAAATTAGCTGGCCATGGTGGTGCATGCCTGTAGTCCCAGCTACTCGGGAGGCTGAGGCACAAGAACTCAGGAGCTGGAGGTTGCAGTGAGCTGACTCGCACTGCATTCCAGCCTGGGCGACAGAGTGAAAGTCCGTCTCAAACAAACAAACAAAAAAAGAAACAAAAAAAAGAGGAAGGAAAGAAAATTCAGCCTTCTTTTTGTCTTCAGCTGTGTAGATCATGTCCTGAGGACTTTACCTTTCTTCCTTCTTGAAAGGACCTACAAGACTAAATGAGATAACACGTGGAAGCTTTGAAAACTCCTTAAGGGAAGAAGGCCCTGTGATAATAAATTTATAAATTTCACACGTGCACATCATTTGCTTAACTTAGATCATTGAATGATTAGACATGAAAGAGAAACAAATGTAAACTTTATAAAGTTGAGGTTTTTATTTTAGAATTTTAGTTTCAAGGTTTAATTTTCTAGAAAACTTGCAACATCTCTGAGAAATTTCTGATGATGGGAAGAGAAAAGGTCCTACTCAGCAAAATAGATAAAAAAAAGAACTGAAACCCTTAAATTTGGGGGGAAATTAACAATTTTAATATAGTTTTAGTTGTAATGAGAATGTGAGTAGTTGATTTTAAATACTACAATACATTTTTTATCTTATAATAATGGATATTCAGTAAAGATTGCTAATTTTAAAATATATTTTTTTTCTGAAACTATTAACCTTGCTTAAACTCTTAAACCTTTTCTAATCCTTCAATTTTGAAACATGTTTTGCCTGTAATTTGTATAGTTGTTGCAGAGAATAACAAATGATTTAAGCATTTAAAAATACATATTTTCTTTCTTTCTTTTTTTCTTTTTTCTGCTCTAGTCAACGAAAGGGACACTTTATTGTGGCTCCAAGGCCATGGGTCCTGGGCAGAAGGCTGCTGACCTTCGAGGAAGGAAGAACCTTATTTGACCTTCTTCTTGGGGTACAGGTTGTTGCTGTGGCCAATTTCTTCTTGCGGCAGTTGATAGCACGGGGGTGCAGGTAAGCATAGCCCTTGCAGCAGATCATCTTGTCGCAGTTGTATTTCTGGGTGAGCTGGCGGAGGAAAGGCTTAATAATGCCACCTTGCAGGCACAGCAGCAGGTTTAGGGTGGACTCTTTCTGGATGTTGTAGCCTGAGAGAGTGCGGCCATCCTCCAGCTGTTTCCCAGCAAGTATCAGACGCTGCTGGTCAGGTGGGATATCCCTCCTTGTCTTGAATTTTGGCTTTGACATTCTAAATGGTGTCACTGGGCTCAATCTCAAGGGTGATGGTCTTGCCCGTGAGGGTCTTCACAAAGATCTGCATCTCTGCGTCTGCTGCTCGGCTGCCTCGCTGAAGAAAAAGAGCTAAAAGACACATTTTCATTGAAAACTATTTACTTACTTTGAAAAACTCTTAAAAGTGACTGGTATTCAGCATTTAATGCTGATATTTAGTGTTTTCAAACATACTTTTCTTAGTCCATTTGGGCTGCTATAACAAAGTATAATAAACAGGATGTTTGTAAACAACAGAAGTTTATTGCTTACAGTTCTGGAGACTGGGAAGTCCAAGGTCAAGGTGTCAGTAGATTTGGTGTCTGGGTAGGGCCCACTTTCTGGTTCACAGAAGGCACCTTTTTGCTGTGTCCTACATGGTGGAAGGGGCCAGGGAGCTCTTGGGGTGTCTCTTTATTTTATTTTATTATTTCGAGATGGAGTTTCCCTCTTGTCGCCCAGGCTGGACTGTGATGGCACGATCTCAGCCCATTGCAACCTCTGCCTCCTGGGTTCAAGTGATTCGCCTTCCTCAGCCTCCCAAGTAGCTGAGATTACAGATGCCTGCCACCATGCCCAGCTAATTTTTTTGTATTTTTAGTCAAGACGTGGTTTCACCATGTTGGCCAGGCTGGTCTTGAACTCCTGACCTCAGGTGATCTGACTGCCTCTGTCTCCCAAAGTGCTGGGATTACAGGCGTGAGCCACCTCGCCTGGCCCTCTTTTATTTATTTATTTATTTATTTTTGAGATGGAGTCTCCTGTCCAGGCTGGAGTGCAGTGGCATGATCTTAGCTCATTGCAACCTCCACCTCCCAGGTTTAGGCAATTCTCCTGCCTCAGCCTCCCGAGCAGCTGGGATTACAGGTTTGCGCCACCATGCCTGGCTAATTTTTGTATTTTTTTTAGAGATGGGGTTTCACCATGTTGGCCAGGCTGGTCTCAAACTCCTGACCTCAAGTGATCTGCTGGTCTCGGCCTCCTAAAATGCTGGGATTACTGGCGTGAGCCACCACGCCTGGCCTGGGGTCTCTCTCTTTTTTTTTTTTTTTTTTTTTTGAGACAGGGTTTTGCTCTTGTTGCATAGTCTATAGTGCAATGGCATGATCTCAGCTCACTGTAATCTCCCCCTTCCAGGTTCAAACGATTCTCGTGCCACAGCCTCCTGAGTAGCTGAGATTACAGATGCCTGCTACCACTCCCAGCTAATTTTTGTATTTTTAGTAGAGACGGGATTTCACCATGTTGGCCAGGCTGGTCTCTAACTCCTGACCTCAGGTGATGCACTCACATTGGCCTCCCAAAGTGCTGGGATTACAGGTGTGAGCCACCGTGCCTGGCCCTGGGGTCTCTTTTATAAGGGCACAAATTCCATTCATGAGGGTTCTGCCCTCATGAAGTCATCACTTCTCAAAGGCCTCACTTCCTAATACCACCATGTTGCTGATTAGGTTTCAACACATGAATTCTGGGGGCCACAAACATTCAGAATGTGGCAACACTTAAAAAGTTATTTGAATGAATGTGTAAGACTTACTTTTTATTTCTTTGACATGTTGTTATTTCTATATCATTTGACTACATGGTTAATAGAGGAATTTGGAGAGAATATTGCAAATGTGACTTCAAGGGTAATTTATTTCAAGTAGGTATTTAAGAAACAATGAACTTAATACTTGAACTATGTGTACCTTTTTCTAGGGAACCTCAAGTTAAATCAGCAAAATTCAGCAGGGAAAAATGAACTGGGTTAGCCATGTCTCAAAGGTACAAAGAAATAGAACAGTCCTCTCCTACCTACCATCTCTGTGTGTTATAAAGTCAAGGAGATTATTTTACTTACGGTTTAATTTAAAGAGACTTATTTACAACACGTATTTATATGACAGTTTGATATGCTTTATTTTTCTGCAGGATTCAATTACTGGACTTGTCAACTCTGCCAGTGTATGTGCCATTTCTCTTCCACTATGAGTGGACCGATTGTATTGCACATTTGTCTGGCTTTCTGTAGCCTTCTACTTTTCAACGTTGCCACACAATGTCTGGCCTTCCCCAAAATAGAAAGGAGGGAGATAGCACATGTTCATGCGGAAAAAGGGCAGTCTGATAAGATGAACACCGATGACCTAGAAAATAGCTCCATTACCTCAAAGCAGACTCCCCAACTGGTGGTCTCTGAAGATCCAATGATGGTGTCAGCAGGACCATCGGCAACATCATTAAATAAAGCATTCTCTATTAACAAAGAAACCCAGCCTGGACGAACTGGGCTCATGCAGACTGAACACCCTGGTGTTTCCACTGCTACTGAGTCAGCTGTCCCAGCAGTTGAAGAAGTATTTGGTTCCAGCCAACCAGAGAGAATATCTCCTGAAAGTGGACTTTCCAAGGCCATGTTAACCATTGCTATCACTGCGACTGCTTCTCTGACTATTGATGGAAAGGAGGAACTCCTTACAAGCACTAACTTTCAGCCCATTGTAGAAGAGATCACAGAAACCACAAAAGGTTTTCCGAAGTATATGGATAACCAATCACTTGCAACTGAAAGTCAGGAAGGGGCTGGTTTGGGACATTCACCTTCATCCTATGTGAATACTAAGGAAATGCTAACCACCAATCTGAGGACTGAGAAATTTGAAGCAGACACAGACCACAGGACAACTTATTTTCCTAGTGCTGAGTCCACAGCAGGCACTGAGCCTGGAAGCCTCACACCTGATAAGGAGAAGCCTTCGCAGATGACAGCTGATAACACCCAGGCTGCTGCTACCAAGCAACCACTCGCAACTTCCGAGTACACCCTGAGTGTTGAGCGAGAAACTGACAGTCTGCTGGGAGCCCCAGAAGTCACAGTGAGTGTCAGCACAGCTGTTCCAGCTGTCTCTGCCTCAAGTGATGAGTGGGATGACACCAAATTAGAGAGTGTAAGCCGGATAAGGACCCCCAAGCTTGGAGACAATGAAGAGACTCAGGTGAGAACGGAGATGTCTCAGACAGCACAAGTAAACCATGAGGGTATGGAAGGGGGCCAGCCTTGGACAGAGGCTGCAGAGGTGGCTCTGGAGCTGCCTGAAGGAGAAACACACACGGGCACAGCCCTGCTAATAGTGCATGGGAATGAGAGATCACCTGCTTTCACCGATCAAATTTCCTTTACCCCCACAAGTCTAATGGAAGACATGAAAGTTTCCATTGTGAACTTGCTCCAAAGTACGGGAGACTTCACGGAATCTACCAAGGAAAACAATGCCCTGTTTTTCTTAGAGACCACTGTTTCTGTCTCAGAATATGAGTCTGAGGCAGACCAACTGTTGGGAAATACAATGAAAGGTAAAAGAAAGAAAAAGAAAAACAAGCTTTGGTTTAATTTAGAAACTTTCAATTTTTTTTTTTAATGGCAATTTAGAAATAGATTGAAGTTTTAATGAAAAGCAGGCCAGGTGCAGTGGCTCATGCCTATAATCCCAGCATTCTGGGAGGCCGAGGTGGGAGAATTGATTGAGCCCAGGAGTTTGAGACCAGGCTGGGTGATATAGTGAGACCCCTTCTCTGAAAAGGAATAAAAAAATGAAATTTGAAAAATGAAGAAAAGCAGAAGCATACAAATACATCATCTATTTTATATAAAAATTACACCCAATTCCTGTCACCCCAGCACTTTGGGAGGCCAAGGCAGGCAGCTAGCTCACTTGAGGTCAGGCGTTCGAGACCAGCCTCGCCAACATGGTGAAACCCCATCTCTACTAAAATACAAAAATTAGCTGGGCGTGATGGCAGGTGCCTGTAATCCCAGCTACTCGGGAGGCTGAGGCAGGAGAATTGCTTGAACCTGGGAGACAGAGGTTGCAGTGAGCCAAGAGTGTGCCACTGCACTCCAGCCTGGGCGACAAGAGCGAAACTTCCTCTCAAAAAAGAAAAAGAAAAAAAAATTACACCCAAATATAAATCCTGCCTATAGACCAGTGTTCTTTAACAGGGGATAGTTTTGTTTTGCTTTACCCTTCCCCCAGGGGACATTTAGCAATGTTTGGAGACATTTTTCATTGTTAGAACTGAGGGGTGCTAAGATACTGCTAAATATCTTAGACTACGTAGGACAGCCCCTCATAACAAAGAATTATCCCAGCCAACATGTTAATAGCTCTGAGGCTGAGAAACCCTGATACTATTATTTTTATTTTAGACTAATATTTTTCAAACATTTTACTATGAAAATGTATAAATATACAAGAAAATATGAAAGAATTAGCTATATTTTTAAACTGTAATAAACAATCTTGGATACTTACATACACATTGTAAAATACGCTCACATCCCTTATATTTGTTACAAAAAAAGTTTATGTAAGTACTGTAGTTATCTCGTGGTATTAACTATATGAACTTTCTAATTTTGTTTTCCTAAAACGAGAACATTTAGAAATAAGGAAGGGTAGGTAGGGTGGAAGATAAATCATCTGCTTGCTTGGTTCTGCATTTTCTACTTTCTTTTGGCCTTTGCATCTGTGAATATTATAAGCTGGAAAGCCTTCTATTTATTGTTGATGGATAATGGTTTTCTTTTATTATGGGTAGTTGGACAGATAACAACATTGGAAAGGAAAAGCTTAGTGTAATGTTTACATGCTCATTTCAATTTGTTTTGGAACATGTACAACTGTTACTTCAGCCAATGAGCCCAATTAATGGAAAATATCAAATCAGTAATATGTTTTATAAGGTGTTGAGATTGCATTAAAATGGTGAAAGATCACCTGATAAATGACAAAAGAAAGATTGAATTTTACATGTCGAATTCATTTTTATTTAAAGACTGAAAGACCTAGTATGCTGTTAAGTTTTCATAGAAGCTTCCATAAAATGTCTTGTAGGTTGGTTTTTACATGGAGCTGGGTTCACATGGCCATGAAGACCTTAGATATGACTGAGCAACAAGTTTACTTCAGTTCTTCATAGAACTTTTATTTTTGGAGCATTAAGTCATATAGCCCCAGACTGTTCACTGCACAATTGAATCCATGATTCTTATGTACTAAACTTGTATTGGCTTCTATTAATACAGCCTAGCAAGTAAAATGGAATTGGTAATTTCCTGATTATTTTGATTTTTGAATATGGTTCTTAGTCATAATTGCCTCAGCAAATTGTAATCTTTTAACAGGCCACTTCTTTTTATTCCTAGCACATAGCACAATTCCTGGCACATAGTAGGTACTCAGTAAATATCCTTTCAGTGGATTTCCCGATGAGGATAGAGAACCATGCAGGCCTACGTTATCCAAAATCAAACAATTTCTAAATGTTCTGTGTACCAAGAGGAACAGTCAATTTATTCCTTTTGTTTTACTTTTTTTTTGTCCCATAGAGTTAAAAGGAATGGGAAAGAGTGCAGTTTTTGACAGCAGTTGTTATAGAATAGCCAAAATGTTTTACTACTCAGTTTCAGGTGATCATAAGTATTTTTCTGAAGTAAACAACTCAAATGCTAATCATTTAGAATCCAGGGACCACTTAGGACATTATCTTCTTCAGAATATGCATTGATTTCTGGTGTTTTTGGATATTATTAACAGATGAGTACGTTGAGATTATAGTCAGCCCTTTAAGTCAGCTGCTTCAACTGAAGGTCAGGTTTTAAAAATAATCTATAGGCCGGGCACGGTGGCTCAAGCCTGTAATCCCAGCACTTTGGGAGGCCGAGAGTGGATGGGTGGATCATGAGGTCAGGAGATCGAGACCATCCTGGCTAACACGGTGAAACCCCGTCTCTACTAAAAAATATGAAAAACTAACCGGGCGAGGTGGCGGGCGTCTGTAGTCCCAGCTACTCGGGAGGCTGAGGCAGGAGAATGGCGTAAACCCGGGAGGCCGAGCTTACAGTGAGCTGAGATCCAGCCACTGCAGTCCAGCCTGGGCGACAGAGCGAGACTCCGTCTCAAAAAAAAAAAAAAAAAAAAAAATCTATAATTATTTTTTCTCCAACATGAAGTAGGAAGAATGAGAGATGTTAGGAAAATTTAAAGTTTATTTAAAAATTTTTTATTACTCTTTCTAGTTCTCAGTTTTCTTTCTCTAACAGCAATTATTTATTCAAGATACTATGCATTTTGATATTTCTTGCTATTTCATAAAACTACAAACAGCGCCTGCATATTTATTTTTGTATATGTGTTCTCAAAAGTGTTCATTATGCTTTCAAAAATGAGGGCAACATAGAGAACTCCTACTGCTTAAAATGGTAAAACTATATGTTATTGTCTTCTTGTGGCAAACAGAGCGTTGCCCTACGTGCTAGAGGTACAGAAGGACAATGAATCCTGGCTCTTTAGGGATTTACGGTAATATTGGAGAAAGGAATAAAAGAGAGACAAAATTCAAACGATGATATAGAGTGCAAATATGAAACTCATGTGAGAACCTTACCCTAACTCACATGTTTGTCCTGTAACCAGGTATATTAATCCATCAAATGTAAAAATCTCTTCAATTCAAAAGGAAAAATAGTGTAAACTGGATGAGTACCAAGAAAAGGAACTGCCTATAGTGAAAAACAAACAAATACACATTATTTTAAAGCAAATACATTGTTTTCGAGGCAACATTTTTTTAAAGTAATAGGATATGCCATGATGTCATTAATAAAAACTTTTTTTTTTTTTTTTTTTTTAAGACGGAGTCTTGCCCTGTCATCCGGGCTGGAGTGCAGTGGTATGATCTCGGCTCACTGCAACCTCCACCTCCTGGGTTCAAACAATTCTCCTGCCTCAGCCTCTCGAGTGGCCGGGGTGACAGGAATGTGCCACCATGCCTGGCCAATTTTTTTGTGTTTTTAGTAGAGATGGGGTTTCACCATATTGGCCAGGCTGGTCTCAAACTCCTGACCTTGTGATCCTTCCACCTCAGTCTCCCAAAGTGCTGGTATTATAGGCATGAGCCACTGCACCTGGCATGTCATTAATAAAAACTTTGAGAAACCTTTTTTAAGTTATCCCTAGAATGTTATTTTTCATTGTATAACTTACCGATCTTGCTAAAATACTTAGTATCTAGAACTAATATTTTAAAAAAGAGAGACAGTTAGGTTTTCAAGAAATTTAAGTTTTTAGTTGTTGCTCTGTACAGTGTTTGAAATTTCTAGCATAGCCCCTTCATAAGAAGGCAAATCTTGACTTGTAAGTAGTCTGTAGAAGGCAAAACATTTATATGATCTGAAGAGAAAGCAGAGTATAATTATAAATAGTCTTTAATACTGTATTTGAGGGAATTATAATGTTGTAAAGAAAGTGGACCTGTGACAGATAATGTCATACCCTACCAGTTCTATTCATTTCCTTTTCTGATCTAAAAGCAAGTGTGCATCTTCTACAGAGGCCTCTCTAAGTTGTTCCTTGGGCTTAGCACAGTGGTTAAGAGTGCTGGCTATGTGACCAAAGGTAGGCTCCTTAGCTTTTCTAAACCTAAATTCTGTAAAGTGGAGTTATCATAGCTGGTAATTATTGAATACTTACCAAATACTAGGTATTTTACTTGTGTTATCTAATCTTTGTAACAGCTCTATGAGATAGATGCTATTATTATCCCCATTTTATAGCTGAGGAAACTCAAGGCCCACATATGTGAAATAATTTGTTTATGATCACACAGCTAGTAAGTGACTAAGGCAGGTTGGCTCTAGAGCCTGCATTCTTGAGCTCTATGATGCAGCTTCCATGGAATGATTCTAGCACCTATCTCCCTGTAGCGCATATGGGAGGATGCATACATAAGATACTGTATGCCATGCACTTACCATGGTGTTTAACATAGAAACTCAGTAAATATTAGTTATTGTAATTATTACTCCTTTCTTTTAAAATGCTAGCTTCCTTGACCATCTAGAAATGCAAATGTGAAAAATTAATATACTGTATACAAATGTTTCTGAGAGTTTTTGAGTGTAACTTGGTTCTGTATAATTTGTTTCTTAACAAACTGACTATGTTGACATTCAATCATGTGCCTGAAAGGGAGCTCAGCTATTGATCTTCCTACTTTGTTTTAGATTTCATTTTAGCTTTTTCCATGAACTTCTTTATCTCTGTTGTAGATTGATTCACAACTACTGAAAGCAGTGACAGAGAAAACATTTATTTACTGTCATTTTATTTCTGAGTTCTCTCTTTGCTTTCCCAGTTCCTGAAATAGCATCTGCTCTCCTCCCCCCAAGTTTTTAATCATATCATGATTCTTTTTGTTGTTTTTAAAATAGGGATTTGGCCTATTTTAAAATGTTTTCCCCCTTTTAAGACATCATCACTCCAGAGATGACAACAGCTGTTCAAGAGCCAGATGCCACTTTATCCGTGGTGACACAAGAGCAGGTTGCTACCCTGGAGCTTATCAGAGACGGTGGCAAGACTGAGGAAGAAAAGGAGGACTCCTCTCCTGTGTCTGACGTTCCTGGTGTTACTCAGCTGTCAAGAAGAGGGGAGCCTCTGGCCACTACAGTTTCAACTACAGTCATCCCTTTGTCTTTTGAAGTTACTCCCACTGTGGAAGGTCTGTAAGGGAGGAAATTGGACTCTGTTTTGGGGGTGGATCTCTTCTGTTAAGTGGACAAGGAATAGAATGAGTGAGGCAGTGGACATTGGCAGCCGACGTGCGTGCGTGCATACACACACACACACACACACACACACACACACACACACACACCCCTTTACCTGGAAAGGGGTGCGAACTGTGTCTTGTTTGAAGAGGTGTGACAGAGCCTTACAAGGGCAAGGGTTGGCCGGGCGCGGTGGCTCACGCCTGTAATCCCAGCACTTTCGGAGGCTGAGGCGGGTGGGTCACGAAGTCAGGAGATTGAGACCATCCTGGCCAACATGAGACCCTGTCCCTACTAAAAATACAAAAAATTAGCCGGGTGTGGTGGTGGGTGCCTGTAATTCCAGCTACTCGGGAGGCTGAGGCAGGAGAATGGCCTGAACCCGGGAGGAGGAGCTTGCAGTGAGCTGAGATTGCACCACTGCACTCCAGCCTGGCGACAGAGCGAGACTCCGTCTCAAAAAAAAAAAAAAAAAAAAAGGGACAAGGGTTTAGTTTGTAAGTAAGGTCTCCTGGTGGCTCACCTCTGGGTCCTCACAGGCCAGACCCTCTGAGAAGGCTCTAAGGCTCTTCCTGTTTGGTAACTGCTGCAAGGAGCCGGTGGGGGGGGGGGGGGGGGTGATGAGGTGAAAACAGTGTGGACCTGAATTTGAATCGCAAATTTGGCTTTCACTAATATTGTGGCCTCAAGCTAAGTTTCTTAACTTCTGTAAGCTTTGGTTGTTCACCTCTAAATAATGCCTATCTGTTTTATAGGTTATTTTAAGAATTTGAAATAATGTCTACAAAGTGCTTTCTATATAGGAGGCCCTCAAATGCTCTGATCTCTTAAAGGCAGTGAAGTTTTTAAAGCTGTGTGAAAGCTACTACTGTTTCAGAGTCTCTGGACTTGGGAATTCCTGGGGCTATATTTGGCTGCTTTTAAATTGACATTCCAGACCCAGATCAAGGCTCTTACTCTATGACTTGATTTTGAGAAAGACATTCTGTCTTTCCAAAGTAGTCTTTGAAATATATTTTAATACATTTTTGTTAAATATTTTACCTTTGGCAATATGTAATATAAAATCCTACAACATCTATAATATTGCCAATAGAATAAATGGGAGATTAAAATTTAAAAACAAAGTTCTGATTAGAGATAATATGTTTCCTGGAAGACAACACATTTTCCTGAAAGTCTGTTCTTTGAGGAGTTGGATTAATACAGTATGGGAAAGGACAGCTAACCCAAGTGCCAAACTTACTGTACTGTGTGATACTGGTTTAATCATTTCTTGCCTAAAAAGTGAAAGCACATGCTTACATTTGCCATCATGATTATCTTGTGGGTCAAGTCCTGTCTGTTGTGTTTGGCAGAACAAACGGACACAGTCACAGGGCCAGATGAGGAGTTCACACCAGTTCTGGGATCTCCAGTGACACCCCCTGGAATAATGGTGGGGGAACCCAGCATTTCCCCTGCACTTCCTGCTTCGGAGACGTCCTCTGAGAGAAGAACTGTTGTTCCATCGATTACTCATGTTAATACAGCTGCCTCGTATGGCCTGGACCAACTTGAATCTGAAGGTATTCATGCTTTGAAGGGGATCTTTTCAAGGACTGGTTGAGTGAGTCACTGAGCAGATGTTTTCGAGAAAGAATTAAGTGGGAGTATATTCAATCTGCAGTATAGATCAGAGGTCAGTAAACTACAGCTGTGCCAAATCTGGCCTACCACTTGTTTTTGAATGGCCTGTAAGCTAAGAATTGTTTTTACCTTTTGAAATGATTGAAAAAAAGTCAAAAGAAGAATATTTTGTGACATAGAAAAGTTATAAAAATTCAAATTTCAGTGTTCATAAATAAAGCTTTATTGGAACACAGCCATACTAATTCATTTACATATGTATGTGGCTACTTTTGTGCCACAGCGGCAGAATTAAGAAGCTGTGACAGAGACTCAGTGGCCCACAAAGCCTGAAACATTTATGATAGGGCCCTTTATAGAGCAAGTTTGCTGACTCTGCTATTATCTGTGGTTCTCAACTATAGTTGACCATTAGAATTACCTTGGAGAGCTTCTGAAACATCCCAGTGCCTGAGTCACTCTCCAGTGATTCAGATTAAGATGGTGCGGGGGTGGAATCTGGCATCAGCATTTTAAAAGACTGCCTTAGATGACTTTGGTATTCAAGCTGGTTTGAGAATACTAGATTAAGATGGAGATCTTGAGTTTCCCCACCACATTTTCTTGGTTGCAAGTATTAATGTGGATTGTATTTTAACAGCATTGCTCTGGTTGTTAATGCTGGGTTATTCTCCCTTAGTAACATCTCTGGGTTAGTCTGTGCTACTATTTGGAGATAGGCAATTTCTTTATTTGCTAAGACCAAGAAATTCATGCCAAATTGTACTTTCCAAGACATTGGCTTTCAGCATGTCAAAGAAACTTGGGGCACGGCTGCCTATCAACAAATAAGAAGACTAGAAATATGACACACAGTCAATTGATCAGCATTTTGGCAGGCGAATAGCTCCTGGCTGGAGATACAAAATGTCCAAAGATTTATAGAGCAGAATTTCTTAAATTAATCTGAAACACTAGTAAACTTTTGGGCACTCAATTAGCCATGTGTTTGCTGCAGGAGAAGACATAGGATGTGCTATTATTTTGTTTTGTTGAAAGCAGGGAAGGTGATTGAGCTAGGTTTGCAGCTGACTCTGTTACAGACTTTCTGGGTAACACTGGTTGGCTGCTGAGAGAGAAACATGACATTTTAGGAGCAGCGTGGAGAATTCCAGAGAAACATGACATTTTAGGAGCAGTGTGGAGAATTCCACAGTAGAAGGCTGGTTTAAGAAATAGATAAAAGTGGGCTCAGGGGCTAACAGCTCTTGCATTCCACATTGAGATAAATACTGTATGATATGACTTTGAGTTTAGCGTCTCATATTAACTGTCTGTTCTCCTTGATGCCATCTGGAAAAAGCAGGTTTCCCTAAATTAACCTGAGTTTGACATGACAGCTTTACCCAGCAGGGCTCATTAAATCAGAGAAAAAAAATATTTATGAATAATCCATACTTGTGAAACTGCAGTAATTTTCTAAATTTAGTAGATGATGGCAGTTGTATTGAAATATGTTAGAATTTTCTGACACACCTGAGGTGTCCTGGGGTTTTAGTTCTTTTCTTCTACACAATTCAATTTTAACTACTTTTTGATAATATATTTTGTTAGTTTTTGGTCTAAGTTATCCTTGTCATGGGTTACAAACACATTTTTGGTCAAAAGGTATTATTTTTGCTACATTGTTGGGCTTAAGATTTTGAATTAGCACAGTTTTACTTGTAAATACCAAAGAGTACAACTTATGTTTAATTAGTATACATTAATAATACCACTGTTAGTTTTATGCTGGTGCATCTAGTCCTCCAAAAGCTGAATTGACTGCACTGATTTAAACAAATCAACCTACTAGACTCCTGGATGTATTGGAGGCCTCCATTTTCAATGCATGTTTTTCTACCTTGCCGAGGAATATAAATGCAGCTTGAAGCTTTGACTGGGTGAAACATTTTAATTCTACCATAAGCTTATGCCTAGAGGCAGGTAATTTTTTTTCTTATCTAGAACAGTGTATTACTTATGTCAAGTTATCCGCCTTTCTTGTTTTAGTCTCCGTGATGTGTTTATATGTTATTTTAATATCTTGCTTTTCACTAGGGGGCAGGAGCATTTCTCTGGGAAATGAGGTACTTTTCTCCATGGGATTTGGAAAGGGACATCCCTTGTTAGACACTAGACACCAAAGAAGAATGAACCTTTATGGAAATTTCTGAATCCACAGCTCTGTTTATCCTTTAAGAGATAACTGACAACCCAAATCACTCTAAAAATGATGCCTACTTCCACCCTGTCTTCTTCCTTGCTCCTCACATCTCTACAATATGATGACTGAGAGGGGGTATGAGTTTCTAAGGGCTGTCATAACTAAGTATCACAAATTGGGTGGCTTAAAACAACAGAAATTTATTCTCACGCAGTCTGGAACCTGCAAGTTGGAAGTCAAGGTATAGGCAGGGCTCTGCTCTCTCCAAAGCCTCTAGGGGAGGAACCCCAGGGTTTCCTTGGCTTGAGGCAGCATGACTCCAGTCTATTCATATGGCCTTCTGTGTCTCTGTGCTCAAATTTTCCTCGCTTTATAAGAACAGCAGTTATTGGATTAGGGCCCATCCTAATGACCTCATCTTAATTATGACCCTATTTTCAAATACGGTCACATGCATTGGTACTACCAGTCAGGACTTGAACCTACCATTTTGAGGGACACACTTCAACATGTAACAGGGGGACTGCTTCTGAAGAGTTTGCCAGCTGTCCATGAAGACAGATGTGCTACCTGAGTGATGTGAACTGGTAGAGTGGGAGAAGTTTTGGTGTGTTTTCCATTTCTTAGTCACTGAAGAAAGCCTGCCTTGATAAGTACATGCCACCTTGTGCATATTTCAGTGTCTTTTATCTTGTCAGCAAAAGTGCAGTTTGATTTTTGAAGGGATAATGGTTTATTTTCTACCTTGCCTGATACATTTGGCTTCTATGTCTGACTTTTTTTTTTAGGGAATAAATATTCTCACAACGATAAATGTATTATACTCATTTCAGGCATAACTCTACAAGAGCTGTATTCAGCGTCTTTGAAATACAAACATAACAAAAATGTTCTTTTTATTAAAAATAGGATAATGACAAATTTTATACACATTTTATAACTGCATAAATTAAGTTTTGGACATGATCTTTATATAGGTTGATTTTCTTCTCTTGTTGAATATTAATGTCTTTCCTGCTCCAAAATGCCAACTTAAAATTTCTGATTACTCTTGAAAACATACTTGGAATTTATTTGGGTTAACTCTTTAAAATATTTTAGTACTGATATTTCTTACCTACTTAAAGAAGTCCCACTTTCTGCATATTAGAAATCTGTCTGAAGATATCTACTTACTCTAAATAAATCAAACTTTTAAAAAATTCTTTCTGTATACCCCCATGGAAGATGGAAATTAATCTGTGCTCTAAAGTGATAATAATAATTCTGTAGAATGGAAGGTTGTTGCTTTGGCAGTTCCATATTCAGAAAAATCTATTGTGGGTCTATTTGTGTCAGATAGTAGGTTTCTAAGAACATGTGGGAGATAAGAGTATAAAAACAGATTTCTCAGATCCTGTGATTAAGTCTTTGACTGTCCTCCCTCCCACCCCCCACACTTCTTCCCTTAATATTTGGAAGTCAATATCTGGGCCTTCCAGCTAGCGGGAAGTGGGGAGCCAGTTAGTGCTTGCCATGGTGCAGACCAGACAGGAACAGGAACACAGTGACAGGAACACTGAATTTGCCTGGACTCTTCTGGGTTAGGTCTTCTGCAAGAAAAAAGCAATTCCAGTGTCCCTCATCTGGAGAACTTGAATTCTTGATCGGATTGGTCTTATTTAATATCTTTCTGTGGGCATACATGTTGAGTGTTGAGTATAATCCCATGATATTATCTCAACCCTGTATTAGTCTGTTCTCATGCTGCTAATAAAGACATACCCAAGACTGGGTAATTTATAAAGGAAAGAGGTTTAATAAAGTGAAAGAGGTTCCACATGGCTGGGGAGGCCTCACAATCATGGTAAAAGGCAAAGGAGGAGCAAAGTTACATCTTACATGACAGCAGGCAAGAGAGCTTGTATAGGGGAACTGCCCTTTATAAAACCATCAGATCCCTTGAGACTTATTCACTATCATGAGAACAGCATGGGAAAGACCTGCCCCCATGATTCAATTACCTCCCACTGGGTCCCTCCCACGACACGTGGGGATTATGGGAGCTACAATTCAAGGTGAAATTTGGGTGAGGACACAGCCAAACTAAATTAAATCCCCATTTCCTCATTTGTTTCAAAAGGCCCACTTATAGCAGGCCTTATGAAACAAACTCATAGTGATTGACTTGCTGGAGAATTACCTCCGTGAATGGTAGCTCATGCCTGTAATCCCAGCACTTTGGGAGGTCGAGGCAGGCAGATCACAGGGTCAGAAGATCGAGACCATCGCAGCTAACACGGTGAAACCCCGCCTCTACTAAAAATACAAAAGATTAGCTAGGCGTGGTGGCACGCACCTATAATCCCAGCCACTCGGGAGGCTGAGGCAGAGAATCACTTGAACCTGGGAGGCATAGGTTGCAGTCAGCTGAGATCACACCACTGTATTCTAGCCTGGGCGATAGAGCAAGACTCTGTCTCAAAAAAATTAAAAAAATAAAAAATAAAAAACAAAGAAAATAAATCCAGTGGAGAAGCTATGTTTCTTTCTTTAATAACTTAATTTTTTAAAATACAAAACCAAATATATCCTTTAACTAGTTTTTTCTTTTCTGAGAGTTTTTCCTTGCTTTTCTAAGACTGTTTTGTCTTAGAAAATTTCTGATTTATATTTAGTTTTTAAATGATTGCATTTTTGACATTTTTTTTTCCCAGCCAGACACCATACATGGGGCAGAAAGCTGTCATTATTTTGTCACTCATTGTTTAATCTATTTCAGAGACATCCATTTTCCTGCCTTCATGTGTGCACATGTGTGCATGCATGTGTATGTGTGTATTTAATATCATGGTTGTTTTTGTCCTCAGAACAATTTCAATATTTATTTGCAGTGTCTCTTAATTTCCTTTGCTGAAGACACAGTGGTATTATCTCTCTTTCCTTATCTGGGGTTTCTAGTTCTGTCCCCTTCCAGGGTCTTCTTTACTGATAACAGGAATTTCAGGAGAAAGTCATTTCTGAAAAGTGTGCCTTCATTCAGGTGACTGAATGATATTCTTGGCAGTCTGGTGGCCTCATACTGAAGCCAATATCTTTGTCTCTTTCTTTTATCATCAATCAGAAAAAAATTGGGAAATACATTGTTTAAGTAGCATTAGGAAGAAGATTTTTATTTTTATTTTTGCAGTTGCAAGATTTAATAGAGTGAAAACAGAGCTCCCATACAAAGGGAGGGGACCCAAAGAGGGTAGCCGTTGCTGGCTCAAATGCCTGGGTTTATATCCCGATCATTGTCCCTCCCACTGTGCTCTCAGGCAATAGATGATTGGCTATTTCTTTACCTCCTCTTTTTGCCTAATTAGCATTTTAGTGAGCTCTCTTTACTATCTGACTGGTCAGGTGTGAGCTAAGTTGCAAGCCCTGTGTTTAAAAGTGGAAGCGGTCACCTTCCCAGATAGGCTTAGAGATTCTTAGTTGGCCTAGGAAATCCAGCTTGTCTTGTCTCACAGTCCTCCCTCTCAACAGGAAAACTCAAGTGCTGTTGGGGAGGTTGGCCGACGACCGCTCTAACTGCTTCCTGCTGAACTGGGGTGTAGTAGGGGTTGTGCAGTTGAGATTTCCTTGGGAGGGGTGCCTTCGATGTCATGAACATTGGAGCATGGGCTAGCAGGCCGGTCCAGGAGTTCATGGTAAATTTTAGTTATGGACTGCATTTGGGGCTCCATTTGAAGAACGATTTGTAGTTTTACAGCTTCGATTCTGGAAGAGACAAACTTAACAAAGAGGTTAAAAATTCAGGGATTGAAATGTATGGCCTGCAGTGCAGGGGATTATTTCTTCAGCGAACTTCACAGGCTCTGACTATCTGCTTGATAGTTTTGAAAAGGCCTAGGTCCAATAAATAATGATTTGGCCATGTGATGGGTGCTATCAATGGCTAAGTGAAAGGTTTGGTGAAGGGTTTTAAGTAATTTCTACTGGTTAGCTGCAGGCAAAAGTATTTTTCCTTCTTTGGTGGCTAACCATCTATAGGGGAGGAAAGTACCTCCTTGTGAGGTTCCCTATTCTATTTTTCCTGCTGAGTACTAGGGCTTGGTTTCCCGGAGGGGATTACCCCATACTAGGGGTCCTTCTATAAGCATTTCTAATGGAGGGTCCTGCCTTGAGGCTCTTTTGGCTTCAATATCCACTTGGCAGTTTCCTTCTATTTTCCTTTCCTTTCCTTTCTGATGACCCTGGCAGTGTAAGACTGCCACCTCTTTAGGTTTCTGTACAGCCAATAATAATCTCCTAATGACTTCCTGATGTTTGATAGTGTTTCCTTGGAAGTTAAGAATTCCCTTTCTCTCTATATTGCTGCGTGGGCATGGAGGACTAGGTAAGCATACTTAGAGTCTGTATATATACTTATCCTTTTTCATTCTCCTAATTTTAGTGCCCAAGTGAGGGCTATTAGTTCTGCCAGCTGAGCACTAGTTTCTGGAGTGAGGGGATTACCTTCAAGTATTCCGTTATCACTGACCACTGTATACCTCACTTTTCGAAGTCCTTTTTCTACAAAGGAACTTCCATCAGTATACAAGTTGAGGTCGGGATCAGTCAGGGGAACCTCTAAAAGGTCCCCTCGAGCAGCATAGGTTTGAGCAATTACTTGTTGACAGTTATGTTTTATCTTTTCTTTATTGTCTGGAAGAAATGTCGCTGGATTAAGAGTTGCACAAGTGCGCAGTTGCAGCACTGGCCCTTCAAGTAATAGAGCCTGATATTTAAGTGAATGGTTGTCTGACAGTCACAAGTCTCCTTTAGCAGTGAGTATGCCATTCACATCATGAGATGTCCACACAATAAGATCTCTTCTCTGTATCATTTTAACTGCTTCAGACACTAGGACTGCTACTGTTGCCACTACCTGTAAACAATGAGGCCAACCTTTTGCCACTACATCAGTTTCCTTACTCAGGTATGCCACGGATTGCAAGCTCATCCCTTGGACCTGTGTGAGGACTCCTAGAGCTACTCCTGTTTTTTCTGTGACATATAAAGAAAAGTCTTGCCCTGTTGACAAACTTAACACTGGGGCTTGGGTTAGGGCCTTCTTTAGGGCCTGGAAAGCTGCCTCTGCTTCAGGTGTCCATCTTAATAAATTCAGTATTGGCTTTCTGAATTTCCTTAACTAGTGTATATAATGGTCTGGCTATTTTGCCGTACCTGGAAATCCATATTCGACAGAAACCTGTTATGCCAAGGAACCCTCTTAGTTGCTTTAGGGTTTGGGGATGAGGATAAGCCAGTATAGGCTGGATACATTCCCTACTGAGGGCCTTGGTACCTTTGGATAATTTTAGCCCTAAGTATTTAACCTGCTGTGAGCAGAGCTGAGCCTTTGGTTTGGAAACCTTGTAGCCACAGGTAGTGAGGAAATTTACGAGCACTTGGGTGGCTTGATGGCACAAAATTTCTGAACAGGCGGCTAAAAGTAAATCATCCATGTACCGAAGGACAAGAGTGTCCAGGTATGAGAATTGGCTCAAGTCTTGGGCTAATGCCTGGCCGAATAGATGGAGGCTATTCCTGAACCCCTGGGGTAAAAGAGTCCAGGTGAGTTGAGATGTTGGGTTTGAAGGATCTTCAAAGGCAGATAAACATTGAGAGTCAGGATGTACAGGGATGCAGGAAAAGGCATCCTTAAGGTCCAGGACTGTAAACCACTCTGCTTCCTCTGGTATTTGGGAAAGCAGAGTATAAGTGTTAGATACAGCTGGGTATAGAGGGACAACAGCCTCATTGATAATCCTGAGATCTTGCACGAACTCTCCACTGTCCGTTGGGTTTCTGTACTCCTAAAATTGGAATATTGCAGGGGCTATTGCATGGTTTTACTAGGCCTTGGGCTTTTAGGTCCTTAATCTTTTGGAGTCCTTGTTGGGCCTCAGGTCTAAGGGGGTACTGCCTTTGATAGGGAAAGGAGGCGGAATCCTTTAGTTTAACTTGAACAGGATGGGCATTCTTTGCTTGTCCATATTGTCCTTCTGTTGCCCAGACTTCAGGATTAATTTCTTCCTCAAGCAGGGGACAACAAACGGGTGTTCCTTCTCCTATGTTCAGGTGTATAATGGCCCCTGCTTTTGCTAGAATGTCTCTCCCTAACAAGGAAGTGGGGCTTTCAGGCATAATTAGAAAAGCATGTGAAAAGAGTTCCTCAGTCACAGCTTAGTGGCTGGGAGAAGTATCTAGTGACTGGCTGTCCCAGGACCCCTCGGATAGTGACAGATCTGGAGGACAGTTGTCCGGGACAGGAGACTGAGACTGAGAAGGCCGCATCAGTGTCCAGGAGATAGTTAACCTCTTGGCCCTCAATGGTCAAGCATACTCGGGGCTCTGTGAGGGTGATGGCATGGGCTGGTGCTTGCCCCGGGCACCCTCAGTCCTGCTGCTGGATCATCTCGTTAGTGGCTTCTGACTCAGAGGACCTTCATCCCCTGGGGCAGTGGGCCTTCCAGTGATTCCCTTGACATAAGGGGCATGGACGAGGGGACGGCTTATTTCTACTTGGACAATCTTTTTAAAAGTGTCCTTGTAGACTGCACTGGAAGCAAGCCCCATTAGGCATTCGATGTGCCCAGCCTTTCCCTTTTCCAGAGCCTCCAAAGTCCGCTTGCCTGAGGGCCATGACTAAAGTGGTGGCCTTTTTTTTTTTTTTTTTTATCCATTTGTCCCGTTCCACCTGCTCCTCCTCATCTCTATTATAAAAAACCGAGGTTGCCAAGTTCAATAGGGTTTCTAAGTTTTGCTCCCAGCCTGAGGCGGACTTTTGAAGCTTTTTTCTAATGTCTGCAGCTGACTGACTGATAAACTTATCCTTTAAGATTAGTTGGCCTTCAATAGAGTCAGGTGACAGAGAGGTATGCTTTCTCAATGCCTCCCTTAGTCTCTCCAGAAAGGTGGTAGGATTTTCTTCTTTTCCCTGTGTTATGGTGGACATCACTGAATAATTCATAGGCGTCTTCCTAGTTTTCCTTAGTTCTTCTAGCATGCAAGTTTGCAAATGTCTGTGGCACCAATCTCCGTGTTCTGATTTTGTGTCCTAATGAGGGTCTACACTGGGAACTGCCTGCTGGCCTGTGGGGAATTGTTCTCTTTCTTCTGTTGTCATCCTATCATTGACCTGACTGAGATAACAGAGATCACCAAACTCTCGGCTGCAGTTATGGTGGCACTTCCCTCACTGGGGGCTAGTGTCTGATTTAGCAGTAACATTATATCTCTCCATGTCAGATCGAAGGATTGTCCTAACCCTTGTAAAACATCAATATAACCATCAGGGTTATCTGAGAATTTACCTAGGTCTATTTAATTTGTGTTAAGTCTGAGAGAGTAAAAGCTACATGCACTCTGGCTGGGCCGAATTCTCCTCCTCCCACTGCTTGGAGGGGGCATAATCAGGGAATATTGACACTCCTTGGTTCATTGTTTACCTCTTTGTCTATCTCCTTGTGGACCGTTTGGGTTGAAGGGGGATCCTTATTAGTTGGAGAAGGAGTCGGGAGTACGCTGGGGTAGGGAGGTAGACTCTGAGGGCTTCCTGTAGGGCATAAATCCCACTTTTTACATAATTGCGAGTTGTCTTTTTTTTTTTTTTTAGACGGAGTCTTGCCCTGTCGCCCAGGCTGGAGTGCAGTGGTGCGATCTCCACTCACTGCAAGCTCCGCTTCCCGGGTTCACACTATTCTCCTGCCTCAGCCTCCCGTGTAGCTGGGACTACAGGTGCCCGCCACCGCGCCTGGCTCATTTTTTAAAATGTATTTTTAGTAGAGACGGGGTTTCACCGTGTTAGCCAGGATGGTGTCGATCTCCTGACCTCATGATCTGCCCGTCTTGGCCTCCCAAAGTGCTGGGATTACAGGCGTGAGCCACCGCGCCCGGCCGCGAGTTGTCTCTTAATGAAAAGAAAGTTTGTACATATGGCACTTCACACCATTTGCCTTCTTTTCTACAAAAGAAGTCTAGCTGTAAGATGGTGTTATAATTTATACTTCCCTCAGGAGGCCAGGTTTCTCCCTCTTGAAGAGGATATCATGGCCAGGCGGTACTGCAGAAGAATATAAGTCATTTTTTTCTTAGTGTCTGAGGGTCAAATTGGTCCTAATTCTCCAGAATACATCTTAGGGGCATTTTTGCCTTGGGGGGAATGTTTCCAATCTGAAAAAAGAACATAGGGATGCCAGCACCCCTGGGCATTTTGCGATGAGCATTAGTCCTATAGCGTCCTCTATGGTCCTAATGCTTATTCCTTTCCAGGGTGCATAACCACCCATGGACCTCTGCTTATCGGATTTGTTACGCTCACCAATGTAGCTATATAGCAGTCCTGCACCCCTTTTCCCACCTTCTTGACCACAAAGAAAGGGGTCTGGGCTGCTGGATTCTAGTGGTCCTTTATCAGCATGCCCAACATTGCCTTCCTACTCAGGGGTGAGTCCTAGAGCTGGGCTGGGTTCCTGAATGTTTCATAACAACCTAGCTGCCCCATCAAGATGCATTCCTGTAGACAACAGTTCTTATGCAAATTCATTTCACAGAGGGTGTAGGTAACTTTTTGAGTCAGGAGTGAGATAGTGAGATAGCCTTTTTTGATTCTGTAAGTACTTTAAGGCTTGACTGAGTGCAAACAGCTCGCACGTTTGAGGAGACCAATTAGGCAATTTTTCTAACTCTGCTTCCACAAGAGTCTCCGTATCAATTACTGAATATCCATTTTGGTTTTTCCCTCAATCACCTGGGAGGAACCATCTATCGTCCTGTCCTGAAGGGAGTTTCCTCCTAGGTCTGGTCAGACCTTTGTATAGTAACTAAGATTTAAATCCCCTATTAGGAAATCTGCTGGGTTAAGGAAATTATCAGTGGTTGGTGTTAAATTACCTTTTTCTAACAGAATATCCCCATACTTTAAGATTTTTCGAGTTAGTAAGCTACCTTTTTGCTTTTTTGACTTAGTTCTGAACTGGTGAGGTGTGCTCACAATGAGGTTTCCTCTAAAGGCTGATTTTCTACTTTCTTCTGTTAGCAAAGCAGTTGCCACCACAGATTGAATACATTTGGGCCTCCTGCGGGTTCCTGGGTTAAGGATTTTTGATAGGAAGGCTACTGGTTGTCAGTGGCCTCAGTGCTTTTTGGCTACGCCCTTATTTACACTGACAACGAAGTGATATTGGAGTGTTATAGGGTCATGGAGAAGACCTTCAATTATCAATTATAGGTTTTAAATTTACCCTGGCTTTTAAAGGAATAGGGCACACTGTTGTTTTTTTTTTTTTTTTTTTTTTTACTATTTCTATCTTTCTCTTTTTCTCTTTGATTCCCTCCTTCTCTCTCTCTCCTCCGTCTCTCTCTCTCTCTCTCCTCTCTCTCTCTCTCTCTCCTCCATCTCTCTTCTGTCTCTCTCTCCTGTCTCTCTCCCTCTCCTTTGTCTCTCTCTCTCTCCTCCATGTCTCTCTCTCTCGTCTCTCTCTCTCCTTTGTGTGTGTGTCTCTCTCTCCTATATCTCTCTCTCTCTTTCCTCCATCTCTCTCTCTCAGCCATTTACAAACTTGGGGCCCTGGCAAGGGTGGTAGGGAATGGGTCCCACATAACTGCCCATGTCGAGAGCTGTATGCCTCAATTGGAAGGGACACCAGGGACAAGACTCCCTGGCTTTATAGCCTAGATGCCTAAGGATGCAGCATAGAGCTTCCCTAGATCCCTTTGGAGATACAGCTTGCTAGGGGAAATGAAAGTCTGAACTGTTAGCACCTAGGAGGCAGGGATCAGAGGAAGTAGATTCAGAGGTAAGGAGAATTTTGGGGCTACACTTTCAAGAAAGTCGTGGTCGGGACCCAGGAGGTATGGGTCAGAAGGAAAGGTAGGGGTGCATGCATGGGTGACTGTTGAGTAGAGACTTCTGGCTGTGCCATGATCTCAACCGGCTGATGCTGGAGGGAGTTCGGGATGACAGCTTTCTGTCTCTAGTCAGCCGTCAGCTTCCCCAGGAAAATTGAAAGTGGAAGCTGGCTCTAGGCAGACCAACATCCCCAACACAGAAGGGTTAGGGGTTGTTAGAAAGCCCTTCCCCAGATAGCCTCACACTTGTGTCTTAAGTCCAGCAGCCTTGCTAATCGTTTTTAACTGGCCAACAGGTGGCTGGTATTTTCCTCTAATTCTACGGAAGGATAGGACAGAATACCAAGTGAAAGTGGTCCAATATTACTCACTGCTTTGGAGGTCCCTTTGTGGTCGCCAAAATGTTACCAGGGGGTCCTTGCTCCCAGAGCTCCCAAGATGGTGGCGGGCTGCTTCCAAGATGGTGACAAGCCTCCTGTTCTCTGACCTGGGGTTCTTGGCCTCACGGGTTCCAAGGAATGGAATATTGGGCCATGCGGTGAGTGTTATAGCTCTATTAGAAGCCGTGGGTCATGTAAGAGAACCATGGAACCCAGTAACTAGTGTTTAGCTGGATTAGGACGAACCTGGGCACTTAGCCGTGCAGGAACAATGGCAAGCCTTTAGCCCGATCGGGAGCAGCAATGGGCACCTCGCTGGATCAGGAGCACAGCGGACACCCTGCTGGATCCAGAGGGATGGAAGTCAGAGTTGGGTCTGCAACGGCGGCAAACAGCAGTGGTGGACGGCGAGCGAAAGCTCAGCTCGAGCCATAACAAACACGGACCAGAAGAGTGCAGTTGCAAGATTTAATAGAGTGAAGACAGCTCCCATACAAAGGGAGGGGACCCAAAGAGGGTAGCCCAAGATATTTTTCTTTAAAGATCCACTAAGGATACTTAAGAGCTCATGTAACTTTTATGGGAGAAGCGTCTGCTTTTTACCTGCACTTTAATTCACAAAATCAATTGTTTTGCCCTCCTCATAATTACTCATTTTCAGACTCTTTTCTTATTATTTCTCAATTCTCATGGGAAAATTCTCAATTCTCAACTTAGAAGGCAGCTAGAATGGATGAATGATAAAGAGTATTCAAAATCCCGTCAGGAGGCCATATTTATAAAACCAAGTTTGGTTTTTCCTTTGGTTGCTGCTGTGTGGTATATGATGTTAAAGATCAAGAAGAGTGTGATAGGTTTGAACTGTCTCCTGCTACTTGTGATTCTGTAGTGCGAGATTATGAATGTTCAGTCTGTGTTAAGAATGGGCACGAGTATTGGCTTTTGTTCTTGGAAATGCTTTGGATTCTGCTTTAATTTTGCCTCAATGACAGAGCCACTTAACTGATACACAGTGGAGATGACATGGAAAAGAGTATTCCATGGAATATGCCCTTCATTTGATTTTAATGGTGAACTCAGTGCTGGCTCTTTCTCCCCCAGATGCCTGTTCTGTTGAATGGGAATTAAATAAAAAATAATTTTATAACTATTAACATGATCACATGAAACATCTAATACTTATTGCCAAATATGTTGGGGAAGGATGAGGTTTCCTTTTCTTGTTTTTATTTTTGTGTCATTTTAAGTGTCTTACATGACAGATTATGAAACACAGAATTGCTGGTGATTTCAGTTATCAGTTGCCTCTTCTGGTAAGTCATTTTGTTGTCTTGTCCTGAAATCATTGTGCTTTCTTTGGCATTTATGACAGAGCTCTATTCCTAAGTACCTGCATGCTCTGTGGGTTAGTACATCCATTACTTAGCACTCAGAATGGGCATCACGTTTGCGAATAATGCTCACATAGCCCGTGGTATTTCAAAAATATTTAAAATCAATATTGTGAGGTATTGCCATAAAGCTGTGTTCACAAATTCTGCTGTTGAAGAAAGATACCTGACATTTACTCTCATTTTTCTGGTATGCTTGCTTGCCACAGGGAATTCATTTATTAGTATAATTGCAATTAAGTAAACTTTGTAGAGTTGGTTCCCCTCATCTGTTTTGTGTGTGTGTATGTGTGTGTGCATGTGTGCCTTTTTTTGCCAGTCCAGCACTGCTTAGTAAGTTTACCTTAGGCAGTCATAAAATTATACAGAATGGCTCATGATGATAAAGGATTTAGCTTTGTACATATTCAGTGGTCTTATTTATTCTTTCATTTATGTGTGCATTTAACAAGTATTTATTTGGCTATTCAGATGATACCAAGAATAATTGTGGGTGGATCTTGCTCTTAAGGGAGCGCAAGTGCTAGTAGAAGAGGTAAGACAGATACATACAAAACAGAAATGCAACATAGAAGTGAGGACTAAACTCTGATTTTTTAATCTTGCCCAAATTCCTATCTAAGGAATAGTCTTGGCCTACAAATCATAAATTCTCATCAGATGGGTTTTATTTAATCCTATATATCTTGACTTACTTTCCAACCTGACTCTGGCATAACAGAGGAAGGACAAGGAAGACAAGGAAGAAAACAAAGATATTTTACCCCAAAACGTGTTTCTTTGCCATATCTTGAAACGGCCCTGCAAAGCTGTCCTTTGTGGGGGAAAATGTGCTTCCGTAAAGAATCTCCATTAACAGAGCTAGATCTTTTTCTTCCAGACCCTCCCAATCCTAAAGAGATTAACTAAAATCTGAATAGGAAACATTTGTCACCTATTGTTTCTAAGGGCAGCCACTATAAGACTTCAAAAGAACTTTGGTCTCCACAACTTTATCTTAACGTGAACATTCCCTTTCTATCAATTCCAGGTCTTCCTGACCACCTTGGGCACATGTTCTCAGGACCTCCTGAGGGATGTGTCATGGGCCGTGGTTACTCATGTTTGGCTTAGAATATATCTCTTCAAATATTTTACAGAGTTTGACTCTGTTCACTGACAGAAGGCAGAAAGGACCACCAAAAGAGGACTCTAAGAGTCAGGAGAGAAAAAGGACTCGGAGTCAGGAGAGACTTCAGTTCCATCCTAGAAAAATGCTGGATTGGTGTATATCCCTGTGTGTCTTTGTGTGTGTGGTGTGGGGGAGTGTTTGTGTTATAGATTTGTGTATATATGTACAGTAATGTGCTGTATGATGAAGTTTTGGTCAACAACACACCTCATATATGACAGTGGTCCCATATGATTCTATTGTACTTTTACTGTACCTTTTCTATGTTTAGATACACAAATACCATTGTGTTACAGTTGCTTACAGTATTCAGTGCAGTAACATGCTCTACAGGTTTGGAGCCTAGGAGCAATAGGCTATACCTTATAGCCTACGTGTGTAGTGGGCTACACTTTCTAGATTTGTGTATGTACACTCTATGATGTTTGCATCATGATGAAATCACCTAATGACACATTTCTCAGAATGTATCCCCATTGTTAAGTGATATATGACTGTATAATTTTATTGACAATTGTAGAAAAATGAGTGGGAACAAACCTAACAATATGGAAAAAATTCTAAAGAGTGGTGAATAGATACCATATATACCACACTAGCAATAAATTATTTTATAGCCATGCAGTCAACCAAGTCATAGCTCACTGGTTAGATGAATTATTTCTTTTTTTTTTTTTTTTTTTGTATTTTTTAGTAGAGACGGGGTTTCACCGTGTTAGCCAGGATGGTCTCGGTCTCCTGACCTCGTGATCCGCCCGTCTCGGCCTCCCAAAGTGCTGGGATTACAGGCTTGAGCCACCGCGCCCGGCCGAATTATTTCTTAAGAATAGCTTTTAACAACTGGAGCAGCTGCTTTTCCATGAAGAAGAGGCAATCAGGTGCTCAGCCTCAGGCTAATAAATATCTAGTTTACAGTAAACTAGGTATTTCTATAGAAAGAGATACGTGTCTCTTTTGAGGGTGATGTTCAGATTCCTGGCAAAAGGATTTGTTCTGACTGTTTAATCTGGGCACAGACTCCAGGGTTGAGAATCCCTGTGGGCAGTGGTCCAAGCAGGGCTTTCCATGTGTGGTGGCTTTTGTGCATATGCTGAGGCAGACCCGTAGCTTGGAACTAGATGTGAGTGGTAGAAATTTCAAAGATATTTTAGATGTTTGCAGAAAATTAAGGCATTTTCAAAGGCATGATGTTTCAGTATGAGGATAGACATATGTAAGTATTCTTTGATTGGTGTAAACATGAGAATTTTATTGCATTGGAGGACAAACCATTACAAACCTTAAAAATGTATAGAATAATGTGTGGATGGCATCGACTGCGCTTTATCAAGCTGTATTCATAGCCATGAAGTTTTGCCATTGGACTACCTCTTAACATTTAAATGAATGTATACCCCTGAGGGAAAAGATTAGAAGAAAAATGTAATACACCAATTTAAATGGCCTTACAAGATTTAAAAACTATCACACTTGGAAGCATTAGATTGTTCCTGAAAGATTTACATTGATTTTGCCCTCATTTACCAGGGTCTTTTCTTCTCCAGCCGTTCTGCCTCCTTCTACATTGCTTATCTCCAGACACAATAGGCTACAGAAATTTCTTCTTCTATTAAAACAGCATAAAGAATCTGCAACGTTTTAGCAGGAGAAGGAGATTCTTCAGGTGGGCAGGAGCCTGGCTGCTCCCTCTGGATTTTTTCAAGGTGTCTGCTTCACATGCTCTTTGAGGAATCCTGTTTTCTATTAAAACTCTGGCTCAGGAAGAGATATACATCCTTTCACTTGTTTCAACTGAAATTAGTAGAAATTTTTTAAAGACCTGGCTCAAACCTAAGGGAACACAAAGCAAATAAACTGAGAAAGTGAAAGAAACAGAAAATGAATTAGATTCGCTAGGTACAAATTTCTATCTGATCTTCGCTAATGAGTTTCTAGGGCTTATGGGCCCTGACCCATTCCGTGCTCTGTCTGAGTGTTTTATATTCTATTCCCAAAGCACTGGAACAATATTTCAAGCACTTTGCCAGACTTTCTGGCATCTCAGTGCTTGCCTATTTTTTTTTCCCCTATGTAAAGGGTAAACTTCTCATTTTCTACTCCCCACCCCTGCCCCCACATAGAAGAGCCAAGACCAAGATATAAATTTCTCCTAGGGCTCACCACCGAGTAGTAGTGAGCCCTACCCCCTGCATACAGATTGTCTGTTCTGTTTACAGGTTGAAGGACACACCTTTAATTCCTAGGCAATGACAGTCCTACAATTGTCATGATTAATACCATGTACATGCCACTCTTCAGATAAAATTCCATCCCAGTTCAAGGTATGATTCATTTCCAGGCAGTATAGCACTGTTCTCACCACACAAGAAATATACCCATATGATTAAAAGATCATTCTGTCACATTCTCTAGCAAATAATACTCAGAGCTTCTCTGCTCCATAACCGGGGAGCTATGAAGTTAAGAGGCCAGGAAAGAAACAGAAACAATTCAGCTCAAACCTTTTCTCCTCTATGAAGCCTTCTGGACCACCCAACCCACAATGATGAGTAGAATAAGTGAGTAGAAAAAAGCTTTCTCCCAGCACTTTGGGAGGCCGAGGCAGGAGGATCGCTTGAGGCCAGGAGTTTGACACTAGTCTGGGCAACATAGTGAGACTCCACCTGTATAATTTTTTTTTTTAATTAGCTGGGTGTGGTGGCATGTACCTATAGTCCTAGCTGTTCAAGAGGCTGAGGTAGGAGGATTGTTTGAGTCCAGGAGTTCGAGGCTGAAGTGAACTGTGATCACACCACTGCACTCCAGCTTGGGTGATAGGGTGAGACCGAGTCTCTTAAAAAAAAAAAAAGTTATGCTCATTTGAAACATATATGTGACATAACTTAATGAAAATTGGATTGGAGTTCTATAAAGGCATTTAAATATTTATTTTGATGAGGAAGATAAAGTGTTGTTCAGTTTATTTCCATTCAATCAACATATACTGAGTGCTTATTCTGTGTGAGGCACAATGCTTGATCCTGGGAAGTGAGGCATAAAGATGGATTAAGGTAAAATCTCTGCCTTCAAGGAGCTAAATGCATGCAAATATGATAAGACAAATGCATATTTCCACAAATTATTATGTAAGCCTCATTTTAGATAGGTTGAGTCATGTTTTACATTTTGAAGGGGAAATCTACTTTCATACATATTTTTGTGTAGTCAATAACCTAACCAACCTAGAATTTATATTTTGAGTGTATGTGGATTTTTATATGCAAGTTTTGTATATGTTTGCTTAAAGCAAGTAGTCCTTTAAGATGACTAAATTGCTGAAGAGAAAGATATTATTCCAGATGGCTCAGAATTTATAGATATAATATTAGTATAGCTTTGTGTTTCTCTTTATAGCATACTTGAGAAATAGAATAAGATTTCTGTAGTCTCGTTTTCTAGAGGGAAATATATGAAGCTGTCATCTGAATCAAAAGCGGGTTATTTAATGAGCAGATGTTAAGCCAGGCACAGTGGCTCATGCCTGTAATCTCAGCTACTCGAGAAGCGGAGGCAGGAGGGTCTCTTGAGCCTGGGAGTTCAAGACTGCAGCGAGCTATGGTTGTGTTACTGTACTCCAGCCTGGATGACAGAGCGAAACCCTGTCTCTAAAATAAAGGAGCAAGTATTGAACTCTAGGACTTGTAATTATTGTTATAGGGCTCTACCAGTATAACTATGGGGCAGGATTTATAGAAGATAATGGATAACATACCAATTATATGGGCTCATGGCTGAAAAGGCATTGTTGAGAGCAGTAAATGCGAAGGTACTTAAGTTAACTGGTATCTTCAGCTTGTTAACCAGATATAGGCAATGCTATTATCAAGAGCAGAATCCTCAAATTTAGAAAAAGTAATATTAAATGAAATAAGAAAATTATTTAATTATTTATTTGTTTGTTGATTGTTGAGACAGGGTCTCGCTCTGTTATTTAGGCTGAAGTACAGTTGTGCAATCACAGCTCACTGCAACCTTGGCCTCCCAGGCTCAGACAATCCTCCCACTTCAGCCACCTGAGTATCTGGGACTAGAGATGTGCAGCACCCCACCCAGCCAATTTTTGTATTTTTTGTAGAGACAGGGTTTTACCATGCTGCCCAGGCTCGTCTCAAACTCCTGGGCTTAAGAAGTCTGCCTGCCTTGGCCTCCCAAAGTGTTGAAATTACAAGTGTGAGCTCCTTCACCCCAGTCAAGAAAATATTTAAACAGCTGTCTGAAATGGAAATTGAATCCAAAACATTATGCCACTGGTGTTTGAAGTGGACTATCTTGTCTCGAGCCTTTTTATTTTCTCATGAATGTACCTTTTGAATATTGTTAAGGCTACAATGGAGGAAATTTTAAATTATATATTTACGATTACACAGTGAATGGAAAATTTGAAATTTAGTAAAAATTTTCAAGAAATTTGTATAGATTAATAATGTAGTTTAAAAAGTCATGGTGATGAGGCATTTACCAAGGAGATAACTGAATAAATTAACAGACATGTTTAAGGTAATGTCTATTTTTTTCTTTCAACTTTTAGGTTTGGGGGTACATGTACAGGTTTGTTATATGGGTAAATTGTGTGTCACTGGGGTTTGGTATATGAATGATCCCATCACTCAGGTAATAAGCATAGTACTCGATAGTTTGTTTTTCACTCCTCTTCCTCCTTCCACCCTCCACCCTCAAGTAGGCCCCAGTGTCTGTTGTTCCATTCTTTGAGTTCATATTTACTCAATGTTAGCTCCCACTTATAAGTGAGAACATGTGATACTTGGTTTTCTGTTCCTGTCTTAATTTACTTAGTTTGATGGCCTCTAGGTACATCCATATTGTGGCATAGGAAATGATTTTTTATGGCTGCATAGTATTCCATGGTGTATATGTATCACATTTTCGTTAGTCTACCATTGTTGGGCGTCTTGGTTGATTACATGCCTTTGCTATTTTGAATAGTGCCGCTATGGACATATGAGTGCATGTTTTTTTGGTAGAATTATTTGTTTTCTTTTAGATGTATACCCAGAAATGGGATTGCTGAATCAAATGGTAGTTCTGTTTTAAGTTCTTTGAGAAATCTCCAAACTGCTTTCCACAGGGGCTGAATTAATTTGCATTCCCTTCCACAGTGTACAAACATTCCCTTTTCTCCATAACCTCACCAGCATCTGTTATGTTTTGACTTCTAATAACCATTCTGACTGGTGTGAGTTGGCATCTCATTGTGGTTTTGATTTGCATTGCTCTAATGATTAGTGATGTTGAGCATTTCTTCATAAGTCTTCTTTTGAGAAGTGTTTGTTCTCGTCCTTTGCGCATTTTTAATGGGGTTGTTTGTTTTTTGCTTGTTGAATTGTTTAAATTTCTCATAGATTCTGGATATTAAACATTTGTTGAATGGATAGTTTGTGAATATTTTCTCCCATTCTATTGGTTGTCTGTTTACCCCCTTGATAGTTTCTTTTGCTGTGCAAAAGCTCTTAAGTTTAATTAGGTCCCACTTGTCAATTTCTATTTTTGTTGCAAATACTTTTGAGGGTTTAGTCATAAATTCTTTGCCAAGGCCAATGTCCAGAATGGTATTTTCTAGATTTTCTTCTAGAATTTTTATAGTTTTATGTCTTACATTTAAGTTTTTAATCCATCTTGAGTTAATTTTTGTACACGGTGAAAGTTAGGGGACCGGTTTCAATCTTCTGCATTTGGCTAGCCAGCTACCCCAGCATCATTTATTGAATAGGGAGTCCTTTCTCCATTGCTTGTTATTGTTGACTTTATTGAAGATCAGATGGTTGTAGGTGTGCAGCTTTATTTCTCGGTTCTCTATTAGAAGGTAATATTTAATAATAACATTTGAGATTTTATCTAACTTTAAAATATACCCAGATTACAGATTCTCTTATGAGTATTTGAAATTGGAGAATTTAAAAATGGAGTTTGAAAAGCAAATAAAAGCTCTTACTCAGCTCGTTGGGCCTATTTACAATGTAGATAAAATGGATGATTTTGAATATGGATGCCTTTGAAAAGTACGTTATTTGGATTTCAGATTCTGACAGAAAACGAATGAGTTTTGACATAGCAAAATGACTAGATCTTGGATAAAACATATGCCTTAATAAATTAATGGGATTACAAGTAGTCAGAAAAATCTGCAAGGATTGCACTTTCTAGCTTGGTGTATTCCAAATATGGGCTGAAACCCAAGGAATTAACTTCAAGGAAGAGGTAAGGGTGCTCTGGGACAAACAGTAATATCATTGTTGTACTAGGTGTCTACACTTGAGCCAGTAGTAAGATGAGGAACCTGGACTGACATTTCCACATTAAGCTTGTGTAAGGGGAAAAAAATAAAGTAGTTCCAGGTTTGTATCACACCCTGACTTCCCACAGAAGCAAATGTAAATTCTGTCTGAAAAAAATCATGTCCAATGGAGTCCCACAGGTTTCCCACAGATTAGAACCAAGCCAATGTGAGCAATAAAATAAATGTGTTATAATAAAACATCAACAAATTACCGAGGAAACGAACCACCATGACTGAGAGTCACCAGAAAAGACAAAGACAAGTAAGATTGGCTTACTCTTTACTCAGGACCTTAGATACTAACACTATGCAGACATAGATATGAAATAACCATTTATAAAAGCTTTAAGGAAATAAAAAAAATCACAAAAATGAGCAGGTAACAAAACACTATCAAAAAAGACCCAGCAGATTTTTAAAAATAAGCAAATAGAACATTTAGAAATATAAATATAATGTTTTGGGAAAAAAGCCTCAATGACAGGTTAAATATTCCAAAAGAGAAAATTAATGAACTGGAATACATTATAGAGAGTGTAGCACAAAGAACAAGTGAGAGAACATGAAAGAAAAGCTGAGCTTTATGGAGGGTAGAGTGAAAACTTCTCACTTACCTAATCAGATTTCCGGCAGGAGAAAATAGAGAGAATGAAAGAGATATGGAGTTCATAGAGGGATAGGATTCATAGTGGTAATGGCTGAAAATGTTTTCCAAACTGTGACAAGACATGAATCCATGGATATAGGAAACACAACATGTATCACACAAGATAAATAAACCATCAAAAATGCAAACACAAGCACACCAAAAGATGTACAGGAGTGTTAACAGCAACACTGATTATTTGAAAAAGCAAAAACCTTGAAATAACCTAAATTCTAACCATCACCAGTAGAATAGACAAATAAGTTGTGCTATGTTAATACAATGGAAAGCTACATGGTGCTAAATATGAATGGATGATTGCCACATGCAGCAATATGGGGGTTGATCAGATACTAAGAAATGCATACAATATAATTCCATTTATAGAAATTTCAAAAGCCAGCAAACCTAATGCATGGTGTTAGAAGTCAGAATAGTGCTTACATTTGGGGTAATAATGGTGGTATGAAGGGGGCTTCTGGTACAATAGAATGTTGCTTTTTAAAAAATGAATCTGGGTGGTGAATATGCAGGTTCACGATGTAATAGTTTATTAAGTTGTACACTTATGGTTTGTCAACTTTTTGTTTGTATCTTCTACATCAATAAAAAAAGTTAAAAATGCTCAACAAGATATATTGTAATGAAATGAAAGAATAATGAAGACAAAGAGAGGAATCTGAAGATCCAGATTTAAAGGAAAAAAGCCAGAGGAAAAAGGCAGATTACCTACAAAGGAACAAAATGTAGACTGAGAGCAGACTTAGCAGCAGTGGTGGAAATGGAAACCAGAAAAAAGGAGAATCTCTTTAATGAGATAAGAGAAATTAACGAATAACCTAGAAAGATCTGCCTCTACTTTAAAAGAACAAAGGCAAAAATACTGGCAACAGATTTTAGAAAAGGAACTTATGAAGACATTGCATTTAAGGAAGAAGAAAGATAATTCTAGAAGGAGGACTGAGATGCAAGAAGAAATAGTGAGCAAATAAATTGACAAATATGTACATAAATCATAAGCACTCTGTATAGAATATAATTTCTAATTTATGGAGTAAGAAGAGAAGACAGAGCTAAAATAGTGGATGCCAGTACTTAAATTGGGAAGATATAGTCAGGATTAAAGGGCTCTAAAGCCCTTTTTATTGAGTGATAAAATAGTGATTAATTTCAGTCTTTGGTTAGTTAAATAAGCATGGTAAAATTTAAGAGTAACAACTGAAAAAATGCAGTAGGCAGTGGAATGTATAATTTATAAACCAGTAGTGGGGGAAAACAGAGTAAGAAAAAAAAGCCAAAAAAAAAAAAAAAAAAGGAAAAATTAAGCACAGAAAAAGCGGAAAAAATACAGTAACGAACACAAATACATCAATAATGACAATAAATACAAGTGGGCTAATTATGATGTTAGCCGGAGGTTTCTTGTTGACACATTTTATCAGTGTTATGGACTAAATTGTGTCCGTAGAAAAAATTTATGTGTTGAAGACTTAACCACCAATGTGATTGTATTTGGAGATAGGGTCTGTAACGGGGTAGTTAAGTTATATGAGGTCATAAGAGTGGGGCCAAATCCAATAGGACTGGTGTCCTCATAAAAAGAGAAAGTGGGCTGGGAGGGGTAGCTCATGCCTTTAATTCCAGAACTTTAAGGGGGCGAAGGCAGAAGGATTGCTTGAGACCAGGAGTTTGAGACCAGCCTGGTCACAATAGAGACCCTAATCCCTACAAAAAATGAAATAAATTAGCTGGGATAGTGACATGCACATGTAGTCCTAGCTACTTGGGAGGCTGAGATAGGAGGATCGCTTGAGCCCAGGAGTTCAAGACTGCAGTGAACTGATTGTGTGATTGTGTGACTGCACTTCAGCCTGGGTGACAGAGTGAGACCATCTCTAATGAAATTAAAACAAAACAAAACAAAACAAAACAAAACAAGACAGAAGAAGAAAAAGAGACACTAGAGTCTCTACAAGAGAGGAAATGCCATGTAAGGACATAGCAAAAAGGCGGCCATCTGTAAGCCAGGAAGAGAGGCCTTACCAGAAACCCACCTGGCTGGTGCCTCGATCTTGGACTTCTAACCTCCAGAACTGTGAGAACATAAATTTCTTTTGTTTAAGCCACCTAGTTTCTGGCATTTTGTTATGACAGCCCAAACTTAACACAATCAAGTTGCCCCTTCTTAGTTTGCTGAGTGCTTAGATTTTGTTTTTTTTTTTTGTTTGTTTGTTTTTGGACATTGTGTGGATGTTGGATTTTTATCAAATGCTTTTTCTGCATTGATGTTTCTGTACCTTTTAAGATGATGATATGGTTTTCTTTTTTAGGCTGTTACTATATTGAATTATACTCATTGGTTTTTGAATACTAAAACAGCTTTATATTATTATAGATTATCCTTCTTATATATTGTATTCAATTTGGTAAAATCTTCAAACAAAATAAAATTTGAGACAAAAGCATTCCTTGACATATATCAAATACTGTCCCCAACTGTTAGCAAATATGTTATCTTCAATCACCCATGAAATATTTATAAAAATTGGCCATAAACCAGTCCACTAAAAAAATCCTGACTGGGCGCAGTGGCTCACGCCTGTAATCCCAGCACTTTGGGACCCAAGGTGGGTGGATCATCTGAGGTCAGGAGCTCGAGAGCAGCTTGGCCCACATGGTAAAACCCCGTCTCTACTAAAAATTAGCTGGGCATGGCAGTGTGCACCTGTAATATAAAAAATGAGCTGAGCGTGGTGGGTGTGCACCTGTAATTCCAACTACTTGAGAGGCTGAGGCAGGAGAATCACTTGAACCCAGGAGGTGGAGGTTGCAGTGAGCTGAGATGGCATCATTGCACTCCAGCCTAGGTGACAGAGAGGGCTCCATCTCAAAAATAAATAAAAAATAAATAAAAATAAAAATCTCAACAAATTTTAAGGAATTGGTATCATGCAGGCTGTATTCTCTGATGGTTGTGTAATTAGGTTAGATATTAATAATGAAAAAAGCAAATTGCCCCATACTTTTGAAAATGAAAAAAAGCCACTTCTAAATAACTCGTGGATCAAAGAAGAAATTATAATAGAAAATCAAAATATTTGGAACTGACTCAGAGAAAATATATCAGACTTGTGGGGTGAAGATGAAGGTTTATATAATGGGACATTTTTAACCTTTAGAAAGCTTCCTCAGTGAGTTTGTTCACTTTAAAAAATAAAAAAGTTTCTGTTACTATATAACATGGTGACTATAGTTAATAGCAATATATTCTTAATAAATGCTGAAAGTGGATGTTAAGTGTCTCACCACAGAAAATAACTTTGTGAGGTAATGCATATGTTAGATTTAGTCATTCCACAATACATATATACTTCAAAACATCATGTTGGACAAGATAAATATGTACAATTATCAATTTAAAAAATAAGACCCAAAAGCTTCTATTAGAAAAGAGGAAAGGCTGAAAATGAATGAGCTAAGTAACTTCCACCTTAAGCTATTGATATGGTTTGGCTCTGTGTCCCCACCCAAATCTCATCTTGAATTGTAATCCCCCATGTGTTGAGGTGGGGACTTAGTGGGAAGTGATTGGATCATGAGAGTGGTTTTCCCATGCTGTTCTTGTGATAGTGAGTTCTCACGAGATCTGATGGTTTTATATGTGTTTGACAAGTTCCTCCTTCACACTCAGTCATGCTTGCTGTGTCTCCTGCCACCTTGTGAAGAAGGTGCCTGCTCCCCTTCCACCACCACTGTAAGTTTCCTGAGGCCTCTCCAGCCATGCAGTACTGTGAGTCAATTAAATCTCCCTTGTTTATGCATTACCCAGTCTCAGGTAGTATCTTCATAGCAGTGTGAGAATGGACTAATACAGCTATAAAAACAAAGTAGAAGAAACCCAAATAAAATAGAATGAAGTAATAACAGTAAGATTTCATTATTTTATTTTTACATTGCATTAATTCAGAACAACTTAGTAAACTTTTGATAACATTTATATGGAAGAGCAAAAGGCCAAGAAATAGCCAGTGTACTCCTAAAGAAAAATAAATCGAAGGAAGGTGTCTGTAAATACCCCAACAGATATTAAGACTTATAAAGCTCTTACTATATCATTACATATTTGGACAGTGGGGACATGGACAGGAATAGTCAAAGTGGCCAGTGGAGCAGAATAGTCATGGAAACACACTGCTATAGAGGGTCCTTGACGTGTGATGGAAATTGCACTGCAGAGTGATGGGGAAAGCATTCAAAACAAACAGAAAGTTCTGGGACAATTGGTTGTCCATATAGAAAAAATTATATTGAATTGGAAGCCACATCCTACACAAAAATCAGTTCCACGTGGTTTAAAAACAGATATAATAGACAAAACTTAAATTGACTAAACTTGTAGAATATTTTTCTGACCTCACAAAATGTTTTAGATATGACAGAAAAATTGCTAACCATAAAAATCCTGATAAATTCAGTGATATTAAAACTAAAACCTTTTATAAAAGGATGCTAGAAAGAAAGTGAAAATACAGCTTCTAAAATTAGCAAAGATATTTGTAATCCATATAACTGATAAAGGATTGATATCCAGGATAGAAAGAACTCTAAAAGAATCAGCAGGAAAATGACAGACAACCCAATAGAAAGATGAGCGAAAGACATGAGTAGGCATCTCACACAGATACTGAATGGATACACAACCTCATTAGTCATCAAGGAAGTGCAAATGACATCTGGAGTGACATCATTTTATACACACTGGATTGAAAAGAAATTAAATGTTTGACAATACGAAAGGTTGATGAGGATTTGGAGCCAGGGACATTTGTCTAGACATTAGGATGTTGAACACTTGTATTCCTTTTAACCTAGCAATTCCACTTTTAGGAATGTACCCTAGTGAAACCCTTGAACAAATATGCTAGAGATCATATATGAGTGTTCAAGCAGCACTATTCATAACAGCAAAAAAAATTAGCAATAACCAAATACCCGAAATGTTCCTTGACCTGGGGATATATAAATTGTGACATACATGCATAATGAACACCAATATCAGTGAAAATTAATAAACTAGTGTTTTGTACAACAAGATGTGTGAAACTTAAAACCATAATTTTGAATGGAAAGAAAGTCCCTAAATATAGCATTCAGTAACTTCGTATGGCTTTAAGGGGAAGAAGGACGTTAAGATAAGAGGAATATGCAGATAGGTGCAACAGTGTTAATAACATACTAGTTCTTAAATTGAACAGTGAGTTCTCTGGGGTTCATTTCACTATGAAGCTTAATAAGATAAATATAGTATATGTATATAGTCTAATATATATCTCATATTACATGACAAAAATGTAAAAGTACTTGGCAGGAATATTTCCATTTTAGAAATGTAATGAAATTCTATACATTCTAAGTCAGCTTAACATTGTGAGTAGCCGGATTTTGTGGTAGTTATTTCAGAAAATTCTAGTATCCCTTAGAACCTTATGATCCTGGAGAGCCATCTACTGGAGAGTTGCTGCACATCCTCAAGACACTTTTAATATTTTCTTTCTGGCTTTTAAGTTTTGCACCCAATTTGATGCCCAAGTTTAAAAAAAAATCTGGAAATAAAAGCAGTGTCACTTCTAGGGCTTCAGTCACTTTATAGGTAGAAACAATGGCTCTTGATTATTATTGGCGCAAGAGTTCCCAGGAAAACGTATGCCTACAAATGTTTCTTCATTGAAAAAGATACCACTGGGATGTGTCAGAGCCATTCCCTTCATAGAAGTGGGAGAAAGACTAATATGTGCTCAGCCCATGTCTGGTGAAGCTACCCTGTTTCTTTTCATGGCATGCTTCTTCTTTTTCACATGGGCTAATTTTTTTTTTCTTTCTTTTTTTGAGACGGAGTCTTGCTCTGTCGCCCAGGATGGAGTGCAGTGGCATGATCTCAGCTCACTGCAACCTCAGCCTCCCGGGTTCAAGTGATTCTCCTGCATCAGTCTCCCAAGTAGCTGGGACTAAGGGTGCGCACCACCACGTCCGTCTAAATTTTGTAATTTTAGTAAAGGCAGTTTTTCACCACGTTAGCCAAGATAGTCTTGATCTCCTGACCTCGTGATTCACTTGCCTTGGCCTCCCAAAGTGCTGGGATTACAGCCGTGAGCCTCTGCACCTGGCCTCCAATTTGTTTACCTTAGATTTAATTTTAAACTTAGTAAAGGGAAGAAAAAGTCACTAAAAGAGAAATTTGACGTGTAAAACTCATGAATAAGTAGACAAAAGATGATGATTCAAACTAATCATTGCTATTCCAAAAAGGCAGAAAATACAGGTGAGACCCTATTCTCCTTGAAAGTCAAGAATAGACAGTAGATGTTGGGGAACAGGTGTTCCTGCTCTGGTTCTTCCTGCCGTCATTGTTGGGATGACACATTCTAAACCAAGGCTTTTTCTCTCTTTGATGCCTTAGTAACAGCCTGGAAGTGCTAGCTGCTTCTGTATCTTCTGGAGGCCTAAAAAAGCCAAAGCTGTGATAAAAATGCAGTGAGAGAAACGGAGCACCTTTGGTGGGAACTGTCTATTAAACAACACATGTTTGTAGCAGAGTCAGGTTACTCAAATTACTCAGGGTCATAGGGCAAAATTTCTCCCATATAGTTTATTGATTTTGTTGAGAGTTAACCTATGATTCTGGTCCTGAACAAAGTGAAAACTCTCGATTTTGGTAACCCTAGACAGAAATATTTGCAATGAATAAAGAAAACAGGTCTGATCTGGAGAGGCAAAAGTTCTAGGTTTGCACAAGCTCATTTAAGCCTCTGCTGTGATATTTGAGCATCCAAGGTGGTTTTTTTTTTCACCGACCAAGTAGCCTGTAAGTAAAACAAAACTTATAAACTTTGTTCCCTATTAGCTAACAATGTAAGTTTGGAGAATAAAACCTGAAAAACCGTTTGAGTCTCTTGGAAGGAAAGCCCCATGTAAGTACAAAGTATTGTCGTGAGCTTTGAACAGCTGTTAAGAGATTGTCAGAGATCTGCCAGACAGATAAAGTTGGCTTAGAGAGCGTACCGTGTAGACACATTTTGTCTGCCTGCCACTTGCAACAGGACATTTCTCTATTTGAGCTGTGGACGCACTGTTTAATATCACTAAGCATCTCTTGGCCATGTGGCACTGTTCTCTGACATTTCTGTTTAACGTTTCTTAGTTTTATTCTTAACTGTTTCAGTTCACCTCAAGTACAGCAGTCAGAAATTGAACTATGTCCCAGTCCCTCTTGCATGCTGAACCATCTACTGTCGGAACACCTAAGTTAGGGTTTTGGCTGACATCTCATCCAGGTTTTTCGCTATTGTTAAGTGTCGGAATTCTTGATGGTGGACATGCTAGCAGGAGCAACAGATTAATCCCAAGTGACTTGATCTCGGTAAGGATGCTATGGAAAAATCCATCAGCTCCATGGCAAGGAGCCCATCATTCCTGCCTGTGCATGCTGGACTCAGTGGAACATGTCTTCTAAGGAGATGCTGGTTCAACAAGAGTGAAAAGGGAATTTTTCATAATGTGGGTTATGTGTTTGGGAGTGGAAACAGTGCAGTTTGTTGGGAGGATTTTGGCTGTGAAGAGAGATGGTTACTTAGAAACCATTCTTCCTGCCCCTTTGCTGCTAGGGTCGCTGTTAGTGTTTGGTGTTATGACATAATCAGTGCCACAGCAACTTGTGAAAAAGAAGTGTCAGTTACGAGGATGAACTTTCCAATTCTAGGTAACTTGACTAGAAGGAACTTTTCAGGCTGAACTCTCTGAACCTTCCTTTCCTGGATTGCAATGTTTTTAGAGATTGTCAGAACAAATATAACTTTACGTCTTTGAGCATTATTACTGGTTATTGACATAGGACATATATCTGCTCTGCATAGTAAATCAAGATTAATTCTTTCTTTCTTTCTTCTTTCTTTCTTTCTTTTCCTTTTCTTTTCTTTTTCTTTTTTTTCTTTTTTTTTTTTGACATGGAGTCTTACTCTGTCGCCCAGGCTGGAGTGCAGTGGCTTGATCTCGGCTCACTGCAAGCTCCGCGTCCTGGGTTCAAGTGATTCTCCTGCCTTAGCTTCTCAAGTGGCTGGGACTACAGGCATGCACCACCATGCCTGGCTAATTTTCGTAGTTTTAGCAGAGATGGAGTTTTACCATGTCGGCCAGGATGGTCTCAATCTCCTGAACTCGTCGTGATCCACCCGCTTTGGCCTCCCAAAGTGTTGGGATTATAGGCGTGAGCCACCATGTCTAGCCCAATTGTTTCTTTTTAGAGGTTCAGTTTTCTTTCTCTATGCTATTTCTATTTGGAATAATTGTGTGTATGTGTCTTTTACCTTGACCTCATGCTTATTTGAAGTTCAGATGAATGAAAATAAAATTCGGGGTTTATTTAAACAAAATTGCAAAACTTAGGCATTACCCTCTAACCTTTAAATATAACTTGGTAGTGTTATTTGATTGAGTTCTTTAATTTTAGTTCTTGGGCCAGGGATCCTGTTATTTTTGGCATAGTTTTATTTGCTGAACGTTTATGGCATGTCATTGTTTGTTGTGTTCAGAGATGTTCATGATGTCATTATTTATCTTGGGTGTAACTAATTGAAAGACTGGCTGAAATACAGATGACTTTCTCTTCAGTTTTTATGAATGGAAGATGAACTCTGGTTTGTTTTACGCCTGTTGGTCTTCTATGTTGCCTTTGTGGTTGCAAGAGTATTCAGAGGAATGTGTTACTGATTGTTTATTAAGTGTTACTCTGTGATTCCTTAGATCTGGGTTTAAAAAACTGCATCTATCTCATTGTTTATGCATTTTTTCATGTATTCATTCATTCATTCATTCATTCTTTCAGAAAATACTTATTGAGCGCTATTGATTGCCAAGTACTTACTAGTCACTGGTGATACAACAGGGGACAAGACCATCTTTCCTTTATTGGATAGTTTTCTACCTTTCTGGTTCAAGTTACTATAACATATATTAGTTTGCTAATTTGAAGAAGGGTGATAATACCTTTTTGTTACTGATCTGTAATAGTAGTCAGGTTCTGTTGGTAATTGAAGCAGGGTACAGGTGACATACAACTGAAGATGTTTAATGGCTATAAAATAATTGTAGGCTCCTAAAAAGAACATTTTCTGGCAGAAAAAGATTATGAGAGAATAAGGTAGACTAAAAGAGAAACCTCATTCTAATAAGGTTGACTTCCTTCTATCTTCTCCACGCAGTTACCAAAACTTTCTTTTTCTATAGCTGTCTTCTCAGGCTAGCTCTATGATTTTGTAAATATTAAAAGGACAAATAGTAAATCTTATAAGTTGCTTTGTGCTGAAGGGTGAAGCTGGTAGTACAAGTAGAAAGCTTTCCTGTTGTATCCCGCATGTAAATCAGAGACCTTCCTTACTTTCCCATAATATAAATTGTATACTACTCAATAAGAAGTTTCTAGAGAGAGTACTCCTCGGTTTTATTGTCTGACACAGAGGAAGGCATCTCATGTTGGACATTTCAGGGCAGAGAGAAGGAGAAGGAAGTCTCTGCCAATGTGAGTGAGTGTGGGAGAGTTTATGAGACATGTTGACCCTAGCAGCATCCTCCAAGTCACATTATAAAGGTACCAGCCTTCTTGTTGGGCTAGGCTTGCTTACCTGCAACCCTCTCTTTGGGATAGATAATAGGTTGGAGTAAAGTGACTTTTGAGGTTCCTTTCATTTTTTATAATTCTATGCTTTAAAGAGAAGAGATTGGCTGAAGGTGTTGGGGACCAAGTAGAAGTTGTCATTGGTGGATGGTAGTGGTCAGAGAACAGTGATCCTGGGAGATCAGGATTGTATAGTTACAATTGTTTTATCAATACAAACCTCTTAGGTTTGTGGGGAGCAAAGGACACTAACATTAATTTTATAATGCTTCAAAAATAAATAAATGGGGTCAGACACAGTGGCTCACAGCTGTAATCCAGCACTTTGGGAGGATCACTTGAACCCAGGAGGCTGAGGCTGTAGTGAGCCGTGTGCACATTACTGCACTCCAGGTTGGGTGACAGAGCAAGACTCCATCTCAAAAAAAAAAAAAAAAAAAATAGTGATCTTTTTAGACAGTTGCTGTCTATAGGAGGAAAGGCCACAAAGTCTTTAAATAGGGTTTTTTTTTTTGGCAGGGAGAGGGACGGGGGTTTGGTTTTATGAATAATAGAAATTTATTTCCTCATAGTTCTGGAGGATAAGTCCAAGACCAAGGTGCCAGCATCTGGCAGGGGTCTTCTTGCTGCATCCTCATGTGGTGGAAGAGCAGAAGAGCATGAGCCCACTCCCATAGCCCTTTTTATAAGGGCACCAGTCTATTAATTTACAAACTTGAATTTTGGAGGATGCATGCAGACCATAGCAGAGAGGATCCTTCCTGCCTCTTCCAGCTTCTAGTGGCTCAAGTATTCCTCAGCTTATGGCTGTATCACTCCAGTGTCTGCCTCCCTCTCCACATAACTTTCTCTTTGTCTCTGTGTCTGTATCTCAAGTCTTTCTCTGCCTTACTTTTTTTTTGAGGTGGAGTTTTGATCTTGTTGCCCAGGCTGGAGTGTAATGGTGCGATCTCGGCTCACTGCAACCTGCACCTCCCAGGTTTAAGCAATTCTCCTGTGTCAGCCTCCCGTGTAGCTGGGATTGCAGGCATGCATCACCACGCCTAGCTAATTTTGTATTTTTAGTAGAGACAAGGTTTCTCCACATTGGTCTGTCTGGTCTTGAGCTCCTGACCTCAGGTGATCCACCTGCCTTGGCCTCCCAAAGTGCTGGGATTACAGGTGTGAGCCACAGTGCCTGACCTCCGCCTTACTCTTATAAGGACTTTTTGTCATTGTACTTAAGGTCCACCAAGATAATCCAAGACTATTTCATCCCCAAATCTTTAACTTACTTGTACTTGCAAAGATTCTTTTACCAAAACGAGGTCACATTTGCAGGTTCTAGGGGCCCAGATGTGGGTTTATCTCTTTGGGGCCACCGTTCCACCCACTGCTATCTCCAAAACACATCTCAAGTCTGTCCACTTTTCCACCTTCACTGCACCACCGTGGTTCTTCTTTCCTGGGACTCCTGCCATCAACCTCTCTTGCTTTCCTTTCTCTACCCCATAACCCATTTTCCACACAGCCTGAGGGATATTTTAAAACCCTACCCCAAACCATGTATCCCTACCTAAGGCCCTCCAGTGCCTTCTCTTACCTGTGCAGAGCTGGTCTCCCGCTGAGAATTTACATCTTCACACAAAACATCACCACCTTGAGGTGAGCTCCCAGTGATTTTGAGCTTATGTGCTCATGCCACTCTTCCACCACCCAGCCCAGCACACCACCAGGTTTCATTTTATTCTCAGCATTTACCACAACTTGGAAGCATTTCTCTCTGTCTCTCTCTCTCCCATTCATTCACCCATCCCTCCTTCAACCCACCTACATACCCATCCATTTGTGAAATTAAAGAACAGAATTCTTCTTTGTGAGGAATATCTTTAGCATATTTTAAAACAATTTCATCACCTACCCTCCTCTCCATACCCTCTCCACCACTTTCTCTTCTATTAATGGTGGGTTATTCATGTCCATGGTCTCTGGGCTTTTCACGTCCTCACTGCTGTTTCCTATCATACTACCTGGCAGGGCAGGAAAAACAAATTGAGATTTTTTTCTGGTTAAAATCTCCAAACAAAGTTGTATATAGAAAGAAAAAACGCAAAGAATTTTAGAAGTGTCATTTTTACCTACGAAATGACTTGCTAGAGTTTCTATTTACGGATTGACTGTTACCTCATTGAAGGACAAAAGGTTAAGATTTTGGCAGTGAACTTCTTTAGCTGTCAGACCATTGCTTGGGCTGTGCAGCAGATGCATTTCCTTTTCAATCCCCACAGCTTGCTGCTGTTGCTTTCCTGCTCATCGCTTCTGTGAAAATCATTGTTCTTTTCCTTCTTCTCTGTTTTGATCTCTTTGTTTGAACTGTCTTCTGCTTTCGTTTCACCATTCTGATGGAAATCTAAGTGTTGTTTTGTGGAACAAGTCTCCCCCTTGATCCGTCCAGGCACTTGCATGCCCAATTTGTGACAGAATTCTCTCTCTGTTTTCATTTCTGCTGCTTGGAGACCTGATACCAATTTGTGAACAGTCGCATGTATGGTGCCGTCATCACCAATGTACTGCAGTAAGTGGATGTGATGCATCATGGTCCTACATGCAGGGCAGGTGGTGTTCTCTTGCAAATACTTTACCAGGCAACCCCTACAGAATGTGTGCAGACACTTGGTCACCCTGGTTGCATCAATGAGGTGCCCACTACACAGGTGGCAGGTGATGTGGGCCTTAGTGTTCCACAGCTTAATCCTTCTGGTCAACTTCTTTGGCTTTTCCTCTGGATATCTGTCTGCTTGTTTTTCTTTCTGCCTTGGCATGGAGGCCCCACATCATCACTCTGACTCACTGGTTCTGCCTCACTCTGCACTCTGGTTCACTTCTGGCCCTTGCTGTTTTTCCGTTTTCTAGCACAGAAACAGTCACTTTTGAGGGATGGCCAGGAGTCCCTGCTACATTGTGAAGCTGTGGTCTTGGTCTTGGGGGTACAGGCAGGGGCACTCCAGGAGAAGGAAGGGGTGCCATTCCTTCCGGATCCAGCCCCAAGAGGACGAGAGAAAACCTGTGAAGAATCTAAAATAAAGACATGGAAGTCCTCAGATAGTTTTAATGGTTCCTGATAGTTTTCCTCATAATCTAAATTTCTATCATTTTTCCTCTATCCAGCCTCCTTTTCAACTTCTCTTTAATTAGAGTCCCTGGTCCACCTTTATAATGACTCCTTCACACACAATCAATACCCTTTCTTACCCTCTCTCTATCCCTCACACTCTCAGTTGAACTCTTCTGGTAAAACTTGCTGCTGGTGAAATCTCTGTGCCTACTCACCTCTCCACCCATGCCTGTACCCAAGCAGCTGAATGTGGCTTGAGAAAAACTCACAACCATCTTAACAGGTCTCACTTTAGATATATGATGTCACATCTGAAGTGGGCCTTGAGAGCTGCCTGGCAGTCCTGCCCCATTTCTCTGAGAATTTACTCGCCCACGACTATTTCACACTTTTTCTTCTCGCCTCAAACCACCAACATTTCTCTTTTCCTTTCCAGTTTTTTTTTTTTTTTTTGAGATGGAGTCTTACTCTGTCTCCCAGGCTGGAGTGCAGTGGCGCCATCTTGGCTCACTGCAAGCTCCGCCTCCCAGGTTCACGCCATTCTCCTGCCTCAGCCTCCAGGGTAGCCGGGACTACGGGCGGCCGCCACCTCACCCGGCTACTTTTTTTTATTTTTAGTAGAGACGGGGTTTCACCATGTTAGCCAGGATGGTGTCGATCTCCTAACCTCGTGATCCGCCTGTCTCGGCCTCCCAAAGTGCTGGGATTACAGGCATGAGCCACTGCGCCCGGCCCAGTTTTTTTATTTGACTGAGAATAACCTTCCTGCACTGTGCCTGTTTCTCTGCCTTTCCTTTTTCCTACCGTTGCAGGGAAGGATGTGTCCAAACAGGCCTGTGCACTGGATCCTGTCTTCTTTTAGTCATTATGAAGAAGCCAATCTGTCCACTATGTGCCAGGCTTATTTTTAAGTACCTTACAAATTAACTAATGAAATCCTTACAACAGCCTTGTGAGGTAGGAATAATGTCAGTTTTACAGATGAGGAGGTTGAGGCACAGCAAAATTCAGCAACATGTGCAAAATCACACAGTCATGATAAATTTGTGCGGCTTCCGAGTCTATGCATGCAGCCCTTGTATAATACCATGTCTCCCAGGATAGTCTCCCACAGCTGCTTCTGTCTTTCCTGCCTCATTGATTGCCCCTCTCGATGAGATCTGACACATTAACTTACAAGCAGGTTCTATTTTCTATAATCTATTTTAAGACCGTACTGTTGACCCTATGTCTCTCTCCAGCTGCACCCTATTTTCTCTGTTTTCCTTTTAGCCAAATTTCTGGTAAGAATTTTTTTGTTTGCTGTGTCTTCTGTTCTAATCTTTTTTTGAACCACTCCAACCTGGCCTTTGTCTGTGTCATTCCTCAGAAACAACTTTTGTCAAGGTCACCCGTGCCCTCCCAATGCCAAGCCAGAGGGACAGTCAGTCTCTTACTCAGACCCTTGGAGATGCTTTCTTCATTTGCCTTCCCTGGCACCACAGACTTCTTGGATTTTCTCCCACCCCGGTGGTTACTCCTGTTTCCCGTGTGGATCTTCCTCTGCTGGTCACCCTCTAAGTGGTGGCTTTCCCCAGGAATGTGGTCTGGACCATTTCCCTTTCTGTCTATACTCACCTTCTTGATAATCTCAGCCAGTCTCAAGGCTTTGAATATTATTAATAAGTTGGCAATTCCCAAACTTTTATCTCTAGCTTTGAAACTTCTCTAGACTTCTAACATTTCCTTGGATGCCATAGGCCATCACACAGTTGCCATATCTCAAATACAAATTCTTGCTTTGACTCTTTATCTTTTGGATCCCGTTTTCAGTCATGTGGGATCTTCCTTTTGCATCTCACATTGTAATTATCAGCAGGGTTCTACCTTGACATTACATCCCAGATCTGACTAGCTCTCTCCTCTTTCCAGATTGTACCCTAGTCCAAAGCACCATAATCTATTCCTGGTTTTTAAATGGACTCCTTATTAGCCTTCTTGCTTCATCTCTTGCTTTGATATAGCCTGTTCTCCATCCTGTTGCTAGAGTCATTCTTTAAAAATATAAGTCAGTACTACCTGTTCCCAAAAAACCTATTGAAATAAACAAAACACTCAAAAAAAAAAAAAAAAAAAAGTCAGAAAGTCAGATCTGGCCCCTGCCTGCTTCTTCCTACCTCATTTCCTGTATTTGCCCTGACCCTCCCAGCCCAGGCTTCTTTGCCATTCTTTGAACACAGCAAGGCCACAGCTGCCTAAGGATTAGGTCCTTCGCTATTTCCTCCACTGGGAATGCTCTTCCTGTAGATGTTGACCTAAATTAAACAAGAGAATTCATTATTTTGGTATGGCCTCTGTTCGAACTTTACCTTGTCAGGAAAGCTTTCTTTAATCTCCCTTTCTAAAATAGCAGTGCCTGGCATTTTCTATCTTCTTGCCAGTTTTAATGAGAGTGTAGAGTCACCTGTCTATTGGTATATCTGTTTGTTTGCTGTGAGTCTCGCTGAGTGGCATATGGGCTCCATAAAGGCAGAGGCATTATTGCTTTGTCCCTAGTGTCTGCAACAGCACCCATTGGGGGTTGATAAATATTTGTTGAATTTTTAGAATAGTGACAGATATTAATCCTACGAAGTTAAAGGACATATAAGAATAAAAAAAGATTGGCCGGGCGCAGTAGCTCAAGCCTGTAATTCCAACACTTTGGGAGGCCGAGACGGGCGGATCACGAGGTCAGGAGATCGAGACCATCCTGGCTAACACAGTGAAACCCCGTCTCTACTAAAAAATACAAAAAAAAAAAAAAAAAACAACAAAACTAGCTGGGCAAGGTGGCGGGCGCCTGTAGTCCCAGCAGGCAGGAGGATGGCATAAACCCAGGAGGCAGAGCTTGCAGTGAGCTGACATCCAGCCACTGCACTCCAGCCTGGGCAACAGAGCGAGACTCTATCTCAAAAAAAAAAAAAAAGAATAAAAAAAGATTAAAGGTTGATTTTTTTAAAATTTAGAAAACCTCTACATGATAGAGGAAAGGTAGTGTGTGTGTAGAAAGTTGTGTAGAAGCAGAAAAGGAGAGTCTCAGAATTCTTGGGTGGCTCCAGTTGTTCTTCCTTCCTTCTTTTCTTCACTATGGGGGAGAATTACCTGTTGCAGTAACTGCTGTGCCGAGAATCAAGGGGAGAGACCAAAGGGAAGGCCTTCTGTGAACTTTGTGGGCACTTACCAGGGGCTTCAGGGGTGCATCCATGGTGAGGATGGGGCCTTGAAGTGTTGCTAGGAGATTAACATTGGTGAAACAAAATGAAATTGGGGATCTTATGTTCCTTAAACCCACTCCACTTGAAGCATTGAAAATGACAACTTGTGGTGAAGTGCCGTGGCTCATACCTATAATACTAGTATTGTGGGAGGTAGAGGGAGGAGGATTGCTTGAGCCCTGGAATTTGAGACTACGGTGAACCGTGATCATGCCACCGCACTCCAGCCTGGGTGATAGAGCAAGACTCCGTATCAAAAAAAAAAAAAAAAAATCAAGAAAATGGCAAATTGTGAATGTTAACTCTTACAATGAAGATAATGGGATAATGGTAATTTTTATTTTTATTTATTTATTTATTGAGACGGAGTCTCGCTCTGTCACCCAGGCTGGAGTGCAGTGGCCAGATCTCAGCTCACTGCAAGCTCCGCCTCCCGGGTTCACGCCATTCTCCTGCCTCAGCCTCCCGAGTAGCTGGGACTACAGGCGCCTGCCACCTCGCCCGGCTAAGTTTTTGTATTTTTAGTAGAGACGGGGTTTCACTATGTTAGCCAGGATGGTCTCGATCTCCTGACCTCGTGATCCGCCCGTCTCGGCCTCCCAAAGTGCTGGGATTACAGGCTTGAGCCACCGCGCCCGGCCTAGGGATAATGGTAATTTTTAATGTGTTGCCTTTCTGACCACTCCTGGTGAATATCCCATTTCCCAATTCCTTTAGAGTTGGATTGAGAATGTTGATGCAATTATTTCCAGTTTCTTGGATTACTCTTCCTTAGAGAGAACAAGATCCAAGAGTGAATTTATGTGCTCCTTACTTAACATTGTTGTGAGTTCTACTCACTGATGTGGATGAATAGAAAAAACCATGCCAAAATAATGAATTGTCTCCTTTAACATTATGAGCTATAAAGGGATGGGAACAGCTTCTTTTAAGTTCTGTTAGTATCCCAGTGTGCTAACTGATAAACTTTTAATGATCTCCAGAAAACAGCAAGGGGATGTTCACTACCCTTGTAAATATAAATAACTTTAATAACAAATCATATTACTTGAACTTTGACGCCCAGTAAACATGACACCTGATACTGAGCTGACATAACTATGGTTTTGAAAGTTTAAACTCTAGGACATGTGGTGGGTGTATAATCCTACAAAGTTCACATTGTCTGACTTTGGCTATAAAGATGTGTTTCAAAAGGCCAAACAATTATTTTGTAGTGTTTGGATCATTTCCAAGGATTCATTTGTTTCAGCATAAACTCATTTTATGTTTATGCTTCCCTTTGATTTCTTTTTGCCTAGAGGGAGAAGAAGACGAGGATGAAGAAGACGAAGAAGATGAAGATGAAGAAGAGGAAGATGAGGAAGAAGATGAGGAAGATAAAGATGCAGACTCGCTGGCTGAGGGCTTGGACGGTGACACTGAGCTGCCAGGTTTCACTCTCCCTGGTATCACATCCCAGGAACCAGGCTTAGAGCAGGGAAACATGGACCTGTTGGAGGGAGCTACCTACCAGGTGCCAGATGCCCTCGAGTGGGAACAGCAGAATCAAGGCCTGGGTAAGAGTCATGTGTATTTCCCTTTTCCTCCCTTCTCCCCTCCTTTTATATTTCTAAGATGACAGCCTTCTTTCATTGCCATCTATTATACAGTAAAATGGATTTTCTGTGTTTATGGGTAGTTTCTACATTTATGGGTGGTTAAGAATATAAGTATAAACTCATCGAAGAAATAACTGATAATTAAAAATTAAAAATTGTCAGTTTATTTCTTCGATGAGTTTATATTTATGCCCTTAAGTAGCCAGGCTCCAAACAGTCTCCAGCTGCCTATTATGAGCACGGTTGCCTGATTTTTGGAAGAAATTCAGTTTTTCCTTCCCAGTTGGGAGACAGTTGTAGGCTTTGGGAGGACATCTGCACAGGGAGGAGATATGTGTAACCAGGATGCTGGACAAGTAGCACCAGGGGAAAGAGTTAACGAACAAATCCATTTTTTGTTCCACTCTGTCCTTTGGGAATTTGTTCCCTAGGGGAAGTTCTTCCCCTGCTTGTAGGCGAGCAGTTGCGCAGTCCCCATGATTTTTCTGTTCAGTCTTGTGGTTGCATTACCTTGTCAAACACAATTTCATTTCAGCAGCTAGGGTGGCCAGACCACTCCATGCTCACCCTCTCTTATTTGTGGCCTGTGCTTGTGGTAAGAGACTTGGAGGATGCAGGCTACTCCTCAGCTCTTCCTTCCACATCAGCAGGGAAGCTCCCCAGTCTGTCCTTTTCCTCTCGTCAGGGGGAGACACTCTTAAGCTCTCAGTGACTCCTTGAGGCCCTATTCCCTTGACCTGAGGTGAAGTAATCTCTTCTCCAAAGAAACTCTTCCTAAAATGCTCCTAGTCTTTCACAACTGGGCACACTGATTCCTTCAGTGTGGCAGATGTTAGGTTTAAGTGTCACAAAAACTGGTAAAAGTACTAGTTTTGGGGATATGTCATTGAAAACTTGGAAGTTGGTCTGGGCCTTTGCTCTGAATGTAATTCCGGGAGTTGCACTCTATAGATTGGCATATACGTTGTAGTTGAAATGTAGCTGGGATTTCCTGTGGAATATGCTACAGGAAGAAGATAGAAAGGGATGGGCTTCCAGTGGACAGACAACATTTCTTGAATTACTTTCTGGCCAAATTCAGCACGCACTGGGCAATGATTACTTTAAAAACATGTCACATGAAACTGATAAAAACTTATAAGGGTATCAAAATATTATAATATCAAAAGACTATAAAACAAACACAAAATAAGATGAACTCTGGTCTGTGAACAAGTGAATGAATATTTGGTCTGAAATCCTTCTGTTCTACATGAGCAGGATTGAAATGAATGAAATAAGATACAAAATACAAAGATAACTTATACAGAACAGGTTGAAAACAGACAAAAATCTACACATAAAGTGACTCCTTGGGTTGTGCACAACTTTATAATATGGAGGTATCATGTACAGTTAAACAGCCTTTCAGTATGGATGGGATGGATATTCAGACACTCTAGCACTTTATTGGAGAGAGGAGTGAGGGAGACAGGGTTGCCTTAGCATAGAATTAGGAACATTATATGGCATCTACCCTGGATTGTGGTCAAAGAAATGAAGTTTCACCACTTACGAAGTGGACTTGCCATCTGTGAGTAATTATAAGTAATTGGAGGGTCTTAGAAAACTATAAGGAGGCTCTGAATCAAGGCTAAAATGATCATTTGGGCTGTAGTATGATCATGCTCCTCAATGCAAATTTACCACTGAATAGGAGTCAGATTTTTAAGGAATCAACTTTACTGAGGTATATATTATACACAATAAATTGCACCCACTGAAAGCGTACGATGTGATGAGTTTTGAGAGTTACATATACCCATGCAACCCCCATCACAATCATGCTGCAGAGCATTTCCATCATCCCACCACCAGTGATTCCTCATGCCCCTTTGCAGTCCATCCCTCCCTCAGCCCCCAACCCCAGGTAACCACTGGCCTTCTTTGGTCACTATAGATTCATTTGCATTTTCTAGAATTTTGTACAAATGACATCATATGGTATATACCATTTCGTGTCTGGCATAGATCACTTAGCATAATGATTTTGAGATTCAACTATGTTGTATGTATCAGTAGTTTGTTCCTTGTTATATGTAACATACACATGTGTACACACATGCATGCACTCACACACATGTCCACACACATATATAGATAGTTGACTAGTATTCAATTGTATGGATATGTTATGTTTTGCTCATCTGGTCACCTGTTGATGAACACCTGCGTTGTTCCCTGTTTTGGCTAATAGCAGTTAAATTTTAAGGCTTGTCAGGCTTGAGGCTTAGGACAAAAAGATCTGTTTTCCTCCTGTCCTGACTCCTGATTTCAGTCCCTTTGGACAACTAAAGTTTCTTTGTTTCTTTCCTTCTTCTTTCCTTCTTTCCTTCTTCTCTCCTTCTCTCCTTCTTTCCTTCCTTCCCTCCCTCCCTCCCTCCCTCCCTTCCTCCCTCCCTTCCTTTCTTCCTTCCTTCTTTTTTTGAGACGGAGTCTCACTCTGTCACCCAGGCTGGAGTGCAGTGGCACGATCTTGACTCACTGCAACTTCTGCCTCCTGGGTTCAAACAATTCTCTGCCTCAGCCTCCCGAGCAGCTGGGACTACAGGCACCCGCCACCATGCCCAGCTAATTTTTGTATTTTTAGTAGAGACAGGGTTTCACCATATTGTCCGTGCTAGTCCCAAACTCTTGACCCCAGGCGATCTGCCTGCCGCAGCCTCCCAAAGTGCTGGGATTACAAGCGTGACCCACCGTGCCCAGCCACAGCTTAAGTTTCTTAAATTAGTGATACCAGTTTAGTAATTTTTTATGCTTTTAAAAATGATTTCTTCAGATCCTGAGTTTTAAAAAATATATCAGACTTTTTCTTGTTATTTACTGTTTCTCTAGGTGTCTCTTAGTTTTTGCTGTTGCTTCTTTTTCTAATAAATTCATTTTGTCAACATATTTTCAGCATTGTGGGTGTCCTGGGAACCAAAGCAAGGAACAAGTATTTCACACTGTTCTTCTTACTGTGAGAAGATTGTGTTTGAGGAGTGTCTAGGTCTAGAATTTTATTAGCCCACCAACCTTTTCTTGGAAGGACAGGAATATTTCCTAGTAATTCATAACAACTTCTGGATCAATATTAAATGGTACAGTTTACTAAATACTCTCAGGTCAGGTAAAATAGTAGAAACCCTTTCTTTCTTTGTGATGGATTTTATGGTAGGTGGAATAATGACTCCCTGAAGATGTCCGTGTCCTAATATCTGGAACCTGTGAATAAATTGCCCTACATGGAAAAAGAGACTTTACTGATTTGATTAAATTAAGGATCTTTAGGCTAGGCACAGTGGCTCACATCTGTAATCCCAGTGCTTTGAGAGGCTGAGGCAGAAGGATTGTTTGAGACCAGGAATTTGAGGACAGCCTGGGGCACATAGCAAGACCCCATCTCTACAAAAACTGCAAAAAGTTAGCTGAGGGTGGTATGTGCCTATAGTCCCAGCTACTCAGGAGGCTGAGGCTGGAGGATCACTTGAGCCAGGTGTATTAGTTCATTCTCATGCTGCTATGAAAAGATACCTGAGACTGGGTAATTTATAAAGGAAAGAGGTTTAATTGACTCAGAGTTCTGCAGGGCTGGGGAGGCCTCAGGAAATTTACAATCATGGCAGAAGGGGAAGCAAACATGTCCTTCTTCACATGGTAGCAGGAAGGAAAATTGCAGTGGGGGAAAAGTCCCCTATAAAATCATCAAATCTTGTGAGAACTCAGTCACTACTATGAGAACAGCATGGGGAAACTGCCCACATAATCGAAGCACCTCCCACGAAGTCCGTCCCAGGACACATGGGGATTATGGGAGGTCCAATTCAAGATGAAATTTGGGTTGAGGCACAGCCAGACCATATCACCAGGAGTTTAAGGCTGGAATAAGCCATGATTATGCCACTGTATTCCAGCCTGGGTGACAGAGTAAAACGCTGTCTTAAAAAAAATAAAAAAAAAAATTAAAGATCTTTAAATTGGAATGGGGAGGTTATCCTGGATTATTGGGCGGGCTCATTATAATTACAAAGGTTCTTGTAAGAGGGAAGTAGGAGGTTCAGAGTCAGAAAAGAAGATGTGATGATGGGAGCAGAGGTTGGAGTGATGTAGCCATTAGCCAAGGAATGCTGTCAGCCTCTAGAAGCTGGAAAAGGCAAGGAAACTGACTCTCCTCCAAGGCCTCTGGAAGTAATACAGCCCTGCCAATATCTTGGTTTTAGCTTAGTGAGACCCAGTTCAGACTTTTGACCTCCAGAACTGCAAAGTAATACGTTTGTGTTATCTGAAGCCACACGTTTGTGGTAATTTATTACAGCCTCTATAGGAAATGGATTCAGATTTCAATAGGTATTTAAGGAGCAGCAGCATTTTGAAAGCAAAGCCTCATGGCAGCTATGCTCAGAGTGTAAACATTGTGAAATTACATATACTTTTTCCTGTAATGAATCAATAAAAATGCAAACACTGAGATCCTTTGAAAAGTAATTCTATTTAATATGATAACACTTTAATTGGCTGTCCGCTTCATTCCTATTTTTAAATGGGGTTGTTTTATTTATAGGTTATCACCTCCATTTTTACCATATGAATGGTATTCCAAAGCAAATGCTAAAACCCATATAAATTTTTAAAAATGAACAGATTGAGGTGGGTAGTGAACTAAAAATAATGCAAACGCTTGGAATAGATTATAGTCTTACTTCCTGTGAAGTGCCAAGAGCAGGAACATAGATGACTTTCTAAGGCAAAGCAGTAGATTCAGGCCTCAAATTTTCTGTGCTTCTGTTTTCTGCACTGTTACATATGCATTGCCTCTGAAGCTTTGGAGGGAGAGAACTTTGTTTCTTTATCTTGCCTCTGGGAATTGTGACTGTGGAGTGAACTGTGTGTTGTTGGGATAGAGAGCATCAGGAGTGAAAGTTCCATGTTTATGAGGTGTATTGACAGATGGGTCAAATGCTAGTAGCATATAGGAAGCTCTCTATTCACATATGCAGAATTAATTTCTTCTCTCATCTAACAGGTTCATTTTCACATTTATTAACAAGAACCTGTACAGAGAGCAGACTTTGTGACCCACACCACTTCTTATCCTGTTGCTATAATAAATCACACAATTATCCTCCCTAAAGTGTAAAAATCAATATGACCAAAGATGAATCAAGATATCTATTTTAATGTTTATTTCCAATGTAATTAATACCTAGAAATTCATTTCTTTTTTCTTGCTATATTTGTTAAAATGCCTTCAGGTACAGATTGTAGAAATCCTAACTTAAATTTGTTTATAGAATGAAGAAATCCATTTTTTTCCCTCAAAACAAGAAGTCCAGAAATAAAACTCCTGGTCTATTGATGCAGAACCCCAATTGTCAGCAGTGACACAAGTTTTTTCCATTTTGCTGTGCATCCTTGGTGTGTTGATTTGGCCCTCAGGCTGGCTTCCTTTTAGTTGCAATGGCTGCAACAATTTCAGGTTTAAGAAAAGACATCGTTCAGAGAAGGAAGGCAACTGTCTTTTCACTGTGCTTCTTTCTTTCTTTCTCTCTTTTCTTTTCCTTTCCTTTCCTTTCTTTTCTTTTCTTTCTTTCTTCCTTTCTTTTTTTTTTTTTCTGAGATGGAGTCTTACTTTGTCACCCAGGCTGGACTGCAGTGGTGTGATCTTGGCCCACTACAACCTCCACCTTCCGGTTTCAAGTGATTCTCCTGCCTCAACCTCCCCAGTAGCTGGGATTACAGGCATGCACCATGCCTGTAATTTTTGGATTTTCAGTAGAGATGGTGTTTTGCCATGTTGGCCAGGCTGATCTTGAACTCCTGACCTCAAGTGATCTGCCTGCCTTGGCCTCCCAAAGTGCTGGGATTACAGGCATGAGCTACTGTGCCTGGCCCACTGTGCCTCTCCCCTCCCTTCCCCTCCCCTCCCCTCCCCTCTCCTCTCCTCTTTTCCACAGGGTCTCACTCTGTGTCCCAGGCTGGAGTGCAGTGGTGTGATCTCAGCTCATTGCAACCTCCACCTCTCGGGTTCAAGTGATTCGCCTGCCTCAGCTGCCCGAGTAGCTGGGATAACAGGCACATACCACCACAGCCCAGCTAATTTTTTGTATTTTTACTAGAGAGGGGTTTCACAATATTGGCCAGGCTGGTCTTGCACTCCCGACCTCAAGTGGTCTGTCTGCCTTGGCCGCCTAGAGTGCCGAGATTACAGGTGTGAGCCACTGTGCCTGGCCACTGTACTTCTTTCTTAAGAGAGAGGCAGCCTTTCAAGAATCCCCCAGTAGACTATACCATGCCCCTGCTTGGGTGAGATTAGGTTCATGGCCATATCTGAACAATTGTTGGCAAGGGGCATGTAGTCACATGATGGGTGGAATGGATGGAGCCAGGGGGCAGTTACCACGTGTGTCACACGTGGTTTCTGTGTTGTTCTGTTTTCTTCTCTTGTTGGTGATACACATCTATGTCTCTTCTATCCTCTAAGAATCCCATGACCAATCTGGTTAAATTATTATCTTTATTTGGTTTGAGTTCATGAGTTCTGGTTGAGAGCTTGAGGGTGGCATTGTTCCATCTCAAGAAGAGATCATTTTTGGCTACTTTAGAGTTTGGTTGATGTTCCAGATCTATAAAGCTATCGGTTTGTTGTTTGAGAATTATTATAGCTGTCTTTACTTTTTTCTTTTTTTTTTTTTTAATTATACTTTATGTTCTAGGGTACATGTGCACAATGTGCAGGTTTGTTACATACGTATACATATGCCATGTTGGTGTGCTGCACCCATTAATTCGTCACTTACATTAGGTATATCTCCTAATGCTATCCCTCCCCACTACCCCCACCCCACAACTGGCCCCAGTGTGTGATATTCTCCTTCCTGTGTCCAAGTGATCTCATTGTTCAATTCCCACCTATGAGTGAGAACATGCGGTATTTGGTTTTCTGTTCTTACGATAGTTTGCTGAGAATGATGGTTTCCAGCTTCATCCATGTTCCTACAAAGGACATGAACTCATCCTTTTTTACGGCTGCATAGTATTCTATGGTGTATATGTGCCACATTTTTTTTATCCGGTCTGTCAGTGATGGACATTTGGGTTGGTTCCAAGTCTTTGCTATTGTGAATAGTGCCGCAATAAATATACGTGTCCATGTGTCTTTATAGCAGCAATTTATGATCCTTTGGGTGTATCCCCAGTAATGGAATGGCTGGGTCAAATGGTGTTTCTAGTTCTAGAAACTTAAGGAATCCCCACACTGTCTTCCACAATGGTTGAACTAGTTTACAGTACCACCAACAGTATAAAAGTGTTCCCATTTCTCCACATCCTCTCCAGTACCTGTTGTTTCTTGACTTTTTAATGATTGCCACTCTAACTGGTGTGAGATGGTATCTCATTGTGGTTTTGATTTGCATTTCTCTGATGGCTAGTGATGATGAGCATTTTTTCATGTTTCTGTTGGCTGCATAAATGTCTTCTTTTGAGAAGTGTCTGTTCATATCCTTTGCCCACTTTTTGATGGGGTTATTTGTTTTTTCCTTGTAAACTTGTTTGAGTTCTTTGTAGGTTCTGGATATTAGCCCTTTGTCAGATGAGTAGATTGCAAAAATTTTCTCCCGTTCTGTAGGTTGCCTGTTCACTCTGATGGTAGTTTCTTTTACTGTGAAGAAGCTCTTTAGTTTAACTAGATCCCATTTGTCAATTTTGGCTTTTGTTGCCATTGCTTTTGGTGCTTAAACATGAAGTCGTTGCCCATGCCTATGTCCTGAATGGTATTGCCTAGGTTTTCTTCTAGGATTTTTATGGTTTTAGGTCTAACATTTAAGTCTCTAATCCATCTTGAATTAATTTTCTTATAAGGAGTAAGGAAGGGATCCAGTTTCAGCTTTCTACTTATGACTAGCCACTTTTCCCAGCACCATTTATTAAATAGGGAATCCTTTCCCCATTTCTTGTTTTTGTGAGGTTTGTCAAAGATCAGATGGTTGTAGATGTGTGGTATTATTTCTGAGGGCTCTGTTCTGTTCCATTGGTCTATATCTCTGTTTTGGTATCAGTACCATGCTGTTTTGGTTACTGTAGCCTTATAGTATAGTTTGAAGTCAGGTAGCATGATGCCTTCAGCTTTGTTCTTTTGACTTAGGATTGTCTTGGCAATGTGGGTTCTTTTTTGGTTCCATATGAACTTTAAAGTAGTATTTTCCGATTCTGTGCAGAAAGTCATTGGTAGCTTAATGGGGATGGCATTGAATCTATAAATTACCTTGGGCAGTATGGCCATTTTCACAATATTGATTCTTCCTATCCATGAGCATGGGATGTTCTTCCATTTGTTTGTGTCCTCTTTTATTTCCTTGAGCAGTGGTTTGTAGTTCTCCTTGAAGAGATCTTTCACATGCCTTGTAAGTTGGATTCCTAGGTATTTTATTCTCTTTGAAGCTATTGTGAATGGGAGTTCACTCATGATTTGGCTCTCTGTTTGTCTGCTATTGGTGTATAAGAATGCTTGTGATTTTTGCACATTGATTTTGTATCCTGAGACTTTGCTGAAGTTGCTTATCAGCTTAAGGAGATTTTGGGCTGAGACGATGGGGTTTTCTAAATAGACAATCATGTCATCTGCAAACAGGGGCAATTTAACTTCTTCTTTTCCTAATTGAATACACTTTGTTTCTTTCTCCTGCCTGATTACCCTGGCCAGCACTTCCAGCACTATGTTGAATAGGAGTGGTGAGAGAGGGCATCCCTGTCTTGTGCCAGTTTTTAAGGGGAATGCTTCCAGTTTTTGCCCATTCAGTATGATATTGGCTGTGGGTTTGTCATAAATAGCTCTTATCATTTTGAGATACGTTCCATCAATACCGAATTTATTGAGAATTTTTAGCATGAAGGGCTGTTGAATTTTGTCAAAGGTCTTTTCTGCATCTATTGAGATAATCATGTGGTTTTTGTCTTTGGTTCTGTTTATATGCTGGATTATGTTTATCGATTTGCATATGTTGAACCAGCCTTGCATCCCAGGGTTGAAGCCCACTTGATCATGGTGGATAAGCTTTTTGATGTGCTGTTGGATTCGGTTTGCCAGCATTTTATTGAGGATTTTTGTATTGATGTTCATCAGGGATATTGGTCTAAAATTCTCTTTTTTTGTTGTGTCTCTGCCAGGCTTTGGTATCAAGATGATGTTGTCCTCATAAAATGAGTTAGGGAGGATTCCCTCTTTTTCTGTTGATTGGAATAGTTTCAGAAGGAATGGTACCAGCTCCTCCTTGTACCTCTAGTAGAATTCGGCTGTGAATCTGTCTGGTCCTGGACTTTTTTTGGTTGGTAGGCTATTCATTATTGCCTCAATTTCAGAGCCTGCTATTGGTCTATTCAGGGATTCAACTTCTTCCTGGTTTAGTCTTGGGAGAGTGTATGTGTCCAGGAATTTATCCATTTCTTCTAGGTTTTCTAGTTTATTTTCATAGAGGTGTTTGTAGTATTCTCTGATGGTAGTTTGTATTTCTGTGGGGTTGGTGGTGATATCCCCTTTATCATTTTTTATTGCATCTATTTGATTCTTCTCACTTTTCTTCTTTATTAGTCTTGCTAGCAGTCTATCAATTTTGTTGATCTTTTCAAAAGGTAGCTCCTGGATTCATTGATTTTTTTGAAGGGTTTTTTGTGTCTCTATCTCCTTCAGTTCTGCTCTGATCTTAGTTATTTCTTGCCTTCTGCTAGCATTTGAATGTGTTTGCTCTTGCTTGTCTAGTTCTTGTAATTGTGATGTTAGGGTGTGAATTTTAGATCTTTCCTGCTTTCTCTTGTGGGCATTTAGTGCTATAAATTTCCCTCTACACACTGCTTTAAATGTGTCCCAGAGATTCTGGTATGTTGTATCTTTGTTCTCATTGGTTTCAAAGAACAACTTTATTTCTGCCTTCATTTCATTATGTACCCAGTAGTCATTCAGGAGCAGGTTGTTCAGTTTCCATGTAGTTGAGTGGTTTTGATTGAGTTTCTTAGTCCTGAGTTCTAGTTTGATTGCACTGTGGTCTGAGAGACAGTTTGTTATAATTTCTGTTCTTGTACATTTGCTGAGGAGTGCTTGACTTCCAACTATGTGGTCAATTTTGGAATAAGTGTGATGTGGTGCTGAGAAGAATGTCTATTCTGTTGATTTGGGGTGGAGAGTTCTTTAGATGTTTATTAGGTCCGCTTGGTGCAGAGTTGAGTTCAATTCCTGGATATCCTTGTTAACTTTCTGTCTCGTTGATCTGTCTAATGTTGACAGTGGGGTGTTAAAGTCTCCCATTATTATTGTGTGGGAGTCTAAGTCTCTTTGTAAGTCTCTAAGGACTTGCTTTATGAATCTGGGTGCTCTTGTATTGGGTACATATATATTTAGGATAGTTATTTCTTCTTGTTGAATTGATCCCTTTACCATTATGTAATGGCCTTCTTTGTCTCTTTTGATCTTTGTTGCTTTAAAGTCTGTTTTATCAGAGACTAGGATTGCAACCCCTGTCTTTTTTTGTTTTCCATTTGCTTGGTAGATCTTCCTCCATCCCTTTATTTTGAGCCTATGCGTGTCTCTGCATGTGAGATGGGTCTCCTGAATACAGCAAACTGATGGGTCTTGACTCTTTATCCAGTTTGCCAGTCTGTGTCTTTTAATTGGACCATTTAACCCATTTACATTTAAGGTTAATATTGTTATGTGTGAACTTGATCCTGTCATTATGATATTAGCTGGTTATTTTGGTCGCTAGTTGATGCAGTTTCTTCCTAGTATCGATCGACTTTACATTTTGACATGTTTTTGCAGTGGCTGGTACCTGTTGTTCCTTTCCATGTTTAGTGCTTCCTTCAGGAGCTGTTGTAGGGCAGGCTTGGTGTTGACAAAATCTCTCAGCATTTGCTTGTCTGTAAAGGATTTTATTTCTTCTTCACTTGTGAAACTTAGTTTGGCTGGATATGAAATTCTGAGTTGAAAATTCTCTTCTTTAAGAATGTTGAATATTGGCCCCCACTCTCTTCTGGCTTGGAGAGTTTCTGCTGAAAGATCTGCTGTTAGTCTGATGGGCTTCCCTTTGTGTGTAACCTGACCTTTCTCTCTGGCTGCCCTTAACATTTTTCCCTTCATTTCAACTTTGGTGAATCTGACAATTATGTGTCTTGGAGTTGCTCTTCTTGAGGAGTATCTCTGTAGCATTCTCTGTATTTCCTGAATTTGAATGTTGGCCTGCTTTGCTTGATTGGGGAAGTTCTTCTGAATAATATCCTGCAGAGTGTTTTCCAACTTGGTTCCATTCCCCCCGTCACTTTCAGGTACACAAATCAGACGTAGATTTGGTCTTTTCACATAGTCCCATATTTCTTGGAGGCTTTGTTCATTTCTTTTTACTCTTTTTTCTCTAAACTTCTCTTCTCGCTTCATTTCATTCATTTGATCTTCAATTGCTGATACTCTTTCTTCCAGTTGATCGAGTTGGTTACTGAAGCTTGTGCATTTGTCACATAGTTCTCATATCATGGTTTTCTTCTCTGTCAAGTCGTTTATGGACTTCTCTGCATTGGTTATTCTAGTTACCCATTCGTCACTTCTTTTTTCAAGGTTTTTAGTTTCTTTGCGCTGGGTTTGTAGCTCCTCCTTTAGCTCTGAGAAGTTTAACTGACTGAAGCCTTCTTCTCTCAACTCGTCAAAGTCATTCTCCGTCCAGCTTTGTTCCATTGCTGGCGACCAGCTGCGTTCCTTTCGAGGGGGAGAGGCACTCTGATTTTTTGAATATTGAGCTTCTCTGCTCTGCTTTTTCCCCATCTTTGTGGTTTTATCTACCTTTGGTCTTTGATGATGGTGACGTACAGATGGGGTTTTGGTGTGGGTGTCCTTTCTGTTTGTTAGTTTTCCTTCTAACAGCTGCAGGTCTGTTGGAGCTTGCTTGAGGTCCACTCCAGTTAGACTACTCCCAGTTAGGCTCTCCCAGTTAGGCTACTTGGGGGTCAGGGACCCACTTGAGCAGGCAGTCTGTCCGTTCTGTCTTTACTTTTTTCAAAAGTCTACATATAATATTGGAATTGACACTTGATGAGGAAGTGGTATATTTTTCTCTGGAAATCCTTAACAAATATGATGCTCAATTAATGGTCTAGATATGTTTGTGTAAAACAGAGGAATGGAGGGGAGCACTCATGTGTCTATCTTTTAACCAGACGTTCATTATGCACCTACAAAATGTGTGCTGTATGTTCTGAAAATAGTGAGAGACTGACAGATAAAGAGATCCATAATCATGGGGCAGAGTGTGGTCCCATAAATGTGAGGTCAGTGGCTGAGCAATTCTACAGTGAGGTAGTGAATCATCACTTATCACCAGGGCTAGCTTTGAGTGGGCAGCCATCTCATTTGAGATGTGACTTCAGGGATGCACTCTCTGATCCTCTAATTTATATCAGCCTTGCTGTCCTCACACAGTGCCTGCTTTCCAATATTAGAGCCTTCCTTTGCATTGATATGTGTCTTCAGAAGGCCTTAGAAAAATGCAGAACTGCTATCTGGGTAGAACAACTCATTAAGACATTATCATTTATTATGCTCTATAAGGGATTAATTTATCAGGTTCATTAGCTGCTAATTTGGCAAGATGAAAGGGAGAGGAACATAAGATGCATGTGTTTTGAATTGGTAGGCAAGTAGAATGCATTACAGCCTAAGTGTGGGAAGTAGGCCTTCTGGAAACAGAGCACTTGACTGTGAGGAAGTGAGACCCTTTGCCCTAAAATATGTCAGCACTCTCTTCTCTTCCTCCTCTTTCTTATTATCCATTTAAAACACTTAACATGTAGCTAAGATTGACTACTTAATATAGTGCAACACAGACTGTGGCAGCAAGGAAAAGATGCTTTGCAAAAAATAGTGGGAAGTGTGAGATTTCAAACAGCTCCTCATTGCAACAAATGTCAGTGTATTTTGATGTATAACATGTTAAGCTATGGCTTAAGGGTTTGCTCAAAGCTGCCAAGACTAACATAATTAAGTATGTGTACGGAATGAGTGGAAGGAATGAAACCTCAGCCCAGTGTAACCAGCACAAAGAGAGATGTTAGATTGGCTAAAGCCCCCAGACGCCTGCTTTCAATCTTGGCTGCACAGTGGAATTCATATCTTACAGCTCCTAGAGAGCTATACAAATTATTGATACCTGGATGCCACCCCTATAAAACAACTGTCTTAAACCGAATCTACTGGTTGTGCCCCAGGGGTGAGACAGCTTCTGTTTATGTAGGGAGATGGAGAAAGCAATTTCAGAAGTGTTGCTGTACATTGTGAATGGAATCCCCATGAGCAAAAATTTATATTACTTTTAATGATCTTTTATGTGTTGGATTAATGTGTTTTAAACCCTCAGCTTTTTATAATCACATAGAGATCAAACAAAGTCAATATTCATGATTTAATTTTCCCGGAAAGCTCATGGTCACATTACAGACTCCTAAATCTGGACCACAGAGGTGTGTACTCAGACACCTGTATCCAGGATGAGTGGGCATCTCCCAGTAGGAGCTTCCTCAGGTGGGCATCTGCCAGACACTTGGGAGTCCTTCCATCCCCAAGATAGTCCCCAGGGTTTCTGAGTTAGTGAGTAATGCCATTCACTCTTTCTTTGGAAAGAATGGAATTATTTTTCCTAGACAAGAGAAGCAAAGACTTGGGTGCAGACCTTTTTTTTTCTTTCCCCACATTAGCTAAGACACCCTGGTGCTAGAATTTGAAGTAGAGATAGTGATCTCTGCCTTGTGAGGATGAACATGTAAAAGAAACTGAACATAAGAGAATTGAACACTTAAGAGGAGGATGCTTTTTAAGTCTGATATATTTTTTTTCTTCATAGATATTTCCATTTGAATTGTTGGTGACTTGTGGATTTGTAGTAGTTGGGAATTTCTAGGGAAGAATATCTATATGCTTGTGGTAAAGGATTCAACAAACTCAGGATTTTAGTATGTTTTAAATGCACATATTGCCTGAGTTTTCCTCTTATGTATTTATATCCTGCTGTATTGTACCTATTTTTGCTAGAAACTCCAAATCCTCTTTTTAGCATGAGGTAGGTTATAAATAGGTTAAATACCCAAAAATGAATAGACTTCTGTCCTGCTGCTCATTCCCAACTGTGCTCGCAGATGTGCACTGCGAACTACAAACACAGAATTCATTACAACCAAAAGTCAGAAAGAGAACTGGCCAAGCCTAAAGAAAAGCAGGTGCTAGCCTAAAAAGAATTTAATGTGCTCTGTGTTTTTCTTTTATTTTTATGTTCATGAGACTTCTGATGAACAGTTCTGGATATTGGTTACAGTCAAATTCTTGTTTTCCTTTAGCATAAGACACAGTAAGTTGTTTGGAAAGAGGAAAGGATTGATGGCATAGATAATTTTGTGGGTTGTCCAAAGTTTTTCTTAAAGACTGACATTTAATGATGTTTTCACAGCTACATAGGAATTTCATACCAAAAATCTCAGGCAGATAGCACTGAGGCTTCAGGAATTCATTAATTCCAACACTGAGGCTTCAGGAATTCATTAATTCCAAGAGTCATAGGCAGAACCCAGACGAACCCAGACACTGTTTACTTTGCCCAGGTCAGCTGTGGAACACTGCAAATTCCCTTCCTCTCCCTCTAAATTTTCTTTTGAGAAAATAAGTGTGAAGCAGCTCTAAGTCTCAAATGCTAATGTAATGAAGGAAACCCATAAAATAGAGTTAGTTGAGTGTCGCTATAGTTCAGTGGCCACCATGACCATTTAGTATGTCCAGAGCACTCAGCTAACCCCTCAGGTGAAAAGCCTCCCTGCAGATGTTCCTGTGTTGAGGAAGAAAAATTAACCTTGGTTGTTAAAATAACTACCTTTGGACCAGCTGCATCTCCCCACTCAGGGTTCACAGAAGCAATACTATAAGTAGTAGGTTATGTAGGATCTCCTAAATGAACTGTCAAGCTGGCCTCAGGAAGCTGAAGATATTTTTGAAATTCAAAAGAATCGATGGTGCAAAGTGAAAAATACAACAAACCAAAAGTGAAGAAGAGATTAAATGTTAAAACAAGGAATCAGAGATTTAAATCAGGAAATTAGAGGAACCAACCCATTCAAGGGTCAGATGCACTTCTTAAAATATCTTTATCTCTTTCATATACTCTTGATATATTTAGGAATCTCCATGTGCTGTCTGGTCTATCTTCCTACCTGTTTCTTTCTGTTGCTCTGTCTGAGACCTCTATCACCAGAACATGTATTAAACATTCCCTACCCACTTTTTCTACCATTGTTTTTCTTTCTTGGAATAGTTGTCTCCCCTTTCCATGTTTCTACACCTGGATCTGGCTGAAGCTTTTCCTGGGAACCCTAACTCACAATGAGCCCTTCCTTTTGAAATGCTTCCAGTCATTTGTCAGTATTATTTAATTTCTATTCACTGCACTATCTCATTTTGCTTATTTTTGGGGGGAACCTCAGAACATCTAGCACACAGCATGGAGTAGTGTTGATTCTTAAAAGGGGTTTTCTTCCAGCTGATCTCCTTTCTGGGCCTGAAATTTTCAAGCACAGTTGGGAGGAGAAAGGGGATGCTTTATTGCATCTCTCCTGGATAGTAATATGGGGGTGGGGCAAGGTTTTTAGATGACATGAGGTTAATTTGTGGAAAACATGGTAACTGATCAGGTACTGAGGGGTTTCCATCATGCTTATAACCGACACTAAGCTTAGCTATGGCATGGCAGGTAGAGCGTCACCTCATTGTTATTTTCGCTGGTTCTGCTTACTCCAAAGTGTTTTTAATATCTACAGAGTCTTTAGTAATCCACTAACTATAGCCTGCTTTCTGGTCATAAACTTTAGAGAGTATTTTGAGGCTAGTTTTTTCCAGAACATCACTTAACATTTTATATTTTTTTTGGAATGAACTTTGAGCAATTCTTCACTGTAGAAATGTTCAGACCTTGGAAGTGTTGGGCCAATTACATTGATTAGCTTAGCCTCTGAATCAGAGGAAAACCAGATGGCATTGTCATAGAGTGGTTGAGCAATTTAAAAATTTACAAATAGTTAATTGGTGGCTTTATAGAGATAAAGCCTTTGACAGCTCCTACCAAAGAATGAAAACAACTATTGCATCACCTAGATGGAAGTGAGACATTTATAAACCTGATTCTCTCTGCTGCTGGTTCATTGCTTCCCCAACTCTGAGAATCAAGTCCTCTTTTTGTTTCTCACTTCTGACTGTAGAAAATTATTATTATGATGTAGCATTTTAAATGTTTTAGGGTCCTGGTTTGAAAATATTTCATCTTTTTGTTTCTTTAATGCCCTGTAGGAGCTGTTGGGTTAATGGTACCAAAGTTTCACTAAAAGTAAATTTGAACTTGTTGGTTAGGAAGAGCCTTCTGGAAACCTAAACCCAAATATCTTGGCTCCAAATTGTCTACCTTGATTTTACTTCATCTTACGATCTGCGTGAAATAATAGACTCAATGCTTCCTAGAAGCTGAAGTTCTTCTCTGTATTTTCATAATTAAGTTATATTGAATTAGAGAATTGGAAAAAAAATCACATTTCTTTTATTACAAATGCATTTCTTATGGGAAAATTCAGCAATCACTTTTCCTTTGGAGAGCCAGAAAAGGAGACTTGGAACTAATCCAGAAAATAACCTCTTCATCCACTACAGTTAATGAAAACATTAATAAGACATACTACATCTGAGGAGAATGCCGTGAACTAATTTCTTTGTAATCAGAATGCACTCGTAGGCTCAGTTGGGGAATTATTGAAATATGAAAACATCTAGTAGGCTCTTCTGGGAATTAAACAAGAAGTAAACACTAGGAAAACTGGGAAGTTTTTCAGAAAGGAAGAAATTAAGTATAAATTGTCCTCTTTGGAAAATACAGAGGAAAGTAAACAAAGATGATGTTAAAGAGTTTCCAACTGTGTTAAAACAAAATGGAGAAAGTAGTCAAAATGGGTCCTTTTGCAATTGATCCTTTTGCAATTGGATCCTTTTGCAATTGGTCCTTTTGCAATCCTTTTGCAAAATGATTTGCAATTACATGATGCTAATTAAGGTGAATTACTTAATTAAATGCTCTTGGTCCACTCTATTAAGAATCTGGAATATTTGGTGTCTCCCAAATTTTACTTGGTTTACTTAATCTGGATCAGAGAAAGAATGCACTTAACTTTTGCAATTCAGAAACAGAGCAGTTAAGTAGTTTTTCCCTGTCTCCAACTGAGACCATAAAAAAGGATGCTAAAGCCTTGAAGCTAAGCTTAGTGATCAGTTGAAGTTGAAATCAACTTGTTTATTTCATTTCAGCATTTGAGAATTAATGGCCACAGGGTTCTGCTTTTCCACCTCAGAACCTTTCTGCTTGCACAGAATGATTTACAGAATCTGGCACAAAATATAGAAATATGGTCAACAACAGGTCCCAGTTCAATTCATGTGAAGAACCTTCAAAATAAACTTTACAAACACACAGATTATCAAGACCCAGGGAAGGAATTTAAAATGAAGTGCTCACAACTTAGGGGATTTTGATTTACACCTTCCACCTCCTCCAGTTTTCCTGCAGGGCTGAAATCTTTTTGAAATAATGGGATTTGAATTTTCAAGCTGCTCCTCTTGAAAGAGGATAGTGACTGTTTGGAACAGGAAGGATTTGATGAATCTTTGGGGGCAAATACCCAAAGTCACATTGGCAACATCCAACTGCAGAAGATTCGTGTGAAATCAGCCACAGGCACTGGGTAAACTACCACCTGGGTTTGTTTATCACAAACCTGATAAAGTATTGCACATGCCACAGGACCAGAGCCTTGGGCTTCTGAGCCCTGCCACGGGGGAAATAGATCAATAGTAGAGGCCATGCACACAGAGTTAAGGTGAAGAGTGGTTTCCAACTAGACCTGACAGCTCAGGATCCAGCCATGGAAGCCACAGAGAGATAGAAAGACAACTCATTTATTTACTCCACTAGTAACAAGAAGGTGGGGCAAACCATTGGGAAAATTCTGATGTGAGAAGTTTGTTTCCAGTGAAACCTTGCAGCCTTTTCTTCTTCCTTCTTCTTGGTCATCATTCTCACTTTGCATTCTTTATTTGAGCACTGGCCGCACCTCCCCAGGACTGTCCTGGGATCCCAAGAGGCTTCACTCTTATCTTAATCCCCCTCACTGTATCAAAACAGTCCTACTTTAAACCTTGGTTTACTGACTTTTTGATGGACCACCAGTAATTTATACTCGTTAAACGATAAATTTAAAAATAAGGTATCACGATTCTGCTATAGATTTAAAGTGAACATGCCAGAGATTTTATTTAACTCGTTATTAACAAGGAAGCCAGGCAAATACCGTAACTGGCTCAAATGAGACATGAAAGAACCACAAATCTATGTGGAGTCAAAAGTTGTTGAAATGAATTTACAGATGGATGCAAGACTGACTTTTTCCAATCAGCAAGGGTTGTCCCTTTTCTGGATATTTAATTGGCTTGTTTAGAGAATGATTTGTTTTGCTATTGGTTATCTGTAATTTAAAGAGCTGTAAAATAGTTCAAAGGCAGTGAAAGGTGCAGAGTCCTAATGGAGTCAGATAATTCTTAGGGGCGCCAGCACTCCATTGAAAGGAGTTTGTTTGTTTGCCTTTGAGATAGAGTCTTGCTCTGTCGCCCAGGCTGCAGTGCAGTTGTGCAATCTCAGCTCACTGCAACCTCTGCCTGCTGGGTTCAAGCAATTCTCCTGCCTCAGCCTCCTGAGTAGCTGGGACTACAGGCACACGCCACCACGTCTGGCTAATATTTTTAATTTTCTAAGTGAAGATGGGGTTTTGCCATATTGGCCAGGCTGGTCTCAAACTCCTGGCCTCAAGTGATCCACCCGCCTCGGCCTCCCAAAGTGCTGGGATTACAGGCATGAGCCACCACGCCCGGCTGATAATCTTTCCCTTATTCCAAAGTTTAAATTTTGGAAGCATTTTTGTAGCGAAAGAATAGCTTGCTAATGAAAAAAGTTGACTTAGGGCTTTGGATAGGTAGGAATGTATCTGTCTGCAAATGCCAGTTGCTGTAACAAACAACTCTAAAGTCTCAGTGGATTAATATATTGGTTCCTTGCCCTCTTCGTAATCCATTGTCACTCAGTTATTCTTCCACCCATATCTCCATCATCTTCTTGGACCTATGCAACTTCACTGGATCCTCTGCAGCTAGCCAGGAGGCAGGAAAGAGAGAGAACTTAGGGAAGGCTACCTGGGACTCCTCAGCCTAGAATGGCTTTATTTTCCTTCCATTCAAATTATGTTGGTGAGAACTAGTCACATGACCCCACCTGGATGGAGAAGGGGCAGGGGGTGCTGGCAGTACATGTCATTTACCTGAAGCAGCCTGGCTTGGTGAACACTTAGTATTTTCAGGGGTAGACTTTCTCAAGGAAGGCAAACCCCAGAAAACTGGGTAAACTCTGTTTGCTATTTATAAATTATTGCTAGATCATGAGTGATTGAGCAGAACAGTGTCTGCTCTCCAGGAGTTGATGAGTCATGGGGAAGAAAAATCTGTAATGAGAGGCAGGATGTGAAATATGCCGTGGAAATAAAATGCTCTGAAAGTACCAAGTGGAGTCTTGTGAAGCATTACAGACAACATGCAGGGTGGCAGTTGAGAGGCTAGAATTCGGAGTCAGGAAGTCCTGAACTGAAGCCTTCGCTTTACCACCATTGACCCTGGATGAGTTTTTAACTTCTCTGAGCTTCAATTTCCTTAACTTGAAAAAGAGCGTACTCATTATTCACTCATAGGGTAGCTCTGTGTGTGCAAAGTGAAGCGGAAGCCCATTTATCCTCGGCCTTGAAGGTTAGGCAGATTCCCAAAGGCAGAAAGGGGCAAAGGAGCATTGGAAGAGAGAAGCAGGTGAGCCTCTGGAGCCTTGGTTCCTTTACCCACTGCTTCCTCAAGGAGCTTTTATATGTTGTGAGTTCCCAAGAAAACTGTATTTGAGGAAAAGGAATCTACTATCAAAAATAAATTTGAAAACCCAGAATGTTCTTGGGAGTATTGCTGATTCATCGTTTATTCCAACATGAGCCAGTGGTTGTCAGTACAACCTTTGACTGACTGTTAAGTTTAACCAGTTTAGTGTGAGGAGATTTACAGTTATTGCCTGTCTTAGAGATGACACAAATAATTGATGAGAGTTTTTCACTTTTCAGATATTACTCTTTCAAGCTATAGGTAAGCTGTGGTATCTTTCCTATATTTTAGCCTCTTAAGGTTTTTTTTCTTTTCCCCTCCCAGGTTAATTATATATTTTAACTTTCAGAACATATAAGATCATTATGGGATGCTGTTAAGAAAGAAAAAAATCCCAGCATGACTACCTTAAAGGCATTTAGCATAAAGGCAGTAGCATTAAAATATGAACTTGAAATTTGAGAGTGTTTTGTACTACTCAGTAGTACAAGTTTATATTCAACTTCTCTGCACCATAATTGTTTTACTCATTTTATACAAGCCAGCGCAATCCTTTGGAGAAAGCAAGCACAGTGTTGACCATTAATGTGCACAGAAATCTCCCTGGGGATACTGATACGAGGTGGGTTCTGATTCAGTAGGACTGGGTGGGGCCTGAGATGCTACTCTACAAGGCTCCCAGGAGAGGCTGATGCTGCTGGTTTGTGGGTCACACTTTGAGGAGCAAGGGGCCAGATGATGTGCTTTTTATCTGAGAAGTTGAGGAAACCTCACCTGGGAGATTAAGAGGTACTCTTGTTTATTTATTTATTTAATTAGAGACAGAGTCTTGCTCTGTGTCCCCAGCTGGAGTGCAGTGGCAGTCTTGGCTCATCGCCACCTCCGCCTCCCGGGTTCAAACCATTCTCCCACCTCAGCCTCCTGAATAGCTGGGATTACAGGTGTGCACCACCATGCCCAGCTAATTTTTCTGTTTTTTAGTAGAAACGGGGTTTCACCATATTGCTCAGGCTGGTCTTGAACTCCTGGCCTCAAGTGATCTGCCTGCCTTGGCCTCCCAACGTGCTGGGATTACAGGTGTGAGCCTCTGTACCTGGCCTATTTATTTTTATAGAAAAGTATACATTTCTTTATTATTTTTTATTAATTATGAAAATCTTTTAAAAAATAAATTCAACCTCACTGTCACACAATATAGTCATGTAACAAACCTGCACACATACACCTGAAACTTCACTGGGGTACAAATGATCCCGTCACCCAGGCGGTGAGCATAGTACCCTATGGGTAGTTTTTCAGCCCTTGTCTCCCTCCCTCTCACTCTCTACTAGTAGTTCCCCAGTGTCAGTTGTTCCCATCCAGAGGCACTCTTTTACAAAGGAGTTAGAATTTTATAATACCTACTTTTATTAAGGCTACATGCATTTGGTCCTCCTTATCCCTCATTACAGACAGAATTCTTTAGACCCTTAGACTAGCTAGTTTTGACCAGGCGAGGTGGCTCACACCTGTAATCCCAGCACTTTGGGAGACCAAGGTGGGTGGACCACCTGAAGTCAGGAGTTTGACACCAGCCCGATCAACATGGAGAAACCCTGTCTCTACTAAAAATACAAAATTAGCCAGGTGTGGTGGCGCATGCCTGTAGTCCCAGCTACTTGGGAGGCTGAGGTGGGAGAATCACTTGAACCAACGAGGTAGAGATAGCGGTGAGCTGAGATTGTGCCATTGCACTCCAGCCTGGGCAACAAGAGTGAAACTCCATCTCAGAAAAAAAATTATATATATACACATACACACACACACACACATATATGTATATATATTAATCTTAATGATAGTGACAAAGGCATCTTATCTCCTTGTCTTAGCATCATTGGCAGTCAAACCTGGCTGTTGCCTACTGCAGATGAACAATGAGGATGAACTATGTCACTCTTAACTGGTGTGTCAAATCTTACCGACAACTCTTTTACCACAATCCAGTTACTCAGATAGATCATTTCTATAGTTACTATTTTGTGTATAAGTAGTGTGAAATTTTAGAACTTTTCTGGGGCTGGTTAGAGTAGTGCCAAGGAAGCCAACCCCCAGCTCCCCTCGGGTAAAGATCAAGGTTGAATTCTAGAAAAGAGCCAGGTGTATGTGCTTTTCATCACAAGAGAGTCCTAGTCAGAGCAGGGATGGAAGGGTACATCCAGTCTTGCTCATGGGAGGAAAATGTTCTAAGTACCCACTTATTCAGAAAGTTTTTATTGAGCACCTACCTTTTACATAGAATTTTTGTGGGCACAAAAATATATGGTAAATTTAGCAGTAGTAGCTCTCATTTCCTGGGAGCTTTCTCTATACCTACTATGGTTTGAATGTGTCCCCCGAAATTTATGTGTTGGAAGCTTAATCCCCAATGCAACAGTGTTGAGAGGTGGAGCCTTTAAGAGGTAATTAAAGCCCTGTTGAAGGGATTAATGCCTTTATCTTGGGAGTGGGTTAGTTATCTTGGGAGTGGGCTCCTGGTAAAAAGCAGGAGTTCAACCCCCTTTTCTTTTCACTGTTGTATGTGCTCTCTTGCCCTTCTGCCTTCTGCCATGGGATGATGCAGCATGAAGGCCCTTGCCAGATGCCAGCACCATGCTTGTGTACTTCCCAGCCTCCAGAACTGTGAGAAATAAGGCTTTTTTTTCTTTATAAATTACCTGGTCTCAGGTATTCTATTATAACAGCAGAAAACAGACTAAGACAATGCCCATAGTGCTAAGCACTTGATATACTTTACATCATTTAGGTTTTATAAGCAGGTATCATTATTCCTCATTTACAGTTAAGGAAGCCTAAAGGTGTGCCACAGGTCAAAAGCGTTTCCAAATTGCCATGGTCTCAAAATAGCTGCAACATTCCCAAGCATCATATTCAGATGTGATGATGTGTGGCAGAAAAGAGGGATTGTTTCTTCTTATGAGCCTTTTGAAGAAAGAAGACTTTCCCAGAAGCTGCTAACACATCTGCCTTCATCTCACATTGGCCATGGTTGTATCATATGCCTATGTTTCTACCAGCTTCTAGCAAGAAAATGGAACTACATTGGACCCATTGGCTCAGGCCAGGAGTCAGCAAAGTACAGCCCCTGAGACAAATCCAGCCTGATGCCTGTTTTTGTAAAGAAAGGTTTATGGGAACACAGCCAAGCCTACTTGTTTACTTATTTCTATGGCTGCTTTCACCTCACAACATTGGAATTGAGTAGTTGCAAGAGACCTTATGGTTCATAAACCTAAAACATTTACTATCTCACTCTTTACAGAAAAAGTTTGCTGACATCTGGCTTAAGCCAGTCAAGATCTATATCTGGATCAACAATGGTACAGATTGCTGTACCATGTACATGGGCAGAAGTAGGATTTTTTTTCCAACAAGGAAGGAGTGAATGGTTGTTGGATAGGCAACCAGCAGTGACTGCTACAGAAGGGCCTTTTTATTCCAATGAAGCAGAGGTGCTATAATAGACTTTTGTGTGGGAAGTTGGCTGCACCTCAGAGATAGTACATGATTGTACAGGTTACAGCCAGAGGAATGCATTGGATAAGAGGGTAAAAATAGAAAAAGAAGTGATGACTCCTAGGTCTTGGCTTGTGTGGAATATAAACATTCCTTTCAAATTCAGATTATTAAACTAGTGCAGGGGCCCATGTAGTTCCTGGCAGCCACATGCAGCTGTGACAGGGAGCACCAGCAGCTGAGCAGAGGAGCTCATAAGCTTCTGCCTTGCCCTGCTGATATTTTTAATTTCTGAAGATCAAGGAGACAAGAACTGCTAATCTAATCAAGGAAGAACTGGTAGTTGAAATGTGAGAGGTAATGTCTATTTCGTCTTAGAGTAGGAGAGAATGCTGGGCTTATTTAGTAATACCTCTGGACTTCAGCAAGGCAAATATCAGAAAGCTGAGGGAAAAGTATCATCTCTATCCATTAACTCTACGTGGGTACACAGTACACAATTGGTAGTAGTTCCTGAAAATTTCTGTTCTGATAGTACAGCTACAAATGAACCTGATGAGGAAGCAAAGGGTGGAATTTTAAGTAACAATGTGGTTTTAAGAGGAATTTGGATTTCAGAAGAAAGAGACAGGTTGTGGGGAGCAGTGGAGTAAAAAAGATGTGGATTCCAATCTTGGTTATATCACTTGCTAGCTCTGTGAATTTGGGAACAGAGTTTAACCTCTCTGAGCTTCAGTTTTTCTATTTGTAATTTAGGAGAATAATATTTACCCATACAGAGTGTTCTTGCCAGCCGATGCATCCACTCTTGCTCTCTCTCTCTCTACCTTTTCTTTTTAGACAGAGTCTCACTCTGTCACCCAGGCTGGAGTGCAGTGGTGCAAACATATCCCATTACAACCTTGATGTGGTCCTCCCACCTCAGCCTCTTGTGTAGCTGGGACCACAGGTGTGCACTACCCTACCTGACTAATTAAAAAAATATTTTTTTGTAGAGATGGGGCCTCACCATGTTGCCCAGGCTGGTCTTGAACTTCTGGGCTGAAGCCATCCTCCTGTCTCAGCCTCCCAAATGGCTGGGATTATGGGCATGAGCCACCACGCACAGCCTAATTTTTCTCCCACGCACAGCCTAATTATTCTACCTAATTTTTTCACTTTGTCTGATACATTGTTGCATCAGTTCTCACTCTTTACAATCTTTAAATCTTACTCATTCTTAAATGGAACAACCACTCTTTTGTAACCAGTGTGTTATTAATCACTAAATGTGGGTTAACTTAGAGCTGTCTAGCTTGTTTCTTCAGTCTCCCATGGTCCTACAGACCCATCAAATACATCTTACCACCTAGTGTCTGTGGCCCCCTCATTGAGCTTACGACTGGTCTGGGACATTGGCTGTGGTATGGAGGGCCCACTGGGGTGTTCAGAAGGGACTAAGCTAGGCAAGATCAAGGTAGAGACAGACATCACTGCTGCTGCCCGGGTAGAGGGTGAAGCCTTGGTGTAGACAAGGCTAAGTCTAGTGGCCCCGATGGGAGGAATGAGAGGCCTGAGTCTGGGTTCAACTACAGGATTCTTGCCAGGGCGGCTGGTGAACAGTCAGTTAGCAGTTAGTTGCTCCCAAATAGCTCATGAACACACAAGCAGTGCTCCTGCAGGTTCCCCTTTGTCAGGTCTGCTGTCATCAGGTGGTGACCCTAGTCCCTTCTTTGTCAGTTTCCCCAGGATCAACTTCCTACCGCCTTTATCCCTCTTCCATTTTCCAAAGCTTTGTTCTCCTTTTCTTTCTTTTTAAAAAAACAACCTTACTGAGATATAATTTACATATAATAAAATGCACTAGTTTAAAATGTCCAATTCAATGTGTTTGAGTATATTTGCATATTTTCCCTAAGATTATGGGTGAGGTGTTAAGCAAGTTTGGGATCTACTACTGCATTCAGGCAGTAGACCTCTGTTTTCTTCGTTTGGTTCTGAAAACAGGGGTACAAAATAGAGTTCCAGGATGAAATGAAAATACACCTAGTCGTTTCTAGTCACGGAGCCACTTACGTAGGGAAGAAAAGATTGGTTGGATTGCTTTAAATAACAGTAGATAGCCATGATTCTTGGGAAAAACTGGATAATGACTTTTTCATTTGTCTGCTAGCTTCATCCCCACAGTGTTTTCCAGGCACATGGGCATCTTTTCCCCATTTCCACAAACTTTCACAGAAGAGGATTTGATCTTCTGGCCTGGAAACTTACTCTGCTTAATGATGAGGAAATTCTTCAACAACAACAAAAATAATATCCGCTGCCACCACCCCCTCCTCCTCCTCCTCCTTCTCATTTCTTCTTCCTCCTTCTTTCTTATTCTTCCTTCTTCCTTCTTGGTTTTAAACATACACTTCTTCTTGTGTTTTTAATAAGTACCAGGTATTGTTTATAATGGTAACATAGAAAACCTTATTTAATCCTCACAATAACCCTAATATATAGATAGTGACACTTTCTCCATTTTACATATGAACAAATTAAAGGCCAAGGTAATGCATTCAGTAAATGGCAGAGCCAGGATTTGAACGCATGCTTATTTGATTGTGAAGATGCTGTTCTTTTTTCTTTTTGACCATCACCAAATTTTTATTATACTTTAAGTTCTGGGGTACATGTGCAGAACCTGCATGTTTGTTACATAGGTATACATGTGCCATAGCGGTTTGCTGCATCCATCAACCCATCATCTACATTAGGTATTTCTCCTAATGCTATCCCTCCCCTAGCCCCCACTTTCCAATAGGCCCCGGTGTGTGATGTTCTCCTCCCTGTGTCCATGTGTTTTCATTGTTCAGCTCCTACTTATGAGTGAGAACATGTGGTGTTTGGTTTTCTGTTCCTGTGTTAGTTTGTTGAGAATGATGGTTTCCAGCTTCATCCATGTCCCTGCAAAGGACATGAACTCATCCTTTTTATGGCTGCATAGTATTCCATGGTGTATATGTGCCACATTTTCTTTATCCAGTCTGTCATTGATGGGCATTTGGGTTGGTTCCAAGTCTTTGCTATTGTGAACAGTGCGGCAGTAAACATGAGTCTTTATAGTAGAATGATTTATAATCCTTTGGGTATATACCCAGTAATGGGATTGCTGGGTCAAATGGTGTTTCTAGTTCTAGATCCTTGAGGAATCACCACACTGTCTTCCACAATGGTTGAACTAATTTACACTCCTACCAACAGTGTAAAACCGTCCCTATTTCTCCACATCCTCTCCAGCATCTGTTGTTTCCTGACTTTTTAATGATCGCCATTCTAACTGGCGTGAGGTGGTATCTCATTGTGGTTTTGATTTGCATTTCTCTAATGACCAGTGATGATGAGCTTTTTTCATATGTTTGTTGGCTGCAGAAGATGCTGCTCTTAATATATAAAGCCACATCCCTCTCATAGTTTTGTGAGTTCCTTCCAGCACTGTGCTGGAGCCAGCACATAATGAATTGCAAGAACCAATGGTTAAAGTTTTAGGAATTTTTTACATCAGCTCTTAAACATAGCCATTAATAGAAATCAAGTTGTATAAATTTACAACTAAATAAATTATATTACAATATTCTCATATGCTCAAAACTCTTCACTTCCTAATTATTTTACTACATGTTACTTCTGTCTGGTTTGGAGGCTGTTTACATCTGTTGCATTGTATGGTGTAAAACCACATCATGGTGTGCTACTGTGTATCTTTTCCCACCTCTGCATTTGGTGATGTCATGTTGGTGGCTGGAAATTGGCCATGGTGGGAGGATTTACACGACAGAAATGAATAAATACTACAAATCAGAGCTTGATTTACTGTTTTGTTGATTGTCTAGACTTAACGTGATGGAGAAATGTTAATACTGCAAATTAAACTAAAAAAAACAGAAACAAAAACCAAAACCGTGTAGCTTCCACTGCCAAAGCTGAGAGAAGCTTCAGTTTAATGAATATAATTCATATCAGGATAAGGAATAGTTTAACAGTAGATTACTTATCAGATTTAATGTTCATACTCTTACTGGGAAAAGAGTGGGTTAGGGTACAACTCCACTTGTCAAATTGTAGATGATCTGCAAGCATAAATTAGTTATAGATAGAAAAACTTGACAAAAACCAGTGAAAGCATTCTGTGAGAATCAATTGGCTGCATGGGATTTGCAGCCTGGCATGAGGTTGTCCCCATGAGTTTATCCCTGCAATTACTTCATCTTAAGTAAAAGGTTGAATCAAGGTGAATTTGAAGTTTCCTGCATTCTTAAATTCTGAATGTCTATGGCTGCTTGTTGTACTTAGGCTTTTAAATGTGCTTGTTGGTCTATCAACAGAAATGCAAATATAATAAAACCTCAATGATTCAATTTTGAGATTTGAGATGATACTTTGTTAAATTTGTATGGCCTTTTTGTAGTTTACTACATGTTTTAGCATACATTATCTTGTTTGTTCCTCTAATAACTCTAACAACCCTAGCATTGAGATAAACAGGGAGTTACTAGTGTTACCGTTTACTGTTGAGGACACTGAGGCTCAGGGTAGTTCATCAGTTGCTCCGAGTGCACAGATAGTGAGCAGAAAGGCCGGGTCTAGGGCTTCCAGGTGGTTTCCTCGATTTCTCACGTCCCTTCTCTTTGATCTGCTGAAACAAAGAATTCCATTGAGCTAGTAGTAGTCACATCATCATATGTAATCTGAGCATACGTTGAACAAAAAAGTCTGTCTAAAAGTAGATTGCAGCTTTAGAAGACATTTTTTTCCCCAATGAAGTAAATAATCCCATCCTTTCTGATTAAGTGAGGAGCTTAAGAAGAAGTAACAGTTGATTGCTTGTTAGGATAATAACTACTTTAGAACTCAAAGTCAGTGAACATGAATGTGCCCACACCAGAATAGTGTTCAGTAATAGAGAAACCTGATAGAGGACAGCAGCTTGGGATGTGTTTGAGTGTAATCACAATCAATGCAGCCTCTAGTATCTTTTATACTTTTTATAGCATAACCAGCAGATTGACTTTAGTGATGAGGATAACAGAGGGTGACATCTTAAGTGAACAAGGGACACTAGAAAAACTAGTGTTTTGTTTTTTCAAAATGGCATAAGAATGATTCCTTATACTATTCTAGGTTTTTTGGTGTGTTTCTTTTATTCTTCTTCTCATCGTTTATTTAGCTTGTAGTTGCCACATTTTTATGGGGCAAATTCCTAAAGAGGTGGGAATTTCATGAAGCCAAATATAGACATAAACGTGGTATTCAGATAAAGAGGAACTGTGTTTGCTATGCATTTCCTGTAGTGAGGCAAATGTATGTGATATCGTCCCTTCTCCTTATTTGAGCAAGCCCCCAAGGAGGGGCGCCGTAGCCAGAAGTTAGGCTCTGGCTACTTCTGGGCCAATTTAGGGCTCTGTCCCTAATTTACTGTAGGATATGTTAATGAATCATACACGGAGGTATTTTCTCCGTGGAATGGGGATAGCTGTCTGTAAGAATCATTATGCATGATGACAGGGTGACATCCAAACCCCTGTGGTCTTGTCTCAGGCACCACCTACTATCAGCGTTAAAAGATGGCTCTTCCTTGAACTCAGCAGCAGGTGTCACTGCAGTCAACTAAAAAGGAAAGCTCTGGCCAAAAGGATTCCTTTTTTTTGTTTTGTTTTAGATGGAGTCTCTGTTGCACAGGCTGGAATGCAGTGGTGCGATCTTGGCTCACTGCAACGTCTACCTCCTGGTTCAAGCAATTCTCCTGCCTCAGCCTCCTGAGTAGTTGGGATTACAGGCGTGCACCACCACGCCCGGCTAATTTTTTTTTGTATTTTTAGTAGAGATGGGATTTCACCATGTTGGCCAAGCTAGTCTCGAACTCCTGACCTCAGGTGATCCACCCACCTCGGCCTCCAAAAGTGCTGGGACTACAGGCATGAGCCACCGCGCCCAGCCCAAAAGGATTCTATTAGACGGAAAAGGAAAGGAGCTATTACAATTAAAAGTAGCTATTACAATTAGTTATCTAGATTTCTTTCCCACCCCAAACTCAAATCCTTCACTACATACTATTGTTTCTCTTTTAAAATATGACGTCTTATAATCAATAAGTCTCTTCAGAAAAAAATGTTGCTTCTGTAAACCTTACAATCCTTCTATCCATTCATTCATTCAACAAATACTTCCTATGTGCCTACAACTTGTGAGGGACTTGCTAGGCTTTAGGCTTACAATGGTAAACAGTAGTGATAGTCTGGCTTTTTGGAGCTTGCTGTCTGGTGAGGAGACAGGCAATTAAAGAGGTAATACAAAAAATTATACTACAGAAAGATTAGTATAATCATAGGAAATGAACTAGATGAAATAGAAGGAGACAAAAAGGGAACCTGAGTTGAGGGGTCAGAGATGATCTCTTGCATAAAATAGTGTGTAAAAAGGTGCCCATAGCATGTGTCAGGGCGCAAATTAGAAAGCCAGCGTTTGGATTCCTTTACTCCATCAGAGATTCGCGCAGGTGCTTGTCATGGTGCATTTTATCTCCTTTGTCATCAGCACTATTTGAAATGCATAAAGAATACCCTTCCTCCTGATTTTACTTAGATAATTTGAAATACCTAAAAAGTTAATCATGAGTTATATCGCTGTTGTTATATCTCTCTTGAGATACTGAAAACTGCTTAGTGTCTTGTCAAATACTTTTACAAATACTCTTGATTATTTTATTAGCGTATGATATATGAAAGATAAAATGAAATGTTGAAGCAGTCTGTCTTTCCCTTGTTTCTACATTTACTCCTCACTGGGGTGTTTGAGTTAAAAGAAAAAAAAAAGCTTCAGTTTCTATCAGAAAGTCAAAGTCAGCCTAAAACACAAGTGGGAACCAATTTGGCACCAGTTAGGTGACCTGGCTGGCAATAAAGAACTGGCCATTGCATTAGGTCTTGGACATTTTAAGAAGATAATGAAGAAGGAAATACTGATAAGAAACATGAAGTTATTCTATCAGTATTTGCTCTATCTCTAGTGACTCATGAATTACATTTCAAAACCCTAAACTCAATTTATTAAGAGTTCCAAATACTGATTTTCGGATGAGTAAACCCAGGAGACCAAAAAATTTCTACGCATTGGAAAGATAGCAGAAATGTGTTCTGATGAATCATTAACAACTTTTCTTGCCTCTTTTATCATTGTCATTGCAAAAGTTCCTTATGATTATAATTATTACCTGTACTATTATATGTGTGTGTGTGTGTGTGTGTGTGTGTGTGTGTGTGTGTGTGTGTGTATTTTTTAACTTGACACTGGGGCCTGCACTCACTTTATTCATCCAAAAGAACATTTATTTTTCACATTATAAAAGGCATGGCCTCAAGGCTAGTAGGACTATAACCATTTTTCTTGGAATAAAGAAAGTAAGTGTTCAAATGTATCAGGTTACAAAATAACAGAAGGACAAACATTGCATGTTCTAATTTATTTGTGGGATCTAAAAATCAAAACAATTGAACTCATGCACGTAGAGAGTAGAAGGATCATTACCAGAGGCTGGGAAGGGTAGTGGGGGATTGAAGGGAGCTGGGGATGTTTAATGGGCACAAAACAAAACAAAACAAAACAAAAAAACGAAAAAGAATGAAGAAGACCTACTGTTTGGTATCACAACAGGGTGACTACAATCAATAATAATTCAATCGTACATTTTAAAATAGCTTAAAGAGTGTAATTGGACTATTTGTCACTCAAAGGATAAATGCTTGAGGGGCTGGATACCCCATTCTCCATGATGTGCTTTTGTCAAGAGCTGGACATTCAGAACAGTGAAAGGCCTAACTGTACACAGTTCTTGTTTTTGTAGATGAACCCCTTTCCATTTTTATGTCTAGGAAATTGAAGTGTTTGGTCTTGTCCTAATTTGTAAAGGGAAACATTGTAATATTGTGGGAGGAGCCATGGGGAAACTTCTTATTGCCCTAGCCTTGCTATTAATTTATGTGGTCTTGGGTGACTCTTAGTTGCTCTGAGCCTTCCTTGTTTACATCTGTAAAAGCGGCCTGATGTGAGGTCAGCAGGTAGAAACCCCTTCACTTTTCCTCTGTGCTCACCCCCAGTGTATGTGGGCCCACCTTCCTTTTCGACTCAAAGGAAGAGGTGACCTACCCCCTATTTAAATACAGCCCTGCCACCTGCATGCCATCTGGAGCTTATCACCTTCTTCCTCCTCTTTGAGCTGATAAGGAAACTGAGCCATTTGGGAACCCTCATTGTCTAAGTTAGAAATCTGGGTGCCATTTCCAATTCTTCTCAGCTTCACTCGGTTCTTGCATCCACTCAGTAGCAAAGCCCCATTAATTTTGTCTCCTAAGAGTGACTGTTGAATTTACCCTTCTTTGCTATCCTCCCTGCCTTCAGCCAGCATCATGTCTTGACCAAACTATTGCAGGAGCCTCTTTACTGATGTTCTTTCTTGCAGCTTCCTCTATTTCCAGTCCCTTCTCCACACTGTTCAGAGATATCTTTCTAAAACACAAATCTTATTATGTTCATTATCAGCAACTCCACCGAACAAATATTTACGGTGTGAACAGGTGTTATAACAGGTTCTGAGAGATGATCAATTTGAATAAGACAGTATGGTCCCATTTAAATGAAAACCTTGTGTTGGCTAGGCTACCTATATTACCTATAGGATAAAATGAATTTCCTTTGCATGGCCTTTGATGCTGTATGTCAAATTTCCCTTCCTATAACCTTACCTTTGAATGCCTCTTCTCTTGCCATCTGTATACTTTATATCCCTGCCACCAAACTCTTTTTAACCTGAGCATGCAGTGTTCTTCCATGTTTCTAAGATTTTGCATATCCATGTCTCTATGTCAGGAATTCCCTTTCCAACTTCTCCCTTGGCCTACCCATTGTTCCATATCGGATGAAACTGTCATCTTTTTTGGGAGAATTCTCATGAATCTATTACTTCCTTGTTTATACTTGTACAGTCCTTTATTCATAGCATTCTATTGTATTTTTAAATGTCTGTCTTATGAGACTGTGAGCTACTTGAAGGCAGAAAATTTATGCCATATTCATCGTTGTATTGCCTATGATCTATCGTAGCATATAGCACATTTTCAGGGCTCAATAAGTGATCGCTGATTACTAAAGTAAGTGAATGAACATACACTTATTTCCACCATGCATGCATGAGTGGAAGTGGATATCACAATGTTTCTTATCTCAGTGGAATTGTCAGTAATTGTGGAAAGAAGACATTTTGAAGTTAACACTAGCTTTGATCTTGTTGATCTTCCAGGTAAGTCTTTGATATCTGCAGGTAGAACATGAGCTGATGATGGTGATGATGTTCAGGGAATCTTTGGACTAGATCTTTAGAGTTCTCTTTATCTCTCTCTCTCTCTCTTTTCTGTTTTTTCCGAGACAGAGTCACCCTGTCACCTAGGCTGGAGTGCAGTGGCACAATCTTGCTCATTGCAACCTCTGCCTCCTGGGTTCAAGTGATTCTCATGGCTCAGCCTCCCAAGTAGCTGGGATTACAGGTGCGCACCACCATGCCCAGCTAATTTTTGTATTTTTAGTAGAGATGGGGTTTCACCATGTTGCCCAGGCTGGTCTCGAACTCCTGACCTCAGGTGATCTGCCTGCCTCGGCCTCTCAAAGTGCTGGGATTACAGGCATGAGCCACCATGCCTGGCCTAGAGTTCTCTTTAAGCTGTAAAAGTTGATAACTTTATTTTGGTTATATCAATTCAATTCCAAGGGTTGGAACACTTTCCTGGTACCACTTTTGCCTGCTGGCTGAGAAACAAGTGTCGTTTGCTGAACATATCTTGTCACTGTCTCTTTTCCTGGTACTCTGAAATCCACTTCTGTGTTCCTAAATGACAAATCATTAGGCTCATTCCCAAATGAATTGGTTGTCAGGTAGGCATCATTAGGCTAGTGAGATGTCTTAGTTTCAGCTGAGTAAGGCAAATATGATGCTATCTAATCATGACAAGCACAAGAGATGTGGCGTTCTGAGAAGCAAAGAACATCTTTCAAGACTACAACATTTTCAAGTGTAGGCAATTACTCCAGTCAGTGAATAGTGATCAATATATAAAGCTTAAGGTAGGAACATTAATGCTTCCTTTAGTGCAGAAACATCAGCATCAGCAACTAAAGCTTTTTTGGAGGGGGTAGAGAGAATTAACTGATAATTCCTTCTGTCGTGGAAAGTTGATTTTTGTAGTCAATTTGCAGATATATCCATTTTCAGCGATGTGAATAATAAAAAGAACTAAAAGCTTTTACAGGATATCTTTTCAGTATCTGCTTAACTCACTTTCTTGCTTCCTCTTAATCCCCTAGCACCTATGTCATATCCATTATCATCCTGAAAAGAAGAATCATTCAGGTCACTTAAATGATGCTTCAATGACATACCATCCATTAGAATTCACAAAAAGCCAGCACTTTCCAAAGAGAAATGTGACACTCTCTTTCACTTGTTCTTTCTCTCCTTTTCCTTACTTGAACTTTCAACTTCTCTTGGGATTTCTTATTTTACATATTTTCATAAGGTGATCATTTTTGCAGATAGTGACTTATCACCTCCTAAAAGCAAGTCCCTGGTTGGCTAAAAGGAGTAAGGCAGGTGTTAGTATTCATCCATTTCCCCATTTTGGTTTATTTGTTTGTTTATTCTGGCTATGAAGCTGGATATACTCAAAGCAAAAGCAATTGGATAAACTATATAACCCTGGCTTTATATCCAGGAACAAGTGGATAGGTCTCTGGCTCTGTCCACCACCATAAAGAACTCTTTTTTGGAGCAGACCACACAATCACTTGGAAGCCACAGAATGATGCAAATATCTTGCTGCCATCTCCCTTCCAGGCTGTGCTGGCTGTCCTTACACAGATTCTCATAAATCCCTCTTTCTTGGTCTGCCTCCCCACTTCTCTTACCAGTTTCTCCCAGGGCTCCAGCTTCATCCTGTAGTTTTGTGAACCAGCCACTAAGTCCTGTTTTGCATTGCTTAGTTAAGAAGGCCCCTTTCTTCCCACTAGATTGGAAGCTCCAGGAGGGCAGACACTTTGTTTATTCACATGTGTCTGTTTGGTATCTAGAACAGTATCTACCATGTAGCAGACTCTCAATAAATTTTTGTTGAATAAATAAATGAAACTTTTAGACAAATAACCCTCTCTGTGTCTGTAGTGTCCACCTCTCATAGTATAATGCTGATGCCTTAGGCTAGAAGATGGAAGGGTACAAAGCAGATAAAAGGTGAAGAAACCCCATCCTGCTGCATTTCAAAAGTGTTTGAAGAAGATGGGAAAACTCACCAACAATTCCTATACGCATAGGAAACAAATGACCTCTTCTCTTCCAGTCTTTTTTTCTATTCATTTTTCCCTAGTTGACATTATATTTTTTTCCATTTTGTATCAGGTCACTCTAAGTTACATTGTAGATTAGTCAAGCAAAATGGATCTGCTAAAATTAGTAGTAACCATATTTTGTTTATTTGTGATAGTATTTTCCTTCGAGTCTGATACACATGATTTTCACATTTAGATGTTTTAAAATCATGGCCAAGTCTTGCAGTTAGTGTATATTCTTAATGTCAACAGTAAATCTTATAATCCGTGACCTTTCAAGATCCATGAAATATAGTATTTGGAAGCAGCATGCAGTACGGCTGTTTTGGTTTTCCCTCATGGAAAAGCGAACATACTGACCTTCCTTCTGGCTAAAAAAGTTTCTCCGAAATCTTCAAAGCCTTTGTGGTTCCCCCTTCTCCCTGTTTATTTTTTTATGAGAGTAATTATTTTTATTGAGGTAAAATTTATATAACACAAAAGTTCCCACTAACCACTTTAAAGTGTACAATTCAGTGGCATCTGATACACTCACAGTGTTTTGCAATCATTACCTCTATCCATCTGCAAGACATTTTCATCACCCCGAAAGGAAACCCTGTACCCATGAGGCAATTACTCCTCATTCCCCTCTGCCCCAGCCCTGGCAACCACTTGATTGCTTTCTGTCTCTACAGATTTACCTATTCTGGATTCTCTGTTTACTCTTGAAGGTAACTACGAAGAACAGGACTGGCTTTCTCAACTGGCATGTGGAGGCAGAGGATTTGTGGCATGGCTGTGACATGTTATAACATGTTTATACATGCTGAGATACTATTACCAGGATTGACCACTGAACACATGCTATTGGCAGTTGCAGAATTATCCTGGAAGTTTCTAAAAGTTAGTGCACATTTTAATTGAAGTAAATGAATGATCAAGACTACTAACATGGCAAGAAAAGCTTCTAGAGATGAAATAATGTGAAGAGCAAGGCCTACTTTAGCTAGGTCCCCCACGCCAGGATCTCAGCTTTAAGGAATCGGTGGAGGCTCATCCTAAGGTCGACTGAAGAAGATCTGCCTCCAAGCTCACATGGTTGTTGACAGAATTCAGTATCTTGCCAGCTGTAGGACTGAGGATTTCAGGTTCTTGTTGGCTGTTGGCTGGAGGCTGCCCCGAGTTACTTGCTATGTGGGCCCCACCACAGTGCAGCTCACAACAGCTTGCTTCATCAAAGCCAAAGAGAGAGAAGATCTGCTGGCAAGGCAGACATTGCAATCTTATGTAACAGTTATGGAAGTGACATCCCATCATCTTTGTCATATTCTATTGATTAGAAGCAAGTCACAGGCCCTGCCCACACTTAAGAGGAAGAGATCACTCACAGACATAGTAGTAGGAAGTGGTGATAACATGGAGCCACATTGCTGTGTAAATGCAGTCAGGCAGTCACTCATATCTGTTCACAGAGCTGGTTAATTTCTCTCCTCCTGTAAAGAATAAATTAGGTAATGAAACAGGCTCATTCTTAAGGACGGTGTAGGCATGAAGAGAAGCTCTGATGAGGGTATGCTGTATACTTGCAGTATGCATAGAACTTACAAAGACTCACCATTTGTATTGATTTTTCAAGGGAAACTGGAAATCAGTGAGGTTCTTTGAGGAAGATGATAAATGATGATAATGCTTGGTAGGCTTAGCCTCCATGTCTGATTTCAGGTATCTCCCTGAGCCTCAAGGCTCCAAAGAATGAAAGGCTACAATCACATCATAGGCAACACATGTGGATAGATTCTCTCTCTCTCTCTCTCTCTCTCTCTCTCTCTCTCTCTCTCTCATTAAGACGGAGTCTCACTGTGTTGCCAGGCTGGAATGCAGTGGCGCGATCTTGGCTCACTGCAACCTCCGCCTCCCAGGTTCAGGCGATTCTCCAGCCTCAGCCTCCCGAGTAGCTGGGATTACAGGTGTCCACCAACACGCCCAGCTAATTTTTGTATTTTTAGTAGAGACGGGGTTTCACCATGTTGGCCAGCATGGTCTTGATCTCTTGGCCTCGTGATCTGCCTGCCTTGGCCTCCCAAAGTGCTGGGCTTACAGGCCTGAGCCACCACACCTGGCCAGGTTCTCTTAAGTCAATGGCATCATTTGGTAAGAATTCGTCCTACAAGATCCAGCATTACCCAGATGTACTCTGAAAAAATTCTGAAACCATCAGGGGGCTCTATTTGATGCATTCAAGAGTGAATTGTGCTCTGGCTGACAACATACTTTCTGTGAAACATTTTTTTGATCCCAAATAGTGTTAACCCTGCTTGATCAACAATATCATTTATCTGTTTTGGCTCTGACTCCTGGCTTTTTCAAAAAATCAGTGGCACCTAGCACAATATCACATATATGGCAGGCAATAAAAATAATTTGGTAAGTTCTTAGGAATTCTTATGAATTCTAATGCAAGCATTCCAAAGAATGTTTTACATTCTTTGTCACATTACTCTGGTGGTAATTGTACGAATGGAAGTTTTTCAAAGTATCAACATTATTGGAATAAATGTAATTTTTGATTGACTTATTGGAATAGAACAACATCTGTTTGTATAAATAGTTGTGTGTTTAAGAGCATTCTTACTCCTTGATAATGTTGTCTTCTGCCTCATCTGAGAGTTGCCATTTTTTTTGCTTCCAATATTGTAGTGAATACAGTGGTTGTGAATTTAAATAGCAAAGTTAGTGAGAATCAGAGGTATCTCGGGGCATTAGAAACACAAACAACTAGCTGCTGCTTATTCTTCACAGGTGTTTCTAATTAGAGTTTTGCTAAATTTTTCTAATTAGAGTTTCACTTAGGATCCTATGTTAAGCTATTCAGGAAGGAGTGAGTAATAATGTTTTGAGAAAAGTTAATGAATGCATAAATATTATAAGTGACAATTTATTGATATGATAATCTTGTGTTTCAATTGTTAAGGCAAAATTTTAATGCCAGTATTTTAGGTGTTGGCAAAAACCTATTGTTGATATTGTAAGTATAGCTAATTCTTAGTTAAAAGTGTGCGGATTACCTACACCAGCCATTTACTTCCAGGCTGGCTTCCTTTTGCAATCTGGCTATTTCCAAGCTACTTCCTTTCACTGCTACTTCCATTTGATATAAACAGATTACAAACTCATTTTTTAATTGCCTAAGAAAAACGTCAATTAAAAATTTCCAGCCAGGTGGAACGTTTCTGTTTGTTAGTTTTAGTGTTAATGCAACTGCTTGCCTCTGTCAGTCTGTGTGATTGAGAGCTACTTGTGCAGCTTGACATGGGCATTGATTTTGCTTTCTTATTGATCAAGGTAGACATGGGCTGGGAGGTTGTGATAGATGACATTACCAAAGTGTTCCTGGCAAAAGTTGTGCAGCCATGTCCTTCTCCAACTCATTAAATCAAAGCAGAGTTCTAAAAATGATACGCCAGGCCCTGCAAAGCTTTCTTGGGATGCAGATAATCAGATTTTCTGCTTATTTGGAAAGCACCATGACCTGCCTACTGATCTTTAATAAACTGTTATTTTAAAAGAATACATGAATCCTCTTTCCCATCTTTATCTTGAAAAACTCTCCCCCTTGAACCTGTGGCTCTTATTATGGATCGAATTGTGTTCCCCCAACCCAGAAGATACATTGAAGTCCTAACCCTCAGGTCTTGTGAATATGACCTTAGTTGGAAATAAAGTCTTCATATATTTAATCAACTTAAGATGGGGTCATTAGGATGGGTCTTAATCTAACATGGCTGGTATCCCTATAAGAAGAGGGAAGTTTCAACACAGACACAGACATGCAGGGAGACCACCATGAGAAGACACAGAGACACATTGACAGAGGGAGGAGGTCACTTGAAGACTGAGGTAGAGATTGGAGTTATGTTCCCTGAAGCTAAGGATCCCCTGGAGCTGCTAGAATCAGGAAGAGGCAAGGAAGGACCCTCCTCTACCTCCTCTAGAGGCTCCGTAGGGATCATGGCCCTGCCAGTACCTTGATTTGGGGCCTGTATTTCTCAGAACTGAGAGAATAAATTTTCCATTGTTTAAGCCACATTGAAGGTGGTGTGTTGTTACAGCAGTGCCAGGGAACTAGTATACTCCCTTGAGTGATTGCTCTTTACTTCTCTCCTCCCCTTCATGGCCAAGCTACAAATTGGCTGGATCACTCCACTCTCCTAAAATTGCCCTTGCTGAGGTCTTCAGTAACCTCCCAGGAGGGCTGCAAATTATGGAGCCTCATTGTCTGCATTCAAGCCCAGGCTCTGCTCCCTGCTAGCTGTAGGCACTTAGGCAAATTATTTAACCTCCCTGAGCCTTAGTTTGTGTTTATAAGTAAAATGGGCCTATCTCTGGGGGCTGCTGTAAGGATTAAAAGAGTTAATATAGCTAGAACACTTAGCCTAGTGCCCGGCACATAGCTAACATTTAATGGGCACTGTTTCTGTTAGTATCATTTGCTGCATGTGGCATCCCTTTTCAGTTCTTCCATTGCCTTACTCTGCAGCTTTGGACTCTGCTGGCTGCTTTCTTCTCTATTCCATTGCCATCTAGTTATCCTCCATGCCTCTGCCTGTTTCTTTTGTTAAGCCTTTCCTGGGAAGGCATTGTAGCTAATGCATAGAGCCCACGTGTTGGAATCTAATAGATCTAGGCTCAATTCTCAGCTTTGCTCTTCTTTATTTGGGGGACAGGAGGCAGAGTCTTACTCTGTCACCCAGACTAGAGTGTAGTGGCATGATCATGGCTCACTGCAGCCTGAAACTCCGGTGCTCAAGTGTTCCTCCTACCTCAGCCTCCCAAGTACCTGGGACTACAGGCATGTGCCACCACACCTGGCTAATTTTTATTTTTATCTTTGTAGGGACTGGGTGCCACTATGTTGCCAGGCTGGTCTCAAACTTATAGCCTCAAGTGATCCCCCTTCCTTGGCCTCCCAAAGTGCTGGGATCACAGGCAATGAGCCACTGCACCCAGCCACCTTTGCTCTTCTTGAGTGATTTTGAAGAAGTTAGACTTTATGAGCCCCAGTTTTTGTTTGTTTTTTTAAAAAGATAAAATGGGTAAATCTGACCTGATTGGGCTTGTGTGAGGACTAAATGAGATAACATAAGCAGAGGGCCCAGTGCAAGCTGGATTCTGACTTTAACCCCACCTCTGGCTCATCCCCTGGCCACCCTCACCTCCAAGTTGAAGACTGCCTTGTAGGCTGTGTACTTGGTACCTTCCACAGCTCCAAGGGGAGTCATTTACTTGAAGTAGAATGTGATGCAGCAGCCCTGCCTCCCTTTTCCCTGACATGACTTTTGGTGCAGAGATGGATCTGTGGAATATTCATAAGGTGCTGCAAAAAACACGATCAAAACTGTAGTCATATTTGAAGTTTTATCTCACTAGCCTTTACATTCAGTGGTTATCAGGACCCATGGCTTTCATTTCTCCTGTAACTCTCAGAAATACCCTTTCTTGAGGAAAGTGATTAACCAGATTCTGGCTTTGGAGAGGATAGCAGGGAAAGCCGAAATAGTGTCTGATGGAAAGCTACAGTGTCAGTCCTGATTTCAGAAAGGGTTGATTCTAGGCAGGCAGTGAGGCGGGCTCAGCAAGGTGGTGGGAAGGCTGAAGTGGCCCGTGTGTGGCTTTACACTGTAATGGTTATCACCAGTAGGAGGTGGACTAGAGGTATAGGAATTGGATTCTGGTGGGTGGGGTGTCAAGATCACACCTTGGAGGAAGGACTGGCCAGTGAACTGGAGGTCAGGAAAGGTTGCTTGTCCTAGACTTGGCAATTGGTTGAAATTCAGGAGAATCTGCATCCTCTGGAGTGAGCCAGCCCAGGGCTAGGGTGTCAGGGCTGAGAGAGATGGATTAGACTCCTCCTTAAGTGTGGCCTGGCCGGGCTAGTCAAAGAGGAACCTCACGGAGTTGGAGCTCAGCATGGAATCTGGAATGTGATGTCATTCTAAGGCTCACCAAATTGGGCTGAGGGGCTCCAGCAGGGCTATTGATGCAGGCTGCTTCTGTCACCCTTAACTTGGGAACTGAGGTAGGCCAAGGCTGCATCAGTAGTCCCAGCTGAGAGGACCTGGAGGGGTGAGAGAAAGGAGAATAAAGCATTACTGTTGTGACCACCAGAAGCATTATTGCTTGTGATTGCAGAGGCAGTTTGGGAATCTGGGATCTCTAAAAACTTCTTCCCTTTGTGCATTTGCTGTACATACACTGTGAAAACCCCTGTGCCAGCCCAAACACCCCAGAGATACCTTTTCTCCCTGATTTTCATTGCTTCTGAAGAGTAGTGACCTTTTTCAGACAGAGAGGTATTTTGTAAATCATACTCTTAGAAATGCTCCATCTGGTTGTCTTATTTTTACAACTTTTAATACAGATTCAGTGGGCACAGTTTGGGGACGATAATCTACAAAGTCAGTGTCACAGATGCTTAGTTTTTCTTTGTTGGCAGTATCTGGGTCTAAGACTTACAAATGCCACAGTGTTTGGTGACCAAACCACAGTTTCAGAGTACCATCAGTTAATAAAGTGTAAAGTTATTTTTGAAGTCTTTATATCCCTACCAGATCTTAACCAGTCTTTGGTTATGGCAGTCAATTTATCTGTTAGAATTAGGACCAAATTGCCTTCCATGAGTTAGTATAGAGAGAAATTAGTGTAGGGGTGTACGAAGTCAAGGACATGGGATTCCCTTCTTTGTGACAAAGAGTTATGAGGAAATAACAGCAAAACTGACTCATTAATGCTGCCCTCACTACCTTGTTTAGGAGAGTCTAGAGGTTAATTAATTACTCAGTCTTTTCAGTGCAGATAGACAAATGAAAGAGTGAATAAAGTAGAGCTCAGAAAAAGTAGAAGACAATTGTGATCATATTAATAAAGATCCAAAATGAATCCAACATTGATTAAAACAGAGTATAATACAGTGGACTTAATATGAAGACATGAAAGCATTTCTCCTTTTTGCAGGTTCTAGGGTGGTTTTGTGTTTTAGTTTGTCTGAATCTCACTTTATTTTCTACGTATTGACAACATGACTTAAACCTGTGAACATCCTCCTGACAGATCCTGTTACTTAGCTTTTCAGTTGCTTGAAATCTGGAGCTGCAGTCACAAAGAGTCTATTAGTCTGCTCAAAAAAAAAAAACAAAAAAAACAAACAGGAAGCTCACATATAACGCAGTGTCTAGGATTTTGTATACTGCACACATTGAAGGATGATACCTTTGGAAAAATGAACAAGAGTGTAAAATTTTTCCTATGCATTAATAACTACTGGCTCTGATCAAAGTCCATAGACTTAGCTGGTCATTAATTCTCCATAAATGCCATACAAAGAGAGAATTACTGCTTCAGAGGGTTTTCAGTGGCACATTTTTGGTGAATGATGTGGTATAAACTGGTATTTACAAGGCACTTTTGAGATGATTAGTGTTAAGTATTAGTTGAACCATATCCAATAGTCCATTTGAAACCCTATCCACGGGCAGCAACTGAAGGGATATTTTGGATCTATATTCTCTAGATATGGGGAATGCATACTGGTCATAAATGTTGACTTTAATTAGAGCTCACTGATGAAATTTAGCATGCTTGCCAGGGCTCTTCTGAAATCTTGCCCCCCTTTCTACAGTGATATCACTGTCTAGGGTTGCACAGAGTGTTTGGCAGAGTGGCCTTACATCTGGCATTCATCAGGTCCCCTGGGAGCATGCCTTCCCAGATCTGTACAGACCCTGGGAAACACACAACACGAGAAGGGTCATTTAAATGTGTTATGCAGGCTTCTCCTGTTTCTGAAGATGCCCGGCCTGACCTGTGCTAATGCAGCTCTCTACTGATGATCACTTAAACCCCACAGGCCCTTCCTTCTCTTTGCATCTTTAGGATAGATTACTTGTTCAACCTTAAACTGTCTGCTCTTTCTACCTCTGTCTACCACATGGTTCAGCATTTAAAGATTCCTGTCATAAGATTCAGCCACCTCCTTCATGAATCCTTAAGGACTGTCCTTAAGACTCTCCCCAACATCTCTCTTTCTACTCTGTGGACTGTGATAGAACATTCCAATGCTTACTTGTTTAATTTTACTGCTTTATGAGCAAGTCTACGATGAAAAACAATGGTGGAAAAACACTGACTTTCCTATCTTTTGATTCTGGGACAATTATTAGTCCAGTTGGCCATCTGTATCTGTGGGTTCTGTGTCCGTGAAGTCAGTCAACTGAAGATCCAAAATACTCTTTAAAAATTGCATTAATATTGTACAGGTCACACAGACCTTGCTGGTAAAACAGCATGTGGTAAAGAAACCAGCCAAATCCCACCAAAACCAAGATGGCCATGAACGTGACCTCTGATAGTCCTCATTGCTCATCATACTCTAATTATAATGCATTACATGCTAAAAGACACTCCCACCAGTGCCATGACAGTTTGCAAATGCCATGGCAATGTCAGGAAGTTACCCTGTATGCTCTAAAAAGGAGAGGAACCCTCAGTTCTGGGAATTGCCTACCCCTTTCCTGGAAAACTCATGAATAATCCACCCCTTATTATTCATGAGGTTAGCACATAATCAAGAAATGAGCATAAAAATAGCCAACCAGCAACCCTTAGGTCTGCTCTGCCTATGGAGTTGCCATTGTTTGATTCCTTTACTTTCTTAATAAACTCGCTTTCACTTAAAAAAATTGTATCTGTACTGATTATGTACAGACTTTTCCCCTTGTCGTTATTCCCTAAATAATATAGCAACTATTTACATGGCATTTATGTTATGTTAGGTATTACAAATAATATAGAGATGATTTAAAATATATGGGAAGATGTGCATAGTTACATGCAAATACTATACCATTGTATATCATAACCTTGAGCATCCTCAGATGTTGGTATCCAAGGGTTGTCCTGGAACCAATTTCCCGTGATGCTGGGGATGACTATACTATCTTCCTTTGCTGAAGAAAAAGTAAAAACTAGCTTTGAACAGGAAAAAGAGTAATCAACCTATGACACTCTGAAACTCCATGCATTTGAGTTTCTGAGTGTACTGTCGTCGTTTCATATTGCTTGTTTGAACTTTCATACTATACTGTTCCTGTGTTGCAGTACTCAAATAGGTTTACTAACCTGTTTCTCTAGCAAGGTCTTCTCTTTGGTTGATTTGAAAGTAAGAGTGGTTGCATAGGTGGTAGTGAGTAAGGGACAACTTGGTCTTTGCACATTTGCTGCAGACTATTAGACCTTGTCTTTAAAGATGATATGGTTCAGATAACACGTTTACTCTAGAGGACACTTAGCTCCTGAGCAGCTAAATAGCTTTCCCAGAGTTACAACCTGTGAGAATCCCTGGTCTTTTGTCTCTCAGTCCAGCATTTTGGTCACCACAACTACCTGCCACACTAATTTCACTCACTTGATCTCTGTCCATCAAAATACACACGCACACACCCTTTGGAATATAACATTTTAGACAGTACCACCTTTTGAGCTAGTCACACCTAGGTTTGAATTCTACTCAACACTAACTAGTTATATGACTTAATTAATTCATCCTTCTAAGCTGTATATTTTCCTCATCTGTAAATTGAAGATAATAGTTCATAAAGTTGTTGTAAGGATTAAATCATTTAATGCATATGTAAACTGCTTAACACATTGTGTGGTACCTAAGTGTCCCGTAAAATCTCTATCTCTACCCATATGTGCAAGACACTGAGACAGGTCAAAGAGTCAATGCAAAGGGGTACTTCTTATTTAAATAGGAAAGCATCATACTTCTTATTGTATTTCTTATGCAATTTCACCTAACATCGCTTTGGTTATATTATATAGGTTATATACTATATTGGTTTGAGATCCTTAAAGAAGAGAGAAGTTTATTTTTTTTTTTCTCAGATAAAAGTGTGAGGTAAGCATTCCAAATTGGTAGGTGCTCTGCTCCACAGATCATTCAGGGATCCAGGGTCCCTCTTAAGTTGTGCTCTGCCACCCAGTAGGGCATTGTTGATGTCCGGGGTGCAGTTGGTGGGAAGGAAGGAGAGTGTGAAGGAGGCAAACTTACTCTCTTAAGGTGTGGGCCCTGAGTTGCACATCACTTCCGCTAACATTTCATTGGCAACAACATAGTCACAGGGCCACATCTAACTGCAAAAGACTAGAAAACTAGGGCAGGTGGGCAACCCATGACCAGATAGGGTTTTGTTGTTACAAAAAAAGGGGAGGATGGGATTCAATGGACAACTAGCAAGCTTTGCCTTAGAGAGCCAACACTGATGAGGGGTTGTGTGGCATGGTAGAAGGAATTAGTCAGTACCTCGTTTCTGACTCAAGTTCAGCCAGGGGCTTGCATTATGACCTTGGCCACGTGTCTAACCCCTTGCGCCTCACTTTCCTTAGTATGAAGGAAGACCTGGGACTGCTGATCTCCAAGATTTCTTCCAGCTGTATGAAGCCCTCACTGATCACCTTGTCTCAATGGCTCCCTTTCTCCTCCTAAAGCATCTCTTCACTGTGCATCTCGTGGGACATAACTATTACAACTTTATTTGCTAAGAGCTTTTATTTCCTCTCATTAAGCTATGGGCTTTGTAAAGGAACAAGTATATCATAGCATTTTGAAGGTATCAGAAGAAGATCAAACAGTATATATAAGTTGGTTGATTGGTTGGTTGATGAATATGAATAATTTGGAACTCATTTGATAAAGATACTACAGATATGATTTTCTGCAGTAAAGATACCGCAGAATGATTTTCTTTGGGAATGAAGCAGAGCTGAGCGAATAACCTCTAAGATCTGTTCTGTGCTCAAATTTTATGATTCTATGATTCAGCAGCTCTTCTTAAGTTGGGAGAAATCCCATCTTGGTTTCCTTTGGTGGCGCTCCCTCTGAAAAATTATCATCAAGTTGAACTTCTGGATAAAAGTTTCCATCTCCTCCAGCGGCTTCTGCAAGGTCAATTTAAAACACATTACAAGAAAATATTCTCACCTCTACGAATACAGTTTTATTTCTAAATCCTTTAGCCTTTCAGGCAAGGGTCTGAGTACTTACAGGATATTAAAATGCAGGACCATGTAGTTTGCTGAGCTTTTGAATCATATTTTGTACATTTAAATCCTAAAACAAATCCCTTAGAGATTCACTTTAAAAACAGTGTATTAAGCATTTATTCTATAAAAATCCAAGTCCCTGTTTTGAAGCCAGCCTCCATCAAGTTTGTTCCTGGTAGGAGTGACTAAGTACCAAATAAGTACAGCAGCTTCTCCAAATTCTGTTGAGCATTTGAGTCATCTGGGCATCTGATTAAAGTGCAGATTCTGATTCAGGAGGTGTAGGGTGGGGGTGACTGAGAGTCTGCATTTTAACAAGGTCCCAGATGATACCCTGACGCTGCTGGTCTGTGGACTGAGCTTTGAGCAAGGATGTAAGGAATATTTCCCATTTACATGACACTTAAAGATGTTCTGCTACTAGCTGATTAAATATAGGGTAATTATGTTGCCTCATATTACGGTGATTTGTATCTGTGATCTTTTTAAGACTGTAAGATCCTAACACCCAGGAAAGAGCCCTATTTATTCTACCTCACCTTCTCCTATAAATTTTGCACACTTTCATGTACTCCATAAGCCTTTGAAACTAATTGTTAAATGATAGAAAAGTCTAACTGCATGCTGTTTCATTCCACATGGTGAGTAGAGGATATATACAGCTATTTGGCCTGGGACGTATTTGTTGCTTTCTCTCTCAGAATTAATGTATGAGAGGAAATGTGGCCCCATAGAGAATCAAATTGGAAATATTTTTTCTTAGTGCTTTATTTTCTCATCTACAGTAGAGACTGTTGACATACACATTAGCAAATGGCTTGAATAGTCCTCAGGGCTTGGGGCAGTCACTGCAGCCATTAGAGCGAAGTTATGAAAGTTTACACGACCTTCTTTATTTAGCAGTGGCAGCATAGTATGTGTCTTTCTTAAAATCCAGGTGTAAGGGAGAGGGTGACTACATGATCTGAACCAGGACAGGTGGGAAATAATAAGCATATATGGTTGCCCTGAACCAAACCCAAATGAAATTAAATGGTGAGGTATGGAACATTATTATTATTGTTATTTTTGAGACAGAGTCCTTCTCTGTTGCACACACTGAAGTGACATGATCTTGGCTTACTGCAATCTCTGCCTCTCAGGTTCAAGTGATTCTTCTGGCATTACAGGCACCTGCCACCAAGCCCAGCTATTTTTTGTATTTTTAGTAGAGATAGGGTTTCACTGTTTTGGCCAGGCTGGTCTCGAACTCCTGACTTCAGGTGATCTGCCTGTCTCAGCCTCCCAAAGTGTTGGGATTACAGGCATGAGCCACTGTGCCCGGCCTGGAACATTATATTTTATATCCAAATTTTCAGTGCAATGTAGTACTTTGTGCATAAACTGTCACATACAAATTTTATGTACTATTGCAGGCCTTGGTAGTTTCACTGGCAAGTGACATTCCCGCATAATTGCTTTTGGAAGAAGAAACAATGTCCTTGGATATTATACAGTTAAAAAAACCATATAGGTATATTCTTGCAGGCAGCTAAATCTTCACTGCCTGTTCAGTATGACTTCAAAGGCTTTCCCGTCACTCAGCTGGCCAACATAGAAATGGAAAGGAGTGGAAAGTGGCCATGGTAATGCCAAAGAATCTGTGTGCTACCAGTCTCCATAGAGAAGTGAAGTGGAGGTTTATGTGATCATTCACACAAAACCTGCTTAGCTCCATTCCCCACTTCACAGACGGAGTCACAGACTGTCCTTGCCATCACTCATATGCTCTACTTGACCCTGAGCTCTGGGCCCAACAGATCAGGGTTTGATTTCTGGTCCCACCACTTACTGAGTCACCTTGTGTAAGTTATTTTGCTTTTCTCTGTGTTAGTTTTCACATGTGTAAAATGGGGATAGTAGATTAAATACTTTCTACAGAGTCTTTGAGAGGTACCAAGGGCACTAAATCGAAATATTATTTTCTTAACATCCCAACTCAGAGAAGCTAAATCTTTTTGGCTCTCTAGAGCTTAAAATCCAGCCTATGATAGAATATTTATAAGCACTGCATGGTATAGAAAAGTGAAAAACATGACATAAAGACACATGTATGGTTGTCACTACAGAATGGGGTTGTGACTGATGTGACCTGTAGCACATGTGAACATTCTCCACTAACGAAAGTTATGGAAACTTAGGTGAGGATCATGCAATGCCAGAGAAGACAGTGTGCTCCCAGACACAGGGGCTGCCTTCATAGTGGGGGTGGGGAAGGGACAGACATTAAGCAAGTAATCACCAGTCTTTAAGTTATAATTATGACAAGTTCTATAAAGGATATTAGGTGGCTAGAGATCTTCTACTGGGGGCCTTGGCCTGATGGGGGTCAGAGAATGCTTCCCTGGGAATGTGTTTATGAACTGAGATATGTAGAGAAGGGAAGCAGGGGCTGAGGAAGGGAATGGATTTGTGAAGGCTGGAGGCGGGAAGAAGTATTTGAAGACTTCAGAGAAGGCCACTATGCCTGGAGCCAGCAGGAAGTGCAGTGGAGGTTGGTGAACCAACAGGGACCAAACCCTGCAAGACCCTGCTGTGCAGGGTAAGGGTTTGGGATTTTATGCTGTGAGCAGTGGGGTGCCATGGAATAGCACATGGGTGCCATGGTATGGCACATAAAATAGGATAGAATAGCACATATGCTAATGTTCTACTTGAATTTTAAAGGCATCACTCTGGCTACAGGATGTCTTGTAAGGACTGCTATATAAAGAGTGGAGTGAAGAAGGGACAAGAATAGATGTGAGGAAGCCAGTGAGGAGCTTGTCACAATAGACTGGGCAACAGGAAAGACGACATTTACTGGGAGAGGAGGAAGAGTGGATGGATTCAAGAGTAATTTAGGAGGTAGGATCAAAACGTCTTGGTGGCCGACTGGATCTTGAGAGGGAGGGAAGGGTAGGGTCAAAGGTGACTCCTAGTTTCTGGATGATGCAGGTGTGTAGATAGGGGTGTTCTCCCTGAGATGAGGGAGAGCAGTGCAGAGCCTGAGTTAGGGGAAGAGTAGGGGTGGGGAGAGGGAGCAATCATGAGTTCAGTTTTGGGTATGTTGAGTTTGAGGTACATGAGAGACACTGAAGGAGAGAAATGTCTAGAACTCAAAGGAGAGGCAGAGCTGGAACTCTGAGCTTTGCAGTCAGCATTAGATGGTAATGATGCCATGGAAGTCGGTGATAATGCCTAGGGTGTGAGGTCATAGGGACAAGGATAATGGCTTGGAACTGGACCCTGAGGAGCTCCTATAATTCACAGGTGAAGTAGAGTAAGTCAGACCCTCCAAAGGAGCTGAGGAGCAGCCAGAGAGGTGAGGAGAAATGTGGTGTCACAGAAGCCAATGGAAAGGACTGTTTCAATATAGAGGGAGTGGTGGACTGAGGGAATGCACCCAGAGGCAAACCAACACAGACAACTCGGAAAATAAAAAGCTCTGAAGTCAGGAGACAGTTCAAATCAAGTATTTTTAGAATGTTCCCATGAACCGTGCTCTTCCTCAGCTTCCTCCATTGTAAAATGGGACAGCAGCAGAGTTCTTTTGAGAACTGTGTGAGATGTGCGTAAGATACTTGGCACAGAGCTGCACCCAGCTACTGGGGTCCAGCAAATGGTAGCTGGTATAATAATGAGCACAGGTGTGGTGGAGGAAATGAGAATAAGGAGAACAGGGGCATGGGGGTGCGCAGGGCACAGTCCCTGGTCTCACTGGAGCTCAGCGTTTATAGCTGGGAAGGTGAAAAAGTTTAAGTGAATCCGAAGGAAGGACCTTGGATGCTGGGCCAGCAGGGGTTGCAAATTCTGGGCCTAATCTGGTTGGGAGATGACCAGGTCCTAGAGTAAGGGTGGGGCAGGGAGGGGAAGGCAGAGACCCTTTGGGTAATTTGTCAGGACTTTGGAAGTGGTCTGAAACAGAATCGAGAGGTTGAAAGTTGTTTTTAGCATTCAGGCTTAGAATAGGGTTTTCACTTTCTTTCTGTGTATTTGAGTTGTTAACTAGATAATCAGGCCTAGTTGTCTTTTAAAGAGTGATCTATGAAACTCAGCTGGGGGAAGCAGCAGGCCACTGTCACCTTATTCCTTCTGATGCAAAGTGAAGACTGGAGACTAAGCCTGGAGCCTGGAGGGACCTCCAGAAGCCAAGGAGAGAGTTCATATAGACCATTCAATTTGAAGAAATAGAAATTAAATAAAAATGACTTCAGTCCAGATGATGCCCTGGAATGAAAAGGACAAGGATGGTTTGATGTAACAGATGATGACTTATTTTATTAAAAGTGAAGGAGAAAGAGGCAAAAGAGTTGCCTCTACCCTGTAAAGGTTCTCTATATGAATATATTGGTTATTCAAGTGCAGGTACTTATTTTCTTTGGTGGAACTATTCCTTTTGTAATTTTGGCTGGACTGATAGTTCCATCAGTTGAACATTCAGTAGTCTTGGCCTAGACCAGTGGTGTGCCATGAAGTGTGGACATTAGAATGAGTGAGTGTGAGTCTTACCTCAGAGGTTTGTGTCATCTGTTAGATTTTCTAGCCTCCCCATTCTTAGGAGCCTGAAACTGCTGAGAAAAGACGAATCTGTTTGTTCTGGAGGGGCAGCTTGGCTGATTTGGTGTTTTCTGAAGTCATCAGCTGGCCCTAGAAATTAATGTGGTTAATTTCATCATCATCCTCTGTGCTGCTCTTCAAACCATTTTTACCTGCTAAGTTGCCACAGATTTTGTATCATTGATGATCATTGGCAAGAACATAAGAACAAATACTACATTTGATAACCCCCTCCCCCAAATAGATCCTTGAATCCCATATGGATGCCTGATCAGCCATAGTTGCAGTCCCAAAAAAAGATATCACCTGACATTACAGTATAGAAAGAATAAATAAAGAATCTTTCCTTTAATTGTAGAATTTTCCTTAAATAATGTCTTTCATCCTATTTCATTTCTATTTGTGACACAATGTCACATAATGTTGATACCATTAAGATGTGGAAGAGTTTAATGCCAGACACTCTACCTGGCAAATAAGAACAGGTGGTTGCCAGGAGCGGAGGGGAGGGAAAATTGGGGAGCTGCTGTTTAATGGATATAGTGTTTCAGTTTTGTAAGATGAAAAAGTTCTGGCTACTTGTACACAACAACGCATATACTTAACACTGTCGACCTGCACACTAAAAAATGGTGAAGATGGTAAATTTTATGTAAATGTTATGCATTTTTTAAACCACAATTAAAAAAAAAAGAGCAATAAAATAGAAAAAAAGAGGCAAACCTCAACACAAGGCAAGACCAAGTCAACAGCTCAGCTCTTCTTGTTCCTTACCTTCAGGCTGATAGCTCTGGGAGCCGTCACAGATCTTCATGTCTTTGCCTTGTTTCCTTATGTTCCCCCTTGATCAATTGCTCCTATGGGAGAATGTAGTCACTCACATGGGTGATTGGTTTGCCACTGACTATCACCAGGTCCAATGGGTAGAGAGAGAAGAAGGCATGAATTTGAGTAGTGTAAGGACAGGGCTTTGAGGACTGTGGTCCTCCTTAGGCTGGTGTAACCTGAACTGTGAGTAAAGCAGCCACAAGTTCTGCTCCAGTGTCTAAGGACCTATCAGGAAGGTCTGTTTGTCCCTGCCCCCTTCCACAGCACTGCACCTGCAGGGCTAGAGGGTGGGTTGCCCTAACAGCATTTGCTTTCACGGTTCAAAGAGCAATGCACAGAGGTAAAAGCCATTGGGAAAATGCTTCACTTGAAGCCAGCAGTTAGAAGGTGAATGTCATGCCGTGGAACCTCAGATGTGCACCATAGACAAATTGCTGTGAAATCCAGGTTGGATTCAGTTGTTTCAAAGCTCTATGTGAGAACTTATATGGAGAAAAAAGCCTTGACCAAAAATGCTTCTGTTCATTCACACTGTAAACCAAAGGAACATTAAATCATAAAGGGGACAAACTGGGATTTAGGATTCAGTAGTTGAGACACACAAAAAAGATGTGTTGCTCTTTTTCTGAGCAGTAGTGGAGGGGCCCAGGTTGTGAGAAGGATGAGCTTACTGTGTCACACTGTCATGCCTCCAGGTCATTCATTTTAACAGTCCAGGGAGTGAAGTGAGTTCTCTCCCTGAGTTTCAGTAGCAGTAAAACTTCTCCCTAATTAATGCCTTTGTTTGTTTATTTTTTGTGACAGCCACCTTTGTCATCATGGGCACTTAACCACTTGTCTTATATTAATTCTCACGAGGGCTTCCCTGTGAGACTTTAAACCCCTTGAAGGCAGGACCTGGGTCATAATTATCTCTGCATCCATTCTCCAGCAAGTTTGCAGAAGAAGCTTAATCAAAGGTTGATTGAATCACCCCAGAGAAATTACAAGGGCTATTCAGGTTCAAAACATTTGATTCTTCTGGCTATAATTCTTTGTTTTTACTTTGTAACCTAAAATACATGTTATTTTTGGTGCTGAAACTATCATACATAAAACTGACTGCTGACACAGACAGGAAGAGAGTATCTTTGAAAATAATGTGCAATTGAGAATCTATGATTATGACTTTTTTATGCTTCAGAAACAAGTATATCTTGCAGCAGTGAATCATCTATTCTCTGTGGCACAATTTTTCTTTGATTTTTCTTTTTTCTTTTTGTTTTTGAGACAGAGTCTTGCTCTGTCGCCCAGGCTGGAGTGCAGTGGCGCGATCTCGGCTCACTGCAAGCTCCGTCTCCCAGTTTCAAGCCATTCTCCTGCCTCAGCCTCCCTAGTAGCCGGGACTTCAGGTGCCCACCACCATTCCCAGCTAATTTTTTGTATTTTTAGTGGAGACAGGGTTTCACCATGTTGGCCAGGATGGTCTTGATCTCCTGACCTCGTGATCTACCCGCCTCGGCCTCCCAAAGTGCGTGGATTACAGGCATGAACCACCGCGCCCGGCCAGTTTTTCTTTCATTTTTCTTAAATTTCTTTCTCTCTCATCAGTGAGGCTTAATGCTATTTTGATCAGAAGTTCAGTAGGTTTGTTTTCCCATTTATGAAATAAAGAGTTTAATTATGGGCGCAAAGCATTTCCAAATTGCTTTTGAGTGCCTTTCTCGCTTCTTACTCAATGTCAGTCACTTACAGAGATTATTTTCCTTGGCTCTTCCTTGTCATTTCTAGGTCATTATGTCTCGCGCTTGTTTTGCCCCTTGCTTATACTCACATTCTTTGTTTTTTTCCTTCCCGTTTTCGACATTTTTCTCATGCTATTTTTCTTGGTTGTTGTTCCCTTCAAAGAAAATTGCTCTTCTATTAGAAAAAGTGCCAAGTTCTCTCCAGAAGCAGACAAGCATAAAGTGCTGACTGCCAAGGTGAACGCTCAGCAATTTGAAGGGCAGGAGAAAGCCGCACTGGTCAGTGTTACAGGAATGCCTCTTATCATCACCACACAAATCCAGTTCTCCTTTTAGGCAGCCTCCTATTAATTATATCCAAATCAGCTTTTCAAAAAGCAAATGCCATTCATTAAAGTCGCACAACCATTTAATCTTTTTGCTTCATCTGTGATTGAGTCCATAGCAACCTGATGTAGTCTGATGCCTTTATATTTTTAGACTAAAAGAAGTGAGTTAGTAAAGATCACTTACAGGCCTGGCAGATGACAAGATAAAAGATGCAGTTGTCTTTGATAAGGGATCTTGGGTTTTTCCTGTTATGAGCTTTTGTGACTTTAACTCTCCAGAGATTCCAGTATCACCTTTACCTCTTTTGTGAGGAGTCCTTTTGGGCAGCATGTATGAGTTCATACTCAGCTAATGAGAATTCCTTTTTGCAGGATTCCACTGGAGCTAAGTTGGTAACTTTAACAGTTTCCTCCCTGTCGTGCCCAAGGCTACAGGCATTTTCCTGTTCTGCTTAGAGAATATTTCTAAGCTCTGCCTCACTCTGCTTCAGACCTGCTCACTTGCCTGGTTTCCTTGGTTTCTCTTCTCTGCCTTCTACTCAGATCCTTCTACTTTACCTAGCTTTTCTGGGTGGATGCTTATTTGGTGGTTTGCTTGACTTATGACCTGGGGACTTGGCGGATCTCTAAGGCTTTTTTTCCTATTCCTATGCAGTGCAACCTCCCATCCTTTACCCAAGCTCCTTAATTACTACACCTTAAATCAACCTGGATTCATTGCCTCAGATTCTTACTTCTTGGGAGCAGGGAGGAGTCAGACTCTGTCATTAATTTTGGATTGTGACTACCTCATCGGAAAAGTATATGTGGCTAGGAGGAGAGCACAGGCTCTGGAGCCAGTGTCCTTGGGTTCAAATCCCAGATCTGCCACTTACAAGCTGTGTGATTTTGGGCAAGAAATTTAACCTCTCTTGCCCTAATTCTCTCATCTGCCCAATGGAGATAATGGCTGTACCTACCTTATAGGTTTGAAATGAAGAGTAAACAAGTTACTCTATGTAAAGGGCTTAGAACAATGTGTCTGCTACGCAGCTAGCACTGTATGTTTTAACTATTACTAAGACATTAAAACCCACATTCATTAAACTCTGACTGCCAGCAATAAGGCAGATGGATTAGATCAATGTTTATCAGAGGAAGATCCAAGTGTTTACTGTGAGAAAATGTAAATCTTGTGCTCCCATTTGAATGAAAATGTAAATACACCAAGATAAGCATATTTTTGGGTTATTTGGACAACTTTTCATAGCTGAGAATCCCATGTTATTAGAAAGCCTGCATTTGCATTGTGTTTATGGTTATATTATTATGCAATGATGGCCATGATATTGAGGCTGGCTGCGAGGAAGGCCTAGCTATGGTCTTAGAGAAAAGAGTAGAGGGGGAATAGAGTCTCTTCTAGGACATGTAAACTGAGCCTGTCAAACTGTTAGAGACCAGCTCTGTAGCAGTCAGTACATAGCCACATTTTAGTGACTGGTACACTGAAACAAATTTGGGTTTTATTGGGATTTTACTTAATTTATGAATTTGTTTTGGTTTTATAGTAATATAAAAGAACTATCAGGATTAGGAGTTTTATGTAGGCTTAGGGTTACATTTATTTAAGTAACATTATAATAAAAATAATTTGTTAGCATTGGAGGGCTGTAAGAATTTTTCTGTTATAAAAGGAGTCTGTCTAGATATTTCTCAAACCTGGGCAAGATGAGACCGCTCTGTGCTTCCCAAATGCCAGTGTATGAATTGTGCTAAGAAGGTGGTAAAATAAAATCTCTTGGGAAATTTGTTAAAAATACAGACACTTGAGCTGTATCCTGCAGTTGCTGAGCTGGGTCAGTGAACTTTTATTTTTGCTGACTTGCTCAGGTAATTTTGCTAAGCAACAGGTTTGGGCTTTTTGAAGTAGATGGTCTTTCAGTGTTCTTCATAGCCTGGGGATTTTAGGTTTCCATGTCTTCATCTTCGAAATTGACATAATGGTACTTGTGCCTTTCTACTGCACAAGGGAGTAGCAAGCATTAATGAGGCAATTTTCATAAGTGTTCTTGGAATAAAAGTACAATTTAAATGTATTGAGGCCGGAGTTGAACTATATCATCTCAGCATGCAAATTGTTCCCTCAGAACAAAGAGGTGACTCAGGTCATTAGAACATCTCAGCAAGTTGATTTCTGCTACCAGGGGTTTAGTTTTCAAAAGTATTGGTCTATCTGTAGCATGGAATCAAGCCCTGTGAAACCTGGTCCATTACCATGGGATTTACAAATTAGCAACAAGGCTGGACAGGAATGTCCATGGTGAGGAACCCTGTGCTTACAGTATTATACTACTTTCCTTGGGCTGCCATAACAAAAGACCATAAACTGGGTGGCTTACAACAAGAGAAATGTGTTCTCTCCCAGTACTGGTGGCTGAAAGTCAAAAGCCAGGTGTCAGCAGGGCTGGTTTCTTCTTGAGGCCCTGAGGGACAGCCTGTTTCATGCTTCCTTCCTAACTTCTGGCTGTGCCTGGTGATACTTGGTGTTCCTTGACTTGTAGATTGCTCACTCCAATCTCTGCCTTCCTTGTCAATGGCTGTCTTCTTCTTGTGTGTCTCTGTGTTTTCACATGTGTGTCTTGGTCTCTCTTCATCTTCTTACAAGGACATCAGTCATATTGGATTAAGGGCATATCCTACTCTAATATGGCCTCATTTTAATTCAATTGTATCTGTGACCACACTAATTCCAATTGGGTCATATTCTGAGGGACTGGGAGTTAAGCCATTAACATATTTTTAGGGGACAAAATTCAACTCACAAGACCATGTTTCATTTTACTTAGGGAAATGTAGGATACTTTACATTCTTGAATGAATTTTTTCCAAAAATTGATTTGAAATGCAGAGGGCATTACCCCTTAGAAACCATCTTCTATGTCACAGTGAGGTTTCTGGGGCAGCCCATAACAACTGATTTAGTTCACAATATACTTGAAGTAGAATTTCTGCTAAGGGTCCTATAGAACCTTACCAATGCACTAGGCAAAATCTTGGTGGGAAAATATATTCCAGGTTTCAATTTAGGGTGCTTATTTGACCCAGCAATTCCATTACTGGGTATATACCCAAAGGAATGTTTATCATTCTATCATAAAGATACATGTATATGTATGTTCATTGCAGCACTATTCACAATAGCAAAGACATAAATGCCCATCAGTGGTAGACTGGAAAAAGAAAATATGCTACGTATACTCCATGGAATACTATGCAGCTATAAAGAAGAACAAGATAATGTCCTTTGCAGGAACATGGATGGAGCTGCAGGCCATTATCCTAAGCAAACTAACACAGGAACAGAAAACCAAATACTGCATATTCTCACTTATAAGTGGGAGTTAAATGACGAGAACACATGGACACATGGAGGGGAACAACAGACACTGGGGCCTATTTGAGGGTAGAGGGTGGGAGGAGGGAGAGGATTAGAAAAAACAACAATTGGGTACTAAGTCTAATACCTGAGTGACAAAATAATCTGTACACCAAACCCCTGTGACATGAGTTTACCTATATAACAAACCTTCACATGTACCCTTGAACCCAAAGTAAAAGTTAAAAAAAATCAAGTTAGGGTGCTAAGAACCCAATTTTCTCATCAGCTCCACTGACTCTGGTGGGTCTTAGAAACTTCATACTTGTATTTCTTTCTTTCGTGGTTCTTCTGTGTTCATTTACATTTCCTGTTTTGTTGTTGTTGTTTTGTTCCCTATGTTGGTTCTGCTATTACTTTTTATGTTATTGTTGTACCTGAAATCCCTTGTGCTCTGAAGGAGTAGAGAGTAGGGAAGGGAAATGCTCTGTGCTGTGGACAGTGTTTGTCCCACTTTCCTATTAAAATTTACTTGCCATAATTCCTGATTTTTTCAGCATCATTGCTGCAGTTCTAAATTATACCTAGCTATCCAGGATCTTAATTTCTCTTTTGTGTATGAGGAGTTATAATGCATTTACTTCATAAGCCATAGTATTGAGTCAGAGGGGCTCTCAGGAATAAGAAGCAGGAAATTCTGTTAGGTTGACTTTTGTGTATCCTTCACATCATATTGTTTAAACAGTTTTTGTGCTGGCTGTATGTCTCAGCCCTGCTCTTTTACTCCAGATTCCTTAATAAGCCACTGCTATCAGTTCAGGGAGGCTAATCCCTGGACTTAACCCTTTGTGGCCCTTCCTTTAGATGGCAAAGAGTTAATGGGAAAGATTTTCTTTTTAAAAAATAATCTCTGCAAAGTCTTTTCCTGAAATCAAGTGGTAGATATTGGTAAAGTGTTGTAAAAATGCAGTGTGTTCAAGTACCTTCACAATATGCATTCTAAACAAACAGGGTAAATAGGCTTTTCTCTTTTCCTTAATTCAAAGGGATTGTGTTAGTTCAGGTCCTCTGAGAAACAGAGGCAAGATGGGATTACTTGTGGTGGAGATTTATAGGGAGAAACACCTGGAAAGGATAAAGAGAAGGGAATAGGAGTAGGTGGGGAGAGCTCTCAGATTGCAATGCTAGACTGACTGCTGTGAAAGGAGGGCTGAGAGGAAGACTCAGATGATAGTTCAGTTCTAAGAACGTTTTTGCCAGGCTGCTTGTGAGTTGTGGAGCCGAAGTCGCCTGCTTGAGGACTCCTGCGTCCCACAGGAATGAGTCTGCGCAGGTACCCTGCTGTGCTCAGACATTGCCTGGGAGCAGTCCAGGGGAAGCATGGACACTGCACAAATGTAGTAGTGGCTCCACGGGTGGATGTGGGTGCCTGGGAGTGTCAGTTACCTATGCACCTGAACGGCAGAAGAGCTACGCAGTGCATTTCCATGCCTTTCTTAGGGATCTCTCTAGGGGTCCATGAACTCAAAGGGTAAAAATTGCATCCTTATTTTCAGTAACTTCTAACTGAATTTTAGTGGTTTGTCTAATTATGAGTGTAGCCAATGGCCATAATGCAGTATATGTGTCTTTGTCACCAATAAATGTTACAGATAATTTCATATCACATTATAGTTGTCACAGATAACTCAAAATGTCATTTATGCTCATCGCTACTTTGAAACGATAGTAGTTATTAGACCTGCCACTAGATCTTTTTATTTAATCAGATAGTACAGACATATTTACTATTGTATCACAAATTTAAAAAATAACTTGATAATGGAATTTAAGTATTTCTTTAAATGTTTCTTTAGAGTTCTCTGTATTTTATTTTATGCATTTATAAATAGTGTCCTAAGTAGGGGTTCATAGTCTTCATTGGACAGTCAGATGGGTCCATAGCACAAAAATGATAAGGAAGCCCTCCTATAGATAGTATTCAGTAGGACTACATTATTTATATGAGTCCAATAAACTTATCCTTCATCGGGCTCCTAATGTATGAGAACAATAGCCTCAGTTCTCATTAGAATGTATTATGGTAGAAGATGGTTCATTGATTTAACCAGTAGTGTCTTCTGCATGCCAGGCCTGCTCTGGTGCTGGAGCTGCAGCAATGAGCAAAACACGTGAGTCTCATCTGGGTGCTCCAGATGAGAGATCTAGTGTAGGGCCCAGAACAGACGTCTCTGAGGAAGGGCCCTCTAAGCTGGGTCTGAAGAATGAGTAGGAGTCAGCTGGGAGAAGAAAAGGTGAAGACAGAAGGAAGAATAAGTGTGAAGATTTGTAAGTGGGGCACTCAGCTCACCGTAAGAACTGAAATCATACAGGGCCTTGGAAACTGAGTGAAGGTCAGACTTTTTCCTGAGGGCAGTAGAAAGCTTGGAAGGGGTTTTAAGCAGGGAGTGATGTGATCAGACTGCCTTTCAAAATGTTACTTGGAAAGAAACAGGAGACACCCTTGTGGTACTAAGGCGAAAATGAAGGCGGCATGGCTTGGAAGTATGTGATAGGAGAAAACAATGGCAGGGAGAACTTTTCAAGTTACTTTTGTCCAATTTCTGTTGAAGATTTCTTTTTGGCTCTGTGCGAATGACTGGCCCTGAATTTCAATTTGTCGGTGTATCATATATTGCATTAAAATTTTGGAAGCATTTTTCTTAGAGTTGAGATGGCCATAGTAGCGGCAGTTCTCGCTGAAGTCTGTTGCAAGGGCCTCTCTGGGAGCATAAAACCTCTCACAAATCTTGGAAAAAGATTTCTCTGTAATGTTGGACCACGGAGCAAGTGGCTGACTTGGTCAGGCTCTCTTAGTGTACATTTGTAACTTGCTGCAGCGTTAATGGCCTTTCTAACTTCTACATTAGGAAGAAAATAAACTTATCATTAATAATGTACATGATTATATTGCCAATTAAACAAAAGCTCTGGCTGCCTCTTCATAAGAAACTTGTAAATGGGTTCAAGGTTTGTTTGTTACTGGGTAAAAACAAATCCATTTTGGTTGATGGCTAATTCAGGGCCATGCACAGTTAGGCAACTCATAAAAGTGTATGAAAATGAGTCTCTGGGATAATCAGATTTTATTTCTAGTGTCTAATCGATGCTCAGAGCTTTGGGATTTAATTATGTCTGCTGAAAAAATACAATTCAATTTCTCTTCCTCCCTTTTAAGCCTAACTGCAGTCTTCATTTTAATTCATAAATACATAACATTTTATAGCTCTTTTCTGGTGCAGTACCTGGTACCTATTAGATACTCAATAGAAGTTGGTTACATTATTGAATTCCCCTTCTAACTGAATGAAACACATATCAGGTAATAACCTAATTCTACTTCTGGGTATATATACAAAAAAATTGAAAGCAGAGTCACAAATAGATATTTGTACATCCATGTTCATAGTGGCATTATTTATGGTAGCTACAATGTGGAGGTACCCTGAGTGTCCACTGATGGGTGTGTGGATAAACAATATATAGAGGAATATTATTCATCCTTAAAAAGGAAGGAAATTCTGACATATGCTTAAAAAGGAAGGAAATTCTGAAATATGACATGGATGAACCTTGAAGACATTATTCTAAGTGAAATAAGCCCATCCCCAAAAGACAAATACTATATAATTCCACTTATATGAGGCATCTAAGGTAGTTAAATTCATAGAGACAGAATGCTGGTTCCCAGAGGCTAGCAGGAGGGGAGAATGGAGAGTTTTAAAAAATGGGTATAGAGTTTCAGTTTTGCATGATGGGAAGTTCTGGAGATGGATGGTGCTGGTGACATTATGAATATACGGTAGTTAATTCCACCAAATTACATACTTGAAAATGGTTAAGATGGTCAGTTTTATGTCATGTGTACATTATCACGATAAAAAAATTGGAAAATCAACACAGATATGGTTTTGCTGCTTCTTCCTCCATTTTTTGCCTAGTGGTCGACTCGGTACATTTTACAGTTACTCCAAAGAAATAATAAGTGAGAAATTGTTTCAGTAAGAGGCCTTCCTATTTCTGGCCATCTAGGCTGGCTGGTCTGACTGTAATGCTGGGTAGCAGGAAGTGCAGCAGGTGGGTATCACATGGGCACTGAGGCAGGATGGGTTGAATATGTGTGGATGGAATATGAGTTCTACTCTCTCCCCTCTCTATGGCACCCACACAGCTTCCAGGAGGGCCCACCTAGCTTCTTTACCCCATCTTCTATCCCTTAGCAAATTCCCTTAGTGTCTCCATTCACTTAGTATAATGTTTTCAAGGTGCATACAAATTTTATTTTGTAGATGTATCAGAACTTTATTTCCTTTTAGGGCTGAATAATATTCCACTGTATGTCTGTACTGCATTTTGTTTATCAGTCAGTTGATGGACATTTGGGTTATTTCCACCTTTTGGCTATTGTGGGTAGTGTTGCTATGAACATTCATGTACAAGTATTTGTTTGAGGACCTGTTTTCGGTTCTTGTGAGTATATACCTAACGGTGGAATTGCTGGGTTATATGTCAATATTTTGTTTAACTTTTTGAGGAGCAGCTGAGGGTTTTGCACAGTGGCTGCATCATTTTATGTTCCCACCAGCAACATATGAGGGTTCTAACTTCTCTACATCCTCACTAACACTTGTAATTTTCTCTTTCTTTTTTTGTGGCCTTCCTAGTGGATATGAAGTACTACCTCACTGTGGTTTTGATTCGCATTTCCCTAATGACTAATGATGTTCAGCATTTTTTTCATGCCTTTATTGGCCATTTGTATAAATGCTACAATGTGGCTAGACCTTAAGAATATTATGCTGGCTGGGCACGGTGACTCACGCCCATAATCCCAGCACTTTGGGAGGCCGAGGTAGGCAGATCACCTGAGGTCAGGAGTTCGAGACCAGCCTGACCAACATGGAGAAGCCCCGTCTCTACGAAAAATACAAAAATTAGCTGGGCATGGTGACACATGCCTGTAATCCCAGCTACTTGGGAGGCTGAGGCAGGAGAATTGCTTGAACCTGGGAGGCGGATGTTGCGGTGAGCCGAGATTGCACCATTGCACTCCAGCCTGGGCAACAAGAGCGAAACTCCGTCGAAAAAAAAATAAAAATAAATTTAAAAAAATTATGCTAAGTGAAAGAAGCCAGACCGAAGGTCATATGTTGTATGATTCAACTTACATGAAATGTCCAGAATAGGTAAGTCCATAGAGACAGAAAGTGAATGAGTGGTTGCCAGGGGCTGGGGAGTGAGGGGATTGGAGAGGGACTGCTTATGGGTCTAGGGATTTTTTGTGTGTATGTGTGTATGGGTTGGGGGGGTGATAAAAATATTTTAGAACTAGATAGAGGTAATGGTTATATAACATTGTGAAAATGTAAAATGTCACTGAATTGCACACTTTAAAATGGTCAATTTTATGTTATGTAAATTTTTTCTATTATACTTTAAGTTCTAGGGTACGTGTGCACAACGTGCAGGTTTGTTACATATGTATACATGTACCATGTTGGTTGCTGTACCCATTAACTCATCATTTACATTAGGTATATCTCCTAATGCTATCCCTACCCCCTCCCCACAATAGGACCCGGTGTGTGATGATCCCCTTCCTGTGTCCAAGTGATCTCATTGTTCAGTTCCCACCTATGAGTGAGAACGTGTGGTATTTCGTTTTCTGTTCTTGCGACAGTTTGCTGAGAATGATGGTTTCCAGCTGCATCCATGTCCCTACAAAGGACATGAACTCATCCTTTTTTATGGCTGCATAGTATTCCATGGTGTATATGTGCCACATTTTCTTAATCCAGTCTGTCACTGATGGACATTTGGGTTGATTCCAAGTCTTTGCTATTGTGAATAGTGCTGCAATAAACATACGTGTGCATGTGTCTTTATAGCAGCAGACTTATAATCCTTTGGGTATATCCCCAGTAGTGGGATGGCTGGGTCAAATGGTATTTCTAGTTCTAGATCCTTGAGGAATTGCCACACTGTTTTCCACAATGGTTGAACTAGTTTACAGTCCCACCAACAGTGTAAAAGTGTTCCTATTTCTCCACATCCTCTCCAACACCTGTTATTTCCTGATTTTTTAATGATTGCCATTCTAACTTGTGTGAGATGGTATCTCATTGTGGTTTTGATTTGTATTTCTCTGATGGTCAGTGATGATGAGCCTTTTTTCATGTGTCTGTTGGCTGTATGAATGTCTTCTTTTGAGAAGTGTCTGTTCATATCCTTTGCCCACTTTTTGATAGGTTGTTTATTTTTTTCTTGTAAATTTGATTGAGTTCTTTATAGGTTCTGGATATTAGCCCTTTGTCAGATGAGTAGATTACAAAAATTTTCTCCCATTCTGTAGGTTTACTCTGATGGTAGTTTCTTGTGCTGTGCAGAAGCTCTTTAGTTTAATTAGATCCCATTTGTCAATTTTGGCTTTTGTTGCTGTTGCTTTTGGTGTTTTAGACATGAAGTCCTTGCCCATGCCTATGTCCTGAATGGTACTGCCTAGGTTTTCTTCTAGGGTTTTTATGGTTTTAGGTCTAACATTTAAGTCTCTAATCCATCTTGAATTAATTTTCATATAAGGAGTAAGGAAAGGATCCAGTTTCAGCTTTCTACTTATGGCTAGCCAATTTTCCAAGCACCATTTATTAAGTAGGGAATCCTTTCCCCATTTCTTGTTTTTGTCAGGTTTGTCAAAGATCAGATGGCTGTAGATGTGTGGTATTATTTCCGGGAGCTCTATTCTGTTCCATTGGTCTATATGTGTGTTTTGGTACCAGTACCATGCTGTTTTGGTTACTGTAGCCTTGTAGTATAGTTTGAAGTCAGGTAGCGTGATGCCTCCAGCTTTGTTCTTTTGGCTTAGGATTGTCTTGGCAATGTGCATTCTTTTTTGGTTCCATATGAACTTTAAAGTAGTTTTTTCCAATTCTGTGAAAAAAGTTAACGGGGATGGCATTGAATCTATAAATTACCTTGGGCAGTATGACCATTTTCACGATATTGATTCTTCCTATCCATGAGCATGGTATGTTCTTCCATTTGTTTGTGTCCTCTTTTATTTCCTTGAGCAGTGGTTCATAGTTCTCCTTGAAGAGATCCTTCACATCCCTTGTAAGTTGGATTCTTAGGTATTTTATTCTCTTTGAAGCTATTGTGAATGGGAGTTCACTCATGATTTGGCTCTCTGTTTGTCTGTTACTGGTGTATAAGAATGCTTGTGATTTTTGCACATTGATTTTGTATCCTGAGACTTTGCTGAAGTTTCTTATCAGCTTAAGGAGATTTTGGGCTGAGACAATGGGGTTTTCTAAATAGACAATCATGTCATCTGCAAACAGGGACAATTTGACTTCTTCTTTTCCTAACTGAATACCCTTTATTTCTTTCTCTTGCCTGATTGCCCTAGCCAGAACTTCCAACACTATGTTGAGTAGGAGTGGTGAGAGAGGGCATCCCTGTCTTGTGCCAGTTTTCAAAGGGAATGCTTCCAGTTTTTGCCCATTCAGTATGATATTGGCTGTGAGTTTGTCATAAATAACCCTTATTATTTTGAGATTCTTTCCATCAATATGGAATTTATTGAGAGTTTTTATCATGAAGGTCTGTTGAATTTTGTCAAAGGCCTTTTCTGCATCTATTGAGATAATCAGTGGTTTTTGTCTTTGGTTCTGTTTATATGCTGGATTACGTTTATTGATTTGCATATGTTGAACCAGCCTTGCATCCCAGGGATGAAGCCCACTAGATCATGGTGGATAAGCTTTTTAATGTGCTGCTGGATTCGGTTTGCCAGCATTTTATTGAGGATTTTTGCATCGATGTTCATCAGGGATATTGGTCTAAAATTCTCTTTTTTTTTGTCGTATCTCTGTCAGGCTTTGGTATCAGGATGATGTTGGCCTCGTAAAATGAGTTACGGAGGATTCCCTCTTTTTCTATTGATTGGAATAGTTTCCGAAGAAATGGTACCAACTCTTCCTTGTACCTCTGGTAGAATTTGGCTGTGAATCTGTCTGGTCCTGGACTTTTTTTGGTTGATAGACTATTAATTATGGCCTCAATTTCAGAGCCTGCTATTGGTCTATTCAGGGATTCAACTTCTTCCTGGTTTAGTCTTGGGAGAGTGTAAGTGTCCAGGAAATTATCCATTTCTTCTAGGTTTTCTAGTTTATTTTCATAGAGGTGTTTATAGTATTCTCTGATGGTAGTTTGTATTTCTGTGGGGTCAGTGGTGATATCCCCTTTATCATTTTTTATTGTGTCTATTTGATTCTTCTCTCTTTTCTTCTTTATTAGTCTTGCTAGCAGTCTATCAATTTTGTTGATCTTTTCAAAAAACCAGCTCCTGGATTCATTGATATTTTGGAGGGTTTTTTTGTGTCTGTATCTCCTTCAGTTCTGCTCTAATCTTAGTTATTTCTTGCCTTCTGCTAGCGTTTGAATGTGTTTGCTCTTGCTTCTTTAGTTCTTGTAATTGTGATGTTAGGGTGTCAATTTTAGATCTTTCCTGCTTTCTCTTGTGGGCATTTAGTGCTATAAATTTCCCTCTACACACTGCTTTAAATGTGTCCCAGAGATTCTGGTATGTTGTATCTTTGTTCTCACTGGTTTCAAAGAACAACTTTATTTCTGCCTTCATTTCGTTATGTACCCAGTAGTCATTCAGGAGCAGGTTGTTCAGTTTCCATGTAGTTGAGCGGTTTTGATTGAGTTTCTTAGTCCTGAGTTCTAGTTTGATTGCACTGTGGTCTGAGAGACAGTTTGTTATAATTTCTGTTCTTGTACATTTGCTGAGGAGTGCTTGACTTCCAACTATGTGGTCAATTTTGGAATAAGTGCGATGTGGTGCTGAGAAGAATGTCTATTCTGTTGATTTGGGGGGGAGAGTTCTGTAGATGTCTATTAGGTCTGCTTGGTGTAGAGTTGAGTTCAATTCCTGGATATCCTTATTAACTTTCTGTCTCATTGATCTGTCTAATGTTGACAGTGGGGTGTTAAAGTCTCCCATTATTATTGTATGGGAATCTAAGTCTCTTTGTAAGTCTCTAATGATTTCCTTTGTGAATGGGTGCTCCTGTATTGGGTGCATATATATTTAGGATAATTATTTCTTCCTGATGAATTGATCCCTTTACCATTATGTAATGGCCTTCTTTGTCTCTTTTGATCTTTGATGATTTAAAGTCTGTTTTATCAGAGACTAGGATTAGAACCCCTGCCATTTTTTGGTTTCCATTTGCTTGGTGGATTTTCCTCCATCTCTTTATTTTGAGCCTAAGTGTGTCTCTGCATGTGAGATGGGTCTCCTGAATACAGCAAATTGATGGGTCTTGACTGTATCCAATTTGCCAGTCCGTGTCTTTTAATTGGACCATTTAGTCCATTTACATTTAAGGTTAATATTGTTATGTGTGAACTTGATCCTGTCATTATGATATTAGCTGGTTATTTTGGTCGCTAGTTGATGCAGTTTCTTCCTAGCATCTATGGATTTTACATTTTGACATGTTTTTGCAATGGCTGGTACCTGTTGTTCCTTTCCATGTTTAGTGCTTCCTTCAGGATCTCTTGTAGGGCAGGCCTGGTGGTGACAAAATCTCTCAGCATTTGCTTGTCTGTAAAGGATTTTATTTCTCCTTCACTTATGAAACTTAGTTTGGCTGGATATGAAATTCTAGGTTGAAAATTCTTTTCTTTAAGAATGTTGAATATTGGCCCCCACTCTCTTCTGGCTTGGAGAGTTTCTGCCGAGAGATCTGCTGTTAGTCTGATGGGCTTCCCTTTTTGGGTAACCCAACCTTTCTCTCTGGCTGCCCTTAACATTTTTTCCTTCATTTCAACTTTGGTGAATCTGACAATTATGTGTCTCGGAGTTGCTCTTCTCGAGGAGTATCTTTGTGGCATTCTCTGTATTTCCTGAATTTGAATGTTGTCCTGCCTTACTAGGTTGTGGAAGTTCTCCTGGATGATATCCTGCAGAGTTTTCCAATTTGGTTCCATTTTTCCTGTCACTTTCAGGCATACCTATCAGATGTAGATTTGGTCTTTTCACATAATCCCATATTTCTTGGAGGCTTTGTTCATTTCTTTTTACTCTTTTTTCTCTACACTTCTCTTCTCACTTCATTTCATTCATTTGATCTTCAGTCGCTGATACACTTTCTTCCAGTAGATCGAGTCGGTTACTGAAGCTTGTGCATTTGTCACCTAGTTCTCATGTTATGGTTTTCATCTCTGTCAGTTCTTTTAAGGTCTTCACTGCATTGATTGTTCTAGTTATCCATTCATCCATTCTTTTTTCAAGGTTTTTAGTTCCTTTGCGCTGGTTATGTAGTTCCTCCTTTAGCTCTGAGAAGTTTGATCGACTGAAGCCTTCTTCTCTCAACTCGTCAAAGTCATTCTCCGTCCAGCTTTGTTCCGTTGCTGGCTATGAGCTGCGTTCCTTTGGAGGGGGAGATGAGCTCTGATTTTTTGAATTTCCAGCTTTTCTGCACTGCTTTTCCCCCATCTTTGTGAATTTTACCTCAATAAATAAAAAAACAAAAACACCTGGTTAGAAGTTGAGCCTGGATTTCTGGTTCCAGCAGCCTGGTGGACTGAGTGAGTGTGGATTTATACATCCTGCTACAAACGCAGAGAAGTGCTGGATATGTTACAGCAAAATTTTGAAATACGTAACTGATCTTAGAAGGAAATCTGTTGTTGTCAGTGGAGGCAACTTGAAGCCTGAGTACTGGCTTCCTGCGCTGCAGCCGTGGTGTCCCACACTGGACCAAATACAATGCTGGGATGTTTAACACCAACGTGGCATTAGGAGACATGGCCTTGGCTGGTGGAGGGCAGGGAATGGGAGCTGAAAACCTTGCACAAAGATGGCACCCTGGAAAAGCTGCCCCTCAGCAAAAGGAGGTCTGGAAAAGTTACTTGCCAGCAAGCCAGGGGAACATCAAAGGAGCACCTCTGTTTCTGAGGCTCTGAGTGGGAGAGAATAAAAGACATGAAGCCCCAGCCTTGCCTTCATGATGCAAGAATCCCCAACTCAGAGATTAATGTACAGTTCTGTTCCAGGTGGTGAAGCTCCTGGTATGCTCAGCACAAGCAAACAAGAAATTGTTCATTTGTAGTGACACTGCTGCAATTCAGGGTGTACAGGATTCCCATGGGAAAAACACCCTCCATGAAAAATAAGTTCACTTGAAAAATTACAGATCACACAAGGAAGCAAATGTTCCAGCAGGAGGGAAAGTAAGTAAATGTAACAAATAGGAGGGGTAGCATCTTAAGAACCTGGCCAAGTGGAAGCATGTTTCCAATGACTAAGGAATGAGGAAGCTGAGATTGACTGTTCTTCTTCATATATAGTCGAACAGTTGCTACCAGGGGCATGTAACATGCTTGCTTAAGCGATTAAAAAAGGGGAAAGACAGAGTCTGGCCTGTTCACCTGCTATCCTGTAATGGTCTGTCAAGACCTTTAGGTTTTTTCCTATGGTTCAAGAGCTGAAGGAGACTTTCAAGTAATCCATTTAGATAGCAGAAAAGTTCTGCCTTTGAGTATATTAACTGTAATGCTTTTGATGTATAAAAAGCTACACATATTAAATGTGTACAACTCGATGAGTTTGGGGACAAGTATACACCCCTGAAACCATCACCACCAAGGCCATAAACATATCTATCACCTCCCAAAGTTTCCTCTTGTCCCCTTTATTATTATTATTTGTTGTAGGAACACTTAACATCTACTCTCTTAGTGGATAGAACATGAGCTAAATTTTCTCAGCACACACGCACACAGGTAACTGTGTAGATGTTGTAGATGTTAATAGATATGTTAATTAGTTTGATTGTAGTGATCATACCTATATCAAAACACCAAGTTGCACACCTTTAAAAAAATCTTATTTTAACAGAGATAGCCTATGACTTTCAAGACGTCATGAAGAGCCACACCAATGTCTCAATACCCAAAAGTAAAGGGATATGTCCTCCCTGAACATGGAACTAATAGATTTGATGTTCTAAATTAGAAAATAAAAATAAAACAAAACTTTAGAGGACTCCGTCTTCTTCTCCTAGCCATTACCAACTCAGGGTTACAAGTATCTTCTTTAAGTAAAATTCAAAACTGCAACTTAAAAAAAGACCCTTTTAGCAGATTTTAAGTGTACAATACGGTATCATTAGCTATGGGAACTATGCTGTATAACAGATCTCCAGAACTTATTATCTTACATAGATGAAATTGTCTACTCTTTAATCATAAATGTTCAGGTGTTCTTCACCAAAGATTTGCCTTAATCTCTCTTGAGTGTGCAGCTTGGTATTTGCCCATTATTGTGAGGAGTGAAAATTATGAACTGGTAAATGGAACTTTTGGAAAACAAACCCTGAAGCTTCCTTGAAAACCCCTTTAGTACTTAGTTAGTACTCCACTTCTAATTGATTTCATCTGCTGGCCGAGTCAAGGCACTAGAGAGATGGGAGCTTCCTGTTGGTTAAGTAGAATCATGTCAGAAACTCCAGCTAAGGGCCAATGGCAAACAAGAGACTAGAGCCACTTGGTCAGTAGGCAATCTTCTATTTACCTTGGCCCTATGGTCAAGCCATGGCTTTTTATCAGTGGAAGCCCCCAAATTTATATAAAGGAGAGGAATGTGCTTGGGGAGCTTGTCTTGATGCTAAAGGGGTTTATCACCTTACATAAAATTGAGAATGAGGAGGGACTGAAGGTAGAGCTGATGGGTTTTATGGTTGCTAAAGCCTCGGTTATATCTCAAGATGGCAAATTTTCAATTCAGCAGACCTGGTAAGCATGACACACAAACTTGACTTTGCACTGGAAGCTTGATGATACTGAACTTCAGAAAGCAGTAAACTTTCTGTTAAAAATAAAGTATGAAGGCCAAACTATTTTCTTTTTCACCAATGGATTGAGGATCAGGTAGTGCAAATGTGAGAAGAGATCTCATGAGAATGAGAATTTCAGGTCCCCTGAGCATGTACTTGATGCTGCTGGGTGGTAAAATCATAGATCAGAAACCTTGGTGCTCAGCAGAAACTTCAAGGGTGCTTAAGTAAAGAGCAGTGATTTTTTTTTTTTTTTTTCCGCCTCATGATCAAGCATAGGGGGAGGCAAATATTTTTTTTCTCCCCTGGTGAATAATGGGAATCAATATTGTATGTTATTGCTTTCCATTTTGGGAAGAAAAAGGAAGACACATTGAGGGATGCTTTCTTCCTCATTTATGTATCATGTATTTCCCTATGGTTGAAGTTCATGACAGCCTTCTCATCACAAGAGTTGTGATAATAGGTTTATAGTTTATAAATATTGTTAGCACTAATGAATAACCCTGGCAGGATGTACAGTTGATTGCAGGAAGTTCTCTTTGCATCTTCCCAGTAGGTATCTAGTGTCATTCCTAAACTTACAATTAACTAAAGACATTCTTAATATTACTTGAAAGTAGAGATTAGGGTATCTGGGCTCTTTGCACCCTTCTTTGTAAATATCAGTGCAGAGCTTTCAGAATTAATTGCTTCTTAGATACACGATTAATGTTCACTTAGTTCTGTGCAAAGAAGTGGGTCATTCTATTTATTGGAATCATGTTGTTCTGTAATTACGTGAAGAGCAAATTATTATAGACAGTTTCTGTGTGATTTTGAAGCAGGTAAATTTAGCATCATTAGAGAATAATCTGTAGCTAGAAAAACTCAAGATTCTTTAAAAACATGCAGATAATACTTAAAACTTAGTAAGTTTTGTTATTCTTAAATGTGTTATATAAGTTGGAAAAAAACCTCATTTCTTGGGTTAGAAATAGCATTTATGGTTAAATAACAAGAAGGAAGAAGAGCTGGTCTCCATTTATTTCTTGACACTATAGAAATACTGTAATTGAGATTTAGTTACACATGCTTTGAACAAAGAACTATGCTCTGGTATTTCATTTATTTAGGTGGAGCATACATTTCTCTTTTCATTGATTGAGATAACAAGTTTCCCACCTTGAAAGATGCGATATTGAAAAATTTTCTATTAAAGAGACTATAACTCTTTCAAAATTCAATGGGAACCTAAGGAACCTATCTATGAAGTATATCTTACAGAATGCTATATGGGAATGCTATATTTTATAAATTCAGGTAGCCTGAAATTCTTCAGTTAGAATTAATTTAGATAAACAGAGATGGCTTCTACCTTGAACTTGGCCAGTTTGTCTGCCTCCCTTATATGCCTCATTCTGTTCATTTTAGTGCAGATACATTTCATTTTATTGTCTTTCACTTTATTGAACTTTTCAGATACTGCATTTCTTAAAAATTGAGGGTTTGTGGCAACCTGCACTCAACAAGTCTGTTGGTATAATTTTCCCTATAGCATGGGATCACTCTGTGTCTCTGTGTCACATTTTGGTAATTCTCTTGATATTTCAGCCTTTTTCATTATTATTTTATCTATTATGGTGATCTGTGATCAGTGGTCTTTAATGTTACTACTGTAATTCTTTTGGGGTGCCACCAATAGCATCTATATGAGATGGTGACCTTAATTGATAAATGTGTGTGTTCTGACTGTTCTACTGACTGCCCATTCCCTAATCACTCTCCCGTTCTTCAGGCCTCACTATTCCCTGAGACAAAACAATATTGAAATTAATGAAATTAAAAGCCCTACAATGGCCTCTAAGTGTTCAAGTGAAAGAAAGAAACACACATCTCTCACTTTAAATCAAAGGCTATAAATGTTAGGCTTAGTGGGGAAAGGCATGTTGAAAGTTAAGACAGTCCAAAAGTTAGGCCTCTTGCACCAGTTAGCCAAGTTGTGAATGTAAAGGAAAAGTTCTTGAAGAAAGTTAATAATTGTGTGTGCTCTAGTGCACACACAAATGATAACAGAGACACAACGTTATTGCTGATGTGGAGAAAATTATAGCGGCCTGTGTAGAAGATCAAATCAGCCACAGCATTCCCTTAAGCCAAAGTCTATTCCAGAGGAGTAACTCTCTTAAATTCTGTGAAGGCTGAGAGAAGTGAGGAAGCTGTAGAAGAAAAGTTGGAAGCTAGCACAGGCTGGTTCATGAGGCTTAAGGAAACAAGCTGTCTCCATAATATAAAAGTACAAAGGCAAGTAGAAGCTGCAGCAAGTTATGCAGAAGATCTAGCTAAGATCCTTGATGAAGGTGGCTACTAAACCACAGGTTTTCATTGTAGATGAAATAGTTGTATATTGGAAGATATTATCTAGGGCTTTTATAGCAAGAGAGAAATCAGTACCTGGCTTCAAAGCTTCAAAAGACAGGCTGACTCTCTTGTTAGAGGCTGATGCTGCCGATGACTTTAAGTTGAAGTCAGTGCTCATTGGCTATTCCTAAAATCCTAAGGCCCTTAAGAATTATGCTAAATCTACTCTGCCTGTGTTCTATAAATGGAACAACAAAGCCTGGATGACAGCACATCTGTTTACAGCATGTTTTACTGAATATTTTAAGCCCACTGTTGAGACCTACTCTTAGAAAAAAAGATTCCTTTCAAATTATTACTACTGCTCGTTGACAATGTACCTGGTTACCCAATAACTCCGGTGGAGATGTGCAAGGAGATTAATGTTGTTTTCATGCCTACTAATACAATGTCCATTTTGCAGTTCATGGATCAAGGAATAATTTTAACCTTCATGTCTTATTATTTAAGGAATACATTTCATAAGGCTGTAACTGCCATAGATAATGATTCATGATGGATCTGGCCAAAGTAAGTTGTAAACCTTCTGGAAAGGATTCATCTTTCTAGATGCCATTCAGAACATTCATGATTCATGGGAAGAGGACAAGTTATCCTTAACAGGAGTTTGGAAGAAGTTGATTTTAACCCTTATGGATGACTTTGAGGGGTGCAAGACTTCATTGGAGAAGGTAACTGCATGTGTGTTAGAAATAGAAAGAGAATTAGAATTATAAATGGAACCTGAAGATGTGACTGAATTGCTGCGATCTCATGATAAGACTTAATTGGATGAAAAGTTGCTTCTTGTGGATGAGCAAAGAAAGTGGTTCCTTGAGATAGAATTTATTCCTGGTGTGAACAGTGTTGAAATGACAACAAAGGACTTAGAATATTACATGAACTTAGCTGACCAAGCAGTGGCAGGGTATGAGAGGATTAACGCCAGTTTTGAAAGAATTTTCATTCTGGGTAAAATGCTCTCAAACAGTATTGCATATATAGAGAAATCCTTCATAAAATGAAGACTCATTCAATGCAGCAAACTTCACTGTTGTTTTAAGAAATTGACACAGCTACCTCTGCCTTCAACAACCACCACCTGATTAGTCAGCAGCCATCAGCATTGAGGAAGACCCTCCATCCAGCAAAAATAGTCTGTGAAGGCTCAGATGATCATTAGCATTTTTTGGTAATAAAGTATTTTTAGTTAAAGTATGGATGTGTTTATTTAGACATAACGCAATCGCATGCTTACTAGACTATACTGTAGTGCAAATATAACTTTTACAGACACTGGGAAACAAAACAATTTGTGTGACATATCTTATTGCAGCATTTGCTTTATGATAGTGGTCTGGAACTGAACCTACAGTATCTCCAAGGTATGTCTGTGGTTGGTTTTAATGTACGAAATGAATGAAATTGGTATGGCAAAGGGCCAGCTTGCCTATATGGTGACTGAATTAGACTAGTGTCTTAGTTTGAGCTCTCCCTAAAAGTAGACCCTGTGACAGGATTGGATATAAGGAGTTTATTTGGGAGGTGATCCTAGGAAGTATGGAGAGGGAGTGAGGAAGTGAGGTGGGGAGGGTGGAAAGCCAATAGAGGAGATGCTAATCAGTGGATTACTGCTAGAGCTCCTTGCTGCTGGGGATTCTCTGGGAAACTGTGTAGAACATATGTCAGGAATGAGGAAAACTGGGGGATTTAACTGATATAATGAGACAGAATAGTGGCTTCCTCAAATGATGTCTACCTGTTAATCCCTGGAACATGGGGATATGTTACCTTACATGGCAAGAGCTACTTGGCAGGTGTGATTGAGTTAAGGACCTGGAGATCGGGAGATTGTCACAACGGTCTCTCTGAGAGAGAATTAAGGAGGTTAGAGTCAGAGAAGAAAATATGACAATGGGAGGCAGAGCTTGGAGGGTGGGGGTGGGGACAGAGAAAGACAGAGAGAGTTGAAGATGTTATGTTGTTGACTTTGAAGATGGGGGAATAGGCCATGAGCCAAGGATTGCATGTGGATTCTAGAAGCTGGAAAAGGCAAGGAAACAGATTCTCTCCTAGAGCCTCTAGAAGGAATTAATCCTGTTGACACCTTGACTTTAAGTCATGAGTCTGAATTTTGGCCTTTCCCTCTCCAGAAATATAAGATAAAAAATGTGTGTTGCTTTATTCCACTATGTTTGTGGTATTGTTATAGTAGCTATAGGAAACTACTATACTATACCAGTGTATTAATATACTTGCAGCCCTCCTTGGTTGCAGATGGCTCCTAGGTGATACCTGCTCTTTGTTTGTGGTCAACCCACTGAAGGCTCCGTGGCTAGGGGACACCTCAGGCTCTGATCCTCAAGCCTGCATGGGATGAAAGCAGTCTGCAGGACACCTCCGCAGTGGGCCAGGGCACATGAGTGGCACACAATGGGCTTAGCTGAACCCGAACAAAGGATTTCTTTGATCAATGATATGTGAAAATGTCCTCATAAATGCTTGGAACGAGCTCTTCTGGGTTGTTTCATATGAAACAGTTGTTTCAAACAGAAACAGTCCAGGTTTCTGAGCCTCTCTGACCATTCCATACCTGTCTCTTCTCCTGTCACTTTCTCCTCTGGCTTGTCTTTAAATGTTGGGGAACCAGGATTGTGATCTTGACCTCCAGTGTCACTCTGTGATGGATAATTTTATGTCAACTTGACTGGACCATGTGTGCCCAGGCATTTGATCAAACATTATATTGGTCGTGTTTGTGAGGGTGTTTCTGGATGAGATTAACATTTTGTATTAGTCCATTTTCATACTGCTATGAAGAAATACCCGAGACAGTGCAACTTATAAAGAAAAACCCACCCCCATGATTTAATTATCTCCCACCGGGTCCCTCCCAAGACACATGAGGATTGTGGTAGTTACAATTCAAGATGAAACTTGGGTGAGCATGCAGTCAAACCATATTGCATTTGAATCTGTAGACTGGGTAAATACCCTCCTAATGTGGGTGGGCTTCATCCAATCCATTGAAGGCTTAAATGGAACAATAAGTCCAACTGCCCTATGAAAAGGGGCAATTCCTCCTGCCTGACAGCCTGAAAGTTGAGACATTGGTTTTTTTCCCTCTGTCTTCGGGCATGACACACCAGCTCTTCCCACGTGTTGAGTCTGCAGGCTTTTGGACTACATCAGCTCTCCTGGTTCTCAGGCCTTTGGACTCAGGTTGGAACTAAACCAGTGGCTCTCCTAGATCTCCAGTTTATAGATAGTAGATCTTGGGAAGTCTCAGTTTTCATTATCACATGAGCTAACGCCTTATAATAAATCATTCTCTCCCTCCAGCATTGCTCATTCTGAGTTTTAAGTTTCACCCTAAGATTTCTGCCACTCAGTTGGCTGTTTCCCAATGGAGAGTTAAAGATGCTGCTACCCTGGCATACAGGACTGAGTTGGAAAAGTCCTTGGCAAACATGGAAGTAAGAGATCCAGTTTATTTTCTCTGAATGAGAAAGACATATACAAAGAGAATCCCCTCACCCCACACACAGCACAGACAGGAAGAGAGAGACAGGGAGAGAAAGATAGATAGAGCAACAGAACCAGGCAGACACCCAGACACAGAGTCAGAGAGAAAGAGACAAGGGAAGGGAGAGAAAGGACAGAAAGACACAAATCACAATGTGATATGCAGAGACACAATGAGAGACAGAGACAGAGGGAGACACACATAGAGGCAGAAAGAGAAGCACATTTGTCAGAGAGAGGGGACGGGGAGGAGAAGGTAAAGGAGTTGGAATGCCAGGTGAGCTAATACACACCACCCCCCAGCTTGAGTATGCCCTATCTCCAGAGCTCAGGAAAGCCCCATGGGCTGTGATAAGGTCTCCTTGGCCACCTGCTCTCACCCCTGCCCAGAGTGACCCATGGGTATACTGACAGGTTTTAGAGCCATAAAGGGCTGGTTTCAATACCGGATCAGCTGCTTTTTAGCTGTGTGACTCTGAGCACTACTTGAATTTCATTTTCTTCATCCGTAAAATAGGGGATAATAATATCTACTTTGCAAAATTTTTGTGAGGTGTTCAACAAATCTTTATTATTATTTCAGACAAATCCTCGATCTCTTCTGGCTCCCATCGCTTCCCCTTTAGCAAAAGGGAATTTATGCATATCTCTGGGATAAATGTAGTTCATAAAACTGTATTACTGGAAATAAATCAAAATTAAACATACTCCTCTAAATAAACAGTTTGGGATACTTTTCAGCCTCAGCCCATTAAAACCAATCAGTCTTGCAATTAGTAGGATGCATGGAAATGTTATTTTATTTTTTAAAATTCTATTTTATTATTATTATTTTTGAGACAGGGTCTCGCTCTGTCACCCAAGCTGGAGTGTAATAGCGTGATCTCGGCTCACTGCAACCTCCGCCTCCTGGGTTCAAGCGATTCTCCTGCCTCAGTCTCCTGAGTAGCTGGGACTACAGGCGCATGCCACCACATCCGGCTAATTTTTGTATTTTTAGTAGAGACGAGGTTTCACCTTGTTGGCCAGGATGGTGGAAATGTTATTTTATCTGCAGCTGCATCTTTGATCTTCACACCCTTTTTGTTCAGCAGAAAAGCTAGGAGAGTGGCAAGTTGCTACACTTGGGATTCACATACACAAGAGGGCGCTGGCGAGCATGAGAGAGGATCTGTTTTTAATAACCCATGACTACTTTTTAATAAAAAAAATTAGTTTTTAATTGACAAATAAAAATCGTATATATTTATCAACATGACAATTGACATTCAAAACAACATGATGTTTTGAAATACGTATACATTGTAGAAAGGCTAAATCAAGCTAATAACATAATTAGTCTTACCCCATATAGTTAGCATTTTTGTGGTAAGAACACTGAAAATCTACTCTCTTAGCAATTTTCAAGAATACAATACATTGCGATTAGCGATAGTTATGTGTTGTACAATAGATCTCTTGAACTTATTTCTCCTATCTAATTGAAATTTTGTATCCTTTGACTAATATCTCTCCAACGTGTCCCCATCCTACACCTGGTAACCACCATTCTCTGCTTCTATGAGTTATACTTTTTCAGATTCTACATATAAGTGAGATCGTGTGATATTTGTCTTTCTGTGCCTAGCTTGTTTTACTTAACATAATGTTCTCCAGGCTCATCTATGTTGCTGCAAATGATAGGATTTTATTCTTTTTTATGGCTGAATAATATTCCACTGTGTATATATACAGTACCACATTTTCTTTATTCATATGTTGATGGGCATTTGATTCTATATCTTAAGTATTGTGAATAGTGTTGCAATGAACATGAGAGTGCAGATATCTCTTCAACATACCGATTTAATTTCCTTTGAATATGTACCCAGTAGTGGGATTGGGGGATCACATGATAGTTCTATTTTAATTTTTGAGGAACCTCCATACTGTTTCCCATAATGACTGTACCAATTTCCATTGCCACCAACAGTGTACAAGGATTTCCTTTTCTATACATCTTGCCAAACCTTGTTATCTTTTGTCTTTTTGATCATAGCCTTTCTAATAGGTGTGAATTGATATCTCATTGTACATTTAATTTACATATCTCTGATAATTAGTGATGTTGAACATTTTTCATGAACTTTTTGGCCATTTGTATGTCTTTTTTTCAGAAATGTCTATTCAGTCCTTCCCCCATATTTGTTTTCTTGCTATTCAGTTGTACGAGTTCATGATATATTTTGGGTATTAACCCCTTATCAGATATATAGTTTGCAAATATTTTCTCCCATTCTATAGCTTGTCTTTTCACTCTGTTGGTTGTCTCCTTGGCTATATGGAATCTTTTTAGTTTGGTAAAATCCCAGTTGTCTATTTTTGATTTTCTTTCCTGTGCTTTTGGAGTGATAGCCAAAAAATCATTGCCATGTCCAATGTCATAAAGCTTTTCCCCTATGTTATCTTCTAGTAGATTTATAATTTCAGGTCTTACATTTAAGTTTTTAATTCATTTTGAGTTGATTTTTGTATATGGTGTGAGATGAGGCTCTAAGTTTATTCTTTTGCATGTGGATATCCAGTTTTCATAACATAATTTATTAAAGAGACTGTCCTTTCCCCATTGTGTGTTCTTAGTACCTTTGTTGAAAATGCATGGATGGTAAATGCATGAATTTATTTCTGGGCTCTCGAGTCTGTTCCATTGGTCTATGTATCTGTTTTTATGCCAATGCCACACTGTTTTGGTTATGTAATGTATTTTGAAGTTAGGTACCTTGATGCCTCCAGTTTTTTTTTTTTTTTTTTTTTTTTGTTGTTGTTGTTGTTGTTGTTGCTCAAGATTGCTTTGGCTATTTTGTGGTCTTTTGTGGTTCCACAGAAATTTTAAGATCGTTTTTCTCTATTTCTGTGAAAAATACAGTGTCATTGGGATTTTGATAGAGATTGCACTGAATTTGTAGATGGTTTTAGGTTATATGGACATTTAAACAATATTAATCTAGTCTGTGAACATGGAATATTTTTCCATTTATTTGTGTCTCCTTCAATCTCTTTCATCAATGTTTTATAGATTTTAGTGAGCAGGTCTTTCACCTCCTTGATTAAATTTATGCCTAAGTATTTTTTTTTTTTGTAGCTATTGTAAATGGAATTGTTTTCTTGATTTCTGTTTTAGATAACTCATTGGTAGGATAGAAACTCTTGATTTGTGCATGTTGATGTTGAATCCTGCAAATTTACCGAATTTGTTTATAACTTCTAACCATTTTTTTGGTGGAGTTTTTAGTGTTTTTTTTTTTTATTATTATTATACTTTAAGTTCTAGGGTACATGTGGATAATGTGCAGGTTTGTTACATATGTATACCTGTGCCATGTTGGCATGCTGCACCCATCAACTCGTCAGCACCCATCAACTCGTCATTTACATCAGGTATAACTCCCAATGCAATCCCTCCCCCCACCCCCCTCCCCGTGATAGGCCCCGGTGTGTGATGTTCCCCTTCCCGAGTCCAAGTGATCTCATTGTTCAATTCCCACCTATGAGTGAGAACATGCGGTGTTTGGTTTTCTGTTCTTGTGATAGTTTGCTGAGAATGATGGTTTCCAGCTGCATCCATGAGATTATGTCATCTGTAAACAGTGACAATTTAAGTTCTTCCTTTTATTATTTTGAGACAGGGTCTTGGTCTGTTGTCAAGGCTGGAGTGCAGTGGCAGGAACACAGCTCACTGCAGCCTCAACCTCCTGGGCTCAAGCAATCCTCTCACCTCAGCCTCCCCGAGTAGCTGGGACTGCAGGTGTGCCACTACACCCAGCTAATTTTTATACTTTTTGTAGAGACAAGGTTTTGCTATGTTGCCCAGGCCGGTCTTGAACTCCTGGGCTCAAGTGAGCTGCCTGCCTCAGCCTCCTGGAGTGCTGGGATTACAGGTGTTAGCCACTGTGCCTGGCCAAAGTTCCTCCTTTATAATTCGGATGGCTTTTATTTTGTTCTCTTACCTATTTGCTCTGGCCAGGACTTCCACTTCTAAGTTGAATATAAGTGACAAGAGTGGGCATCCTTGTCGTGTTCCTTATCTTAGAGGAAAAGCCCTCAACTTTTCACCAATGAGTATAATATTAGCTGTGGGCTTGTTATATATGACCTTCATTCATGCCTACTTTCTTTTCTGTGTACCTTTCTCTCTACTAGAAGGAGACCAGAGGCCTTATTATAGCACTGTGCTCTTGGATTTGCATTAAACAAAATTTCAAGAAAGATAACAAAACAGTGGGATTAGAGTGAATCTGTAGCTGTGGGCTGAGCTGTGAGCCAAGTGGAAGGGCTATAACTTCTTGTGTTCACTATCAGCAATCTACTATCAACTTTAATTTGCAAAGGTTTATGGAAATTTGGGGGGTTTTGTTGTAAAATATGCTTTTTTCTTAATTTAAAAGTAGTGAGAAATTGTGATTTGCTAAATCCTAAAAATACAGAGGATAAAAGAAAAATCACCCATAATTCTACCTCCCAATTAATCAGTCAACCGAATTGATTAATTCAGTTAACATTTTGATGTGCATTGTTCAAATTTTACACATAATATTTTTTATCTACAAACTGAGGCTCACATTATACTACACTATTTTTTTCCTTTGCAATATATAAGTTGAACAACATCTTGCCTTTAAGTATTTTAAAAATAATTTTATTTTCATATAATACTCTGTAGACATAACTTAAGGTTTTGTTTTCCCTTGAGTGTTTAAACCAATCCTGTCTTGTTGGATATTAATATTGTTTACATGCTCCTTTCTAGTATAAATATTTTGTGAACATGATTTAAACAAAATTTTTGTGAATATTCATGATTGTTTAAGATACATGTCTTCTATAACTGGAGCTTTGTATAAAACATTTTAACCTTAATAAAGCTTTTGATATAGATTGCAAATCTCCCCTCCCCCTCTGTAGCTCTGAAAAGCTGTATCTGTTCATACTTCTTTAATTACTGTGATGTTTCTCTATTTTTTAAAAATTGCAGTTGTCAGTTTTCCTGTTTATAAATAACGATCTTTAAATTTTTTTAAATTTAAATTTAATTTTTTTTTTTTTTTTTTCTGTAGAGACAGGAGTCTCGCTATGTTGCCTAGACTGGTCTCAAGCAATCTGCCTGCCTTGGCCTCCCAAAGTGCTGGAATTACAAGCATGTGCCAGTGTGTCTGGCCATCATCTTTTTTTTTTTTTAACAAAAGTATTTCTCTATAATTTTCTTTCTTCTTGCATTGCATTCTCTTATCGTTTTCTACCCCTTAAGTTTTAAAACGTTCATTGCATAAAATTTATATTTATTTTGACTTGAATGTTTTGCTGAAAACTGTTTACAGGATCCTCATGAATGAGAATCATGCTTACTCAAAGATTGTGAACTCACTTAAATAAATATTTTCTGAAAGAAGAAAAAATACGTATTAAGCACCTGAGTGTTTAATATTATGCAGAGGGCCTTGGCGGATACCTGAGAAGCACAAGGCATGGCCCTCCAGGATCTCGTGTTCTTAGATGGGGAAACATCATCAAGCTCACAGTCTAAGAATAGTGTTTCCTCAACCTTTTTAGACCTATGCCCACCAGAATAGTTTCTCACTATCCTCTCTCACCAGCCAAGAATATTTTGCCTGCCTTTCCCACTCTGTGTTATGAATTGCTGAACTAGATCAAAGGAACGTGCTCCTTCAGATATCTGTGCACATGTAAACATCTTGCACTGATGTGCCTTCTTGCCTTCAGTGGAGAATTACTTCATTAGATAATCATCCAAAGTAGGACTGTGAAATTTACTCTAAGAACCTAAGATGTGGACAGTTTACCAGTGAAGCCTGGGTTGATAAGGCCTAAGTTAAAATACTTCTCTTGGCGATGAGTTTCCTACAGTACACAAGCCTATCAGTGCCTTGGACCCTGGGTTGGTCTTTGCCTCCTTTTCCTCTTCTCCAGGCTATCCCTATCCTGCACCATCTTGCCTCCTCCACTAGGTACTCATATTAACTTTCCTGCCTCCACCTCTCTTTTGATTTGCCCTATTTGTTGTATAATACCCAAGTGAGTCCCTGATTGCAAGCATCTTGCTTCAAAGGTTGGTGGGTTCTGCCTTGCACTCTAGCAACTGGCTTTCCTGCTCTGTTCTTCACTCTTTCAGTCCCTACATTGCTGCTTGTCATCCACTTCTCATCATAGACTTGGTGGCCTAACCCCTTTCTCAGTGGAATTAGTTTTATAACTTCTACTGACTTTAGAGCGTAATGCCTGATCAAACACAATGTACATAATATTTGTTGAATGAATGAATTGGAAACATTATCTTGCTTCTGTTTAAATATATGTCATGGGCTTAAGTGAGATGTATTTACAAAATACTCATATTTTACTTACCTTTCTTCCCCTCCTGCCCTAGATTTCTATACTAAACACTTTGCATGTGTTATTTCTAATCTTCACAACAATCTTGCAAGACAGATGTTGCCATCTCTCTATGTAAGGAAACTGTGGGTCCAGAGTTTCTCCAAATTCACTCAGTGGATCAGTGATGGATCTTACTTCTCTATGGAACCACTCCTAGAATCACTAACCCCTGGCCTTATTCTAGAGGTTCCTAGACTTGCTTCTTTTGATCTCCCCATGACCCTGCTCTTATCCTGATTGATCACCACCATCTTTGTCTGAATCCCTTTGAGACAGAGGGAGCTAGGAGGGAAGGACAAGAGAGAGGTCTTGACAAGGGCTCTGCATGAGAGATTAAAGCCAGGACCCGAGGGAGGTAGAAGGGTCAAAGGTATCCTCACATTTTCAACTTGAAGGAGAACAGTGGTAGTATCACTAAAAGAAATCGGTAGTTCAAAAGTCTTACTCCTGGGTTTTTAAAATTAGGTTTGAGTTCCAATGACTTTCTTTTTTTTTTTTTTTTTTTTTTTTTTTGAGATGGAGTCTTGCTTTGTTGCCCAGGCTGTGTGATGTTGGCTCACTGCAACCTCTGCCTTCCAGGTTCAAATGATTCTCCTACCTCAGCCTCCTGAGTAGCTGGGATTACAGGTGACTGCCACCACATCTTGCTAAATTTTTTGTATTTTTAGTAGAGACGGGGTTTCACCATGTTGGTCGGGCTGGTCTCAAACTCCACTTACCTCGGCCTCCCAAAGTGCTGGGATTACAGGTGTGAGCCACCGTGCTTGGCCCCAATGACTCTTTACTCACTGGTTAACCATGAACAAGTCTCTTAGCTTCTCTTGAGCCCCAGTTTCCTCATCTTTTCCCTGAGCATAATCTGACCTCTCATGTTTGTCATTGGTTTACTGTTCAAGTGATGCAATGCATGTGTCATGCTTTGTAAGGGCTGGAGCTGTGTGCACGCCAGCCATCATCAGTATTTTCAGATATATTATTACTAGAGTCAGATTGTAAATGGAGGCACCGACTTCTTGGTTAAAGTATATCTATGCCAGGGGCCAGCAAATTATAGTCCATGGCCCATATGTAGCCTGCTGCCTGGTTTTGTGTGGCCCCTGAGCAAAGAATGCCTTTTACATTTTAATAGGGTTGAAAAAAATGAAAAGAAAAGTATTTATGACATTTGAAGGTTACACGAAATTCAAATTTTAATATCCATAAATAAAGGTTATTGGAGCATAGCTGAACCTATTTATTTATGTGTCGTCTACGGCCACTTTTGTGTTATACAAGAACAGAATTGAACAGTTGTGACAGAGACTATACACTCTGCAAAACCTGAGATATTAACTATCTGACTCTTCGTAAGAAAAGTTTTCCACTCTACTTCCTTCCTTCCTATCTGTTGAAGCTTCTCAAAAGCAGAGAAAATTCCAGGAAATCTTAAAAGTCTTTTTACACTTACTTCTTTTGTTTGATAATAAAGGTAAAATGAGAATATATTTGTCTTTTCTTCCTCCTTTCTGATGCTTTTACAAGTAAATCTTCATTCAATGTTGAAACATTATTATGACTTTGAAAGGTAATTAAGGGTAAAAACAAAAACAAACAAAAAAAAACCGCCAACAAACTCAAACCAACCTTAACATGGCCATTCTAACACTTATTTCAAAAATGAAATTGATGCTTCCTTCTACTCTTGGCTTATTTATGTATTCCCAAATGGCTGTAACTATGGTCTACATACAATTTCATAGTTGATCAGCCTTTTTCAGTTGGCTTTGTAAATATTACTTGGTCATTGCTTTTATTTTTCATAGTGGTTGTATTGCTATAGAATGGTACCGTTCACAAGTTATATGTCTTTCAGAAATACTTCTTGTTCTTGCCTTTTGTCCAATCCTTGCTTCTTCAAATATGATTGCAACTGCTTCTCTTTGGAGCCAGCTCTGGGCAGCCTGGGCTTGCTTATTTTCCCTTCCTACCTTAATCTCTGCCCTCTGATATTGATTCAAGTGCAGCATTCCCACTGAGCTTACAAACTGAGAAAGATGAGGAATAAAGCCAAAGAAAAAGTGTCAGAGAATAAATGAACTTGATATTTTAAAGATGATTTTCATTTTGCCCACACCTCCCCACCAATCATTCAATAATAATAGAAAAAACATTTAGCAAACAAAAATATTCTCCATTTATCTAATAATGATATGAGGGATGTTTGTGCTCTCCGTTGCATTTCTAAATAAGTAGAAATAAAAACAAGACCATTATTGTCATTATGTTATACTGTTAATCCTTTTACTGTGTTTAATACAAAAAAAACTCTTCAATTTGTCAAATTAACTAAATACCATGAAATATAAGTAAAAATGGTTATTTATATTTTATTATCTTTTTTTTTTCTAGTGAGAAGCTGGATGGAAAAATTAAAAGACAAGGTAAGAAACGTATTTTCTTCCATTGGATTTATTTTTAGGGGCGTATAGCTTTGTTAAGCAAAAGATCTTCAGAGTAGTGGAGCTTTAGTTTACTATTCTGATTCTGGTAATCTATCTAAAGAGTCAGGGCCGCTTGCAGTACCCTGCAAAAAAGAAGGCCTTCCCTTTAAATCCCTTCTTTTGGAACACAGGAGACACCTTATTCTTTGGAGTACCATTCACTCATATAAAAGTATAAGAATTTACCTTGTTTGATATGCTCAACAGAATAATTGACGTATCAAGGTGAAGTTTCTTTTCGGGGAATTTCAGGATTGTAATTCCATTCCTTCTGGCTTTTTTTTTTTTTTTTTTTTTCTCTCCAATATGGGACGCTCTAGGTGTGCAGTTTATCACAGTGCTGCTACTTACTAGGTATTGATGAGCTGACCTGTCTGGAATGGCCAACTATAGAAAAAGATTTTCTTTTTTTGCATTAATTCTGCCATCTACATAGTGATTGACAACGTTAACTTCCAGGTTGATATTGTTTATTTTCTTTTGATTTTCAACCCTCTCCAAGTCTTTGCTTTTGGTTACTTGGTAATTTTAAACCGAATTACTCATAAAGATATAGATGGAGTCCTGAATTCCTTGTTGTAGCCTGTGTCGGATCCCATTATTGCAGCCCAGCTCAGATTTCATTGGGATTTCGGCTAAATGGAAATCTTTTCAGTGGTCAGATACTGAGTTACCTTCAGTTCACCAGTCTCAATATATTTCTATTGATGGCATTCCATATCTTTTTTATTACCTGCAGTCAATTTCCCTCATATTTGAATTATTAATATTATTTTACTACAGCTTAATATTAAAGAATACATTCAATTGCAAATAAATTTATATAATTGTATTAATTCTCCTTATTATTTCTGTTTCTAAGTAAAATTTAGCACAGATAATGTTTGAGAATGAGACTATTTTATGTTCATATAAATTAAAAGTGACATTGAAAAATTTTAAGCCTGTTGAGGTCAATGGAGGCTGTTTTGGTATTTGTAATGGGTCCAATTGTGAGGAGAGGTGGGCTGCGATCAGATGGACTGAGAAACACTGGAGGGGAAGAAAACTTCGAAAGTTTAGAACTGGATATATTTACATAGGTAGTGTTTCCTGTTATTTTTCAGGGAAAAATATGATGCAATGAAAATTAAACAGGATTTGTTACGTTAACCTAGGAATTCATATATCATTGTTTCCATAGAAAGTATCCTGAGTTATTTAACAAAGAGACCCCCCCAAAAAAAAAAAGTCTTAAGAAAATAAATTTTGTCGGGTAACCTGTTTTGAAATTTGGTATTGTTAAATTTCTTATCTGCATGTATGTATAGCTTTACCATTCCCTTAAAATAATCTGTGCAGCTTTAGAGAAAGGCTGTCTATTTTTATTCCTATGAACCCTTTATTCTTACCTTGTCTCAAAATCTTGGTACCTTTTTCTTGCTCCTTTTTATCAAGAGAAATAATTTTGTGTGTGACCCCTAGTTTTCTGGCTTATTTTGAAGTTTTTCAAGCTTTCTCATCACTTTCTTCTGTAGTTTTTTTTTTCAGTATATTTTAATTAAAAAATTGTAGGAAGCAAATTTTGGATTCCAGTGGTGACTGTCATGTATGCCTATCTCTTCATCTTTGACTCTTGGAGGGACTCGTTTAAATCTTCCCCATATTCCCTGCCTTCGTCCATGCTTGAGCGATTACATGCTAATTTGATATGTATATTTTATATGTATATACACACATATGTACATATATCTTCCTTTAACAAGTCTTACAGGTGATCCTGGTGCATGCTGAAGTTTGAGAAGATACGTGTACATAGATCTTACACACATATATACATATATCTTCCTCACTCTCTATTTGTCCATCCATCCGTTCATCCATCTATCCCTCCGTCATCTATTAAAGTCTTGTTAGTCATTATCTTCAGAAACTATTTGAGTACGAAGCTGTTGTCTCTTTGATGAAAGTCACAGAATCCCTTAGAACTGAAAACTAAACTACATGCCTAACCTGGCTCTTCAGGCAAGCCAGGACACTCTGTCAGGTTAGCTTCATTTAATTGTTTCAGTACTGAATCTCTGTTGGTTAGCTGGATTGTAGAAAGGGTGGTGTTTTCAAAAGTTCTGAATTGTTCCTTTTGTTATTGTAGTTTAGTCTTTCTATATTAAGATTAAGATCAGCTGTGAATGACAGAAAATCCACCCCCACTCCCAATGACAATAGCTTAGCCAAGATAGAAGTTTGTTATCTCTCTCTCTCTCTCTTTTTTTTTTTTTTTTGGCAGAGTCTAGCTCTGTCACCTAGGCTGGAGTGCAGTGATCTTGGCTCACTGCAACTTCCACCTCCCAGGTTCAAGTGATTCTCATGCCTCAGCCTCCTGAGTAGCTGGGATTATAGACATGTACCACTATGCCCAGTTAATTTTTGTATTTTTAGTAGAGACAAGGTTTCACCATGTGGCCAGGTTGGTTTTGAACTCCTGGCCTTATCTGACCTGCTCACCTCAGCCTCCCAAAGTGCTGGGATTACAGGCATGAGCTACTGTGCCTGGCCCCTATTGTCTCCTGTTTTTAAGTTTGAGATAGTCACAGGTTAGTGGGGAGTGACGCAGTGACAGGGGCCCAAGCTTCTTCTATTTGATACTCCACCATTTGTGACCTTCATCCCCACGGTCACCTCATGATCCTGGATGGCACTTCTGACTTAGCTATGTGCATATTCTAGCCAGAGGAAGGGGGAAAAAGGGGAGGCTGATGATACCCCTTTCTTTTTAAAAGGGAGAATAAAAGCACTCTGTCATTCTTAAAGGGAAGAATAAGGGCTCTGCTCCCCTTTTATAGAACATATCTTGAAATTTTCTTATGCCACTGACATATCATCTTCTTGGTGAAACTTACCAATGGTTGTACCCAGCTTCCCAGTAGGCAAGAAGTCATCTTTATTTTGTGCCCACTCCCAAACTGGAGGCTCTTTTACTATAGAAGAAGAAAAGAATGGATATTGAAGGACAGTTCCTGTATTAATTCCATCATTAATTGTCCTCTTGGCTAAGTGTTCAAGTCGGTGATCCTTGTTAGGCAAGTTTTAACTGGGCTACTCATTAGTGTATCTTTTCAGCATCTAAATTGCTTTTCAAAACTGAAGATGCGTAACAATTTTAATTGTGTAATAAAGACCAGGCCTGTTGTTACATCAATAAAACCAATATATTTCTTCTAGCTTAAGGAAACCATCCAGAAAATGAATGGCCTAGACTATACTTTATAGCAGCAATTCTCAATGTATGGTCTGGACCAGCAGCATCAGCATCACCTGGAGCTTGTTGGATATGCAAATTCTCAGACTCCACCGTAGACCTACCTCCCAGGAACTCTGGGAATGGGGCCCAACAGTCTGCATTTTAGCAAGTCTCGCAGGTGATCCTGATGCATGCTGGAGTTTGAGAACAACCATTGCACAGAAATCGTAAGGATGCTGTCTCAGTTCTGCAGATTTTAGGCAGTAAAGCATATCATTTGGTTTCCTATGGCTTTCTTGATGACAGAGGTTCTGAACAAATATGTCATCCTAAGAAGGAAGGATACCTTTCTCATTGACTTCAAACAAACAAAACTTCAAAGCCTAACAAAAACAAGTATATTTAGCAATATTTTGACTTATAATTTACTTTAAAATTTAAAACTTTATTTGGAAATAATTTAAAATTTACAGATGAGATACAAGAGTAAGAATGGTACAAAGAACATTCCTACACCTTTACCTGGATGCGCGTGTTGTTCGCATTTTACCCCATGTGCTTTATCATTTGCTGCCACGTTCTCCTCTTTTTTCCTGAACTATTTAAGGATGAGTTGCATGTGTTGTGGCCTGTTTACCCTTATATACTTCAGTGTATATTTCCTAAGAATGAGGGTATATTTTAAGCAGATCTTTGTGCAGTTATTAGTTGGAGTATATTCAATATCGATATAATACTTTCATGGAATCTGGCATTCATATTTCAGTTTTTTCAACAAACCCAAAATATCCTTTATAAGAGCATTTTTTTCTCCTCTCTTAAAGAATCCACTCTAGGATTATGTAACACATTTAGTTGTCATGTTTCTGTAATTTCCTTTAATTTGTAACATTTTTATAGCCATCGTTTATCTTTTATGACATGAACATTGTTAAAGAATATAGTCTTTTTGAAAAACAGAATATACTTTCAGTTTGTTGGATGTTTCCTCATGATTCGATTCAGGTTATGCATTCTGAGTTGGAATAATACATTGGTGCAATTGTGTCTTTCTCAGGGTGTCCTCGGGGCACGTGTATATGCAATAATTTGGAACAGAGAAAAAGTATTAGGCAGAATTTATAACTTAAAACTGTGTGCATGTTGTCTTATTTCTTTTCATTGCTGAAGAAATCAAGCCATGAGCAATTCTAACAGAAGAGCTTATTTTCCCTTAGTCAGTTTAGAAAGAAGAATAGTTAAATTACATCTTAAGATGGTATGTTGCTTTGCTCCCATCTTGTAATTTACTTGTAATTTCAAAGCAAGGCAGATGCCCCCCAAAAAGAAAAAAAAATCGAGGAGACAAAAAAGAGAGATGTAACTGAATTTTTGTGAAATCTACATAATTGAGAGCTCTAGCCAAATTTAACCATTCCACAATGAAAGTATACTTTAAAACATCATGTTGTACATGATGAGTACGTACAGTTTTGTATGTCAATTTACAAATATATATGTCAATTTGAAAAAATAAAGCTCCATAAGTAAAAGGCTTAAGTGTGTCAATGAGAAATGCGGAAATGGTGACATATTTGAGAATACCAATGTTGTTGGCATGGGATTAAGTTACAGAGTATGGGGAGACCTCCACAGAGGCTGATCACATTGACCTTCCAAAAGTTCAAATGTTACTGTGCATGAAAAGCCTAATCATCTGGGCTTAAAGGTTATCATATTTCAGCATGTATGTGTTTCCATAAACTGGGAATGGTAATTAAAAATAATTCACAGTTCTTGTGTGAGCACCAATGCTTTGCTGTTGTTCAGTATTTTCCCACATGGAAAATTACAGAGTTTTTATAAGCCTTAAGTAGATTTGGAAGAACTTTAGAAAAAGTTTGGGCTTCTACAAAGCATATTAATTTATTGAAAAATGACTAGGCTTTGTTTCTTGGGGAAAAATACTTAGTATGCTGAGGAACAGTGGTATTGTTCTCAAATTAATGGAAAAATTTCCATATTTTGCCCTAAGTTAAGACTCTGGGAGGCAGAAACAGTGAGGGAGCTGGCTGAATACAAGAGGAAGGTGCTGCCGTTTCACGAGGTCTGATGTATTCCTTGGATGTCCTGCTAGAAATGTCGGGAAAACATCACAGCCTACATACTTCAGCACTTTCAGGAAAACTTCTATCCTCTGTCCTGCTCTGTTTTTGGCTCACTTTGAAAAATACTAAAAACAGTTTGTGCTGTATTAGAAATTTAAAAGATAGTCATATAAATGAATAGACTTATGAACAATTTTAATTGTTTATGTATTTTATATGGGTAGGCTTCTAGGAGGGGTTTCTTGGGAGGTAAACCATTACCTGTGTTCCCCCATGAAAGGGCTGTAGGTTAGTACATACCCTGTTAGCCCATAGGAGTCTTATTGACCAAGGTGTAGGGATCACTCTGAGTACAATGGCCTTGCCCTAAGCTTGGGTAGGTCCTGAGGTACTTACTCAAGTCCAGGGATCATCCTGCTCTCTGAGGACCAAAGTATCCATAGTGACACCTTGGAGACACTGGAGACATAGATGAATTTGACACTTCCAGGACCTTTTGGAGGTATTGTGTTGTTGGTTGTCATCTTTGTGTCCTTCTCTGTCACTTCCTTTCTTTGGGGATGGGACATTCAGAATTCCCTCCCACCCTCCAACTTTGTCTTGTCTATTGGGAAGGAGATTCCATTCACAGAAATCACTCCATCCATTTTGTGTGCACACTCTCTCCTTGTCCTTGTCTTTTCTGCCTTTGCTCCAACATCTAACATTCCTCCCCTTGCCTTTGCAGGCCCTTTTCTTTTTTTTTTTTTTTTTAAATTTATTTATTATTATTATACTTTAAGTTGTAGGGTACATGTGCATAACGTGCAGGTTTGTTACATATGTATACTTGTGCCATGTTGCTGTGCTGCACCCATCAACTCGTCATTTACATCAGGTATAACTCCCAATGCAATCCCTCCCCCCTCCCCCCTCCCCATGATAGGCCCCGGTGTGTGATGTTCCCCTTCCTGAGTCCGAGTGATCTCATTGTTCAGTTCCCACCTATGAGTGAGAACATGCGGTGTTTGGTTTTCTGTTCTTGTGATAGTTTGCTAAGAATGATGGATTCCAGCTGCATCCAAGTCCCTACAAAGGACTCAAACTCATCCTTTTTTATGGCTGCATAGTATTCCATGGTGTATATGTGCCACATTTTCTTAATCCAATCTGTCACTGATGGACATTTGGGTTGATTCCAAGTCTTTGCTATTGTGAATAGTGCTGCAATAAACATACGTGTGCATGTGTCTTTATAGCAGCATAATTTATAATCCTTTGGGTATATACCCAGTAATGGGATGGCTGGGTCATATGGTACATCTAGTTCTAGATCCTTGAGGAATCGCCATACTGTTTTCCATAATGGTTGAACTAGTTTACAATCCCACCAACAGTGTAAAAGTGTTCCTATTTCTCCACATCCTCTCCAGCACCTGTTGTTTCCTGACTTTTTAATGATTGCCATTCTAACTGGTGTGAGATGGTATCTCATTGTGGTTTTGATTTGCATTTCTCTGATGGCCAGTGATGATGAGCATTTTTTCATGTGTCTGTTGGCTGTATGAATGTCTTCTTTTGAGAAATGTCTGTTCATGTCCTTTGCCCACTTTTTGATGGGGTTGTTTGTTTTTTTCTTGTAAATTTGTTTGAGTTCTTTGTAGGTTCTGGATATTAGCCCTTTGTCAGATGAGTAGATTGCAAAAATTTTCTCCCATTCTGTAGGTTGCCTGTTCACTCTGATGGTAGTGTCTTTTGCTGTGCAGAAGCTCTTTAGTTTAATGAGATCCCATTTGTCAATTTTGGCTTTTGCTGCCGTTGCTTTTGGTGTTTTAGACATGAAATCTTTGCCCATGCCTATGTCCTGAATGGTACTACCTAGGTTTTCCTCTAGGATTTTTATGGTATTAGGTCTAACATTTAAGTCTCTAATCCATCTTGAATTAATTTTCGTATAAGGAGTAAGGAAAGGATCCAGTTTCAGCTTTCTACTTATGGCTAGCCAATTTTCCCAGCACCATTTATTAAATAGGGAATCCTTTCCCCATTTCTTGTTTCTCTCAGGTTTGTCAAAGATCAGATGGCTGTAGATGTGTGGTATTATTTCTGAGGACTCTGTTCTGTTCCATTGGTCTATATCTCTGTCTTGGTACCAGTACCATGCTGTTTTGGTTACTGCAGGCCCTTTTCTTCCTTGTTTTCAGAAGCCCTCCCCTTTTACTCGCAAGCATTTTCATCTTTCTTCTCTTACTGTAATGCAGCTAAGACAGACAGAGAGAGGGAGAAGAGAGGACCACTACTGTCAAGGCCCTCTTTTTACCCCCCAGCAAATACAGTATTTCAGAGGACACTTTGACCTCCTTTAAGCCTGACTCTGGCTGATATTTCCAATTTATAGCATTTTAGTAGTCCTGGCATTCTCAGAGGCTTACTTCATCCATCTTTAATACAAATTATATTTCTGTCATCAGAACCTGATGTTGACAAATGTGCATAAGCTAGTGGCTGGAAGTGCCACTAGGTCTGGTTGATTTATTTCTATGCTTCTATGTATTTGAAATATCCCCAAAATAGGCCTACCTCTCTCTCTGTTGCCTTCTCCCTAAAAAGTTACTGTATTTTAGGTTTAGTTTTATCTTATAACAAAGCAGACGGGATAATTCAAAGTGTCTAAAAGCCTGCTGCCATCCAGCAGAAATGAGAAACCCAGGGCAGTGCTCTGTTTAGCATCCTAATGTGTGTTTCCTTTTCTCTGCAGGCTGGTTACATGTCTGGGATGCTGGTGCCTGTAGGGGTTGGGATAGCTGGAGCCTTATTCATCTTGGGAGCCCTCTACAGCATTAAGGTTATGAATCGCCGAAGGAGAAATGGTTTCAAAAGGCATAAAAGAAAGGTATGGAACCAACAATAGCAAAACCTAATCAGTTTCAGAACATTCTTTGCTTATCTAATTTACTTAATAAAGCACACGGAGTTTAATGATGCTCGAGCGGTATTGATGTGCCCAGTGGTCTGGATGAGCTGCTGTAGCTCCTGCCTCGGCTGCATTTGTTAGCGTGTCTTTTAAAGGGGGCCTGTTTCTCAGCTTTGCTCTGCAGCAGGAAGCGTTTAATGCTTTTCTGTTTTCTTTCTCTAGCAGAGAGAATTCAACAGCATGCAAGATCGAGTAATGCTCTTAGCCGACAGCTCTGAAGATGAATTTTGAATTGGACTGGGTTTTAATTGGGATATTCAACGATGCTACTATTCTAATTTTTATTTTGGAGGAGAAAAAAAAAAAGAACAACCTGCCACATTGCTGCTATCAGGCCGTTAGTCCTAGTGTCTGCTGGGTGCTGCATAGTAGATTTTTCTTGTACTGAGCAGAAACGGCATGCTGTATACTAAATGTATCATGCAGTATTTGGTTTTATTCTGTAGTGAATTTTCCACAACTGTGGGCTACAACTCATAAATATGCAGCATATATGTTTTGCAGTAGGAGTTGCTACATTAGGCAGAGTAAATATTTTGTATTTTTCCAGTGTCTTTTCCTTGGTTTGAATTACCTGCATTGAGAATAATGATTGTTGCCACCAAGGCATGCTTGACTTTGAGATATAAATCTTAACAAAGAATAACTTCTCATCATTATACTCTACCTACATGAAACCATGGGCTTGTGGGCCATGGTACATACTGCATTTGCATCAAACTAGCAGCAACTCAGAATGAAATCATTTTCATTAAGAAGTTCTCTCAGCATATTAGGATTATATGTAGATTTGTACGTATTTTGCATTATGTGCTTCAGTCTCCTAGTTTTATTATTTCTCACCTTCTGTTTTATTCTTATTCTTGGCGAGGAAAAATGCACTAGAAACAATACATTAAATTGACTCTTAGTCTTAATGTATGCTTGCAGTCTTAAATAGTGTGACTGAGTCCAGCAGAGTCATACATGTTTATGATTAAGCGGTATTCTTTTTGTGGTACTATTTGATTTTGCCAAGAAGAAATGAGGAAGAAATCAAGAATGAGATGAGGGTAGGTAAGCTCTCAGAGCATTTCTCTCTGCCATTTGGTTCTATGCTTCTGTGGCTACTAATGTGACTAATTCAGAGTGTTGTATTTCCACATCTGTGGTCTTCACCATGGAAAAAGTGGGCTACCATTGGTCCTTATTTGGCTTTATTAGAAAAATAGATATTCTATCATTTGTCTGCCCAGTGACCAGAGTCCTGGTGCACAACAGAGCTCATGGGAAACCAGCCTCTCTCAGGGCACCCCGCTATGAGGATGTTAAACTATGTTCGATCATTTCTCATCTCCCTTGGAATGTAATTCCCTGCCCTATACAAAATAGGATACTGCAATGCGCTATTTGAATCTAGGAATTGAGGACTTGTAGTTAGTTGAGTTTTGGGGTAAAGACTTGGCTCATATGGAAGAATAAAGGTTATTTATTAATAGTGCTATCACTGTGGAGAACTTGGGGTTTATTAGAACTTGTCTACTATGTTCAAGAAAAATTGCACAGTTACTCCTCATAGCTACTATGTGAGGTAGGACATATGTTTTTATTCTCCCATTTGACTGAAGATGGAACGGAAGCAGAGAAGTGAAATGATTTTCCAAAGTTGTACCTAAAGCGAATCAGCGTGAGAACCCACTTGGACCCAGAGCCATGCACCCTTATGTTCAATTCAGTACCCTTTTCATGGACTTTGGAGGAAGCAGTGATATTTCAGAGTCCTTCTTTAAAACAAAGGTTCTAAGGAAATAGCTGCTTGGTCAAGGAACATTTGATGTGAGTTTCCATCTTTGTTAAATGAATGATGCCTTTCTAATTTCTCTCTTACTCATACAAGTTCTTTCCTTCCCTATCTCAGTTATTTCCTTTACAGTCATAAATTGAAGTATCACTTCTATGGAACCAATAGAGAAACCTTCCTAGAATCCGTTTTTGAAAAATGGCTGGCTTGCAAGAACGTTTTCATCAAATAATTTTAACTCTTTTTGTCAAGAGATGTAAGCAAATGTGTGAAATTGATCAAGAGAAGTGAAAAGCTCTGTACAGTCCAATAGAAGTTAGCAATTGGCAAATTCGCTCAAGGTCAGATTTTAAAAACAGAATTCAGAACCATGGCACTCAGAAGTGATTTGTAATTTCATGAGTAGAGACGTCCTGATATTGCATAAGGGATGTTTTCCTTTTCTTAAGAGCATCCCTTTGCTATAAGTATTTCTAAGGTTGGGAGTAAGTGAGCGTGGTGTGGCATTACTGTCTTTGTATTATTCACAGACTATTTGTTGAGAATACATAATAGGCCACTTAACTGAGTAGCACATGGGTGATGCTAATGGCCATTATTGCCTTGGGCTACTCAATCTATAGTCTTAACTAAACCATGGCTAATAGGTTTACTTTTCAAATTGCAGTATAATAAATTCCCAAATAACAGACCCATATTTTCATTTCTCAGAGGTCTGTGAGGATGACATGTATGTGAATTTTGGCTTAACACAATATCTCTGTGATCCTTTTTGGGAAACATGATTTCTTAAAGGAAAAGCATATACTTAGAGTACATTTCTGTACAAACCCATTTAAACATCTGGATTGAGTGGATGGCGGTGGATGGTACAAATGACATGTTTATTTTGGCCGTTTTCCTTGCTGCTGGTGGCTATGGAATAATGATTTTCAGTGTTTGGCTTAGATTATTAAGAGGATCAGAAAAGGTTATCATATTTTAAACAAAACCTGGGATTAGGGGTGCTGCTACCAGATGGAAGTGCTGGCCAGTGATTATACAGTGGTCCAGATGAAAAGTAGTAAATCAGGCACTTGTAGGTTTACCCAAAATAAGTGATAAGTATGCTTATATTTGCAAATTAAAATAGAAAGTCAACTTTTTATTCTAACAACTAGGCTTAAAACATTTAATAGTGAAATTAATAAAGCTGTCTGGAAAGGAGAGCCAATTCCTACAGCTTCAGTTGTGAACACCGTCCCTACTGGACTGAGTTTACCCAGCCAGAACTGCCGGTGTCCCACTGCAGGGGCAGGGACTACGTCTTCTTCTCGGAGGGAGAGGCAGTGTTTCCAGAATTTGTAGGCTCATAAGAATCACCTGGGACACTTGTGAAACATACCGATCTGAAGGCCTTACCCCATACCCGATGAGTTAGAATCTCCAGGAAAGGAGTTTGGGGTATTTGTGCCCCAGCAAGCTTGAGAACACAGCTAGGAGGGATCTATCTAGAGAACAATTTCTTTATGATAGAGACAAGGTCATTTAAAGTCACAATGAGATACCACCTCACACCTATTGGGATGGCTATTATTCAATAAAACAAAATATAACAATTGTTTCTGAAGATGTGGAGAAATTGGAACCCTTGTATACTGTGGGTGGGAATGTAAAATGGATAGCCGCTGTGGAAAACAGTATGAAGATTCCTCAATAAATTAAAATAGAACTGCCATATCATCCAACTATCCCATTTCTGGGCATATATCCAAAAGAATAGAAATCAGGATCTCGCAGAAGTATCTGTACTCCCGTGTTCATTGCAGTATTATTCACAATAGCCAAGATATGGAGACACCTAAATATCTATCAGTAGATGAATGGATAAAGAAAATGTGGTATATACATACAGTAGAATATTCTTCAGCCATAGGAAATAAGGAAATCCTGTTATTGTGACAATATGGACACACATGGAGAACATTATGCTGAGTGAAATAAACTAGTGACAAAAGGACAAATGCATGATTGCACTTATTTGAGGTGTCCAAAATAATCAAACTCATAAGGGCAGAGGCAAAATGGTGCTTGCTAGGGGCTGGGCAAAGTTAAAGATGGGGAGATGTTGATTAACTATGTTTCAGTTATGCAAGATGAATAAGTTCTGGAGCTCTGCTATATAACATAGTGCCTATAGTTAACAATATCATACTGTGCAGTTAAAAATTTGTTAAGAGGGCCGGGTGCGGTGGCTCACGCCTGTAATCCCAGCACTTTGGGAGGCCAAGGCAGGCAGATCATGAGATCAGGAGATGGAGACCATCCTGGCTAACACGGTGAAACCCCATCTCTACTAAAAATACAAAAAATTAGCTGGGCGTGGTAGTGCACCTGTAGTCCCAGCTACTTGGGAGGCTGAGGCAGGAGGATCGCTTGAACCCGGGAGGTGGAGTTTGCCATGAGCCAGGATTGCGCCACTGCACTCCAGCCTGGTAACAAAGTGAGACTCCGTCTCAAAAACAAAAACAAAAAGCAAAACAAAACAAAAATTTTTGTTAATAGGGTAGATCTCACATTAAATGTTCTTCACACACACACACACACACACACACACACACACACACACACAAAAGAGACAAGGAGAGCAATCCCCTGTGGGAAGAGACACTTTTCCTGGTCATGCTACCAATAAATCATACCTGCTGTGGAGAAAGGAGAAAGGAAAACAAAAGGAAAGAGAAAAGGATGGAAGCTACTAGGAAAAGAATAGAAGGCTGGGATGGAGAGAAAAGGGTTTCTCCCATACCCCTGATGTCTTTTTCTCTAATTAGAAAGACAGTGCTTTTCTTTCCAACCTCTTTAGTTTTTTCTTTCCCATAAGCTGTTTCTTTCAGTAGCTGCTAGCTTAATTTATATGCAATATTTGGAGTTAATTAGTATCCCAGGGTAACAGATTCCCTTAGCAATGCCTTAGCCATGGCTTCAGCTGATAAACTGCCTCAAATACAATTTTCCAGAAACACTTTCTTAAAGTACCTGTATCTCTTAACGTAGGTCAAAACTGTATAAAGAAATTTTAAAGCCAAGTTTTAGAACACATTTAAAGTAATTTTTGAAGAGTCAATTAAAAGTGGTTTTTCATTTTATGATTTTTTTCCCCCAAAGGCTAAATGTTAAAAGCCAAAACATTTTATACTGGTATCAGAAAATTATATAGAGTGCGTGGAGCGTACTGAATACCTCGCTCTTCCTTCTGTGTCTGCCTCCAGGTGTCTTCTTCCTGCAGAAGCCCAAATGAGACACCTTATTTCCAATCACAGCCACAACCTAGGGGAGAAGAATCAAATCCTCCACAGGCATTGTGATTTCTGTGGATATGAATAATCCATGTTCCTACCAGCTGCCAAAAAAACAGCTTTTGGAAACAAGATGTGCTATTTGGCGCAAGGTTATAGCTACATGACATTTTGGCAAGAGAGGCTTTTTTATGACCACAGAGGAATTTGAAGAGGCAGGAACACAACTGAAAAAAAAAAAAAATCTCTTCCCTTTAGGGTATGTGAAGGTATGGTTACTAGGAAAGAATATGGTAGAAGAAGATGGAGGAAAATCAAAATACAAGGCAAATATAAAAATGGCATAAAACGTTAGCAAGTGCTGGAGGATGCCAAAGTTCGGAATGGACCAATGCTTGAAAAAATATAGAGAAAAGCAAGGAGAAGAATACAAATGAGGAAGATCATTAGCAGGAGAAGGGACCATAAAGCTACATGAATCCATTTTGCCTCCATCTTCTCCATCAAATAAAATTATCTCATATTAGTTAGAATGAACATTGCTGGGGGTGGGGAATTGAAGTCCAAGATGGATGAGGAGGTGAAAGGTGCTTGGTTACTTTAAATGAGCTTAAGCGCTCAGTTAGATATCTTCTTTAATTGCACAGTCTTCAAATGACTGAATATAAACTTCTAGGAACAGGAAATAATTTGAAAGCAAAATAATGGTACTGACTTAATAAAAATCCTACATGTGCACATTTAGCACTCCTAGACTGATAAGCTGAAGATGAACTGCAGAGAGATGTTGCTCTGATAATTATAGACTGGCAGTTAACATAGCTGGAAACATAATCCTGTTGCTTAATTTCTGCATGCAGAAAACCCCAGCATTTATTTTGCAAGCCACTGTAATATAAATGCATTGGGAATGTCCTATTTGGGGTAATAGGTATATCTAACTCCCTATTAATTAACCCAAATTTCTATCATGTGCATATAGGATAAAGAGAGAAAGGAAGGAGGGAAGGAAGGAAGGAAGGAGGGGAGGGAGGGAGGGAGGAAAGGAAGGGAAGGGAAGGGAAGGGGATAGGGAGGGAGGAAGGAAGGAAGGGAGGAAGGGAGGGAGGGAGGGAGGGAGGAAGGAAGGAAGGAAGGAAGGAAGGAAGGAAGGAAGGAAGGAAGGAAGGAAGGAAGGAAGGAAGGAATTCCCTCAGTAAGTAGCAGCAAAAGCACAAAGAAACAAATCATTTGCTCCCATGTTCTAGTTTGTGTAAAAGCACAAATAAATTGATGTAAAAAAACTTACATAGTCCACCGAGTAAAGCAAATATCCTACTTGCTCTTTTCTAGAAGCAGCAGGAAAAGATCACTTATATAAGTGATAACCATCAATAATTTGTAATATAGAGTATAAATTCTTCAGATGGATGTTGCTGAGAGGTATAACCTTTTGTGGGTTAAGGATGGAGGAACTGAGGAGTAGAAACAGAAGAATTATCTGTGGGGGGAAAATCCTGTTATCTTTTTTCTCAAAGTTTATGGGTATAGGAACAGAGTGCAAGCAAAGTGTCAGGCAAAGTGGGTACCCACTTGGATTATTTTATTACCTTTAAGGTGGGTAGATCATCTGCTCTAGTCTCAGAATAGACCTGGCATCAGTTCAGGAAGCTGAGCTTTTTATTAACCAGTGTCATGCCCATCTCAATATTCTCTTCCTAATTAGCAGCGAAATAAAGGAAGGGACCAAAGCATTTGAATCATTTCTCTAATTTTATGTCTCATGACATGGCCACAGCATTTGTGTAGTTCAGACTTCTTCATGACCAGACAGACTAAAATAGGAAATTATAAGTTGTCTTCCAAAAAGGAATTTTGATACCAAAGCTTCAATGGTCATTTTCCTTTATTTCCCCCTTTATGTAGGAGATAAAGGAGAGGAGGAAGAATAGGAAATGGTTTTGTGATTGAACCAATCAGATCCCGAAGATTTGATTGGTTCTTTGCCAAGGAGGTTGAGGATGACTAGAGATTCTATCTTCAGCAAACCAAGAACACTTGATATTGCTTCTGACTGAATCAGTATTTATTGAATGCCTTTTATGTGTCAGGTCATATGCTAAGTGTTGGGGGAGCCAAGACATAGTCCATGACTGGAAAGGACTTATGGATTAGTAGGGAAGACAGGAAATGGGCAATTTCATGTCACAGACACTGTGGGGTCCAGAAAAGGAATATCTAACTGGGTCAAGAAGATCAGGGATGTTTCTCCAGAGCAGGTAACATCAAACCTAAGGCCAGAAGGATGAGTGGGGTTATTCAGATAAAGGGGAGAAGGGGATATGTGATCTAGCCAGGGAAACACCACGTGCAAAGGCCAGGGGTGAGAGATCTAGTAGTTAGCCTGGCTGGGGCGCTAGGTGTTCTAGGGCAGTGAGAGTTGGGGTTGAGGGTGGTATGCCATGTGAAATACAGGGCTGAGGGTGAAGGGTCCTCTAGGTCCTGTCAAGGAATGAGGACTTTATTTGAGGGCAATGAGAAGTCATGCAAAAATATTATGCTGTGAAGTGATATGATCAGGCCTGAGTTAATAGGAAGACTGGTTTGGGAAGGTTAAAGTCTGGAGTCAGAGACACCAGTGAAGGTCAAGGTGGATGTAGCAGTGTAAGTGAGAGATAATCATGGCCTGGACCAAGGTTGCAGGAACAAACTTGGAAGAGGAGAATGGGTTCTGGAGGTGTTCAGGAGGGGTAGACAGTGGGATTTGCAGATTGCTTAGATGGAGAGATGAGGGAAAAGACAACAGTTAAAGCTGACTAGGGTCATGGGACTTTTGAGGCTTCTAGATATGATGGAGTCTAGTGTTCTGCCTTCTGGAGGGGCTGACCCTGTATTATCCCAGCATATCTAGGTCTGAGAAAAATAACCTACAAGCCTGCCAAAAATGCATAGGCAGCGTTAATTTTTACAAAGTGTAAGTGTGTGGTCATTTTCTGTGACTTTTCTTGTTTCTTTTTTTAGAGACAGGGTCTTACTCTGTTGCTCAGGCTGTAGTGCAATGGTGCAATCATAGCTTACTGCAGCCTCAAACTCTTGGGCTTAAGTGATCCTTCCCCCTCAACTTCTTGAGTAGCTAGGACTACGGGTGTGTATCACCACTCTCAGCTATTTTTTTTTTTTGTAGAGACAAGGTCTCATTATGTTGCCCAGGCTGGTCTCAAACTCCTGGGCTCAAGCTATCCTGCCTCAGCCTCCTGAATTGTTGGAATTACAGGCATGAGCCACTGCACCTCGCCATTTGCTGTTGCTTTTAATAGTAGGTGCCAATGAACTAACTTTGAATTTCATAAAACGTAAACATTTGGGAAAATTCTTCTAATCCCTGTAGGGGATTACTTTGGTTGAGCCCTAGATGTGAGTTACTACTTCAGATCTGTTTGACTGTCTTGATTTGTAAAGGCTAATAGGAGAGTTTCTTATTCTTTGACATGGGAACAAAGCTCAGTATCTTGTTTTACTTGAAAACAAATCCAAGAAACTGTTTCCTCAGGGCTGGTATGTATGAGGATGACGTCTAGTCTTGGATATGCAGCCTGCAGAATCAAGCAATGCAGCTCCGTGTCCCAGTGCTGAACGGTTTCTGTGGCCTTTTGACAGTTGTTATGGACAATCATCAAGCCACTTACCTTCCTTAGCATACAAAAAATAAAGCAAGTTTCCCATAGTTGCCATATCAACACAAGGCCAGATTCTGGAGGGCCTCAGGGGCAATGATATGCAGAACTGAGAAAATTCAGAAAAACTTAAGAATAATTATTCCAGTCCCACCCAACATGTTAACAATAATAAACATTGGTAACAGTTTGGTCTGTACTTTTCTAATCTTTTTTCCCTATGCATTTATGATATGCAATAAATGCTTTTATTTTTATACAAAATCAGAATTGTAATTTGCATAGTATTTTGTTACCTCTCTGTAGCTACATTTTCCCATGGTTGTTTAAAAAGGAATAGAAGAAAGGAAAACAACTTGTGAAAATCCTAAGTTGTATTTGAACAAGCAAGCTGTGTTTCCTCATTAACAACATTTACTTCGCATTTGATGGTCCATAACTGCCCAGTTACCTCAGGATGCCTCCATATGATGAAAATAAAAACAGAGTTGAAAGAAGTCTCCATAAACACAACGCACATTGGCAAATGTCATATTCTTGTTCCTTGAGGGATTAGAGAACACTTTCATCTCTTTGCCTTTGCCCCCAAAGTAAAAGCTATAAGCTTTTATAATTAAATAATAAGACTGAATAACCATAAACATAAATAATATGTAGTATTATGAGAAATACTGGGAAAAAGGACATTTACTGTGTGACTTAAATTGATTAAAGGGTTATTTGGTTCAACTCTCTTGAATCTAATTAGTATTTTTGTGTCATTTATTATTATAGGGCACACGTATTTTCTACATTTGATTTAACTTGGCTAAAGTTAAATGAGCAAATGTTTATTGCTATGTCCATTGTTTTCCTTTCTCTGTCATTGTTAAAAAGAGGAGCCATGGCTTCTCCTGCTTCTTCTGTGTCTTCTTCTCCATTAGACCTTCTTCATCCACCCTCTCCCCATCCCTTTCAGCTCTAAAGGGTCTATAAATGAAAGTGGGTACAAGCTGATTCAATAGGACTTGTATCTTACTAAATAATGTTTTATTGTCTTTGTTCTATGTATTTGCAGAGAAATTGTATCTTTAAAACCAATTAACAAAGCGCTGTGGTTCTTTCAATCAAGACCTTTGTAAACATCTCTACTGGCCCATACTCCCCCAAATTTCTTGTACATAGTAGGAGATTACATTAAATAAAGCACATTATAAGGTGCAGTGAGCTTTATTCTAAAAATATTGTCTGGATGTGAAAGTAAATTCTTGTTCATAAAGTGTTATTAGATTAAAATTATGGAGTAAGCATTTGGCAAACTGATTGACTCTTCTTTGGAAAGACCAGGCTTTTTAGGACACATTTCTGTTCATGCTTAAGGTCAGAAGTCAGTCAAAGGCAACCAGAAAAAAAAAAAAAAAAAAAAAAAGGCAAATAAATGAATCAGGGACATAATTATTTTGTTATAAATAATCGGGATCTTTTAAAGTTTAATTATGGGGAGTTGTTGAATAGACTAGTTTTATGCCATGCAAATAAAATGTGAATTTCAGAAATCTTAGTTAGTGAAATTCAAATTTATTTTTACTTAGCGATAATAAAATCACAAATATTTCTTGAGCTCTTGCTGTAGGCCAAGTGCTGTGCTCAGTACTTAACATGGATAAACTCGATGGAGTATCAAAATTCAAAGAGGTAGGCACTCCAGGTTACCCTTGACTCTACTGATGACAGAAACCTCACTTGTAATAAATAATTATCTTTGACAAGAGAAACATAAAACAAGACCTGTAATAAATGATTTGTTCACAGATTATTCATGTCGTAGAAACTATATAGCATTGATTTTTAGCTATGATTTTGATTCAGTTTTAAAAGTATTTAATTTTTATTATATCAGCCCACACTGAACATTGGTTTTTCAGCAGATAATGCATCTTCCAAGTGCTCCAAGGCGAAGAGCCACAGAGAAGAATACTGCATCTTGGGTCATACCCTGAAATTACTGAATGAATTACCTGTGGCCATGTAAACTCTCTGCTTCAATAGGTAGAGTGCAACAGACAATCCAATTATTCAGAACTAAGTTTTTAGTTAGCTTTTGTTATTCACTGAAGTAGTTTGCAATTACAGTTGTCTCTAGGTATCCATGGGGGATTGGTTTCAGAACAACCTGCTGATAACAAAATTCATGGATGCTGAAGCGCCTTACATAATGTGGTATAGTATTTGCGAATAACCTATGCACATCCTCAAGTATACTTTATATCATCTCTAAACATATAATACCTAATATGTAAATGCTGTATAATTAGTTGTTATACTGTATTTAGTGAACAATGACAAGAAAAAAAGTGTGTACCTGTTTAGTACAGACACAACTCTGCACTGATTTTTTTTTCCTGAATATTTTCCATCCAGGGTTGGTTGAATCCACAGATGTGTAACTCACAAATATGAAGGGCTGACTGTACTTAGTAGTTAATTCAGATTTATCACAGTGATCTAAAGTAATTTTGCAGTTTATGAGCATCTTTTTTTTTTTTGGTTCTAAAAGAAAAAACAAAGAATATGGGTGATGTGATATTTATGTAATGTGATGATATTATAACGGCCACGTTTTAAAACTTGAGAATGTCCTACGTTCATACACTTTTGGTTTCTAGGTCCACAAGGCTTCTGTATACAGTTCATGGTCCTCGGCATTGCTTCTTGTAATTTTTCCATCCCAAAGGAGAGCTACTGTTCAGACTGTACTTGTGGAATGCAGCGCTTCATTAAATTAAGTTTATTAAAATACAATGTGTGGCATAAGACCTGTTCCTTGTTTAAAGATTTAGTAGAAGGTGGTTTCTTTGGGTGCACTCTTCATTTATCTCAATGAACACAAAATGCATTGTATCGAGAGACATTTCTGCAGAGGGCAGTAAAAAAGAAAAACAACAATGAAGAAGAAAACAACTATGAATAAACTATCGGGGATTGTTTTTGTGCTTCTCAAAGTGTGTGTGTGTGTGTGTGTGTGTGTGTGTTGGAGGGTGGGTAGAAGGTGGGGAGGGATGTGTGTCTGTGTAAGAGAAAGAGAGAGAGACAGAGCGCGCGAGAGCACACTCACTAAGTAAATATATCCTTATGGTCTAAACTGGGATACAATTGAGAGTGAAAGGGGCACAGCTGGGTGTGCTGGCTCACATGGATCACTTGAGTCCAGGAGTTTGAGTCCAGCCTGGGCAGTGTAGGGAGACCCCGTTTCTACCAAAAATAAAAAAATTAGCCAGATGTGGTGATGTGCCTCTGTGGGCCCAGATACTTGGGAGGTTAAGGTGGGATGATAACTTGAGCCTGGGAGGTTGAGGCTGCAGTGAACCATGATCATGCCACTGCACTCCAGCCTGGGTGATGGAATGAGACTCTACCTCAAAAACAAAAAGTGGGGACACTATTAATTACAATGGGACAACAGGCATACACTGGAATGATCTTGGGCAAATAGGAACCTAAGGGACATCTTAAAGGGAGTATATCAGACACCTCTTAGAGGGAGCGTAACAGACACTTCAAATCCTATCTTTTATTCCAGTCACCTAAGTAGCATTCTGTTTGGCACAGGCTTCCACCAGTTTGCCAGGTGGTGGGTTACTGTGGGGTTTCACTTGTCACTCACACATGTGCAACCTGGAAATGTAGGGGGGCTACCTTGGTGGGCCTTAACCAATGAGGATGGAAACTGATGGATAAATCCTCCCACCATTTGTTGCTCATGTGGCCGGTTCTCAGATCCATTTCAGGAGGCTTCTCATAATAGTCCTTAGGATTGAGCACTGGTTGTCCATCGCAATGCTACCTTGAAAATTCATCCTTGTATTGGCCTTCTCTCTATCCTTGTTTCACTGCTACTTGCATGCAAGACTTTGTCTAAGGTTCTGCTTTCAGGGGAACTCAGGCTACAATAACTGGGATTTTGGAGTGAGATCACTCACTGTTCAGAGGTAATAAAGACTCCGCTGTTGGAGGTAGGTGGAGTGGTGGTATCTGGCCAGCAGCATCTCAGTTACTAAGACTCTTACTGAGGTAGATTGGGATGAGGCGCAGGCAGAGGCAGAGCACTGGGTGGTGTGATAGCCGTGGTCCTTAAATAGTATGGGAGCAATAGTAATAACAAGGATTGAGCTGGCTGGTGTGTTTAGACTGCTTTGGAGGCTTTGAAAAATGAGAAAGAAGAAGAAGAAAAGGATAGGCTCAGGTTTGTTAATTAGCAACGTAAGGAATGTCAGGAAAGCCAGAGGATCTGTATGGAAGTTTATCAGGAGACTCACGTTGGTGGATTGAGCTGTAATTCTCACACTCAAGGTCACCCTCCAAGCAAGCAACCTGGATCAGGCAAGACGTTGATAAAGGGTGAGAAAAGTCTAAAGTGGATGGTGGAGGAGGAAGATGAAGAACATTATGATCTTGGTATCAGCTGGAACAGTAGAACTGAAACTTGTTCCACTAACCCTCTTGAATTAAGTCTTTGCAGAGATTATGGCTGGCCACCAGCATGAAAGGGATTCTCTGATAGATTGAATTTAAAGAAGGACACAAAAAACAAGTACAAGAAATGGATTGTACCTCCCTGTACACCACTCCAGATCCTCTTGCTCATGCCACTACTGTGGTTAGCAGGTCTGTGCAGGTGTCAGTCAGCTTTTGCATGGGTGCAGCCTGACAGAGGCTAGCTTTGTGCTGTGGCTTTCTCACTTCTCTGATGCTGGACTGTCCCGACAGCATGCCTTGGGAAGCACGTCAATACTAAGACATGCACAACTCACAAGTACGAGGGAGTTGGTATCTGTGAGGCCACGCTTGTCCATCAAGGGGGATGAGGATTGATGAATAACTGCTCTCTTTTCCTCTTTCAGGCAGACAGTTTTGAATTGCGATTTATCAGGTTTCTCAGAAATCCTGTTGGAGCCAGTCACTTGTCACAGTGGCCACCTTGATAATGCATCCTCACTAATCCTTTCCCTCCTTCACTGTTCCCGCCTCCATCCTATACTCCTGGTCCCCGAGATCACATTTCCAAACAAACTACTGTGTTTAAGCTTTTGTCTCAGGTTCTGTTTTTGGGAGAATACAAACTAAGATAGAGAGAGAGAAGAAGACAGGCTAGGCTAGGGTACAAAGCAAGGGAAGAAACTGTGATCTGGTATTAAAGTGCAGGGATATTTTGGGACATCAGAGCTTAATTTAGTACTATGATATTTCTAATAATGAAGTGACACATTTAGGCCACATGCTTCCTTGTTAGAAACTCTATAACCAGAGGATATAGCAATTTTAGAGCTGGAAGGATCCTTGGATCTCATTTTTAGCCTATCTTTTATTTTAAAGAAAAGGAAGTTTGGGCTGTGAATATATTCAAGTACATCTGATAAAAGGGATTACACTATGTCAAATCATCTATTACTAACCAAGATAATGATGAGTATTCCCCCAAGTGTAAAATTATATATCTAAGAGTTTAGAAGACAGAAAAATAGGCAAAACAGGGTTAGGATAAGGTTGAGTGAAGGCTGACTTGTGCTCAAAAAGTACAAGGGCTGGGAGTATTTTAGACCAAAAAACCTCCCCAGGAGATAGATTTCTCTTGGAACTTGTTAGATTTTGGCCATGAAAGAAGGGAACTAACGCATTCTGCATGCCAAGCACTTGATTTACTTAGCCATGTGAGGTAGGCATTATTACCTCAATTTCTATGTCAGGAAGTTGAGACTCAGAGGTTAAATAACTTTCTAAGATGACTTATAATCCAAGTGCTTTTGCTTGTATTCCCTCCCTTCCACCTCACCATATTTCTTCTGCTAAAGAGGAGATATGGTTTCCTCCATCCCCAGCAGTTCCGGAGTTTATAGGCGGCCTTGCCAGGGCTGTAAAAAGAGTCAATTAGAAGTAGGAAGAGATCGTGGATCATTCCTTCTGGTCCCTCTATCCCAAAACTCCTATAAAAATAAGAACTCAATTTCACCTTGAAGGCTAATTTCACATACTTTAGTTTCTACCTTTACCATTCCACTTCTCAGCTAAAAATTTTTACCAGAATGCTGGCTAAAACTTGAAAACAATTTTATTTAAAAAAAAAAAAAAAGACAGTTCCTACCAAAAGTAGAGTAAAAAAGAATTTTTTTTTTTTTTTTTTTTTTTGCAGGCAAGATGATTGTATGAATCAGAGTTAACGAAAATATTATTTGCCAATCAATGTCAAGTTTAAAAAATCACATTCTTAGTGCCTTTGATAGGAATTTATTCATTTGTTCAATACGCTTTAATTTTTTTTTGAGTGTCTAGAACTGCACTGTTCAGTGCAGTAGGAAGTAGCTACATATGGCTATTTAAATTTAAATTAATTAAAATTAAATTAAAATTTAAAATTTAGTTTCTTAGTCATACTAGACTCATTTCAAGTGCCCAAATAGCCACCACACATGGCTAGTAGCTCACATATTGGACAAAGTGGATATAGAACATTTCCATCTTCACAGAAAGTGCTAATGAACAGTTCTGGCTATGCTGGACACGTTGTTAAGTTCTGGGGATACAGCAAGTGAATAGATATGGGCTGTACTTCATGAACTTATATTTTAGGGGAAAGAGAGAGAGAGACAAAAATTGCAAATAAATAAAATAATAATAATGGTAATTTAGTCTTACAATGAAAATACATCGTCTGCTGGGTAGAGAATATTAGGAGCCAACTACTTCATACCCTGAGGTCACTTGAGGGATGTGGCGAAGCCATTGAGAAGAGCATTCGAGGCAGAAGGAACTGCAGGTGCAAACGTCTTAAGAACTTACCGTGTTTCAGTGGGGAGTAGAGAGAATGAGGGCTTTGGACATCCTGGGGAGAAAACTGGCCATCAAAGAAAGGAAACCATACAAGGAGGTTGTGGAGATCAGCTTCATAACAATATTTGGGAACGATAGTTCCTAAGTTGAGTGTGCATTAAAATCACCTGGAGGCCTTCATATAACAGATTGCTGAGCCTCACCCTAGAGTTTCTCATTGAGTGGGTCTGGGTAGGGTTGCCGATGCTCCTCATCTCAGGGTCACACTTTGAGAACCAGTGTCTACCAGATTTAGTAAATGAAGAAAGGAAAGCTTGCACAGCCAGTTAGTCGAAGAGACAGAAGAGGCAGAGGTGGGAAGAGAGAAGAAGGCACAGCAGTAGAAAGCATGAGATCGTTTTCAAACTTAAATCAGAGACACGTGGACGCTGTGCACTGAGGAAATTTTGATGTGGTTCTAACGGCAGGCAAGTAGGAGCTCACCTTTGTGTGATTTATTAGGATCTGTGTTTGTTTATATATGGCTCATTTCAAAGGATTTATTAATTGAGAGCACACTGGATATAGAAGCAAGTATACGCTTGACTCAGCTGACTTGAGCCCTCTCCTCCTTTTAAAAACCTTATCATATAGAATATGCCTGCTGTGCGGCTGCTTCGTGCCTAAGGCAGCATGCTTTGGAAGTGCTTGTGGATCAGCTTCAGATACTATAAAGCATTCCCTCACTTTTAAACATGACTGTCCCCTCCTCTCCCCACCCCCTTTCCTGATGGAAAGGCTACTACCTGTTTCACTGCAGGCTTGGGAGGGACATGTCATGATGACAGATCACATTTGATCTGCCTGCAGTTTAGTACCATGGTTCCAAAGCTGGCTGCACACTAGACTCACTAGAAGAGTGTTTAGAACTAACCCACCCAGGCCCCACCCTTAGAGGTTCTGCTTTCATTGTCCTAGGTTAGGTGCCATATAACAATATCTAGATCCCACTGGAGGGGTGATTGTGGTCAGCTAGCCTCTGCATGACAAGTGAGAGAATGTGCCTGGCCTGAATTACAGAAAGTCTCCCTGCTAAGCTCCTGGGCCTCAGGACAGGTCCTTCTCACAGTGGCCCTGGCTATTCTGGGAAAATGGGGGCGACCTTGACAGTCTTGGGATAAAGTGAGGTCCAGGACACAGCCCTGACAATGGATCCTATTTGCCGAAATGGTAGCATCTGAGAAAGGACAGAGGATTTGAAATGAGGCGCTAGACTCCTCTTTCCGTCTCATTGGTGGCCTTATTCGGTGCTTTAACCAATGTAGATAGTGATGTAAAATGTGGGTTCTGGAGTCAGACTGCCAAGATTCCTAATCCCAGCTTTGCCATATTTAGCTGTGCTAACTGGAGCAAGAAATTCAGTTTCTGCCTCAGCCAAGGGTCCTGGCAGGAAAGAGATGATATACTCAAATAACATTACTGAAGAGAGTTTAACAAAGGGTGTGGGAAGGTTAAAGTAACCAGCGAGGGATGGTGAAGTCCCCAGGGACTAACAGCAGGGGAAGCCATTGTCATCTGTCTGAACCTAGGGAGAGCTGTCTTATAGGAGGGGCCCACAGAACTGGAGCTGTGGCTGAAGAGGAGGAACACAGCCAGTGGTAAAACCGGCTCAACAGGGCGGGAGGAGGAGGGATAAATGGCCACACCTCTCTTCTGACTTTGCAGCTCAAGCCAGTGCCTCCCATTAGCCCAACTCAACTGGAACCACAGGGCAAAAAGGCCCTATTGATGCAGTCACAGAGGCCAGTCTCCTGGGAACACAAAGCAGTACTAAGAAATGAGCAGAACACATATCATGGTCAAATTCAGTATTACCACCCCAAATCCAATAAGCCTCTGTGTTCTTGTCTGTAAAATGGGAATGCTAACAGTAATGGCGTTTCCCTTGTAGGGCTGTTGTAAACATTAAATGAGATGGTACATGTAAAGCTCTGAGCACAGTGTCTGGTCCATGGCACATGCTCCATTATGGCCAGCTGTTATTATTACATTAAAGGTGACCACTTGGGCTGCAGGAAGGGACACCTCTTTTATGGACTGTAATCCTGATTCCAAGAGGCCTACAGGCAGAGCATTGCTCCACCTCCTAGGCTGAGAGGCTCCTCGTTGCAGAAGAATCCAGTTAGGCTTGGGTCTGGTCACACGTGGACTCTCAGTCACAACCGGTGAGTAAGACCCTGAGTCAGAGGAGGTGGCAGCAGCACTCTCTCTTCTTCCTCGCTCTTGTTTCTGGCCTTGCTGATGTTTGATATGTCAAGATAGATGAAGGCTTAGCCTCTCTGATGGATGTGACCAGCTTTATTTATAGACTCCAATTCTTTAGGGTGAGCATCTCATGGTGCTGGTGGGTGATGGGGAATCACTTTCCTTCCCTGAGGAATGAGAAATGAGCGTGTTCATGGAGATTGGGACCACAGATTCAGGCAGCAATGGCTTTGGCCCAGAACAGTTTTTCTCACATTCCTTTTCTATTAATAATCTCCTGCCAGCCTCACCATCCCAAGACTGGGCCCATAACCTGGCCTGGCCACTCACAATTCTCCGGAGCTGAGATTGACTCAAGGCCCAGAGATATGACAGTTTCCTCTTTAATGAAAGGGTATGTAGAAAATAATCTCTTGGTCCCTTCCAGATTTCGAGTATTGGGAAGTTAAAATAAACAACAGAAAAAGAAAACTTTAGTTTAAATCTCCCAAATATCAACCACAGGACTTCTTTTTCGCTTGAGACAATATATGCATAGTGATTAAGAGAGCAGGCTTTGGAGTGCAAAGGCCTGGTTTTCCATGCTTGCTTGTCACTTAATGTGACCCTGGACAAATTTTTCTTTTCTTTCTTTTCTTAGACAGGGTCTCACTTTGATGTGCCAGCTGGAGAGCAGTGGTGCGATCACGGGTCACTGCAGCCTGGAATTCCTGGGCTCAAGCAATTGTCCTACCTTGGTCTCTGGAGTAGCTGGGCCTACAGGTGCATACTACCACACCTGGCTAATTATTTTCTATTTTTTTTTTGTAGAGATGGGATCTGACTATGTTGCCCAAGCTGGTCTCAAACTCCTGGGCTCAAGCAATCCTCCCACCTGGGCCTCCCAAAGTGTTGAAACTACAGGCGTGAGTGACTGTGCCCAGCCAGATTTCTTTATTAAAGCTCCTCTTCCCTTATCTGTGAAGTGGGGATAATTGTTGCACCTTCTCCCCCAGAGCTCAGCAATCGGAAGTCGTATAGGAGTTGGAGTAGATGGCATGGGGATGGCATGAAGGTCATAGGGAGAGAGTAAACAAAATCATGTATGATGTTGCTCGGCATAGCTCCTGGGACATAGGAAGCATTTAAACTCATTAGTTACTATTTATTATCTGCTCTTTTAAAGAACCTATAATACAGAAATGTCTGTGGAAGTGCATAAAGCCTCTCCCAGCCCACAAAGTTCTGTGTGGAAAAGGTCACAGAGGTTTCAGCTGCTCTTCTCACCCCAAGAGAGAGGGTCAAGGCCAGCGTTCGGATAGCAACTACAGTTTGCTTCAAAATGTAGCATGATCCAAGAAATAGAATTTGCCACGTTTAGTAGGATTCAATCCGACAAGGTTTTGACTGATGAACCATGTTTCCCAAGGTAAGAGGAAGTAATCACTCTGCCAGGGTCCTAGCAGAACTAGAAGGAACTAGGTCAAGGAGAGCTCAGTCCTTGTTTCTCTGTGATGGTCTTGAGAGAGATGGCTCTGAGAGAGCCGGCAGGAGGAATCTGGGGGTCCTCATCTGGTCACACAGTGGAGATGCTGTGATCCTGTTACAATCCACTGTCAAGATGTCAGCCCAAGACCCAATCCTACCCTCTGGCTCTTGCTTAAATGGGAAAGATGCAGCTTCCTTGGCCCAGGAGGAGCCTAGAGAGTCTCCTGCAAGGCCTAGTCCCACTGTGTAGATTGGATTCTTTTCTTTTGAAATGGCTAGTGTTCAAGAGTCCTTCATCCAGTTAAATTATTCTTTTCTTTTTGAGACAGAGTCTTGCTCTGTTGCCCAAGCTGGAGTGCAATGGCACAATCTCGGTTCACTGCAACCTCCGCCTCCCGGGGTTCAAGTGATTCTCCTCTCTCAGCCTCCTGAGTAGCTGGGACTACAGGCTCCCACCACCATGCCCAGCTAATTTTTGTATTTTTAGTAGAGACAGGGTTTCACCATGTTGGCCAGGATGGTCTCGAACTCCTGACCTAGTGATCTGCCTGCCTCGGCCTCCCAAAGTGCTGGGATTACAGCCGTGAGCCACTGTGCCTGGCCAAATTATTCTTAATGTTATAGCTGCTATTAGGTTGGTGCAAAAGTAATTGCAGTTTTTGCCATGAAAAGTAATGGAAAAAATTATACAATAGGAAATAACTATATAATAGGAAAAGAAGACATAGAGGAAATCATCTTTACCACCCTGCTACTCCTATAATGTGACTATTACGTTTCTTCTTGTTCCCTTCGGGTCCCTGCTCAGATGACGACCTAGTTTTTATACAGATGAAACCATTACAGAAATTCCTTTTTGGATTTTACTTTATTAAGCTTTGGAAACAAAACTTGTCTACTTTTTTTTTCCACGGTAAGAAAAATGTGTGAGCCCTCCGCCTGAGTGTGGCGAGGCCACCCTTCCTCTGGAGAGTGTGTGGCCTGACATCCAGCAAGGCCCCAGGCAGTTCTGCTCGGGATCCTTCTGCTTCCTAGGAGCTGGAGACAAGATGGGGGTGTTTCTTGAGCGGCTCTTCTTAAGCCGGATTAGTGATTCACAAAGTGACGATTGTTGCTTTCAGAGTTGTCCCCTGCTAGATCCTGTTCCCTCCCCACTGCCAAACCCTCTCACCTCAGTTGTGAGGACATTTGAAAAGAAACTGGGGGTATTTTTAGGTGAAGGAGCTTCATGGATTGGCATTTCATCATTTTAGAAATTGCTACTTTGCTTCGTGTATAAAATTTGATTTTATTCTCTTCCCCTCAGTCTTCTTGTTCTTTGCCTTTCTTCAAAATAGGCATCTAGAGGCTTCCAATCTACATATCAGATCCTGTCATCTGTGTCAAGCTTCAAATTGTCCTGGAAACATAGTTCCATAGCGAATCTCCTAGCCTGCCTTTCCCACTGAGAAGAGACATATCTTGTAGATTCCTTCTGGCTTTGGACACTAGGACCGCCCTGCAGCTGGGTCCGTGGTTGTAGCAGTAGCAGTTATACCCACTAGAGAGCTAATTGCCTGATGATGTGGGGCCTCCTGAGAAAGCTGGAGAAGAGACCCTGGGGTGACAGGCCCCTAGAAATGGACTCTTGAACAAAGGAGGGTGAAGGTCTCCTATTCCCTTGCAGAAGAAGAGACTACCAGGAAGGCAGGGCACTCACCCTGCATCTGGCTGAACTCTGCCAAGCTTCTAGACTCAGAATGAACTCAATAAAGGGGGCAGCATGTGAACCCCAAGTAGGTGCCCCATACATTACTCCTATTGGCCCCTGAAAAGCTTGCTTTCCCCAGAGGTAGTGATACAACTCAGAGCCAGAGTGATTGAGTTTTTTCTTTTCTTGAGAGGCTGGACATATGTCTAGTTTGTCTGAGACAGCCCAAGTTTATGCCTGTCATCCTTGCAGGTTTATTAATAATTCCCCTGTGCTCTCAGAAGCATAAATGATGTGATACAAATGATATGGTCACCCGAGGTTTTGATGATGCCCGTATGAGACTAAGATGTCTAACACTGACTGAGAGAGTTGTCACATTTGGAGGAAAAAAGTCTGTTTTCACAGAAATATCTATGAGCCTGAAGTTCAGAGACAGTGGCAAAGAGGTAGCCACAGTGATGCCAAGACAGGAAGACTGGTGTCCCTCTGCTCTTGCCCATGAGACTATAACTCTAAAGCCAGACTAATCTGTAAGGAAGTTGTGAGTTGTGTTTTTCAGTTTCCATGAACCCCAGGTTTCAAGTTTTGTAACCTGAGCATGCTCAGATAAACCCAGTGTGCAACCACAGGAGAAACTTAAGTGCTCAGACCAAGGATGGGGACCTCATTAAGAAGCAGATACCACAAGGCATGATCCATGATCCAATCAGATCAAGCCCTGGCATCACCCCATGGTATGATCCAGTCAGATCACACCTCCTGACATCACCTCATTGCAAGATCCAATCTGATTATGCCTCATTGCCCTCTGCCTGTAAAACCTCTTCTAGCCCCCAGCTTAGGGAGACAGATTTGAGCCAGACTCCTGTCTCCTTGCTTGGCAGCCTTGTAGTAAACTTTTCTTTATACAAAAAGCTGATGCCTTGGTGTTGGCTTTCCATTGCACATGGGCAGACAGAGCCAGGATGGTTTGGTAACAATAGCAGAGCCAGAGCATCAGGAGCCTCCAGTGTCCGGGGACGGAGCCACAGCAGTGCCGGAAACAGAGTCCTTGAACAGGGCCAGCCGCAGCTGGCGGTGAGGATTGGCAGCCACCTATTTCCCATACATGGAGAGAGAGAAGGGGCTGGTTGAATTAGGATTCAAAAAAGACTCAATGGAGGTGAGGCCCACATAATTTTGGGGTGGTACCCAATGCCATGACTTTCCGAGTAGTCAGTGTGTCCTCCAGAAGCAAGGGTATCCTTTAAATAAGAGTGTAGGCACGTTCTGCACATGTATCCCAGAACTTAAAGTATAACAATAATAATAAAAAAGAAAAAAAAGTAAAAAGAATTTAGAAAAGAGTACAGGCTATGAGATTTAACGACCCTACCAGGACTGTAGCACCTGTGTTCTGAATTCTGGCACCATGTTCTTTCCACTCCAAACTTTTATCGCTCATGAGCTGGCTCCCCTCCTCTCTGCTGGCTAGCTCCAGCTGCCCTTTGCTTCTGCTCAAATTCCTCCCCTTGGCTCTCGTTGACTTTTCCGAATCAGAGGCAACATAGAACAACCCTTGCTCAACACAACAATGCTGGTTCATCAGGGAAGTTGGGAAGCAGAACAGCTGCGGACACAGCCGGTGCCTGGAAGCCCTTTCGGCAGTGTCCGGCTCTGTTTTTGATGAGTATATACTTTTCAGGAGGCAATACCTGTAACTTTTTAGCCACACAACATCATCAGAACATTCCGTTGCTGTTGGCTGCGGTGGGGCTCTGGAAGCCATTTTGTCAGGCACAGCAAGTTTCTATTGCCCTGGCTTCCGACAACTCAGCATTCCAAAGCACACTCTGTCTCCCCCACTCACTGCTAAAACATCTGCCCTTTAAAATATCTCCTCACGAAGTAGGAAGCACCACTTTTGACCGTGTCTGCTGACATGGTTTTTGATCTGGGAAAGAGGGTGAGGAGTCGACTGGAAGCGTCACTTTCTGGGATGTCAGAGTCTCCTTGGAAGAATCCTAATTAAGGACTCAGAATGATTGACAGGTGGTGGAAGCTCAAGAAAGCATACTTGATATGCAGCAGAAGACAGTCTCTGAGTTGCAAAAAACCTGGCAATTGGAGACCTCGAAAAACTTTTGTAAGTAATACTATAATTTTGTTATAAATTTGTTAGTTTCCGGCACTTTAGCTAAACATTCATAAAAAGGCTCTGAAACGGCTGCCGAATAAATTCGGAATTGACATTGTCTCTCTTAAATGGCATATAATTTGGTAACAAGTTTGTTATTTCAAATGTAGTGGAATTTATTTTCTGTACTATATACAATCTTGCTGAAGTACAGTCTTTGAAGGTATTCCTTTGGGGTTAGGAATCTGAATTGGGAAGTTTGATTTACCACCGTGGATAATAAAAGTCTGACAGGATGCCAGCTCTCCAAAACATGAGGGGATGGAGAAAGAAAATTAACATGTACAACATTCCTCCTTAGCTCTGCGCTCTTACATCCTCTATCCCACTTCACTCTTTTGAGGTGAGAATGAAGTCATTTAAAAAAAAGATTCAAATTACATGGCTATGAAATCCCATCCATTAGCACAAGAACAGCCTTTTTCCCAGCCTCACCATGAAGGCGCTCAGACTAGCCTACCTGAGCCTCAGTTACCTCATCTCTAAAATGGGGGTAATATCAATGAGTACGCAAGCACCCATTTCCCACACGGCAGAGACTGTGCTAAGGTTTTCGCCTATGTTTTCTTGTCGAATCAGAACAGTGTTATCAGTCTCCGCCACGTGGGAAATGATCAATAAATATTATAATTCTCCTCAAGTACAGTAGGATGGCTCTGGCTACACGTGTTCAGAGGACAGAAAACAAGAAACCAGCTCAGAAAACCAGAAACCAGCAAGTTGTCACTGGTTGTCCCAAGGGCCAGGGCTGTTGTCTTTGGCCTCAGTATGAGAAGGGAGCTCAGAGGTTTGGCAACAGCCTTCTAGGTGCAGGGGATAGAGGAAAATCCTTCTCCATTAATGTATATAGTGTTCCAGGTGTAGGGAATGAGGAGAATCCTTCTTCTCCATTGATGCAGAACAGCCTTCCAGGTGTAGGGAATAGAGGAGAATCCTTCCCCATTGGTATGGTTGTTCCACCACTCTAGGCCTGGCATCCGAATAACACAGCTCTTTTAAAGCACCTTCCAAAAGAACTTCCTACGATGATGGAAGTATTCTATATCTGGATGGTCCAATATGATAGCCACTAACCACATGTAGCTATTTAGTTTTTGAAATGTGGCTAGTTATCTATAGAACTCAATTAACCATTTTATTTAATTTTAATTGATTTAAATTTAAATACTAGTTGCATGTAGTTAGTAGGTACCATTTTGAACAGTGCAGCTTTAGGGATACAGCTTTCTTCGCCTAAACCGCACATACATGTACACAAACACACCTAGCCATTTTCTTGATGTGTATGCCCACAGACCAGGTGGAAAGGTCAGAAGGGGTTTCAGACTCAGCCACACGCTACGCTTGAAATTTGCTCTCTACCAAGACCAACGAATCAGCTCAGGTTCTTTCTGCTACTTCTTGCTGGGGCTGGAGTTCAGGCTTTATAATACCTGGCAGAGAAGCTGGAAGGATGGAACACACTAACAGCCCAGAGGTGCTGCAAGCCCAGCCTTCCTCAGCAGGACCCCACCAGAACATTTTTCTCTCAACCTTTCCAAGTCACCCCGTTCAGGCACTATTACTGGAGGAAGTCTCATTTGCCTCCATCCTAACACCCTCCTTGTTTCTAGCCTCAGGGTGCCTGGCAGCTAAAATTTCAAGTACCTTGGTCTCAAGGTCCTTAAGAGACCTTGAGAAAAATAAAACCATCTAAGGTAGGTATATTTTTCTAGGTCTAAGCTGTTCAGGCTTGGCCATAGTCACATTATTACAACATGATCCCATTTTAAACCTCATAACAACACCTTAAGGAAAGTATTTGTCTCAGCCTAGACTCTAGTCTAAGCAGAGTCTGCTACAATGGCTTATGTCCAGGTAGTTTATTTGGTAATGGAATTGGAGAAATCAGGTTTTAGGAACAGAGGAGGTGAGGAAGAAAGGAAATAAAGCAGTCATGTGTTGGTAAATGTTTATCAGCCAACTTTCTGGAAAAAACATTAACCCTGATTATGACATTTACTATTTTCCATAGCGTAAATGCTCCAACCATGCCCAATTTCCATTGCTAACTGTGGAGCTGGGAAGACATATGCACAATTGGCTCCCCTGAGTCAGTGTCAGCTGACTCCAGCACCTCATAGGGGAAGCCAATGCAAAGACATATAAAAGAATTGGCTACTGCTATTACTGATTGCTACTGAGTTCTGAAGACACTTCTGAGGAACCTTGGGAAGTGCAACTTAGCACTGGCTTCCGGGGTCAAAAGGAGGAAGGCTTTATCTATCAGTTTCCCTCCTGCACTGGTCAAAGATAGCCACGTGGGTATTAAGTTACCTGCACTCCTGGGGTGTCCATGCATGAAAGCTGAGTAGATTTCTTTGCATGGTCTAGTAGCTTCGGAGGAGTCCTGAAGCAGGGAGTGAGAAGTAAGAGTTTTGTGGCTCAAGACAAGGCACTACCAGGTTGTTTCTGCATGACAGCGGCTTGTGTGGAACCAGTCACTGTGACAGCAGCTGGAATAAGAATTGAGGCTGAGAGAAAATAAAGTGTTCAATATAGTCCACCTCTTGCATTACTCATATTGGCTTGTCTTCCCTCCTTTCTTTCTCACATGAAGTCCAGTCTATCATAGAGTACCCTTCGAATTGCCAGCCAGCTACAATATCTGCAAACTTCAGGTTTAGTGAACAAGCTGTGGTCTCTGCTGCTGCGGTTGTTTTCAGAGGTCATAATTAATATCCACACTTCCATCTGCTGTGACCCAATCTTCATTTTCTTCACTCTCAGTCAGCCTTCAGTTGGTATAGGTTGCTTGCCTGGTAGATTGACCTGGACATTCATCTCTGAGGGATGGATTCCTCATCTGACTTACTTTTGTCCAGCCGTGGTTGTTGCAATTGTCTTTTCACAGTATGACAGTTAATAAGACCAAGAGATGTCCCATGAATCCCATTGGTTCCAGACATACTCCTTCATGCTCCCATTGTATGGTAGCAACCCTTGCTCTTTCTGGCAATGAGGACTACTCGCTTCCACCAGTACAGTATCTCCTTTCTTTGTTGGTTTAGAGGCAAAAGGAGCAAACAATGACCAAGAGGTAGTTTCAGCTTCAGACTCAGTGGAACCTATTCTGTGTCCCCTGATTTTCAATTCCATGAATCAGGAGGTATATTTTGTAAGAGCTTAGGTTTGCAGGGTGAGAAAACATAAATTCTATAAATGGTTCACTGTGAATAAGGAAATAGAGACCAAAACTACTTGCACCTTTTAATTTGTTTACCAGTATATTCTAGTTATTAGTCTGGCACATAAACAGCACTTTGGAAGGCAGTGCTCCAACCCTGTAGGTTAGTGTGCCTGAGCTGGTATCACAGCTGAGCCTTTAACAAGTCATTTGTACCATTCTGTTAGATGACGTTAAGACCAGAAGATCCTACGGTCATGTCTACATTAGCCCAACTTCTTCACCATAAATTGGGTCCCTTGGTCTGAAGCAATATTGTGCAGGATACCATGCAGATAGGGCAGATATTACGTAAGCATTTGGGTGGTGGGGCTGGCATAGGCACTGTGGGCAGGAAGGCAAACCCATATCCAAAGTATGTGTCAATTCTATTACGTACAGATCACAGCTCCCTTCAGAGTAGAAGTGGTCCCATGCCATGAGGTGGTTGACCTGTCTCTGAAAGGACTTTGTGTCAGGCTTTTTTCAGTAGCAGGTTGACTTTTAATAGTGAAACAACTAGATCAGCCTTGGTGAGTGATGCCATCTTTTTGGTACCACGGAGAACTCTTATCACTCCCAGTAGAGAGTATGTCTCCTCAGAATGGCGCCCACTGATGGGCATGAATGTGCGATACAAAGATTTGTATACTTCTGTGGGTTTATTCACATGCCCTTTCTCCAGACTTTCTTTTGTCTAATCTTTCGTTTTTGCTCCTCCCTGAATCCTTACCAATGAACCAAACCAATTGCTACTGGTCAAAAGTATAGGTATATATGTACCTCAGACCCCTTCTCCCTCCACACACAGTGAACCACCACATTTTGTAGTCCCAGTTCTGTCCATTGAGAAGATTTCCTTTCTCCACTGTCTTTCAGGGCCACTCCTGCCTGGGGGTTTAGAGCAGAAGTAGCACATTTATAGTTGGCACTCATCTACTGAGCAGACCTATGAACTGGGCCTGAGAATCTTCCTCTTCCATTGGTGCAATAGGAGGAGAGATGTCAGTAAAACAAAGGTTAAGTACCATGAGACTTGGGATCAGTGGTCGATAAAATTAATTTCTGCCTTTGGAACCTGCTTGAGTTTGATCCTGAATGTACCATCCTGAATGTGCGGCTTCCACAGTGGTGGGTTACAGCTGCACTCAGGTGACCATATGATTTGATGGATTGTAGTCAATCACTTTCTACCAGTTCCCAGTAGCTCTCCAGGAGGGTTTTTTTTTCCTCCAAAGGGCAAATATTTCTTTGTCACAGAGGGCATGGCCTTGCTCCAGAACCCTGGATTCTCCTATTGGGTCTTGTCAGACTTGTTAGATACATACACCATCCTCAGCTTCTGTGGATATCTCTAGCTCATGATGTATCCATTGGGCCATGTGGTTCAAGTGGCAGAGCAGCCTGCACCACACTTCATCTGCTGCAGTCCTCTTTTTCTGTAACCCCACTAAAAACGGGCAGTTTTAAAATCACTAGTTATATAAATTAGAGCACCGAAATCCAAAAAAATTCCCTTGAGCACTATATCTTTTTCCTAGTGGTCAGGATTACAAAGTACTGTAGTATTTTGTCCTTCACTTTAGGTAGGATTTAACCAGCACACCCCAGGTCACTCTGCCTCTAAATACTTTAGCAATGTGGCAGGCTCTTTAATCTTTGTGGGGTTTTTCTCTTACCTCTTAGCACATATGTGTCTTACTGAGGCATCCAAATTAGTTTGTTTCTTGCTCCCTAGGTATAATTGGCACTGATGTTATCCGTATGTTGGACAAATGTGATGTCTGCAGAATGTCAAGACAATCAAAGTCTCTGCAGGCTCTACTGTGAGAGAGAGCCCTCAGACAAGACACAATGAACGCATACTGCTTTCCTTTCCGTGAAAAACGTGAACCTCTTTTGATCTTCCTTACTGATAAAGGTTGAGAAGTATGTACTTGCCAGACAGTGTCTATATACCAAGTGTCACAGGCTGAGTTGATTTGTTCTAGTGAAGACACTTCGTCTGGCACAGCTACTGAAATTTGGGTCATCATTTAAGTTCATGGTTGTCTACAGTTCTCTGCCATGATCTATCTGGTTTTTGCAGGGAACAAGCAGGTGACTTGATGGGGACTGCCAGCCCTATGTGCTATAAGTCTTCAATGATGTCTCTAAGTTCTGCAAGTCCACTTGGGATGTGACATTGTTTCTGGTTCATTATCTTGGCTAGGTGTGAGAACAGTTTCAGGGGCATCCACCTAACTCCCCCTGTTATAATGACTCTTATTACTTCATAGGTCAGGAAATCAATGTGAAGGTTCTGCTAGCTATTAAGAAGTGATTATACACCTATAAACAGAATCTGGTCTCCCTCTGCCCCCAATCCTTCCAAAGAATATAGTTGCATTTCAAGTAGCACAGACCTAGATATTTCCCTTTCCCCAGTATATCATTGCCCTAGCAAGTGGACACATGTACGTTTGGGGAAGGTTTAGCAGGAATATTTATTTTATTTATGGTGTTGTTGCTGTAGATTCCTTCCTAAGCAGACCTAACCTTCCCTTAAATCAGTGGGTTCTAAGTCTCCGTACTGACTTGGATTTGGAAATGAGGTGAGAGACCATAGTTTCTAATTATTGAACTCATGCAGGTTTCTACACTCCTGCTCTCTCATTTTGTACAAGTCAGGTAATACTTTGCTCTGCTCTCATCCATCTTCCCTCCTTGCAACACTACGATCACTACAGATCCCTGGTATTCAAGGCACCCTGTTGCCGCTCTAAGTCTTGCTGACCAGTGTGATAATGACATTCACCTCGCCTCTGACAATTATGCACTACCATTTGCCATTCCAGAATCCTCTTAGTTCTACTTATTTATAGAGCCCATCTCAATGGCACATTTTTTCAATTTTCAACAACAAACTTCAGAAAGACATCTAACCAAGTTTTTCAAATATTTTAGGGCTCCTCTCTGCCATGCATTCTTTATTGGCTTAATGAAGAGAATGTTTTCTGGGCCATCTAGATTACATTCATTTGGTGGGTTTTCAGGTCTCACATAGTATGTCTATTCTACCATTTCCATTTTTCTGAATTCAACTCCATCCTTAACAATGCCAACATCCCCATCTCATTTACTGGAGGTTATGTAGTGTCCAAGCTCCAAGGAACCAATCCAGTAGTGTATTAGAACAGGCTCCAGGTGTCCCATACAAAAGCATTGTGTGAGCTTTTCCAACGAGTGGTCTTTCTTTGTAGAAGTAAAGAAAGAAGCTAAGGCATCTGGGAACGTGTGGGGTCCTGAAAGCCTAATGATGGAATCCCAATAGTTTACTTCTTAAGAAGCAGAAACTTCCTCCAGCTTACTAAAAGAGGTAGGGTTTGATATCAGGGTAGCCCTATCAATCAATGGCTTTGCCAGTGGAGGGGAAGCCGCTTGTTCCTGCTACGTAGGATTGTAGCAAGCCTCTCTGGGACTCTGGGAATTGCAAGAAAAGTGGTCAGTGTCACCAAAATACTTACTTCAATGATCAACTCTTTATGTAATAAACTCTTGTGACTCATGGACAAGCACCTGAGAGCTTTAAAATGACATTATTGTTTTGGTTACAGAATACATTAGCTGAAAGTTATTTACTTTGAGAATCTTGAATGAATTACTGCGAGTAATTTGCATATAAATGGAGTCAAGTGGTTGTAAACCACATTTCTCCTTCCCTCTGCAGTCCTGAAAAGTCAGTCTCTGAGGCATTAACTTTTGATGCCTAGCTAGGGTTAGGAAATATTTTCATATGGTCCATCAAGCATAATGATGATAATGAATTCTTACAAGGTTCTTAGTATGTGCCAGGCACTTTTTTATGTATATAAAATCTATTCAATCCCCACAACCCTGTGAAATAGATATACTATTCCTATCCTCCTTTTACAGATTTTCCTTCATAATCCTTTTTTCAACGCTTCTTAAAGGTATCACGCCATCAGTGAAATGAGCAGGCTTGGTGGGGCTAGGTCTCCCATAGGAACCACCCAGAAGATAAGTCCTGTAGCTCTGTCCCCTGAGTCCCCTAAATCATTTGATGTTTTACTTCTCATTTATCTTTCCCTTGGATTTAAGCAAGCAGTAAATATTTAAGTTGGTAGATACTTGTCTAGCAGTCTGCCTATGGTAGATTAAAGAGGGCCACAGGTTAATTGATGTTCTTCCTATTGAGAGATAGAGTCTAACTCCCCATCTTTTGAATCTGAGCTGGCTTTAATGATTTCTTTCATTAACATAATATGGTCAATGTGTTGCTCTGAGACTTCTGAAGCTAAATCAAAAGAAGCCTTGCAGCTTCCATCTGGGTTTCTGGGAAGTACTGAGCTACTGGGTAAGAAATTTGACTACCCCAAGATTGCCATGGTGGGAGGTCTTGGGTAGGTGCTCACTTGACAGTCACAGCTGGGCCAGTCTTCCAGGCAATCCTACCAAGGTGCCAGACATGTGAATGAAGCTGTCTTGGGTCCCTAAATGAGCCCATTGCCAGATAACTGCCATCAAGTGACCTCCATTGAAACCACATGAAACAGAAGAATCACCCATCTAAGTCCTGCCTAAATTCCTGACTCACAAAATCATGAAATTTAATAAAATGGTTGATGTTTTAAGCCACTAACTCTTGGGGTAGTTGCCACATAGCAACACACCCCATTTTGGAGAGTGATGGTGATAGTGGTGGGGTTGGAGATGACAGAGGGTGTGGTAGGGCAATGTGGGCTTCAGGGAATATATACGTACATACCTTGAGATGTTCTGTTACCCTCATAACTGTGTTCACCACTGAATTTATGGCAAATAAGAAGAGAGTATGCTGATGACTTTCAGTTCTAGGCATGAATCCTACTTGAGGTCTGCTTATACTTCCTTTCTTGCAGCCATGAAATACTCCAATCCCGTTCTCTTGGTTTAGGTGATTTGTGGTGGGTTTCTGTTATACGCAACCAAAAGAGCCTAAATTAAGACTCTGTAGTGTCCCTCCCAACTCCATGTCCCAAGTCATGTCCCATGATGCAAAGGGCTGTGATTAGGCCACAATATCTATTCCCTGGGTGACAGCATGCCCTTCTTGCTCCTTATAAGAAAACCTCCAGCAGGAAAACAGAACCACAGGGTATCTGCCCCTCTTCCTTAATCTTTCCCTAGAAAATTGCTATTATAATTTTGGGAAGAAGGTAAGGTGTGTAGACCCAATTGAAGTGGTGATTTGTGGTTGAAATCTCTAATTACTTCTAGAGACGATGAAACCTAGTGAGTGATTACAAGCAGCCTCCTGGGTTCTTTGGCTGCCTGAAAGTTAGGTCTTTCATATCCTCCAAGGTAATGTTTACATAAAGACTAATTATTCCCATCTAATTACCCACAAAGAAACTTCCTGGCATGTAGCTGAAAAAGAAAGTATCACCACCATACAACAGGTAATGAAAGTAGGGCAGAATAGAAGCTGTGGGCATCAAGGAGCCTGAGCTCTCCCCAGCTCAAAGCTGGATGGCTAAGGGACAGTGGTACTGTTTGCATGGGGCTTAGGGAAAAGCTGATTCAAGTTCTATGTGCCTCATTTTACTAATCAAACGAATGACTTTAATATTAGTACCTATCGCAGAGGAGTGTTGTAAAGATTAAATGACATGGTATATGCAAAGCATTAAGATCAGCATCCGTCACCTAGTAAAGGAATTCACAGTGAGTCTTTTCCATCAGCATTGTATTCCATGTCCATGTCAAAGGCTAAATACAAGGTTTTGTCTACAGTGGTGGGTAGGGAATGATTAACCTTCCACATGACTAGAGCATCCAGAAGGTACGAGAATGGAGGGGAGGATAAATGCCCTGAGTGTGGCTACCATGCTCTCATTCTCCTGCCTGGCTGCAGCCATGAAGATGATTTGGCTGCTCTGGGAGAAGAAAGGGAAATGAGACCACTAGGCTGAGAGCCAGGAGACTGGGTTTTTGTCCTGGCTCTGCTATGAATCAGTCCCAAATCTCAGAGCCAATCAATCACTCCAACCCTTTGAGCCTCTGATTCTTTTCTGTAAAATGAAATGTCAAGGTTTTTTTTTTGTTTTGTTTTGGTTTTTTCCACTTCAGCATGATGTTTTGATATGGTTCTTTCTTTTTTTTTTTCCTTACCAAAGCCACTTACTATTTAATTACAGTATGTTCTGATAGTTTATCTCAAAAATTTGGCTCAAATCTTTTCTATTCGCTTCATCTCTGCTGTCACATTATTTGTCCAGGTCACCAGTATCTCCACCGGGACCACTGCTGTAGCCTCCTCACTGAGCTCCCTGCTTCTGCTTTCATCCAAACTCTCCATGTAGCCTCCAGCATAATCTGCTAAAACATACCACTCTCCAGCTAAACACTCTCCCTATCCTTTTTTCATAATTGGAACAAAATGAAACCCTTCTATGATCTACAAGGCACCATGGCCTGGCTTCTGCCTACCTCTTTTTATCTGATCTGCTTTCCCCCTCTTTCACTATAATCCAGTCCTGGCCTTCCACTAGTTTCTGGAACACATCACACTCTTTTCCACCTCATGCTGTTTCCTTTGCCTGCAGTGTTCCTCATTACTCTTCACAGAATTGATCCTTCATAACCTTCGGTTTTCAGTTTAAACACAAGCCTCTCAGCAAGGCTCTCCCTAACCATTCGAGTTAAAATAGACTCTCCCATGGTTTTTCCATCTCGGCTTCTTGTTTGTTTTCTTCTTAGCACTTAATCATAATTTCATTTCTTTAATTTGTTTATCTTGGCACATTTGAAGTAGACAATACAGCATTATTAACTTTAGTCACCATGCTCACATTAGATGCTAGAACTTTCCCACCTTATTACTGAAAGTTTGTACCCTCTGGCCAACATCTCCCCATGTCCCTCACCTCCTAGCCCTGGCGACCACCATTCGACTCTCTGCTTCTATGAGTTCATGTTTTTTAGATTCCACATGTAAGTGAGATCATACAGTACTATGTTTATCTTTCTGTGTCTAGATTATTTTACTTAGCATAGTCCTCCAGGTTCATCCAGTTGCAGCAAATGGCAGGATAATCTTGGAAAACAGCTGATAAACAGCTGAAATCAGCTTGGGTTAAGTTCCCGTGCATAGTGACATTCTGGTTAGAGAACTAAGGTTACTAGCAAGTGACATGTTTCTGGCAATAGAGGGAGAATCCATCTTTTTACCAGTTTTTGTTTTTGTTTTCAGTTCATGGAGTAATGTACTCAAAGTTCATTAGTTTGAACCTATTTGATTCAGGATCTTTTAAAATTTAACAAGATTGAGTTGAGCTAAAATCTACTTAGAAACTTCGAAGAAAAGATTTGCCAAGTAACCTTATAGTTTAAACAAGGTTTCAGGGATTGCAGTTTATCTTATTAAACAGAGGAAATTGTTTTGGTATTTTTAGAAGAACCTGTGTACATTCTAATAATGATTGTGCTCATTTCAAATGCCTTAGTTAGAGAAGTACCAAGTCCGGCAAGGTCTGGATTGACAACTCTTTGTGAATTATTAATTTTTGCGTTGTTGTAGTTGTAAGATGGAAGCGACAGGGAGGTAACCCATTAATTTGGCAACTCATGAAGCTGAGTGTGGACCATCAATTAACACATAACAGATAAGAGCAAAGTCATCTCTGAGGAGATGGAATTGGTCCCAGATTAACAAAACCTAACTGGAACTGGATTTAAGCTATTAACATATCTGGAGGAAAAAATGTCCTTCAGTAGGAGGATGGCCAGCACAGGAGCAAGGAAAAGGAGAATTCTCAGAGGTTGACCTTGGCAGTGCCATTCAAGTGCTGACTGGAGAGGCTGTCCTGGGTACCAGGACAAAAGTTCTACATCTGGGTTGAGTGGATGCTGCAGAGCCCGAAGCTGTCCAACATTTTTGTCATAGAGCCAACTCCCAGAGTCTGATTCCATGCTTAACACGCAGCCTTTGTCCTCATTATAATTTGGCTTCCTTGGAAGATTTTACCTATAGGGGATGAAACGCTGGCCAGATCACTCCAGTATCCTGGGAGATTTATTTCTTGTTATAAATAATTGGTTCACAAACTATTTTCTGTTATGAATGAGTTCTAATTCATTCATAACAAAAAAAATAGTACCTCTGTTCAGGTCATGAATCGCCCATAGACTCTTTTAGCAGCAGGCTTTCTGAGCTGACAGGGCAGAGAGCACACCCTAGAATCTGGCCACCATCTTGTCTCTGACAGCAACTCCATGGCTTTCCGTTAGACCTGAATGGTCCTTAAAGGTGATGATCAAGCTGAATTTTAAAAAGCTGAAAGTATTTATTCATCAATCTTGCTTCATTTTAATTTACATTTCCTCTTCAAGATAGGCAAATACATTCACTCCCATTTTGCAGGTGGACAAATTGAGCAATGAAGGTTGTCCGAAGCTAATTGATTAAATTTCATACTAGTTGATAAGTCAGGAACTATATGCCCATTTTGTATTTATATTTTGTCAAGTTACTGAGAAGGATTCTTCGTACTGAACCTAGTTAAAGGTAGATAATTGAGAGTGTGAATCTAGGAAAGCGTTTTGGGTCTAATTTAAATTTGGGTCTAATTTTCCTAATTTGAAGCCTAGTTTCTGTTAAAATTGATTTAATTTTGACTTTGTCTTTATCCCCTTGGGATAAGCACTTGGTGTGAGACTTTTGCGGGGTCTCCCAGTGAAAATTCTGCTGGGACGTTGAGGAGCAAATTTGGCATCAAGAACCATGAACATCTGTGCTCAGTGACTTCATAGTCAGCCCCTTGAAGTTTAACCAAAGGAAATAATTCAAAAGACGAAGGAAAAATGTGTGTCACGTGAAGTTTATTGTAGTATTGTTTATAATATAAGGATATCTGAGACCATTTACAGGTCCCAAAGCAGCCAAATAAATCATGGCATATCTCATAGGCTATTAAACAGCCATGAGTTAACTATGAATGTTATGTAGCAACATGGCAAACACAGAAGAATGTTTTCCAAATATTAAAGAAAATGCAGAATACTTGTGTGCCTTATATCACACTGGGTGAAAATAGGTGTATATGTATAGAGAATAGACAGATTACACAGAAATATAAAGACAAGTGTTATATTAGGAATGTAGGTACACTTAAAAATTTCTCTTTCATATTATAATATTAAACATCAATAAATATATTTTATTTTGCAAACATTTTATTTTGAATAAAAATGTTCAATTAAAGGATAAGACAATGAGATTGTCATTGAAGTTGTTCATGACAATATTTTCTTTACCTTAGAATCATTTGATTTCAGCAACATTCTTCTAAAATAAACGTGCAGTTCTTGCTCCTTTTGAAATCACTTTCAGGATAATCTGTGTGTTCGGATTTTCTAAGGTTGTGGTAAAACCTTTCTTAAAGGCTTTCTTTGATTAAGCATAATATGAGTGGTATGTTTGATGGACTGGACCAGGGCCAGGGTCCAAAGTTCCCATTATCACTACTGCTAACTGGCCCAGTGAGTTTGGAAAAGATTTTTAACCTTTGTGGGCTTAGTCTCTTCATGTGTCAGAAGACCTCAGACTGTGATCCATGAAGACCTCTTTACCATTATATTAATCTTTAAAGTTTAAGTCCAAATTTACTTTCCCTAATATACGCTTTGTTAGATAACATATTTGAGTTCTGAAACTAGTCTTGATTTTCCTAGACAAGTTTAATGGATTCCTAACTCTAAGAAGATTGTCCTAAAAAGTCAAATTTAACTCCTAACATTTCTGACATTTCATCTTTACCCTTGATACTACGGGGAAGTTTAATTTTTGGCATTCAAAGATGGGGTTTACTATGTTCCAGCAGTTGCACCACTTTGTATCTTTAGTGTGATGGTTCTCTGTTTTAAGGGTACCTTGAACACCCGCCGCCCTGGCTTATTAAACACAGATTGCCAGGTCTTATCCCCAGAGTTTCTGATTCACCAAGTCTAGGGGTGAATCTGAGAGTCTGCATTCTAATTCATTCCAGCTAATGGCAACTATGCTAGTCTAGGGACCACACATTGAGAACCATTGCTCTGGAGAAATACTTATGTAGCAGCACGATGGAAAGGGTATATTGCACTTGCAGCACTATTAGGAATTGCAAAGTGTTAACAACCATTTAAATGACTATCAGTAGATCAATGTCCAAATAAACTGTGGCAGAAGTCATCCTGTGGAATATCAGACAGCAGGTAAAAAGAACGAGGTAGATACAGTTGTGCCATTGTGTAGTGGGTGTTAACTCTAGAGTCCAGACTGTCTATGTTTAAAAATAGCTCTTCAACTTTGAAGAAAATGGAGAATCCAAATTATGTTTTAAATTTAATATGTTAGAATCGTTTTATTTTACTTGTGAAATAACTTTTTAAAGGGAAGAGTGCCTTTAGCTATGCTCATAATTTAAAGTAGCCCTGCACTTGTTGAGTTAATTAGAACCAGATCTGTGAAGTCAGAGTCAGAAGTAAATCATCCTGAGGTCAGGGTGACAGTTTCTACAGTACATTTCTGACAAATTTTATTTTAATTTTTAACAAGTATTCATGATCTCAAGGTTATAAGTCAAAGTCCTTGGCTTTATTAAAGCCCTTTGCCTTTCTTAGAAAACAGACTAAGAATTTAAAATGTATGCCATGAAGATGCAAAATAATTACAGATTTATTTGACTTTTATGATCACCAAAATTTAAATATTTACTAACTTTCTGTCTTACCTATCAAAACAAAGCCTAATTGTTAATTCTTTGCATGAATTTGGGAAGCACTTATATCATATGAGGGCTCCTGCTATTGAAGTTGATGACTTCTTGTCTCAATTTAGATCAATGATAATTTAAATTATTTGAGGTTTATAATTTTTAACTCTACATCAACCGCAAGCTCTGTGATTGTAGAAGCAAGTTGCTTTACTACTCCCTGTGCTTTGGAAACCCAGATCAGTTGCCCTAGCTGAGAAACCATTATAATAATACCTATTTCAAGGGATTGCTATCAGGATTAAATTAGATAATATGTGCCAGAGTTTAGAACAAAATTTGGCACACAGTTACCACTATACATGAGAAGAATTCTCTGAGGCATAATGGAGAAAAAAGTTACGTTGTAGAAGAATGTGTATAGTATGATATTATTTATGTTAAAAATGCTCCAAACAATTCTGAATGCTTTTCGTGGACACATGCATGTAAACATATGGAATAGGATATAGAAGAATATATTACAAACCACTATCAGCTCTTACCTCTGGGGAGAGGAGGAGGGATTGGATTAATTGGGAAGATGGTCAAAGAGGCTGTTAGCCTTCACAGTAATGACATTTTTATTTTATATGATGTATTTATTTATTAATACTTATGCAATTAAAAATTTCATTAAAATTGTCTTCTCTCAAAGAGAAGGTTACCTAATGATTTTATTAAAGTTTGCAAAAGTAATTAAAATGATACAGTCAAAAGGGAGAAAAGTAAAAGATTGTCATATATGAAAATATTCTTATCTTGAAACTAACATTTTGTTCTTTTTTATTCTGAGTAATAATTCAGATTGCTGTTAACATTTATGAATTTCTTTTTTTTTCCTTTTTTTTTTGAGATGGAGTCTTGCTGTGTTACCCAGGCTGGAATGCAGTGGTGTAGTCTCAGTTCACTGCAATGTCCGTCTCCCGGGTTCAAGCAATTCTCCTGCCTCAGCCTCCCGAGTAGCTGGAATTACAGGCACGTGCCACCATGCCTGGCTAATTTGTGTATTTTTAGTAGAGATGGGGTTTCACCATGTTGGCCAGGCTGGTCTTGAACTCCAGACCTCAGGTGATCCACCTGCCTTGGCCTCCCAAAGTGCTGGGATTACAGGCGTGAGCCACTGCGCCCAGCCTATGTATTTCAATTGCTAATGAAAAACACCAATCTGATCTTAAATTTGTTCTAAGACTTCTGCCTTTTTTCCCCTTTAAACCCATTTTTAAGTTTTTCAGATTTTTAATTTCTAAGAAGTGCTTTCTCTAATCCCCAGGTAAGTTGTTCGGGATTGGTAGTTTATCAGCAGTGATATAATATTGTATTCCTTTTATACTGTATTTATTCACAGCCAGAATCAAGCTGCATAAATCAATACTGTTTCTTTTGTGATTTTTTAATAGTTTATGGGTCAATTTGTTAAATTATGAAAGGTACTTTGGCCTAATAGCTCCACTAATGAATTATGCATCAATCAGTTTTCATCTTTTTGTTTAATATTTAAGATATATTACAGAATTCCCGATTACAGACCACAGAAATGAACTGAAATATGCTGTCTGTTCTTCTCTCTCTAGGCAGGAGAACAAAAGTTATGCTGTTAAAAATATTTTATGTCTGAGAATCATGGTAGCGATAGAACGTTGATTAGGCAAATTGTGGGAGCTGCTTAAAGCTAGGAGAGTCTGTTCATAGATTAGGGAACAGGAAATTAGAGGTCATCAAGCTTTAGCTTGCATCAGCATCACCAAGAACTTCTTAAAATGCAGATTCCTGGATCCTACTCCCAGAATTTGATAAAATGGGTCAGGGGATTCTGATACAGGTGAATTGTGGGCCACACATTGAGAAACATTGCTGGTCCCACTGGCAGTTACTACTGCCAAATGCTTTGTCAAGGCCTGCTCTGTCCACTTCATTGGTCCAGAGATTACGAAGCAGAAAGATACCATGAAGGGGGAAGGAAATCAGGCTGCCTAGGTGTGGAGAACCTTAGAATGGGTGGTTTAAAGCTTTCGTAGTTAAACATCTTTGTGCATCCTTGAAACTGGAAATAAAGAGCAGGGCAAGTAGGTTTATGGACCTACTCTTTGTTTCCTTCCTCACCTCCTCACACTAAGCATTCGGTCCCCATTAGGACCTCCAGCCTTTTAAGTACTCAATAAGATGACCTGTTTTTGATTCATTCTTTTCAAAATGTGCCTGGCCAAAGCCTCAGGAGCTCATTTTATGTATTCTTCAGAGTGGACATTATTTAATGTTATAATTTAGGATTATTGGTCCCAGCTAACAAATATGCATGCTAGGTGTGGTTGATGGAAAAATTGCCTCCCAAAGAAGTCCATGTCCAAATCCCTGGAACCTGTGGATATGTGATCTTACATGTAAAGGGGAATTAAGGTTGCAGATGAAATTAAAGCTGATAACCAGCCAATCTCAAGATAGGGAGGTTATCCTGAGTTATCTGGGTGTGTGGGCCCAATTTAATCACAAAGAGGTCCTTAAAAGTAGAAGAAGGAGGTAGAAAAGGAGATGTAAGTGATGCAAGGTGAAACAATTCAACCTGCTACTGCTGCCTGTGAAGATTTGGAGGAAGAAACCATAAGTCAAAGAGTGCTGGCTGCTGGAAAAGGCAAGGAAATGGATTGTTGCTTAACCCCTCCAGACGGGAATGCAGAATTTGTAACCCAGCAAGACCCTTGTCAGACTCCTGACCTACAGAATTATTATGAGATAGTAACTTTGTGTTGGTTTAAGCCACTAAGTTTGTAGTAATTTGTTACAGCAGCAACAGGAAACTAATACACTAAATGGGGGCTCTTGGAGTTATAAAACCTTTGTCTGAAACAATGTTTCCCCCCCCACCATGGGAGCATGAAAGACAAGTTTGAGAGATACCTGGAGGCACATGGAAGCCTAGTGATGCCCCTAAAATCTCAACATATATGCTAAGAATATTTATACAAAGACCTTTTCCAAAAACAGTAACTGTAGTCTGCTCCCTGAATTGTAATTTCCCTCCCACTGCCCCCTCTCATCAATGCATGCCACCCTTCACTGCCATGGTGCCTGTGGTTCTGAGACTCCTCTACCTTCCCCACCTTGAGGCTTTCTACATACACCAATGCAGTGTTTCTGCACCAACATGAGGAATTCTGCACAACCCCTTCCTCCCACAGAGAATAAAGGAGGCTCCTTCCTCCCATGAAAATAATAGGTTAGGAATGATGAGGTCAGATGGAGGAAGAAAAGAACTTGACAAATCATCACTTTAATCTCTTGACTTCCAAGATAAATTTCCGTTGACTTGTTTAGGCTGCTTAGAAAAGTAGGTTCCATATTTTTAGACTTTGGAGCATTTTGAGAGAGTAAGGAGTATTGTTGTGAGTTTTCCTGCAAGAGCTTTGATTTTTTAAAAAATTTAGAGTCTTTCTTCCTGGGAGCAAGATTCCAGCCACAATCACAGTATATCTTTCACTTCCCTCTGTCCTACTTTGGTGTCTTCCTCCTATTCTGGTACTTCTGCCGAGAAGCTGGACACACTTGTGACAGGTTAGTGGATTGTTACAAGTGGGTGATCCTTCCCCCAGGACCCCTTCACTAGCTAGCCAAGCTAGCTTCCTCTCTTTCCTCCTCATGGCTCTTTCCTCCTCCTGAGACTCTTGAAATCAGACCCACATTTGCCAAGAAGGTGATTTATCCGCTGAGTAAAGAGAACAGAGTCTTCCCAAAGTCTGCCTGTCCAATAAATGCTCAACTACAACTGCTCCTGAGCAGCTATTCTGTTTATGAAGATGAGCTAGGGCTGGGCATGGTGGCTCATGCCTGTAGTCCCAGCACTTTGGGAGGCTGAGGTGGGAGATTGCTTGAGCCCAGGAGTTTGAGAACAGCCTGGGCAAGATGACGAGACCCTGTCTCTGCAAAAAATTAAAAACTTAGCCGAGCATGGTGACATGTGCCTGTAGTCCCAGCTACATGTGAGACTGAAGTGTGAAGATCCCTTGAGCCCAGGAAGTTGAGGCAGCAGTGAGATATGATTGTGCCACTGCACTCCAGCCAGGGCCACAAAATGAGACCTGTCTCTAGAAAAAAAAAAAGGAGTTAGAGTGAACATTCTGGGGGTTGGGTGGGCTCTGGGTCAAAGATGAGTCCTGGGTCGTCTGTCTCTTTCTCAGCACCCAGACAATTCCACGTGTTGTGAGCCCTCTGTAAATACTGACTACTGACAGGCTGACTAACTCCACAAAAATCAAATGGTTGATTAATGGTTGGTGGCAGCTCATTTTTCTCTGCTTTCTAGAACACAGCACTGTAGGACCTGCTGCTGAACCTGTGTGCCTTCGTTCCTTTAGTCCGACGAGCCTCCAGCCCCAGGGGCTGCTGGGCTGAGGAGCTGTGAGCAACAAGCTCCTGAGGACACGTCCTGTCCTTTGCCCTGTGAGGGTACTCACACCTGCATCTGTGTTGGTCGGTCTTGCCCCAGTCAGTCAGCTTCAGAGGCCAGCAAGCCACATCATGGGAGCATGAGAAGAAGCAAGCACCTGACCTGCTGGAGGATCGACTGGCTCCCTTGTCCAGCAGCCACCATTCCCATGGGAGGGTTAGAAAAATTCATGTGGCTGAAAACAAACAAGGCTAGGAATTTATCCTGAATTTTAACCTGGGAAGAGGTCAGAACTCCTATAGAATGTCTGTCACTCAAGAGAGAGGGTCTAGATGAAGGAGTGACCTTTGAGTAACTCCCTCCTGTTCTCAGTTTTGGACACTTGCAACCCGGGTTGCCCTGGTAGCTTCCAGCAGCCAAGGCAGTACTGCAGAGCAGTATTTTCCCCCCTATTTAGTGGAGAAAAAGACTGTGCTTTGTTCATTTCTGTTCCCCCAACCTCCAGCACACAGCCTGTTGCAGGATTGATGTGCATTAAATGTTTAAGGAACAAAAGAATGAACGAGCCTGAGGTTTTGCGCAGTGTGCTGCTAGAAGTTGCAGCAGTAGGGTAGGGAGGGAGAGCAGGGAGGAGCACGGCCAGAAGCCGTGGGAGGAGATAAAATTCTCCTTTACAAAATTTACACAATTTTACAAAATTCCTCCTGGGAGACAAACCAGCAGGGAAGTTTTCTTTTTGCAAAGAAACATGGCCAGGCAATTCCCAGGTTTCTCACAGTTTCACTCATGGCCTTATTTAATGGCTCTTTCGTCCCTCTGGGCTGCTGCTTACGATCGTGCAGGTTGTGCTTTGCACAGCTCTGGGGAGCTCCACACATAGGCCTTGAGATGGCCTGTAGGATTCGATGGCTTTCAGCAGGGGGCAGGAATGCCTTGAGGAAGGGGCTCCTTTTCCTCATTCAGGCTGAGGCAGGGCTGAGAATCTGCGCCACAGCCACTGCTGCCTTAATGGGAGCTGCCAGGGCTGCTCACAGGGACTGATCTGAGCTTAGATCCTGGGAGCAGCTGGTCAGGGTCAGGCCACATCCTCCTGGAGTTCTGTCTACTTGGTTCTTGTTTTTCACTGCCTTTCCAGCAGACCACACTGACCTCTAATCTCTTTAATCCTGGACTCTTGGTCCATTCAATACTTTTCTCCTCACTGGAGAGATGTGATTTTTCTTCTTTTTGGAGAATCTTGAAATGCAAGGATAAAATCATAGATTCAAACAAGTTTTTAAACTGCAAGCAAAAATACAGTTATCTAGAGTATACGTTTTGGCTTAAGCAGGACTGAGTTGAGATTCCAGCTGCGCAACCTTAAGCAAGTCCTGTAATCATTTATTATTGGCCGATCCATTCATCCCCTTATTTAGTTATTCCCTCAAAAATATTTATTGGGCATGTACCCCGTGCCAGGTGTTGGGTAATTCAGTCTCTCAGGAGGAGAGGGAGGCATTTGTTAAACAGATACTCACACTGATAAGTAAGTACAGTAAGTGCTAGGGAGAAAACCCACAGGGGCCAACGAGGGCATGTAATAGGAGAGGGTAAAGTCGTCAGTTGAGGCAGGTAGGGCTGAGGCTTGAGGAATGAAAAGGAATTAACTAGGCAAATAGGAGGAAGCATTCCAGATGGAGGGAGCAGCGTGGGCAAAGATCCAGGGGCTGGGTCTCCAGTGTGGCTGGACATGAAGTCATGGGCAAGAGTGGCACGCCAGGAGAAGAAGCAGGGAAGGTAGGGCGGCCATCACGCTAGGAATTATAGGCATTGTAAGAGTCTTGCACTTTAACCCAAGAGCACTGAAAGGCTTTAAACAATCAAGGGACCCCCAATCACATCCAGTTTGAATGTTTAAAGTGAGGGCCAGGGCTGACATGAGGATGCTAGACTATAACAGGGACAAGCATGGATGCAGAGAGGAAAAGACCTAATGAGTGTGACTTGCCCTGTGGTTTCATAGAATCACAGTTAATTTCAGGACTCTCCTCTCTCCTCAGGACTTGTTTACTCCGTGGCGCTGCTCTGTCCTCAGCTCTGCAATGCAGCCTGCCAAACATGTTCCCTTTCCTCCTCTGCTAAATCCTCAGTGTCCTGCTGGGATTCTACACCTCCCAGTAAGCCAATGAATTATTAAAAATAATTTTGCTTTTCAAGAGATAGTATTTGGTCCCAGTGCAGATTTTTGTGGGGTACGAGGAAGTCAGATGGGTGCCCATGGCTGAGTAACCACGAGTCCCTGGGTCCAGCTCAAGTGACAGCAGCCTGAAAATCACGTCTCTCTGTCGCAGCATGGGAGGCTGAGGCAGCCGACTCAGCTGCCCCACGTATCTTCTTCATGAGCCACAGCCTGAGTTGGGGGTCCATTGCCAGCACCACACCCCTGCTCCGGCCCTCTGGTAGCTGGTTGGGAACCTCACTCTTCACACATGCTCAGGGTCCTGCAGAAAGGCTGGCAGTATATCCGCAGGGGCCCCAGGTCAAATTTACACACTCGTTCAAGGTGGGGTGGATGCAAGTGCTGAGGGGAAACTAAGCACACACCAGGAGCTGCAGAGGGACCTGGGCCACCTCCTTGGTGGTCAGCCTAACTTCTTCCACTGGCCTCTGTCCTCACTCTAATGGCTCCTTGATTTCTTATGCTGTGGATTTTCTGTCTACCTACCAGGACGCTGGTCATGAAATTTAGAAGAGGATAAATCTCTTAGTTACCTCTAGGGATCAGCGTCAACATAAATAAAGTTACTTCCCCTGCCACAGTCTTTGATCCTTTTCTTACCTCCTGTTTAAGGTTGCTGGCAGCACAATCCAAGGTCTATTGATTATGTTTGTTGCTTCTCATAATTGAGCATTCTTAAGTATCATCCTTCTCCTACCCCTCTCCTCTCTGCTTGTCCAGGTAGAGATCAGCAGAATAATAGGAAAATAAAGAGACTTGGAGAAATGAAACAATGCTTGGGGTTATATGTTTTTCAGAAAGGTGGGTCCCCTGGAAGGGGGAGGGGAAGAGAAGGGACATTAGAAGTATCCCACTGGATGTGATGGCCAGAGGCAGAGCCCTTTGTCATGTGACATCTGAGTGAGCTCCCAGGCCACTGGTCCTTCTTGGGGCAGTGTTCACAATAGGTACCAAGGGCATCTGTGGGCACTGAGGTCTTGGTTCAGTGCCAGGATCTTCTGAGCAGACAACATTACTGCAATCACCAGCTTCCTCAGAGAGAAAAGAGAATCTGGTAAAACAAGCTAACACATAACCCTTACCATGTCATCCTAGGAGGTAACTATTCTCATTACTCCCATTTCACTGACTAGGACACTGAGGCATGGAGAAGTTCAGTAACTTGTCCCCCTCAGGCAGACTGGCTCCAGAGCCCTGTCTCTGGGTAGTGTCACAAGTACTCCTCCTCAAAACCTGCTTGTCCCAGCTGTTCCCAGCAGAAGTCCTGGTGCCCTCTTCCAAGGTGGAGTCTCAGCCCAGTTCATTTTTCAAGCTTACCTGACCAGGATTGTCCATAGCCTCAGTCTAAAAGCCTGGAAGAGTCTTATTAATATCAGTAACCATAGCAATTTTAACTGACATTTATGGGGTTCTTTGTCTGTGTCAGGCATTTTACTAAGCTCTTAACACATCCTCACCACAAATATATAAGGTAGGTATTGTTACCATCCTCGTTTTCAGATAAGGAAAATGGGGTCATGGAAGATAAATTACTTGTCTAAGGTCATGGGTCTCATGGGTGTTGAATCTTGAACCTACAGTGCTGCTCATGGCTTTCTGCTGCAAAAGTGATCACATCTGTCATGGCTAGGGAGGTCTTGGACAGTAGGGTCTGCTGAATTCAGCCATACATTTTAGAGTCAGACAGGCCTGATGTTAATTTCTGACTGTATGAGTGCATGTGTAGAACCTCAATTTCCTTTTCTGTAACCTGGGGCTAAATTCATCTTCCTCAGGCTGTGTTACTTCAAGTATCAGAAGAGATAATACTGGATTTCCTATATTTCAGGCACACATGTACTGCCTTTATAATTTTTGCTATCATTTGAGATTTTCCTCAAGGTGACTTAAAGTTTTAAAAATATTTTAAAAAGGAAACTTTAGATTACTACCATAAGTGAGAAGCCGTAATAGAAGGTGACAAAAAATTCATTATTCTTAAAGTTTAAAAATCTGCTTTTGTATACCTTTAAAAAATCTGGCATTGCAACCAGCAGTATATATACCATACAAAATATGAAAGTATTGTTCACACATTGCCTAGGTCAGGGCCCAGCATGCAGTCAGTGGTCAGCAGATGATAGCTGTCCTTCTCTCGCCCCTCTCCTCTCTCCTTGTCCTTCCTGTTTTGGTGCCCATTCTTTTTCCTGTCCCTGCCACATGGACCCAGTCTGCATGGCTGCACCTCTGGCTCTGTTTTTCCTCTGAACGTTCTAGAACTGGCACCATGCCACTCTCCTCCAGAGCGTTTGGAAGGGACTCTGACGATGTCTAACTTTTGTAACCCTCTCTCTGTGGGGAGTTAGACCTTCTAGGCAGGACCTGCTGTGAGTAGAGTGATCTTGTGCACCTTGACGAAGTGGCATGTGGACATTGAGTGGGGCATTCCTACCATCAATTATGAGAGTTCTAAGTCTTCCACATCCCACTCAACGCTTAGTATTGCCAGGTTTTAAAATTTTAGGCATTCCTAAAAAGGTTTGTAGTGGAATACCATTTTTTTAGTTGAGATATAATTCACATATCATAACACTCACCCTTTTAAGGTATAGAGCTCGGTGGTTTTTAGTATACACACAAAGTATACAACCATCATCATCACCTAATTCTAGAACACTTTCAACCCCTAGAAAGAAACTCTGTATCCAATAGCAGCCACACCGCCATTCCCCTCTACCCTAGACCCTTGCAACCACTAATCTACTTTGCATCTCTGAGGATTTGCCTATTCTAGACATTTCTTATAAATGAAACTATGCATACCTTTTGTGACTGACTCCTTTCACTGAGCATAATGTTTTCAAGATTCATCTAATTGCCTGGTGCGGTGGCTCACGCATGTAATCTCAGCACTTTGGGAGGCCAAGGCAGGCAGATCACGAGGTCAGGAGATCGAGACCATCCTGGCTAACACAGTAAAACCCCGTCTCTACTAAAAATACAAAAAAATCAGTCAGGCGTGGTGGTGGGCGCCTGTAGTCCCAGCTACTTGGGAGGCTGAGGCAGGAGAATGGTGTGAACCCGGGAGGTGAAGACTGCAGTGAGCCAAGATCGCACCACTGCACTCCAGCCTGGGCGACAGACTGAGACTCTGTCTCAAAAGAAAAAAAAAAAAAAAGATTCATCTAATTAATATGTTACAATATATACTTCATTCTTTTTTAGGACTGCATAGTATAGTCAATTCTCATTACTTGCAGCGGTTATTTTCTATAAAGTCACAACAAACACTGAATTCGTGAATAGTGAATCATTATTCGTAGGGGAAATATATACGTACGTGTGCGTGTGTGTGTGTGTGTGTGTGTGTGTATTACATAGGTTGTAATCCTAAATCCTAAAAATAACTCATTCTAATAGATTCTATTTCTTTATTTTATGAAGAGAAGACAAGGTTCAGAAGCAAGTGACTTGCCTGAGGTTGTGCTGCTAATGGGTGCCAGAATTGGGATTCAAGTCCTATCTAACTGACCCTAGAGCCAGAGCTTCTTGCACTACCCTTTGCTGCCTCCTTCTCTGCCTCTGTCCTCTGGTTGTCTCTGCATGATAGCTCAAGCAAGAGGGCTGAGTGTATCATCTTGTTTGATTTTAGCTGGGAATGTACATGTTGGGCAATTGAAATTTTCCACTGCTCTTTACATGTCTACAGATGACTGAGAAAGTGCCATGAATATTGATTTTGAGATTACAAATATATTTTCACCTGAAGGTGAGCTTGCAAAATTTGTGTATGTGGAATCCATTCATTGCAGCTTTTTTTTTTTTTTTTTTGTTATTGTACTTTAAGTTCTGGGGTACATGTGCAGAACGTGCAGTTTTGTTACATAGTTACACATGTGCCATGGTGGTTTGCTGCACCCGTCAACCCATCACCTACGTTAGGTATTTCTCCTAATACTATCTCTCCCCTTTCCCCGCACCCCCCAATAGTCCCTGGTGTGTGATGTTCCCCTCCCCGTGTCCATGTGTCCTCATTGTTCAACTCCCACTTATGAGTGAGAACATGTGGTGTTTGGATTTCTGTTCTTGTGTTAGTTTGCCAAGAATAAGGGTTTCCAGCTTTATCCATGTCCCTGCGAAGGACATGAACTCATCCTTTTTTATGGCTGCATAGTATTCCATGGTGTATATGTGCCACATTTTCTTTATCCAATCTATCATTGATGGACATTTGGGTTAGTTCCAAGTCTTTGCTATTGTGAACAGTGCTGCAATAAACATACATTTGCATGTGTCTTTATAGTAGAATGATTTATAATCCTTTGAGTATATACCCAGTAATAGGATTGCTGGGTCAAATGGTATTTCTGGTTCTAGATCCTTGAGGAATCACCACACTGTCTTCCACAGTGGTTGAACTAATTTACACTCCCACCAAGAGTGTAAAAGTGTTCCTATTTCTCCACATCCTCTCAAGCATCTGTTGTTTCCTGACTTTTAATGATCGCCATTCTAACTGGCATGAGATGGTATCTCATTGTGATTTTGATTTGTTTTTCTCTAATGACAAGTGATAATGAGCTTTTCTTTCATATATTTGTTGACCACATAAGTGTCTTCTTTTGAGAAGTGTCTGTTACTATTCTTTGCCCACTTTTTCATAGGGTTGTTTGTTTTTTTCTTGTATATTTGTTTAAGTTCCTTGTAGATTCTGGGTATTAGCCCTTTGTCAGATGAGTAGATTGCAGAAATTTTCTCCCATTCTGTAGGTTGTCTGTTCACGCTGATGATAGTTTCTTTTGCTGTGCAGAAGCTCTTTAGTTTAACTAGATCCCATTTGTCAATTTCAGCTTTTGTTGCCGTTTCTTTTGGTGTTTTAGACATGAAATCTTTGCCCATGCCTATGTCCTGAATGGTATTGCCTAGGTTTTCTTCTAGGGTTTTAATGGTTTTAGGTCTTATGTTTAAGTCCTTAATCCATCTTGAGTTAATTTTTGTATAAGGTGTAAGGAAGGGGTCCAGTTTCAGTTCTCTGCAAATGACTAGCCAGTTTTCCCAACACCATTTATTAAATAGGGAATCCTTTCCCCATTTCTTGTTTTTGTTAGGTTTGTCAAAGATCAGATGGTTGAAGATGTGTGGCGTTATTTGTGAGGACTCTGTTCTGTTCCATTGGTCTATATATCTGTTTTGGAACCAGTGCCATGCTGTTTTGGTTATTGTAGCCTTGTAGTATAGTTTGAAGTCAGGTAGTGTGATGCCTCCAGCTTTATTCAGTTTTTCTTAGGATTGTCTTGGTGATACAGGCTCTTTTTTGGTTCCATAGAAAATTTAAAGAAGTTTTTTTCTAATTCTGTGACGAAAGTCAACTGTAGCTTGATGGGGATAGCATTGAATCTATAAATTACTTTGGGCAGTATGTCCATTTTTATGATATTGATTCTTCCTATCCAGGAGCATAAAATGTTTTTCCATTTGTTTGTGTCTTCTCTTATTTTCTTGAGCAGTGACTTGTAGTTCTCCTTGAAGAGGTCCTTCACATCCATTGTAAGTGTATTCCTAGGTATTTTATTCTCTTTGTAGCAATTGTGAATGGGAGTTCACTTATGATTTGGCTCTCTGTTTGTCTATTATTGGTGTATAGGAATGCTTGTGATTTTTGCACATTGATTTTGTATCCTGAGACTTTGCTGAAGTTGCTTGTCAGCTTAAGGAGATTTTGGTCTGAGACGATGGGGTTTTCTAAATATACAATCATGTCATCTGCAAACAGAGACAATTTGACTTCCTCTCTTCCTATTTGAATACCCTTTATTTCTTTCTCTTGCCTACTTGCCCTGACCATAAATTCCAATACTATGTTGAATAGAGTGGTGGGAGAGGGCATCCTTGTCTTGTGCTTGTTTTCAAAGAGAATGCTTCCAGCTTTTGCCCATTCAGTATGATACTGGCTGTGGGTTTGTAATAAATAGCTCTTATTATTTTGAGATACTTTCCATCAATACCTAGTTTATTGAGAGTTTTTAGCATGAAGGGGTGTTGAATTTTATCAAAGGCCTTTTCTGCATCTATTGAGATAATCATGTGATTTTTGTCATTGGTTCTGTTTATGTGATGGATTACATTTGTTGATTTCCATGTGTTGTACCAGCCTTGCATACCAGGGATGAAGCTGACTTGATCGAGGTGGATAAGCTTTTTGATGTGCTGCTGGATTCGGCTTGCCAGTATTTTACTGAGGATTTTCATATTGCTCTTCATCAGGGATATTGACCTGAAATTTTCTTTTTTTGTTGTGTCTCTGCCAGGTATTTTTTATTTATTTATTTATTCATTTTATTATTTTTTAAATCAGGATGATGCTGGCCTCATAAAATGAGTTAGGGAAGAGTCCCTCATTTTCTATTGTTTGTAATAGTTTCAAAAGGAATGGTACTAGCTCCTCTGTGTACCTCTGGTAGAATTCGACTGTGAATCTGTCTGGTCCTGGGCTTTTTTTTTGGTTGTTAAGCTATTAATTACTGTCTCAATTTCAGAACTTGCTATTGTTCTATTCAGGGATTTGACTTCGTCCTGGTTTGGTCTTGGGAGTGTGTGTGTGTCCAGGAATTTATGTATTTCTTTTAGATTTTCTAGTTTATTTGCATAAAGGTCTTTATAGTATTCTCTGATGGTAGTTTGTATTAGTGTGGGATCAGTGGTGCTATCCCCTTTATTATTTTTTACTGTGTCTATTTGATTCTTCTCTCTTTTCTTCTTTATTAATCTGGCTGGTGGTCTATCTATTATGTTAATCTTTTCAAAAAGCCAGCTCCTGGATTAATTGATTTTTTGAAAGGTTTTATGTGGCTCTATCTCCTTCAGTTTTGTTCTGATTTTAGTTATTTCCTGTCTTCTGCTAGTTTTCGAATTTGTTTGCTCTTGCTTCTCTAGTTCTTTTAATTGTGATGTTAGTGTCAATTTTTTATCTTTTCTGCTTTCTTCAGTGGGCATTTAGTGCTATAAATTTCCCTCTACACACTGCTTTGGCTGTGTCCCAGTGATTCTGGTATGTTGTGTCTTTGTTCTCATTGGTTCAAAGAACTTGTTTATTTCTGCTTTAATTTTGTTGTTTACCCAGTAGTCATTCAGGAGCGGGTTGGTCAGTTTCCATGTAGTTGTGTGGTTTTAAGTGAGTTTCCTGATCCTGAGTTCTAATTTGATTGCAGTGTGGTCTGAGAGACTGTTATGCTTTCCGTTCCTTTGCATTTGCTGAGGAGTGATTTCCTTCCAATTATGTGGTCAATTTTAGAATAAGTGCAATGTGATTCTGAGAAGAAAGTACATTCTGTTGATTTGGGGTGGAGAGTTCTGTAGATCTCTTAGGTCTGCTTTGTCCAGAGCTACGTTCAAATCCTGAATATCCTTGTTAATTTTCTGTCTCATTGATCTGTCTGATATTGACAGTGGGGTGTTAAAGTCTCCCACTATAATTGTGTGGGAGTCTAAGTGTCTTTGTAGGTCTCTAAGAACTTGCTTTATGAATCTGGGTGCTCCTGTAATGGGTGCATACATATTTAGGATAGTTAGCTCTTCTTGTTGCATTGATACCTTTACAATTATATAATGTCCCTTTTGTCTTTTTCGATCTTTGTTTGTTTAAAGTCTGTTTTATTAGAGAATAGGATTGTAATCCCTGCTTTTTTTTTTGCTTTCCATTTGCTTCATAAATATTCCTCCATCACTTTCTTTTGAGCCTATGTGTGTCTTTTCACATGAGATGGGTCTCCTGGATATAGCACACTGATGAGTCTTGACTGTTTATCCAATTTGCCAGTCTGAGGCATTTAGCCTGTTTACATTTAAGGTCAGTATTGTTATGTGTGAATCTGATCCTGTCATTATGATGCTAGCTGGTTATTTTGCCCATTAGTTGATGCAGTTTCTTCATTGGGTTGATGGTCTTTATAATTCGGTATGTTTTTGCAGAGGCTGATCTTGGTTTTTTCTTTCCATATTTAGTGCTTCCTTCAGGAGTTCTTGTAAGTTAGGCCTGGTGGTGGTAAAATCTCTCAGCATTTGCTTGTCTGTAAAGGATTTTATTTTTCCTTTGCTTATGAAACTTAGTTGGCTGGATATGAAATTCTGTGTTGAAAATTCTTTTCTTTAAGAATGTTGAATATTAGCCCCCACTCTCTTCTGGTTCATAGGGTTTCTGCAGAGAGATCCACTATCAGTGTAATGAGCTTCCCTTTTTGGGTAGCCCGACCTTTCTCTCTGGTTGCCCTTAACATTTTTTCCTTCATTTCAACCTTGGTGAATCTGATGATCATGTGCCTTGGGGTTGCTGTTCTCAAGGAGTAACTCTGTGGTGTTCTCTGTATTTCCTGGATTTGGATGCTGGCTTGTCTTAGTAGGTTGGGGAAATTCTCCTGGATAATATCCTGAAGAGTGTTTTCCAACTTGGTTCCATTCTCCCCATCACTTTCAGGTACACCAATCAAATGTAGATTTGGTCTTTTCATACAGTCCCATATTTCTTGGAAATTTTGTTCATTCCTTTTCATTCTTTTTTTCTCTAATCTTGTCTTAATGCTTTATTTCATTAAGTTGATCTTCAATCTCTGATATCCTTTCTTCTGCTTAATTGATTCACTGTTGATAATTGTGTATACTTCACGAAGTTCTTGTGCTGTGTTTTTCAGCTCCATCAGGTCATTTATGCTCTTCTCTAAACTAGTGTTTCTAGTTAGCAATTCCTCTAACCTTTTTTCAAGGTTCTTAGCTTCCTTGCATTGGGTTAGAATGGAGGAGTTTGTTATTACCCATCTTCTGAAGCCTACTTTTGTCCATTAGTCAAACTCATTCTCTATCCAGTTTTGTTTTCTTGCTGGTGAGAAGTTATGATCCTTTGAAGGAGGCATTCTGGTTTTTGGAATTTTCAGCCTTTTTGTGCTGTTTTTTTCTCATCTTCGTGGATTTATCTACCTTTGGTCTTTGATGCTTGTGACCTTCAGATGGGGTTTTTGTATGGACATCCTTTTTGTTGATGTTGATCCTATTCCTTCCTGTTTGTTAGTTTTCCTTCTAACAGCCAGGCCCCGCTGCTGCAGGTCTGCTGGAGTTTGCTGGAGGTCCATTCCAGACACTGTTTGCCTGGGTATCACCAGCAGAGGCTGCAAAACAGCAAAGATTGCTGCCTGTTCCTTCCTGTTCCTTCCTTTAGAAACTTCATTCCAGGCACATTCATATCTGGGAACCCACCAGATAACAGCCATAGCTCTCCTGTATGAGGTGTCTGTTGACCCCTGCTGGGAGGTGTTTCCCAATCAGGAGGCATGGGGATCAGGGACACACTTGAGGAGGCAGTCTGTCCCTTAGCAGAGCATGAGTGCTCTGCTAGGAGATCCACTGCTCTCTTTAGAGCTGGCAGGCAGAAATGTCTAAGTCTGCTGAAGCTGCGTCCACAGCCGCCCCTTCCTCCAGGTGCTCTGTCCCAGGGAGATGGGAGTTTTATCTATAGGCCCCTGTGTGGGGCTGCTGCCTTTCTTTCAGAGATGCCCTGCCCAGAGAGGAGAAATCTAGAGAGGCAGTTTGGCTATAGCAGCTTTGTTGAGCTGTGGTGGGCTCCACCCAGTCTGAACTTCCCTGAGGCTTTGTTTACACTGTGAGGGGAAAACTGCCTACTCAAGCCTCAGTAATGGGAGATGCCCCTCCCCACACCAAGCTGGAGTGTACCCCGTCGACTCCAGGCTATTGTGGCGGCAGCGAGAATTTCAAGCCAGTGGATCTTAGTTTTCTGGACTCCATGGGGCTTGGATCCACTGAGCTAAACCACCTGGCTCCCTGGCTTCAGTCTCCTTTTCCAGGGGATTGAATGGTTCTGTCTCACTGGTGTTTCAGGCACCACTGGGGTATGAAAAAAAAACTCCAGCTAGCTCAGTGTCTGCCCAAACAGTCACCCAGTTTTGTACGTGAAATCCAGGGCCCTGGTGGTGTAGGCACCCAAGGGAATCTCCTGGTCTATGGGTTGCGAAGACCATGGGAAAAGTGTAGTATCTGGGCTGTAATGCCCCATTCCTTACAGCACAGTCCCTCATGGCTTCCCTCAGCTAGGGGAGGGAGTTCCCTGACCCCTTGCGCTTCCTGGGTGAGGTGATGCCTCACCCTGCTTTGGCTCTCCCTATGTGGGCTGTACCCACTGTCTAACCAGTCCCAATGAGATGAGCCAGGTACCTCAGTTGGAAATGCAGAAGTCACCCTACTTCTGGGTTGATCTCTCTGGGAGCTGCAGACCGGAGGTGTTACTATTTGCCTATCTTGCCAGCCACCCCAAATCCAAGAACAATTTTAAGAAACAGTCTACCTAGGCCAGGTGCAGTGGCTCATGCCTGTAATCCCAGGGCTTTGGTAGGCCGAGGTGGGTGGATCACGAGGTCAGGAGTTCAAGACCAGCCTTGCCAAGATGGTGAAACCCCATCTCTACTAAAACTACAAATTAGCCTGACTTGGTGGCAGGCACCTGTAATCCCAGCTATTTGGGAGGCTGAGGGAGGAGAATTGCTTTAACCTGGGTGACAGTGAGCTGAGATTGTGCCACTACACTCCGGTCTGGGCAACAGAGTGAGACCCTGTCTTAAAACAAAAACAAAAACAAAAAAGAAAAGAAAAGAAAAGAAAAGAAAAAAAAAGTCTACCCAAATGACAATGAGCCAGAAAAGTAATTCTGGTAATATGACAAAACAGAGTCCTATGACATCCCCAACAATCACCCTAGCTCCCCAGAAATGGCTCCAAACCAAGAAGAAATCTGAATTGCCACAGAAAAATTTCAGAAGGTTGATTATTAAGCTACTCAAGGAGATATCAGAGAAAGGTAGAAACCAACTTAAAGAAATTTTAAAAAATACAGGATGTGGACTTAAAATTCTCCAGAGAAATTGATATCATACATAAAATACAATCACAGCTTCTGGAAATGAAAGACACACTTAGAGAAATACAAAATGCAGTAGAAAGTTTCAGCAGAGACTAGAACAAGTAGAAGAAAGAACTTCAGAGCCTGAAGACAAGGCCTTCAAATTAACCCAATCAGACAAAGAGAAAAAAAAGGAATAAAAAAATATTGAACAAAGCTTCCAAGAAATTTGGGATTATGTTAAGTGGCCAAACATAAGAATGATTGGTGTTCCTGAGGAATAAAACAAATCTAAAAGTCTGTAAAACGTATTTGAGGGAATAATTGGGGAGAATTTCCCTGGCCTTGCTGGAGAGCTAGATGTTAAAATACAAGAAGCTCAAAGAACTGTTGGGAAATTCATTGCAAGAAGATCATCACCTAGGCATATAGTCATCAGGATATGTAAAGTCAAGACAAAGGAAAGAATCTTAAGACCTGTGAAACAAAAGCATCAAACAACCTATAAAGGAAAACCTATCAGATTAACAGCTGATTTCTCAGCAGAAACCTTTTAAGTCAGAAGGGATTGGAGTCCTATTTTTAGCCTCCTTAAACAAAATACTTGTTAGCCTAGAATTTTATATTCAGCAAAACTAAGTTTCATAAATGAAGGAGAAATAAAAGCTTTTTTCAGACAAACAAATGCTGAGAGAGTTCACTAGAGAACTAGCACTACGAGAAATGCTAAAAGAAGTTCCAAATCTCAACAAACAAAACCTCAGAATACACCAAAATAGAACCTTCTTAAAGCACAAATCTCACAGAGCCTATAAAACAATAACACAATGAAAAAAACACGCTATTTAGGCAACAACTAGCATGATGAGTAGAACAGTGCCTCACATCTCAATATTGACAATGCAAATGGCTTAAATGCTTCATTTAAAAGATACAGAATGGCAGAATGGATAAAAATTCACCAACCAAGTATCTGCTGTCTTCAATAGTCTCACCTAATGCATATGAACTCACATAAACTTAAGATAAAGGGGTGGAAAAAGATATTCCATGCAAACAGACACCAAAAGTGAGCAGGATTAGCTATTCTTATGTCAGACAAAACAGACTTTAAAGCAACCACAGTAAATAAAGACAAAGAGGAACATTATATAATGACGAAAGAATTAGTCCAACAGGAAAATGTTACAATCCTAGATATATATGAACCTGACACTGGAGCTGCTACATTCATAAAACAATGACTACTAAACCTAAGAAATGAGATGGATGGTAACACAATAATAGTGAGGGATTTCAATACCCCATTGACAGCAGTAGACAGATCATCAAGACAGAAAGTCAACAAAGAAACAATGGATTTAAACTATTCCCTGGAAAAAATGGACTTAACAGATGTTTACAGAACACCTGTAACTTCAGAATATACATTCTTTTCATCAGCACATAGAACATTCTCCAAGATAGACCATATGATAAGCCACAAAACAAGTCTCAAAAAATTTAAGAAAATTGAAATCATATCAACTATTCTCTCAGACCACAGTGGAATAAAACTAGAAATTAACTCCAAAAGGAACTTTTAAAACTGTACAAATACATGGAAATTAAATAATTTGCTCTTGAATGATATTTGGGTCAACAGTGAAATCAACATGGAAATTAAAACATTCTTTGAACCGAATGATAATAGTGTCACAACTTATCAAAACCTCTGGGATACAGCAAAAGTGGTTCTAAGAGGAAAGTTTATAGCATTAAATGCCTACATCAAAAAGTCTGACACAGCACAAATAGACAATCTAAGGTCACACCTCAAGGAACTAGAGAAACAAGAATAAATCAAACCCAAACTCAGCAGAAGAAAAGAAATAACAAAGATTAGAACAGAACTAAATAAAATTGAAACAAAAAATACAATACAAAAGATAAATAAAACAAAAAGCAGGTTATTTGGAAAGAAGAACAAAATCGATAGACCGTTAGTGAGATTAACCAAGGAAAGAAGAGAGACGATCCAAATAAGCTCAATTAGAAATGAAACAGGGGATATTACAGCTGATACCACAGAAATACAAAAGATTATTCAAGGCTACTATGAATAACTTTATACACATAAACTAAAAAATCTAGAAGAGATGGATAAATTCCTGGAAATATACAATCCTTCTATGTTAAATCAGGAAGAAATAGAAACCCTGGATAGACCAATAACAAGTAGCAAGATTGAAACAGTAATAAAGAAATTGCCAACACAAAAAGTCCAGGACCAGATGGATTCACAGCTGAATTTTATTAGACATTCAAAGAAGAATTTGTGCCAATCCTGCTGAAACTATTTCAAACGATAAAGAAAGAAGGAATCCTCCTTAAATCATCTCAAATCATTCCATAAAGCCAGTATGCCCTATTGCCAAAATCAGGGAAGGATGTAACTAAAAAAGAAAACTATAGACCAATACCTCTGATGAATATAGATGCAAAAATTCTCAACAAAACACTAGCTAACCAAATCCAACAGCATATCAAAAAGATAATACCTCATGATCAAGTGGGTTTTATGGTTTTATATCAGGGATTCAGGGATGGTTTAACATATGTGAGTCAATAAATGTGAAATACCACATAAGCAGAGTGAAAACCAAAAATCATATGATCATCTCAATAGAAGCAGAAAAAGCATTTGATAAAATCTAACATCCCTTTACGATAAAAAAAAAACCCTCAGCAAAATTGGTGTAGATGGGACATATATCAAGATAATAAAAGCCATCTATGACAAATCCACAGCCAACATTACACTGAATGACGAAATGTTGAAGGCATTCCCCTGAGAACTGGAACAAGTCAAGGATGCCCACTTTTGCCACTTCAATGTAAGATAGTACTAGAAGTCCTAACCAGAGTTATCAGACAAGAGAAAGAAAGAAAGGGCATCCAAATTGGTAAAAAGGAAGTCAAACTGTTGCTGTTCACTGATGATATGATTGTTTACCTAGAAGACCCCAAAAACTCATCCAAAAAGCTCCTATATCTGATAAGTGAATTCAGTTAAGTTTCAGGGCACTAAATCAATGTACACAAATCAGTAGCACTGCTATACACCAACAATGACCAACCTGAGAATCATATCAGGAACTCATTCTCTTTTACAATAGTTCCCAAAAAACAAACAAACAAACAAACAAACAAACAAACAAGCAAAACCAAACCAAACCAAAATAAAACAAAACAAAAAAACAAAAAAACACCACCAGCACCAACAAAACACTTAAGAATATACCTAAGCAAGGAAGTGAAAGATCTCTACAAGGAAAACTACAAAACACTGCTGAAACAAATCATAAATAATACAAACAAATGGAAACACGTCCCATGCTTACAGATAGGTAGAATCAATATCATGAAAATAACCATACTGTCAAAAGCAATCCATAGATTCAATGCAATTCTGAACAAAATACCAACATCATTCTTCACAGAACTAGAAAAAAACAGCTCTAAAATTCATATGGAACCAAAAAGGAGCCCACATAGCCAAAGCAAGACCAAGCAAAAAACAAAAACAAAACAAAACAAAAACCAAATCCAGACACATCACTTTACCCAACTTCAAACTATACTACAAGGCTATAGTTAGCAAAACAGCCTGATACTGGTATAAAAATAGGCATATAGACAAATGGGATAGAATAGAGAACCCAGAAATAAAGCCAAACTTGGCCAACGCAGTGGCTCATGCCTGTAATCCCAGCACTGTGAAAGGGCAAGGCAGGTGGATCACTTGAGGCCAGGAGTTGGAGACCAGCCTGGCCAACATGGTGAAACCCTATCTCTACTAAAAATACAAAAAAATTAGCCAGGTGTAGTGGCACATGCCTGTAATCCCAGCTACTTGGGAGGCTGAGGCAGGAGAATAACTTGAACCCGAGAGGCAGAGGTTGCAGTGAGTGGAGATTGTGCTACTGCACTCCAACCTGGGTAACAGAGTGTGACTTGGTCTCAAAAAAAATAAATAAAAAATAAAAAGAAATAAAGCCAAATACTTACAGCCAACTGATCTTCGACAAAGCAAACAAAAACATAAACTGGGGAAAGGACACCCAATCAACCAATGGTGCTGGGATAATTGGCCAGCCACATGTAGAAGAATGAAACTGGATCCCCATCTCTCACCTTGTGTAAAAATCAACTCAAGATGGATCAAAAGCATACATCTAAGACCTGAAACCATAACAATTCTAGAAGATAACATCGGAAAAACTCTTTTAGACATTGACTGAGGCAAAGATTTCAAGACCAAGAAAGCAAAAGCAAATGCAACAAAAACAAAAATAAATAGATGGAACCTAATTAAACTAAAAAGCTTCTGTACAGAAAGAGAAATGAGCATAAGAGTAAACAGACAACCTACAGAGTGGGTGAAATTATTTGCAAACTGTGCATCTGACAAAGGACTAATATCCAAGGCACTTAAACAAATCATCAAGAAAAAAAACCAAATAATCTCTTTAAAAAGTGGGGAAAGGACATGAATAGACAATTCTCAAGAGAAAATATACAAATGGTAAACAGACATATTAAAAAAGACTCAACATCACTTATCATCAGGTAAATGCAGATGAAAATCACAATGTGATTCCACCTCACTCCTGCAAGAATGGTCATAATAAAAAAATAAAAAAAGAATAGATGTTGGCATGGATGTGGTGAAAAGGGAACACTTTTACACTGTTGATGGGAATGTAAACTAGTACAATCACTATGGAAAACAGTGTGAAGATTCCTTAAAGAACTAAAAGTAGAACTACCATTTGATCCAGCAATCCCACTACTGAGTATTTGCCCAGAGGAAAAGAAGTCATTACATGAAAAGGACACTTGCACATGCGTGTTTATAGCAGCACAACCCGCAACTGCAAAAATATAGAACCAGCCTAAATGCCCATCAACCAATGAGTGGATAAAGAAAATGTGGTATGGAATACTACTCAGCCATAAAATGAAACAAAATAATGGCATTTGCGACAACCTGGATGGAGTTGGAGAGCATTATTCTAAGTGAAGTAACTCAGAAATGGAAAACCAAACATTGTGTGTTCTCACTTATAAGTGGGAGTTAAGCTATGAGGACACAAAGGCATAAAAATGATATAATGGACTCTGGGGACTCGAGGGGAAAGGTGGGGGGTGGGTGAAGGATAGAAGACTACACATTGGGTGCAGTGTTCATTGCTTGGGTGAAGGCTGCAGAACTTATGTAATCCAAAACCACCTATTCCCCAAAAACTATTGAAATTAAGTTAAATTGAAAAAAGAGTGTTCACGTTTACCTCATACAGGGTAGTTATAACAGCTGCTTTAATGTCTTTACCTGAGGGTCCCAACATCTGGGTTGTCTCTGGATCGGCATCTATCGAATGTCTTTCTCTTCAAGATTTGTTCACACTTTTCTTGCTCTTTTTGTTTTGAGTAATGCCGGTGCAGCTTTCAAAGCCTTAACTATGCCATTTGGTCTGCCTCTTGCATGAGTCACTCAGGGACTTGGGTGGTGATTTACATCATAGTTTAGTTCTTAAAGACAAAAAGCCTTTACTATGCATCTTTAAGAGAGTTTCAACTACATGCTTCTTGAGGATGAACCTGGGTCTGTGCTGGTCCATACATAGAACTAGCGGATCCCCTTCTCCAGCTCTCTTTTTGTCTGGCTTCTAGACATCTCTTTTCCCAGTTCCTCTGACTGGAAAGATGAGACTCTCTTAGAGTTTTAGTCTTCTAGTCCTTTTGTGTAGTTTTGCATGACTGGGCTTTGAGGTAATATGGAGACGAAAAAAGAGAAAGAAAATAGTAAAGAGGATTTCAGCCACACTTTGCACAACAGGTACCTGGTTTTCTGATTTCGCTGTTCAGAGAGACAGATTTCCTCTATGGATTTTTGTGCCAGTGCCAAGGCCACCATTGTCACTGTAGCAGGTCTCTGCAGGGTTGGAAGAGAAAGAGTTCAACAGATGGAGATTCCCCTCACATTCTGCACCTCTCACAGGTTCTTTTTCTTTGTGTTCTGATCAGAAAAATGAGTTTTTCTCAGAGTTTTTGCTGTTTGCACCTGTACCACAGTTCCTGGATTTAGCTTACCTTTAGGTAAAAACCAGGAGATAAAGAAGGAAAAAACCATCAAACTAGGAAACTCACCACCATACTGGTCATTCTTTAAGTTTTGACTTCTTTCCCCAATGTGCCTGTTCTTGTTTACTTGTCAGAGTCCTCACGTAGTAGCATTTGTTTTATCTCCAATTTTTAGAGTGACAGACTGTAGTGAATTTATTCCACAATGGCCATCAGTGAGTGTTTGACTAACAGATGCAATCAGTCCTAAGAAGATTTTAACATCACCAGTGTTGAATAAAAACGAAACAGAAGACACTGTCACAAATCACAAAAACATTCACAGAAAGTAAGACCATAATAGGTTGAAATGATTTGAAAGTCATAAAGGAGTGTAAATTGTATGACATGTGTATATACTTGAAATATGTATAAAAGGCTTCTTTTTTGTTTTTTTGTTTTTTTGTTTTTTTAGACAGAGTATTGATCTGTTGCCCAGGCTGTAGTGCAGTGGCACGATCTTGGCTCACTGCAAGCTCTGCCTCCCAGGTTCACACCATTCTCCTGCCTCAGCCTCCCGAGTAGCTGGGACAACAGGTGCCCGCCACCATGCCCAGCTAATTTTTTGTATTTTTAGTAGAGACGGGGTTTCACCATATTAGCCAGGACGGTCTTAATCTCCTGACCTTGTGATCTGCCCACCTCAGCCTCCCAAAGTGCTGGGATTACAGTTGTGAGCCACCAAGCCCGGCCTTAAAAGGCTTCTAAAACTGCAAATATTTTGGCCGAGTAATTCTATTTCTAGGAGTTTAAATGTCACAAGTACACACAGGTATATTACTTATAAGCATGCATTTATAAGGATGTAAAACAATTTGAAACAGTGTAAATGTGAAATAGGGAAATGCTTAAACAAATTATGGGATAACTATAAAATAGAAGGTTATGTAGTAACTAAGAATTTTGATGTAGCCATGTAGGTATTGATATGGGAAATGTTCTGCTAAAAACACAGGCTTTAAAGCAGTGTTAAAATGATATTGTTTAAAAAAGAATAAATATGTGCTTTATGTATATGCATGGGTCTCTATAGACATAAAATATGTGAAAAATGTAACTGAAAATCTCAGTGAATGGGCTTTAAGAGTTAAGACTTTTTTCTGTCCTATTCTTGTATTTTCCAGTTTTCTGTGCGCATTATAAATGAAGTGTTGTAGCAGAGTGTGTTGCTGCTTACCGGATATCTACATACTTCTCTACAGTTTCCAGCCTCCCTTGTATGTTTGGGGTCATGTGATTGATTCCGGCCAGTGCAATATTGTTGAAAACGATTTAAGCAGCTCCTTAAACATATACATGTGGACCTCCTGCACTTGCTTTTCTTCATGCAGTGACCTTAAGGGTCCAAATTGCCTGAATATTTAACTACACGGTAGAGGAAAGGCACACACCCTGTATCAGACCGTGCCATGTGCAAGAAATAAGCCTTTGTTTTTCAAAGTTGTTATGTTAACGAGTGTTAACTGTCCTGACTGACATGAGAATGCCACGAGGAATGTGATAATGCAATGAGGAATTACTAGATACGTACAATACAATAATGCAATGATGAATTATTAGAGTGCATACAAGACGAGCTTAGAAAAATAGTGAGACTTAAGTAAAACTCATTTGTCTTGGATGTCAACGGGTCAGAAACATTTTGGGAAGTTTTAAAGATTAGGATAAATCAGTATCTTTTTAATTTAGAACATGCCAATTTGTTAATTTATAGGGATAAATGGAGGAGTCAAATGTATTGTTTAAGGCTGGTTGGCAAATTCTAAACATTTAAGAAAGCCACAAAGGAAGCCAAATTACTAGCAAAAGGCTCATTGGGGCAAAGCAATTTGTCTGACTGTGATGGTGAGTTGCCATTGTGGGTGTGGTGGTTGTGCCCGCAGCCTCAGTTTTGAGGCCCAGGTCTGCCATATATTAGCTGGAAACATCTGGGCAACATAGTTCACTTATTTGAACCCCAGTTTTCTTACCTGGTAAAGAGCAATGATAATAGCAGCTGCCTCTTAATCATTCTTTTGTATTGCAGTGGGAATTCATTTCTGCTTAGGCAGCGGCTTCTTTTTTTGCTTAGCTCAAGTCAGAAATAGTAGCTTTCAGGGTTCTGGACTCTGGGCTCTGGCCTCTTTGGTAATTCACAAATCCATTGTCCGTTTGCGGATGCATGGCTTTCAGCAAACAACCACCTAACAGGGTAGTATGTCATGTGTCAACCTAAATAACAGACAGAGAGAGGCTCTCTAAAAGAAAATGGTATTTATTTGAGAATAGGGCTTTGCAATGGGAATATGCATGCTGTAGTAAACTACGTACATATTCTTGGATGCAAAGGAAGACCAAGGTTTTTAAAGGAAAAATAAGGATGATTACATAATTCTTTTGAGATACTTGTCTTTATCAATAACAAGAGTGACACCAGCCCAAGGTTGGGCAGGCTGATGCTGGGCAGATGTCCTTACAGGAGTATTTTTGTGTGTGTGTAAGGTTGTGCAGCCTTTGTGCAAGATTGTGGTTTTTGCAGCCTTTTGTGATTATCAGGCATTTATGTGGGAGAACCTGTCTCCTCGTGGCCTTCCCTGGCTCTGTCAGTTGTCTTTTTTCTTTCTTCTTTTCTCTCCCTTCCTTCCTTCCTTCCTTCCTTCCTTCCTTCTTTCCTTCCTTCCTTCCTTCCTTCCTTCCTTCCTTCCTTCCTTCCTTCCTTCCTTCCTTCCTTCCTTCCTTCCTTCCTTCCTTTATTTCTTTCTTCCTCTTTCTTTCCTTTCTTTCTTTTTCTTTCTTTCTTTCTTTCTTTCTTTCTTTCTTTCTTTCTTTCTTTCTTTCTTTCTTTCTTTCTTTCTTTCTTTCTTTCTTTCTTTCTTTCTCTTTTCTTTCTTTCTTTCTCTTCCTCTCTCTCTTTCTTTCTTTCTTTCTCTCTCTTTCTTTCTCTCTCTCACTCTCACTCTCTCTCGCTCTCCCTCTCTTCCCACCTCTTTTCTTTTTTCTTTTCTTCTTTCTCACAGGGACTTCATTTTGATTCTGACAACTTTCATACCTGAAGGCCTCACAAAGCACAATTTTGAGGAGTTAATAATAAATATGAGATGGGAAGATAGGCAGCCCTGAATAGAGGAGAGGGATGAGCGAAATGTAAACAGTGAGGGTGGGAAAGGGGTAAATGCTCTTTTTTGTTAGGAAACAAGAACTATGTAAAACCATATTCATCAGGTGAGGGAGTGCTTGATAGGGCTATTCAGGAGGAAAAGCTATTGTTTTCAGTGCAGGAGAAGTTATCGTTAACACATTTGTATGTGAAAGGTCACTTATAAGAGGATTTGTTTGTTGTTAAAGATATCAGGGAATATTTGTGTTTGTTTTCTTGGTGAAAATAAAATGAATTGGGTAAGTAGAGATAGAAGACCCTGTTTTGGTCAGCCAGGTACTTGGCAATACTGGAATGACTTAGGAAAATCAGAAAGGGAGGCTGAACAGTATTGACATTCCTGCAATCATAAGAATGTGACAGAAATTGCTGTGGAGCTCGTGTGGAGGACAGTAACTGGGTCCATTTGGGGAGGAGGTTGAGTTGTGAATAAAAGAGAATGCACTGAGGCCATGGGCTGGAGTCATGGAGGTGCGCTAGCTGCCTGTCATCTCTGCCACTGGTGTGGTCCAGAAGAGCAGAAACAAAGCAGGTGTTAATGAAACTGTTCAGTGTCCAGCCCTGCCAATTCACTCCCAGCAGGGAAGGAAGTCCGAGAAAGAAGAAAGCACAGAGTTGATACAGAGTGACCTCCTGAGAGGAGGGACCACTGGGGATATTTTCTTCATTAAACTTGGCACTTTCTCAAGATTTAGAATTAGAATCAGCACTGGCAGTTAACTGAATCAAATAGTATTACAGAAGAAGTTCAGCTGGGCCCATCCATGATCCGTGCAGAACTCAGGGCTGGGGAAGTCCATCCCTGGGTTGTGTGGAGGCAGTGAGAAGTCGCAGACTGGTGAAGAGTCCTGTTACATCATGACACTCTGCAGTAACCGAGAGCAGAAAACTCACTGGAATGTGCGTTGTACTCTGCTAAGGTGTACACCATGCAGTGAATCTATTAACTATAGGAGAGAAAGAAAGGAAATACACAAAATCACAGATATCACAACAAATGATATAAAGTTTCTCTCCTTTTGGAAAGAGCAGACATTTGTGCATGGGAGAAATGTACTTAATAGAAAATAGACCAGGGAATAGCAAGAAGTTAGAAATCACATTAAAAATAGGATAAGAATCCCACTACTCTTTGCTGAGCCTTCAGTAAACAGCAGCTGTATAGACAACAGGTGGATAACTTGAAAGAGAAACTTAGTTGTGTCCCATGGTGTCTTTAATCTTGCCAATTCTGTGCAAAAACCACTGGGGGCTGCACCAGGAACTGAGGGCATAGAAACTCTCCCTTCAAGGGAAAAAGCAATACGGTAATGCAGCCCAGATTTCTTCAGCAAAACTCTCCAATTATTTTGGTGGTTTCCTGATATTTCTAGGGAATGGGGCTCACATAGTGTTTTATGGGGAACAAAGAGATTAGAAGCATTGGTATAAGAATGAGAGGCTGGAGTTCTGGCTTTAAAAAATCTAGATTCAAGCCTAGTCTGTGCTTTTACTAAGTATGTGGCCTTGAACCAATCCTAAAGCTTTTAAATCTCAGTTTCTGAATTTTAAAAATAGAGACAACACTAACTACCCCAACTAGCTCACTGGCAGTTGGAAAGATCAAATTAGAAAAGATATGTGAAATTGCTTGGTAAATGACAAAACCCTACCTACACTTTCATTTTGAGAGCAATCACCAGGGTGGATCTGGACATCATATTATGAAAGACAAAGATCTTTTAGGCAGTATAAGTTGTGGCTTCCAAGAATACTGTTACAGTTAGGTTTTAAGTATATTTCCCATTAAAACTCTCCCTCCATAGCATATTGGGCTTTGGGCAACAGTTGTATTAGCTGGTATTGATAAACTTGTATTGAAATTCCGAAAATGCTATGTCACTGAAACAAAAGACAAAAACTCCACAGAATCCTGTCTTCATTCCATATTTGGCTTGGGGAAGATGCTCACAATTATTATAAAGTATTTAAAACTCAAAAAAAGTCATCTGAAGTTATCTCACCTACAGTTAGTTTGGGCAATAGAGAAAGCAAGAATGTCATGGAAGAGATTTTCGAACTGGAGATACTGGATGGGTTACAAAATGAATTCAGCCTAGAATCAGGGCCTAGGTATAAGAGTCAACTTATTTTAGGAAATTCACCTGTGTGTTTAATGGGTTTATTCACCTGGTACTACAACAGAGTTATTTCTCCCTTGCAATAAGTTGCCACTCTGTATTTTAAGGGACTCAACATTAAACTGGAACATTCTCTGTAAGAACATGAAAGCTTTGTGGCAAGGAAAATTTCGACAATGAGATGCTGACATTATTCACTCTTGAGGCAGAATATTTCAGTCAGTAGCATCTCTCTAACCAGGATTGCAAAATGTGCAATTTTAAGTTGAGAAAAAGAATGGCACAGATACCTTACTAAATCTCAAAGTAATGGGACAAAGGAAAAGACTTTGCAGCCCACAGATGCTTTGCCACTCCTAGGTGAAGTCATCACCAGGTGAGATGCAGACCTGGCAGCTGCCTTGCGGCTGCCGGCCACAAACTACTTTAGACAGTACTGGAAACTCATTCACCCATTCTTTCATTCTACAGGTTATTTGTTAAGTACCTGTATACCAGGCATTTTGCTAGTCTCTATAGGGAATAAAAATTTCATGAGTTCCAACTCCTGCTCTCAAAATGTTTATAGGTCATGTATTCTCACTTTTGGTTACTTTTTAATGGTCATAAGCTTTTTTTTTTTTTTTTAAATTGAGCTGAAATTGGCCCAACATAAAATTAATCACTTTGAAGTGAACAATTCAGTGGCATTTAGTACATACATGATATTGAACAACTACTACTTCTACTTAGTTCCAAAATATTTTTATTATCCCAAAATAAAACCCCATGCCCCTTAAACATTTACTCTGCATCCTTTCCTTCCCTCAGCCCTAAACAACCTCTAATCTATTTTCTGCCTCTATGTATTTACCTATTCTCAAAATTTCATATAAATGGAATCATACACTATGTGACTTTTGCATGTGGCTTCTTTGACTTAGGATAATGTTTTCAAGGTTCATCCGTATTGTTATAGCATGTATCAGTACTTTATTCCTTTTTATTGTTGAATAATATCCTATTATATTTATATGCCATAATTTAGCCATTTATCCATTGATGGACATTTGGATTTTTCCATCTTTGGCTATTGTGAATAATACTATGAATATTTGTGTATAGGTATTTGAGTTCCTGTTTTCAATTCTTTTGTGTATATATCTAAGAGTAAAACTGTGAGTCATGTGATAATTCTATGTGTAACTTTTTCAGGAACCAACTATTTTCCACAGAGATTGCACAATTATACATCCCCACCAGTAATGTACAAGGGTTCCAAGTTCTCCACATTCTTGCCAACACTTGTTTTTCTTGTTATTTTCCACATTTTGGATTACTGTCATCCTAATGAGTATGAGTGGATTTGTTTTCCATAATGACTAATGATGTTGCGCATCTTTTCATGTGATGCTAAGTATTTTTACAAGGCAACTAAAATACCTAGGAGTGATGATGTCAGGTCATCTGAAAGTATTACTGCCTTTGAACCTGGGAGGGAGTGGGCCTGAGATCATGGAACATACAACTAGCACATTTTGATAGGGGGATAAGAAGGAGGAGGAGGAGGAGGAGAAGAGGAGTGGCCGGGGAGAACAGATGCAAGGGAAATCCTGGGAGCACTGCTTGTGATAGAAGAAGGGGAAGAGTTGGATGAGACACCTGAGCAACCAGGTGGGCTGTGCGTACCGGCAAAATGGAATGATGGCAAAATTAGGCTGTCTCCTTATCTCACAGTATCTCAAAGAGTGACTACTCCACTGCTGAATGAATGATTTGTGCTGGTCAGAGAGCAGCAGCATAACCATGCACTGGTCATTAGGGGACCTCTATGCCCGGTAGCATTAGTGAACAACTAATTTTATCTAAGATAAGAGAGGCAAAAGTGCTTTGAGAAAATCAAGGGTCCCATCCAGACTGTGAAGTGATGAAAGCTTCAACTTAAAAAAAAATAATAATTTTAGGGTGTACAGAATGAACTATTTTTTTAGGATTGTTTTTAAATGAAACATTCATGGCTACAGCTTTGGAATGCATGATATGTTTTTTTGTATTTATCTGCCATCTCACACTTAGCAAAAAACCCATTCTCATCAAAAGAATTGCTTTGGAGCCAATTTCCAAAAATAGAATTTAAACTCCCTTAAGGGATACTTCAACTCAATGGATGATAATACTGAGCCCTGACCCTGGGGTGTCTGTAGACTTCATCTTCTATTCTATTCACACCCTTTCCTGCCTCTACAGAAAATGAGAGCTATGCTGAGCATTGCAGGATGTTGGAGTATAATGGCTTTCACACTTAGGCTGAACACACTCTGTAGCTAGTTTCCATCTCCATCATTCTACTGAAACTGTTCTCCAAAAAGGGAATGATATCTTCCTAATTGCAGAATCCAGTGACCTTCTCTTAGTCTTTACTTAACCTGTTTAACCCAGCTACCATTTACCCATCACTTTCTGTAGAGCAAGCACATTGCTAAGCACTTTATATTTGCAGTGCGAATGTAAAAATAATTTATATATATTGTGGTTGCAAATGTAACTTACTCTATAACTTGGATGATTAGAGAAAAATGTAATATCTTTATTTTGTCTCTAAGAAGTCTAGCATTCTACCCAACTCCCAGCCCATTGGGGAAAATGATTTAACTGTCCAATTCAATTCCAAATTAGTCCAACTCCATTAATTAAATGACTCTCTTAGATAGTATTGAGTCTCTATTGGATAGAAATGCTCAGCTTCTGAGATTGCCTTCTACCCTTCCTCACTCTGAGATTTCTTTTTTTTTTTCTACTTTTTATTATTGTTGTTATTATTATTATTATTATTATTATACTTTAAGTTCTAGGGTACATGTGCATAACGTGCAGGTTTGTTACATATGTATACTTGTGCCATGTTGGTGTGCTGCACCCATCAACTCGTCAGCACCCATCAACTCGGAGATTTCTTTTCTGAAATGTTGTTTAGGGATATGCAGGGAGAGGGTGGCTTTACATGATCTTAGGGCAACATGAAAGACCCATGGTCCTTAGCGGTGATGTCCTTTCTTCTTCTGGTCTCCAGGCCAACGCCCCTTGTGCACTGGGGTGCTGCTTGCTCTGCTGACATTGATGGCTACAGTTGGTGGCTCTTCTCTTTTGCTCTGGCAGGCTGTGGTCATGCTCCTTGGCTGACTTAGCTTCACTTCTCTACAGCTGATCTAGGGACTGCTTTGAGGTCTAGCTGTGACCCTCATTTGGCCTCAGCCCAAGGATGTTTGCTTGGAGCACTTCACTACTGTTATGAAGATCCTCCCTGAATCCCTTCCACGCCAGAATCTCAGCTATTGTGGAACCCTACCAAACCAACACAGAAACCCAGGGCAGCTTGGGAAAGCAAACTCTTCCCCTCAGTATTACCCTTACTTATCTGGTGCACCTCTCCCTCTCAGGGGGAAAGATACCAGCACTGAGGCATGCATTTCCCCACTTTGCTCAGCCACCTCTGACGTCCTCTTCCCACAATCCTCAAGGGGAGGAAAGAAATTGACTTCCCCCTTCCTCTTCAAATCTGGACAGAATTTACATTAAACGTTAGGGTCTAGCTACTGAACCTGCTTACGTGTCTACAGTCTCATTCCAAAATCCTAACTTTGAATGTCAGAAGCCGAATATATCTCAATTCACTAGGGTCTTGTAGCTAAAAGCATGGTTTACACAGCAGCAGCTGCAGCCGCAGAACCTGTCAGGAGTGTAGAGTCTCAGGCTCTACCCAGTCCTCCTGAATCAGAATCTGCATTTCAGCAAAATCTTCATGTGTTAAATGTGAACATTAAATTTTGTGAAGCAGGGGACTAAGATAAATGCCATGTAATCAAAGACAAAAGAGAAAAACACCTTAACATTTTTTCTTTTGCATTTATGTGTCAATAATCCTGTGATATTTAATGACAATAATCCTATGAGGTGGATATAGTTCTCTCCATTTTATAGCTCAGCAAACAACCCAGGAAAGTTAATGAAGTGCTGATGATCTGGAAACAATAGGCCAGGATTCAAGCCTGGTCTGTCTGACTCCCTGAAACTCCTGTTCTTAACCAGGGCACTCAATTACACTGGATGGTTGATCACACTCCTCTTAACATTTTTCTTCCCCTTTGTGACTGAACACTACTTCTTTTTTTGGGGGGATTTGAAGTTTTTTTTTTTCTTTTTCTTTTTTTATTATACTTTAAGTTCTAGGGTACATGTGCACAACGTGTAGCTTTGTTACATATGTATACTTGTGCCATGTTGGTGTGCTGCACCCATCAACTCGTCAGCACCCATCAACTCATCATTTACATCAGATATAACTCCCAATGCCATCCCTCCTCCCTCCCCCCTCCCCATAATAGGCCCTGGTGTGTGATGTTCCCCTTCCAGAGTCCAAGTGATCTCATTGTTCAATTCCCACCTATGAGTGAGAACATGCGGTGTTTGGTTTTCTGTTCTTGCGATAGTTTGCTGAGAATGATGGTTTCCATCTGCATCCACGTCCCTGCAAAGAACACGAACTCATCCTTTTTTATGGCTGCATAGTATTCCATGGTGTATATGTGCCACATTTTCTTAATCCAGTCTGTCACTGATGGACATTTGGGTTGATTCCAAGTCTTTGCTATTGTGAATAGTGCTGCAGTAAACATACGTGTGCATGTGTCTTTATAGCAGCAGACTTTATAATCCTTTGGGTATATCCCCAGTAGTGGGATGGCTGGGTCATATGGTACATCTAGTTCTAGATCCTTGAGGAATTGCCACACTGTTTTCCACAATGGTTGAACCAGTTTACAATCCCACCAACAGTGTAAAAGTGTTCCTATTTCTCCACATCCTCTCCAGCACCTGATGTTTCTTCATTTTTTAATGATCGCCATTCTAACTGGTGTGAGGTGGTATCTCATTGTGGTTTTGATTTGCGTTTCTCTGATGGCCAGTGATGACGAGCATTTTTTCATGTATCTGTTGGCTGTATGCGTGTCTTCTTTTGAGAAATGTCTATTCATATCCTCTGCCCACTTTTTGATGGGGTTGTTTTTTTTTTTTCTCGTAAATTTGTTTGAGTTCTTTGTAGGTTCTGGATATTAGCCCTTTGTCATATGAGTAGATTGCAAAAATTTTCTCCCATTCTGAAGGTTGCCTGTTCACTCTGATGGTAGTTTCTTTTCTTTTCTTTTTTTTTTTTTTTTGAGACGGAGTCTCGCTGTGTCGCCCAGCCTGGAGTGCAGTGCCGGATCTCAGCTCACTGCAAGCTCCCCCTCCCAGGTTCACGCGGCCATTCTCCCGCCTCAGCCTCCGAGTAACTGGAACTACAGGCGCCCGCCACCATGCCCGGCTAGTTTTTTGTATTTTTAGTAGAGACGGGGTTTCACCATGTTAGCCAGGATGGTCTCAATCTCCTGACCTCGTGATCCACCTGTCTCGGCCTCCCAAAGTGCCAGGATTACAGGCGTGAGCCACCGCACCCGGCCTCTGATGGTAGTTTCTTTTGCTGCGTAGAAGCTCTTTAGTTTAATTAGATCCCATTTGTCAATTTTGGCTTTTGTTGCCGCTGAACACTACTTCTTATATTACCCCTTTGTTTTTTTCTCTGTCTGCTTGAGAGTCTCCTGGCTGCCTGTCTTTGGTGTGTAGGTTTTCTTGGTGTTGAGCTGTTTGGCTACTGGATTTCTGACCCGTGTCTGCTTGTGTCCTAGGATATATCTCTAATCTGTGACTATTATTCATGTCTCCTTAGGTTCAAATCTTTTTGAACCATTCTAGACTGAATATTGGGCAATCTTCTATATTCTTGCTGTGCAGTAACAAAAAGAGTATTGATAAGGAAGATGCATTTTCAGCTGGGCTTCAAAGATGGGTCTTAGGGAGTGGAGACAGAGGGGAGAATGTTAGAGGCGCTAATTCTCATTAGAAAAGGATCAGAAATAGGAATGTGCATGTGATGTTGGGGAGACAATAATTTATTGCTGTTCACCTGGTTAGTATGTGACTTGATGCTGCATTACTCTGAGTTTTTATTCAGTGCCATTCTTTGGCCTTTATCACCAATCTGGTCCTTGACTCACTTTCTGCCCAGACATTCACCTTCAGTATGTTCCTGGGTCTTCGAGTCTCAGCTTCCCACTTCCAAGTTCCTTCATTTACCTCAGCAAACTTTCTGAGAAATAGCCAGATCTTTTATCCTCTGTGATATCTTTTTCTTTTCTTTTCTTTTCCTTTCTTTTCTCTTTTTCTTTTCCTTTCCTTTCCTTTCCTTTTCCTTCCTTCTGACCATCATTATTGTAATTTTGGCTCCTATATTTGTATTATGATAACCTATTATTATGACCTCTTTATCTCCTGCCTTTCCATCTCTAGTCTGTATTTTACTTTCTATAGTAGTCAATATACAATGAGACTACTGTGACTAGATCAAGGCAGCTACATTTCAAAAGTGGGTAAAGGCCAGTGTGGTGACTCATGCCTGTAATCCAAGCACTTTGGGAGGCCAAGGCAGGCAGATCACCTGAGTTTGGGAGTTTGAGACCAGCCTGACCAACGTGGAGAAACCCCATCTCTACTAAAAATACAAAAATTAGCTGGACATGGTGGTGAATGTCTGTAATCCCAGCTACTCGGGAGGCGGAGGCAGGAGAATCACTTGAACATGGGAAGCGGAGGTTGCGGTGAGCCGAGATAGCGCTATTGAACTCCAGCCTGGGCGACAAGAGATAAAACTCTATCTCAAAAAAAAAAAAAAAAAAAAAAAAAAAAAAAAAAAAAAGGCGGGTAAAATATTTATTAATTTCCTGTTGTAAAGTTGTCAATTTTGTGCTGCTAAATGTAAGGCTAAAGCTCAAAATTTTAATGTAACATGTGTAAATTTCTCCCAAATCTTGCTTCACTGCTTTGTATACCAATATGGACTCTCTTTTTGGATAAGCTGGCTTGATCATTTTTCCCTCAACATTCCATGCATGTGTTGGCTTACAGCCCTTTTTGTCCATTAAAATTCTCTCCTGGAATGCCCCTCCATGGCCCAAATCATACCCATCTTGTTAAGGCTCAACCAAAGACTTATCCCTCCTACAACTCCTCCCCAAGTCATCCCACAGCACAAGTCCAGAAGACTTCCCAATACTGAGTCTACTGCAGACTTTCCAAACCAAGGAAGCATTGACATTTTGGTATAGATAATTCTTTATTGTAGGGGACCGTCCTTTGCATTGTAGGATGTTTAGCAGCCTACCTGCCCCTACCCACTAGATGCCAATAGCATATAGATATCTCTCCTGGCTGTGACAACCAAACATGTCTCAGACATTGCCAAATGTTCCCTGGGGAGAAAGGGACTCAAAATCTCAAAATCTGGTTGAGAACCACTGGTCTAGTGTAATGGAAGATCTGAACCAGCGGTTCTGCCAGTCTTTGCAGATGAGGGGAGTTATTTTCTGGGACACAAAAGTCACAGAATGGCTCCTATCCTATCTAGAATATTGGCTTGGAGGGCGTCATGATTTTATATTCCCTATGAACCTTCAAATCCATCTCTGTAGCCTTATCCTTTTTGTATAGCTGTAATAGCCATTAGAAAGTAAAATACATCGGATCCATGCCTGCTTCTAACTTGTAGTTTCATTAGTATGTTCTTTAAGCTTAGCAAATTGTCCATCTTTTTGCACATGAAATTACTGAGAGAGAAGGTAAAATGAATATGCTGAGCATTCCTTGGAGAATATCTGTTTGGTACGAAATTTTAAAAAGAAAAATGAGAAGGCTTAAATTGAGGTCTGCATTCAGCATGTCTGTAATTCAGAGAAGCAGTAAAGAACAAAATTGAAATTTAATAATATTTAGATCTTTGCAAAGATGCTGTCATAGTTCCCAATGTCTATTCCAAGTATAAATACTGCTGATTTAATCCATACTTACTTTTAAATCTATTTTTGATGTTAAGAATTGACTTTAATACCATTACTTTCAAAAACAAGATCCTAATTTTAAATTGGATTTTTTTTCTTCCCCAAACTAGTGCAAAGCATTTGTAATATAGGAATAAATTAGCAATTATTGTGAATTTACAGGAACTTGTCCAGTTGGTTTATGTCTCTGGAGAAACAGGATATATGGGTATGGTAAAGTAATGGCAATAACAACAAATAGAACAACATCTGAATGTTAGGGGATCTGGGCCGTAGAGCTGACAGGAAATATATGCTATTCTGCCAGCACTTATTCTCAGTCTTTGTTATCTAGACTCTAAAAGTAATAATGTTAGAAGGGGCCATTTTTATAGATGATAAAACTAGAGTTCAGAAGATTTGTAACTTGCCATTCTCTGCCTAATCCTGAACAAGAACCCACTTTAATAGCTTGGAATCCAATGAACTTCTCTCTACAGTCTCTCTAAGACCCTTGAGTATCTTGGGTGCCTTGACGACTTACCCTTTTTAGGCACCAAGGCACCCTTGGGTAGCTAGTTGTGCTGTAGAAATAATTTCAAAGAACCTCTTACTGTTAGGGAAAACTGTATTCCCTAGTTCTCCTGTTTCTATTCATTCATTTTTTAGTGGATATCTGTTGAAATCTACAGACTTGGGATTTAGCTGTGAACAAACAGAGACATCCTCAGGGAATTTACAAGAAGTCAATTTACATTTGACTCCAAGAGGGAAAAATCATGGGAAGGGAACTTCTATCATTTCCTCTACCATCCTCACTCACTCCTCCCCAAGACAGGTTTATCAAAGTTGTGAGATCCGGTTATGAGTGTGAACGTGAGGCCTCAACTTCCTTCTCTCTTTCAGATGCACCCTTTGTGCCCCTTGATTGCTGTATGCTCACCTGGGATACTGTGTTTCTGAAGTTTGGGGTTGGCAATTCAGCGCACAGGGAAAAGTATTCAAAGCTCATTTGTGGCTGCAGATCCAAGCTGTCTTCTCCATTACTTTACCAGTAATAAAGCTGACATGCTGATCCTCCCTCATTCTTCTGTGTCTTTTCTTACTTAGTTCAGAAGTTAGAGAAGAAAAATGGGTGACTAATAATCAGGCTCAAACTTTCTGCACCCTGTCTCTCAGTTAATATCACAAATATCATCAAGTAAGAGAAAAAGCTCTGCTATTGGTTGTTTACTCATGAGGGAGCCTTTAAAGAGGACCTGGCTTCATTAGGGGGCAACAACCCTTTTATAGCTGTGTACAAGCAGGAGGCAAGTGCATAAAATGCCTGACTCTACGCAGCCTTTCTGGCCAAGGAGTGCTTGCCACGTACTTTCTGTAACAAAGTCAGCCTGGATGGTTAAACTTCCAAATTTAGAGAACCAGTAATCCCTCTATGCAGAGACAATGAACTACAGGGTGACTTTTACGGACTATGGGCTGACTTTTGATGTGTGAGAAATAACAGGCATACTGCTTGCTTTTTTATGAGATGTGTAGCTGCATGTTCCGGAGGTATTCTCGGAGACACCTAGTATGTTTGCTTATTTTACAGATGAGAAAGCCAAGCCCAGAGAGGTTAATGTTTCAAAGTGTACTAACCACTCTCCATTATTCTTGTCATCCCACCCCCCACAACCTAGTTAATGGGGGACAAAAGAGGGGCCAGAACCTCTCTCATGCTCTTTTCACTACATCACAAACTGTTCTTATAAGAACAAAAAATGTTGGAATTGTCTCTGAAGATTAGTTGGGTATTATAAAAAACTAATTTTAAAAATAACTGCTTCTCTCCTTATATTTTGCTTTTAAAAGTTTTTAAAAAATGGACAGAACAAAGAACATGATCTTTCATCACTCATTCAATTGGACTTTGAATTTGTAGAAATAAAAATTGATATAAATGAAGACTGATGGCAAATGCCTAGTGACTAGGACAAAATATCACCTTCTTTAAACAAAGCTTTCCTGCTCGAATTGTTAAGGTATTTTAATTATATATTTTTTTGTGGCAAGACTTTTTCTTGCTCCAGGTGCACTCAATGAAAGATAATTGGTGCTGTATCTTTCTGATTCATTTTATTCTTTACACTTAATGCAATTTTAAAAGGAGGGTTTTAACAGAGTATTGATTATGTATATCTCAAATCCCTTAAGGTTTTTCTTCCCATTTGGTTCTATTTCATTTTGTCAATATTTGTGTGAAGCCATCTGCATTGATTTCAATGAGGAGATGACACCCAGTGACCTTTCACAAACCAATGGCAGGGTGCCAGAGCTGAAAGGATTCTTCTGCCAACCCCTTCTTGGCTGACTCAGCCACTCAGCTGACGGGTATCAGCTTTGTCCTCTTATTTCCTCTTATTTTCAGTAAGAGAAGAAGCAGTGTCTAAGAGGCAGAGGCCCTCACTGATTAAGCAAGGAGACCAAGTAGTGACTACTTGGTGACTACTTGGTCTCCTTGCTTTAGTCATCACATAGCGTATGGGCTTAGGAGGACTGTGTTGTAAATCATGAGCTACCCAAAAATTTGCGAAGTCTTTGGATGAGATACCAAACTTGCTCTACTTAAAAGTAAATGGGAGAGGCCAGGTGTGGTGGCTCATGCCTGTAATCCCAGCACTTTGGAAGGACGAGGTGGGCAGATCACCTGAGGTCAAGAATTCAAGACCAGCCTGGTCAATATGGTGAAACCCCATCTCTACTAAAAAATACAAAAATTAGCCAGGTGTGGTGGCACATGCCTATAATTCCAGCTACTAGGGAGGCTGAGGCAGGAGAATTGCTTGAACCTGGGAGGCAGAGGCTACAGTGAGCCAAGATCATGCTTGGGCAACAGAGCAAGACTCTGTTAAAAAAAAAAAAAAAAAAAAAAGTAAATAGGAGAGAACTTTCCCTTATTAACCTTCTGAGGTTCATTTCAGTAGGAAAATGGGGGAATGTTACTTTCCCAGGGCAGTGAAGTTTTCAAATCTTCAGAGAAAAGAAAGGAAGGAATATGTATTGCATCAGAAGAGCAAAACTTCTCTCTAATGTACACACAGAGAGATCAGTTTCAAATCAAGGTCTACAGATAGCTTGACCAATTTTTTTTTTTTTAATGCAGTGGTATGATCTCAGCTCACTACAATCTCTGCCCCCTGGGTTCAAGCGATTTTCCTGCCCCAGCCTCCCAAGTAGCTGGGATTACAGGCACCTGCCACCATGCTCAACTAATTTTTGTATTTTTAGTAGAGATGGGGTTTCACCATGTTGGCCCGGCTGGTCTTGAACTCCTGACCTCAAGTAATCCACCTGCCTCAGCCTCCCAAAGTGTTGGGATTACAGGTGTGAGACACCACACCTGGTCCCAAATGTTCTAATTCACCCAGAACCCCTCCAGTTCATGGTCGTCCCACTGAATTATTCATAGCACATCCTGGCATTCAACAAGTATCTTTGTTTGGATAAAGTATATTGTCATCCTACCTACAAATTTGTATACATGGATATGAAAAGACGTCAAAACTATGACTGTGAAAAAATCAAGTTGCCTAATTAGAACATTTGATCACACTATCTATAGCTTATGATTCGAAGCAGGTGTCTGTGTTGGTTTATCCAGAAATTACAATATTTTGAGAGGGGATAAAGAGATGGAAGAATCCATCAGAGAACAAGAACTGAGATATTTTCATCATAAAAACTGTGGAAAGCTTTACTTAAAATAACAACAACAACAAAAACAACTCCAAATAACCAACTCCACTAAACTCTAGCAAGTTGATGGTGCACTTTTTGTCTTCAAGTTATATGATGGGAAACTGGGGGAAGGTATTATAAGGTGGACACATTCCCCATAAAAGATAGGAATTTTCTAACAAAGTCAGCAAGGCAGTGAGATGGACCAGAGAATGAATGAGATTTCTTTCAAGGACACCGGCGATTGTCAAGAGTAAATAAGTAGATTTGCTGATCCTGTTCCTGTATTGCTTTAAGTCTACACTGCAGATGATAGTTCAGCTCTCCTACCTCATCTAAAGAGTTTTGCCCACACAGGGGGACTGGGAAGATTAATGCTGATTGTGTTATCCCAAGCTTGAACTATTTCCTTAGGGCATTTTTGGCTCTCTCTTGGATTGTGCTTTGTGCTTCATTTAATGTAAAGACAGAGCAGGGCTTGGGGTGTTTCCTTTGAAAGAGAAACAGCTGTGAGATAATTGGCAACCAGTGATCGGAGGAGCCACAGATCTCCAGCAATTGGAGCTCTCTCAGGCAGGATGACATGATCCGATATTCAAAGGGGAGGATGGGAGTTATCCATCTCTGTTTGATGCAGTGGGTTGTTTTTTTCTCCCAGCTATGTGGAAGGAACTAATTTTATTTTTATATTATTTGCACTATAGTTTCTCATTTTTAATGGAATAGTTTCCAAATCGACGTCCTCAAGCCAGTTGTCCATCACATCTGCACAGGCATTTTAGAGAACCTACCTAGCCCCGGGTCTTTCCTTTTAGATTGGTCTTTGTCAGATGGTAATTTTGTCAACATTGATTTGAGATTCTCTTTTAATTCTATAAATAGAAAGGGATGAATTGAAGTGTAGGCAATTCACAATTCAAATGTGATGATGCATGATGTATGGATAAAGGCATTGGAAAATTATTTTTGTTGCCTCTGGGTATCTAACCAGATACAGGTGTCGAGTGACCATCCATGAAATTGGATACTAATGAAGTGTACTAGAAGCAGCATTGGACTGGGAGTCACAGAGACCTGAATTCTAATTCTGGTTCTGACACAGATTCATGATGTAATCTTGAGCAAGTGTTTGGACTTCACCGTTTTCCTCTGTAAAATGAGGGAGGTGAAAACAGTTGATTGCAAGGGTTTTTTTCAGTTCTAACGTTATCTACAGTTTAATACTTTGTTTTCCCATAAAGTGAAACATCACACAAATATTTTCCTGACTTCTCATATATTTTTTCCTGTTTTTTTCCTAATTGCCACTTCAGGGTTTTCCTGAAGGATGCACAGTTTGGGGCTTATTACTCTTCCTTTTTCAAAGTCTTGACATACAGTATTAGTCTTAAGGCATGAGACGATTGGGTGGTTGCCTTTTAAGCGTGAGTCAAGAGCTACCTCTAAATATTTCTCATATTGTCCTGCCTGTGAAATCTGAAATTCCATCCTCAGGAACTTGTTTCCTGCAGACGAGACACCTGCACTCTATTAATATACACATGCCCTGAGAGAGGCAACACATATAGGCTTATTTCCGTTTAATTAGAACACATTTATCTGGGTTTTCCCAATAAGCTGGCTACCCTCTTATGGCACCTTAGAGCAGGAGAGAGACAATGGGGAAGTTTTCATGGGACAGAGAAGAGAGTGATGCATCCAAAATCTGGATGATGACTGGTGTTTCTACCTGGTGGTGGTCAGAGTCAGAGACAAGGAGCGATTGGCACAGGGAGCGGTAAGAGGTTAATGGAACACTGTGCAATAGGGAATGTTGTTGGTGCCAGAGGGATGCAAGGAAGTCAGAAGATGCCAAGCATCCCCCAAGAATAAATTCTGCCCCACAATTTTCCTTAGCCTGTGTCTGTCCATGTTAATCTGTAAGAAACTGATGCAGTTCCTCCTTGCTCAATGATCTCTTGCGAACAAGAAGGCAAGGAAGGAAATCACACTGAATTAACTTGTGACACTTTCTTGTGGCTCCTTCAGAATCTCTTTGTTTTCATTTTGCCTGAATTTCAGATCTATAATTAGAGTTGAGAAGCGAATGTTCTGCACAGGGAGTTTTGCTAACACCACCATTTTGGAGAGGAAGTTTTTTTAGAGGTGAAAAATATGGCAAATCTTCCCCTATCCCTTTATGAAACATGCTCTCTCTGAAAAGTCTAAGACAGGTAGCTTGCTAGGGGTAATTCCTAAAAGAACTCTTGTGTCTGTGAAGGGAAAAAAAGCACCCAGACTCTCTGTCAGTGTTGATGGCACCCATCCCAAAGCTTCTGTGAGAGCTCAGGGTCTAGATGCATGTTGGGAGATTCACTCTTACTCAGCCCTATGCTGACTGAGGGGAGTTTTCATTCATTTTGACTGAGGGGAGTTTCATGCTGTCTGACATTTTATAACATATGACGTTCTTCTGGAGAAAGAGGATATATAATGTCTTTTCCACTCTTCAATAATTCAGTTTTTCACCTTACAAGAAACTCTGGATGTTCTGGTAATGACAGTGGTTAAGGAAGTTTGGTGAGAGTTGGGTCCATCAAATCTGCATTTACTAAAGAAGTGGTAGCTGTGAGAGGATTTTGTAAAGGTTAGATACAAAAGTGAGGGATGCTACTCAACAGCTACAGGTTTTAGTGTCAGTACCTCCCGAATACCAATGATTCTTTCCTTCTTGGTGAACTTAACCCTGTCAAATTCTGATGCCATATTCAAGATGAAAGGTATTTTATTTTCATATTCTTTTGCTTTGTTTACTCATCTTTCATTTATTATTTTACCCTGTCCACTGGACAAAGAGAGACCAAGGTAATAGAACAATTTGTTTGGCCAGCCATTGAGGAGAATATAGCAGATGGAAAATAGAAGCTACTCTTCCAGAACTCTGATTACCATATCTCTTTCAGTCCAGGCCCACCACCCTTGCAGGGGTTCACAATCTCTTACAGCTCAAGACTACTTACATTTCAATACATTTTCCCTGGAAAATTGGGGTCTGTTCATTTTTTTTCAACCTATTTCCTCTCTAATGTTCAGATTTGGTCATTTCTGTTGATCTGTCTTTCAGTTCACTGATTATTTTCTCTGCTTCCTCTTTTCCTCTGTTGAAACCATCCACGGAGCTTTTGCAGTTATTGTATTTTTCAGTTGTAAAATTTCCATTTGGTTCTTCTTCTTCTTGATGAAGTTTGTTATTGTTTCATTTGTTTCAATATGTTCATAATTGATGAAGCATTATTATCATAGCTGCTTCAAAATTCTTGTCAGGTAATTCTAGCATCTCTGTCATTTTGGTTTTGGCACATTTTGATTGCTTTTTTTCACTCAGTTTGAGATCTTCCTGGTTCTTGACGAGTGATTTCCTATTGAAACCTGGACATTTTTGGATTACATTATGGGACCCTGAGTCTTACTTAAACCTTCTGTTTTAACTAGCTTTATCGGATACCACACTGCCAGGGGAAGGAAGGGCATTGCCTTATTACCGCCAGTAGAGGTAGAGGCCCAGGTTTCCCTCTCAGCCTCAGTTAACGCCTGAGGAAAAAGTGTTCCTCATGACTGATGGGTGGGGGTGGGAGTTCTAGCTCTCTGTGTGGTCCCCACTGACAGGGCAGTCAGGGTGACCTTGTTAGTACTGCGTGATCATGAAAGTCCTGCCTTTCCACAGGCCTCCTCCAACATCACCACAGTAGGGAGAAAGAGGAGTGCCTCCTTAGTACCTGGCAGGGATAGAAGTACAGGCTCCCCACGTTGTCTCTGCTGACATGGTGGAGGTCAGGAGAGGAGGAGAAAGCAGGCTATTTACTGGCTGGCAAGGATTAAAGTCCTGGCTCTCTACTTGGCATCTCTGATACCACCCTGGCAGGGGGTTTGAGTGCCTCATTGTAGCATGGTAAGGATCAAAGTCTAGGCTCTCCTATGAGTCTTTGCTGGAATATGGGTGAGGGTGGGTCCATAGTTGTTGTTTTTTTTCTTCTATGGTGTTACACCAGAGTAGAACAGTTATTGTCTAAAAGTTTTCTTTCATCACAAATTTAAATGTAAAACCCAAAAGTTAAAAAAAATCATTCAGAGAAAAAGGAGGAGAAAATCTTGGAGATCTAGATCCAGACAAAGAGTTCTGAAACTTGACATCAAAAACATGAGGCATAGTAGGAAAAAATGGATAAATTGGACTTCACCAAATTTAAAGACTTCTGTTCTGTGAAAGATTCCATAATAGAGAATAAAAAGACAGGGGTCAGGCGTGATGGCTCGTGCCTGTAATCCCAGCACTTTTGGAGGCTGAGGTGGGTGGATCACTTGAGGTCAGGAGTTTGAGACCAGCCTGGCCAACATGGTGAATCCCTGTCTTTACTAAAAACAAAAAAAATTAGCCAGGTGTCATGGTGGGTGCCTGTAATCCCAGCTACTTGGGAGCCTGAGGCAGGAAAATCGCTTGAACCCAGGATATAGAGGTTTCAGTGAGCCAAGATCGTGACACCGCACTCCAGCCTGGGTGACAGAGCGAGACTCTGTCTCAAAAAAAAAAAAAAAGGAAGAAAAGTAATTAAAAAAACCTCCAAACCACCTAGTCACTCAGACAAAGGGGACAAAACTTTTCCAGACAAAAGTAACCAGTCAGAAAACTCTAGAGTGGTGACTATGAGATCAAGTGGCTCTAAACCTTGAGTTCCTTTGAACCACTAGGAGAAGCCCCTGGTTATGGCCTAGATCTTTTGAGATGCAAGGAAATGTGTACATGACAGTCTTTCTAAAACTACAGTCTTACCCCTAAGGCAGGCATTATTACAATCATGCGTTAATAGCTGCCACTTCCAGGAGGTTTGTTCCTTCTGTCAGAAACAGGACAGCTTGCAGATTGGCAAACCTTGATCCACAGGGAGGGCTGACCCAGCCAGACCTTCATGTAGTGTTAGTGGGGTGTCACTTGCAGGGGCCATCTCTGAGGCAGGTCATGTATCCTGCACCTTTAAGTAAGGTTGGAGCAATGGCTTTGGGGAATGCGGGCTTCATTCTTAAGTCTGGTCACTTGGCTGTGCTTCTTTTGATTTTCTAAGTCTGTGGCTTATTTCACCACTGCATCTCCTCTACTCAGCAGAACAGAAAAGGAGACCAGAGGGCAGTTTTGGAATCGCAGGCTCCATTTCAAGTGAGGGAAGGATACACATTGGGCACATCTTTTGGAAACACTGGTGATATCTTCTCAAACTCGGCCAAGGGTGTATGAGTCACTCAACTTTTCATCCCCTCTCTAAGGCATCACTGTGCCTTTGGCTATATATATCTACCCCCCAACCCTACTTCATTGTTATATTTCTTTTTATAAAAGGAATGGTAAAGATGTCTTCCCCAAAGAAGGAAATCATATTAATTGTAAGGTTTATTAGGGATTTCCTCATACCTCACTTATAGTTTACAAGACCATGAAAAGTGGTGACACATATACATATAAATCCCCCTGACCCCCCAACTTGCTTTCTAGCATCAGATTGCTTTTTTGTCACTGCCTTAATTCTCAGAAGGTTGTTTCTTCCTTTAGTAAATGTACATAAGTTTCAACTAGCACCATTTGGAAGTGGGAAAAGTCTGTGTGAATGTGTTTGTGTGACTGTGTAAGTGATGGAAAAAAGAAGTTTCATGTGACATCTGCTTGTAAATTTCCTTGGTGAAAGTAGGCAACAAAACTTTCTAAAAAAACCCATAGAAATAGCCTAATGGTTGGCAGCCAGAGCACTGCCACAGCAAGCATTTGTAGAGCATGTGCTGAACACTGAGAGAGGTGCCTGGGGTATAAAAAGGTTAGTGACACAGGCTCTGCCTCCAGGGCTTTACAGTTTATTCGCAAAAACGGTAACTGGCCTGTTTAGAGTGTCTGACGTGTGATAGCCATGGCTTCCAGAGCATTTACTTACTTAATACTGTCATCCGTTCTGCCAGGTAGTGTGAACCATTCTCTCATTTTACACATATGGGAACTGATACTTAAAGATACTAAAAAATGTGCCCATATTTACATTACTTGTAGATGGCGATTCAGGCACAAAAGAGATCTGTGTATGCCATACTGTCTCCAAAAAGAAAAGAAAAAAGCCCCCGTAAAGGGGCAAGTGCCAAGTAAATGCCCAGAAAGTGGCACATGATAGAGGCTGAGATACACGAGGAAGAAGAGATGGTGGTGACAAGAGTGAACACTTCATGAATACAAATTGTGAACCTTGTGTAATAGTTAAACTAGTGGGTTTTTTTCTGTATTGTTTAAATTTGGATGTAAGTGTTATAATAGCAAGCCAACTCAGGTATGTCTATATACTTGTAATATGACATAAATTAACCTGTTAAAAAATGTCAATAAATACTATTCTACCATTTTTATTTAAAAAAA